>NC_133801.1:31538525-32164294 GCF_043250625.1 Sebastes fasciatus
GCTTACAGAGACCTTGTTAAATTTTTAGTAATGTCTAAGAGATAATGCGTTAATGGTCTGTTGATGTTAAAGTGATAGAGCACCTAAAGTAAAACCTGGATTCATGGATATTTCAGCACAGACTTGGTACTCTCTGGCCTTCAGGATTAATGTCTGTACCATAAAAGCCTCGTAATTTTACTTTAAACGGCATTGCAGCAGTCACATTGCATATATTTAAAGTGCTGGCCTGACTGGCTTGGTTGTGCATGGTGCTTTGCAGAAGTGTGTGTGATCCTGCTGCTGCACTCCACTCTGGGCTCCAGTCTTATTTCCTGGCGGTTGTGTGAAGGCTCCCAGTGCCTTCCTCAGGCCTCTCTCAGTGCTACTTGTGCCTAACCTCAGCGACTGTCTGCCTGCATGTGTGTGCTCTGCCACTCTATTCCCAATGCTTGCTTTGGCTTGCATTTACCAGAACACACAGTCACACACACACGTGCATGTGATAGTCTCTGCAGACATTTGTATGTGCGTGCACAGTGAGGAATACACGTGTGTGGCCTACCACTCTCTTGACTTGCAGTTTGCACAAAGTGAAATGATATCTCTGCGTTTTCTCACTGCCAGAGTCTTTTCTTTTAAGTGTAAGTTAAAGCGATATTAGTTTCAGGAGTCTATGCAGAGAGTGACAGCAGGCTGAAAGAATGCGTTCCTGTGACTTTATTAAAGCCGGATCCGGAGAGAAGTTGTCCGACACGTGTCCATTTTCCTGAGCAGAGTATTATTTGTGTGTTTGCACTGTTTACACCAGCAGCTACCTTTTAAATGACTCCAATTATTTAATTTCTGCCAATATTAAAGGGTTTTAAATAACACAATGTCAAATATTATATTGAGTTTTTCTTAGCTTATTTGTTATGCATTATGTTTTTGGGGTTGTTCTTCCGGCCCATACTTTTGAACGCGATATCTCAGGAACGCCTGGAGGGAATTTCTTCAAATTTGGCACCAACGTCCACTTGGACTCGAGGATGAACTGATTGGAATTTGGTGGTCAAAGGTCACTGAACTCACAAAACACGTTTTTGGCCATAACTCAAGAATTCGTATGCTAATTATGCCAATTTCACACAAATATTAGGATAAAATGAAGTGATGACATTTTGGATCCAGTATCGGAAATGCGTCCAATACTGCCCAAAATTCAGGATCGGGTATCTGGCGAGTACGCCAGTCTCCCCAACGATCCAATACCATCATTTATTAACCCAGAAAAAAAATCAACTTGTTTAACCGGAAATCTATTCTTCTTCTTCTTCTACTTCTCCGAAAACAGTAGCCTTCCCTGTGCTGTCGCCCTGGATGTATCATGGCTGCCAATGCCACAAGAAATGATTGCCGATTAGTTTGTCACGCGACGATAGCAAACAACAACAGTGCGTTGCTAGTGGAGAGTGTAACGGTAGTCAGAGCCAGGAAAATGTCAGCCATGTGGTGACATTTCACAGTGGAAAATCCAACAAGTAAAACTGAATAATAAAAGAAAGTCTTGTTGCATTCATTCTCTGTATGGATTTGTTTATGTTTAACAAAAGGGTTTATCCTGAGCCAGGCCATACAACAACGATAGTAATCATATCACATCCGTACATGGTCAGTAGTAAACAGCTGTTTATTAATAAGAATAAGAATAAGAATAATAATGACAATGATAACGTTATTTTTTTTATCATGATGGTATTGGATTGGCACTTGGTATCGGCTGATACCGCAAATTCAGGTATCAGAATCGGTATCGGGAAGGAAAAAAATGGTATTGGAATATCTTTAATTTTGGACAGACATGGATGTAAACTGCAACTTGACAAGTTCTGAAATTTGAAGAACATTTTTTTATTTTTTTTATTTGGATTTGTTACTGGTATTTAATTCAAGCTTAGAAAGAAATCAACTTAGGAAAGATATAAACCAGTTTAAACTAATCATGTTAAAAAATATATGAGTTAAGTTCTCGTCTACAGTCATTAAAAGGACATTTAAAGTATTACTGTTTTTTTTTTTTTACTTTTTTCAATGTTTCCATACCAGCCAGTAAAGTTCCACAAACAGCCACCAGTAGTTTTCCCCTCCATACATCATGCATATAGCATACATAAATATACATATGTAAATAGCCTTGTGGGTATGCCATGCACATGTGGCCAAGGCTACTCACTCAAACTCAGGGGGAGAGGAATGCAAAATCAGGTAGCATGGCCTTGACAAGTGTGAATATGTCTGTTACCCTTTCACTCAAAGTCTGTCAGCAGACTGACCAAGCTGACAAACCAGAGCTGAGCTGAGAGTGTAACCCCACAAACAAGGTCGTAGACAGACAGCTCGGGCCTCAGTGCTCCTCACCAGACGCGTTTAACCCTGTCTGGCTCGGTGAGGAGTGCAACCTTTTCCTGACATGAATTAGAGCATCTTTATCAAAAAGACAAAACAAATGCACAGATTTATTTAAAGCATTTTAAATCTTTTTAATTTTATCGAGCCACTCCGGCTTGTCCCAGCTGCAGCGTGTTTGTCCAAATGGTTGAGCCATTCCTCCCTCTCTTTCTCCTTTTCTTCCCTTCCCAGGCTCACAGTTGAAATACTGTGCTGTAGTGCAAAGGCGCTCCATTTACCAGTAATTACCAGTCATCCATCACTCCTTAGATTGCCGGGGTCAAGCCCCCCTGTGCCCCGTGTGCCCCTTCGCCTCACCCTACTCCTTCAACCCCCCCTGAAGACGTGGTCACTGCCGCAATTATATCGAGTGCACCCTGAGCTTTACACTTGGAGTTGGTGGCTAAGTCCTGTGTGCGAACACTGCTGCTGTTGTGATGCCTGCCGCCTGCTCCTTGCTGTCCCCTGAGTGGCCCGGCCTGCCGGCGTATTGCCCCACAATGCCACATTCACCCGTGCCTTAACCCTGCCCTGTTTACAGGAAGGGACTGGCAGGCCGTGTTTAAATAGAATGCATTTAGTTTGTCTACCAGCACAAGGCCAGGGTCAGTTGGCCACCTGACTCCGGTGTCAGAGCGGACTGACTTATGGCTCCGCATGTCACTGCTATAACAAGAGGTCAGCGGTGGCACTCTGTGTACAAGAGAAGGGTCACATCCTCTCAGAGTATTTACAATACGCTCCCTCGGACACTCTCCGCTCATGAATAGAGACCAAAAGATCCATCCATCCAGTGTTCTGAATATTTAGCATTCCTTGTTATACTGTACAGCATTTACACAATCAAAACCACGTCAATTAAATGTTAACATCACGTTGTGATATTAACTTATATATGTTGTTGTTGTCCAGTCTCTATATTAAAAGAGTTTAAGTGTCATTTGAGGTTCTTGTCTTGTGTTTGGAATTCTGGTGGTGGTGCTGCAATTTGATTTGGCAAGAACTGAATGGATCATTTTTTGCTTTATTTTAGGGCTGTCAATCAATTAAAATATTTAATTGAGATTAATTGCATGATTGTCCATAGTTAATCGCACTTATTCACAAATTAATCTCACATTATTTATCTGTTCAAAATGTACCTTAAAGGGAGATTTGTCAAGTATTTAATACTTTTATCAACATGGGAGTGGACAAATATGCTTGCTTTATGCAAATTTAATTTATTATTGGAAATCAATTAACAACACAAAACAATGACATATATTGTCCAGAAACCCTCACAGGTACTGCATTTAGCATAAAAAATATGCTCAAATCATAACATGGCAAACGGCAGCTGAACAGGCGTGTCAGTGTGCTGACTTGACTGACTTGCCCCAAACTGCATGTGATTATCATAAAGTGGGCATGTCTGTAAAGGGGGGACTCGTGGGTACCCATAGAACCCATTTTCATTCACATATCTTGAGGTCAGAGGTCAAGGGACATGCCAGTTTTTCCTCACAAAAATGTAGCGCAAGTTTGGAGCGTTATGTAGCCCTCATTGCAACAAGCTAGTATGAATAGCTTTAAAACTTAGTCCGCTACAACCTCAATATCGCAAGTTGCGTTAATGCGTTAAAGAAATTAGTGGCGTTACAAATTTGCGTTATCGCGTTGTCGCATTATTTTAGTGGTGAGGCTACAATTTAGTTTGGCGAAAATCAAATTGAATAGAGACATTTTTGCTTTATAGCTAATTTCAACATTGTATTCACAGTGCAGTTACAGTAGGGTGCAGATGCAACGATTAATCGATTAGCTGTCAACTATTAGATTAATTGCCAAATATTTTGATAATCAATTAATTGGTTTGAGTCATTTTTTAAAGAAATAAAAGTCAAAATTCTGATTCCAGCTTCTTAAATGTGGATATTTTGTGGTTTGTTTACTCCTATTACTTCTCTCCATATCTTTGAGTTGTGGACAAAACAAGACATTTGAGGACGTCATCTTGGTCTTTGGGAAACACTGATTGACATTTTTCTCCATTTCCTGACATTTTATAAACCAAACAACGAATCGATTAATCGAGAAAATAATCGACAATGAAAATAATCGTTACTTGCAGCCCTACGTACAATACACCATTAAGTTATACAGTGTAGGGTCTGTTTTCCCCTCTGAAAGGTTCAGACTCTTCTGCATGCTGTTGTGTCACTCCCTTAGAATGTACTCATTGTGATAACAGCCCATAATGAATACTATTATTCCTTAAATTGTAGATATACTGTACAGTGCACATCTCGTGCAACTACGTCGACTGAAATCTGAGATTCAGAACATTTTATTCTCTCCTCTGACCGACTCCCCGTCATCCATGAAACAACGGCAGCTGTGTGGCACAGAGTTCTACTCCTGCCAGCCTGTAATGAGTCCTGGAGACTTTGAATTCTTTCCTTTTACTAATGACTGCACCTTTTAATGGTTCTCGCCAAGTGCAACAGAAGGAGCTGGAGGTGCAGAAGACGAGACCGGTTGCAGCCATTGTTTCTGCAAATGAGCTTTTCACACCTGCCCTTGTTTCATTAGAGAGTTGTCTGCTTCTGCCGGCTCGCCGTCTACGGAGCGGAGACGAGGAGAGAAGCTGTGAATGTCTGTGTTCACTTCTCTGAGCGTGTGTGCATGTGTGAAGGTAGATGTGTGTGTGTGTGTGTGTGGAGGGGGTGCTCGCATGTGCGCATCTGTTCTGTACGCATGCAAATTTGTTATTTTTACAGTTTTATGATGGGCAACTTGGGAAGTACAATTTAGGGGGCTTACAAATTGCTCATCAGTGCCTGGAATTTACCTCAAGCCAAAAACAACACAGCTTCATCCAAGTTCTATGCTGCACGTCAGAATATTTATTTTAAAATGATTATCTTGTACTGCTGCATATCTGATGAAATAACTACAGATTATACCCACAGATATGTTGAATACTAGCTTCATGGTTCATTTCTAATCCTGTTCATCTGTTTTGTCTGGGCAGGTCTGGTGTGTATGAAGTCGAGCACTTCAGTGGTGGAGCTCGTCATGCTGCTTTGTTCTCAGGTGAGCTTTTTTTCTTTCTCCTCCTCTTCACAATCTCAGCCTCTCTTTGTCTTTTTCTCTTTAGCCCCATCCTCTCTTCTTTCCCCTGTGTAACACTGTATGCCTTTCTCTACTATGCTTCTCTAATTTAATATAATAACGTTTCTGTCAACACTATGTGGAGATCTGTTAGGAGCTAGTTTCAAATTGGACATGGTCAACGCAATAATACATTACACTCACCTCTAACTTTTTAAAAGATATATTTTAAATTTGGCTGTCAATCAATTAAAACATTTAATTGCTATTAATCGCATGATTGTCCATAGTTAATGACAATTAATCGCACATTGTTTTTATCTGTACAAAATGTACCTTAAAGGGAGATTTGTCAAGTATTCAATACTCTTATCAACATGGAAGTGGACAAATATGCTTGCTTTATGCAAATGTATGTATATATTTATTATTGGAAATCAATCAACAACACAAAACAATGACAGATAGTGTCCAGAAACCCTCACAGGTACTGCATTTAGCATAAAGCAATATGCTCAAATCATAACATGGCAAACTGCAGCCCAACAGGCAACAACAGCTGTCAGTGTGTCAGTGTGCTGACTTGACTATGACTTGCCCCAAACTGCATGTGATTATCATAAATTGGGCATGTCTGTAAAGGGGAGACTCGTGGGTACCCATAGAACCCATTTTCATTCACATATCTTGAGGTCAGAGGTCAAGGGACATGCCAGTTTTTCCTCACCAAAATGTAGCTCAAGTTTGGAGTGTTATGTAGCCTCCTTCGCAACAAGCTAAAAATATCCGGTCAAAAGTGCAGATATTTTGTAAATGTATGGTTAATTCCTTGTTAAATGCTAAGGGCACTGTTTTATATCAGAGATCAAGTTATTTAATCTACACTGAAGCTTTGCTTATCAGTGTATTTTTTTTTTTTTTTTTTTAAATGTCCCATAAGCGAATCATCCAAACCGATGACGACACACAGACACAAACAGCTCTCTGAGAATCCAGCGATTGTCTCTCTACACCCCGGAGCTCTAATCCAGAGCCCTCCTTTTAGAGAGCGAGCCCCACCTCATGCAACGCCGCTGGTGACTGATCACCTCCACCCTGACCCTCTGAATCTCTTGTTAAGCCCTTGTTTTAGAGAAGGTCAAAGCCCCGATGTAGCAGTTAGAGCAGGAGATATTTAACATACCTTCTGTCAGCCCATCAGTCTTGCGTCGGGAGCCCATAAGGAAGCCATTACTTGGTGCCTCTTTGTGGATCCAGACTGCAGGGCCGGAGCCTCGAGGAGGTGGATTGCCACTCTGCGCGCTCCGTGGTATCCGCAGTCCAAAGCCCTCTTCAGCAGGGTGCTCAGCCTCTGTTATATGGAGGCCATTATTCAGGGGCTTTCCTAAAAAAAAACAGTACATAAACGGGGCAGCCAGCGTTGAGTTATTGTCGCTCTTTTGAAGCTTTTTGACGGGCTCCTTTTTGCTTTTCTGTCTGTGGAGTATCTGTGGGAAGTTGCTTTTTCCAGCTCTGGGATTTATTGCAGATGAGAGCGTCAGCATGCTGTTAAGGGTCTGAGTCCATCCCCCCTTTACACAGATAGCATTACTGCAGCTCCAGAGGTTCCTGCCATTAGGGGCTCTGGGGATGAAACCCTGGCTGAGATATCGATCGGACAGCGAGGCCTTGAAACTGGACCGTACAGCCTGGTGTCCTTCTACAACTTCTCAAATAGAGATGAGCTGTTGCTTTGTATCCTAATGCTGCAACATCAGTAATGAATCCAGTTATGTTGCTAGCTAATATGATTTAAAAATCACACTGTAATAATGGTAATAATTGTTATCAGTGTCTTCTGTATATCAGGTGACAAAGCTGATATATGCAGAGCTGTTTCATCATGAGCACATATGTTTGTTCTGACTGATAATAACATGCCAGAATAATATGCCACATAATCCTAATTATTGTATTTGGTTTCACAAACCACAGCAAGTTTTGAAGAGCTGTGGCTGACATCACTATAAACTGCCAACTTCAACATATCCCTCCTCACATATTTCAACATTAATGTTTTAAGACAGCGCAGAGGGCACTTAGCCGACCTTTAGTCCCTCTCTGTTTTGTGACCTGTCAGTTTTATGAATGAATTAGTGCTAATGATGTGCCTTTTCTTATTTATGCATACTAATCACAGCAATCATCGTGTGGCTGGCCGCGGCTGCAGACACCGTGTGTCTCTCCTCAGCCCGGGCAGCTGAATGAAAAGGTCAAGCAGCTCTGTTTCTTGTAACAGCTTAAACATACAGGGGTGTGTGGGGGGGAGGTGGTAGAGAGTGGAGCCACAGAGGTTTAGTGATGGAAGGCCTCCAGATGTGGAGAGTAAAGCAGAGTAGATAAAAGCTCCTGCACACTGACAGGTTGGATTGAAACACCACAAATACTTAGTGCCCTGCTGAATTTCAGGAAGATGAAAGTGGGAGGAGAGCAAATCTTCTCAAGGCCAGAAAACTGCTCTGTGGGATGGGAGTTGTGGGATTTTAGGTCCATCAAAAGGTGGTGGGTTTTTTGGAAGATAGATGAAAGAGTGGTGCCATTGCTCCAAGTGAACCTACAGCATCACCGTTGACTATCCAACGTTTCACAGTGCAAGACTTTAGCAAGTTGTTTGGTTTTACCATGGACTGTATACAAGAAGTGGACGTAGTTGCTGTGACGTCACCCATTGGTTTGTGGACTGCTGTTTTGAAGCCTCGAGTGCCCTGTTTTGGCCGTTTTGGAGGGTGGAGCTAAGTACAACCGAACGCTGAATAAGAAAAAATGTTACAATTAACTTTCATGCAGTGAATACACACTGTGAAAGGGATGCAAGATGAAAACACGGACAACTCCCAGACCAGACAACGCCGTGGTGGCGACCTGTCAATCACAAGGCAGCCACGCCCTAAAGCATTCCCAGCTTTATGGTCTATTTGACTCTCAATGGGATCATAATTTACTAAATGAACATCATGCTGTATTGAAGAAAACTTGAAACTAGAGATTGAGACCATCAACTCATGTTTACAATGTTTACTGAAGTAATAAATCAAGTGAGAAGTAGGCTCATTTTCTCATAGACTTCTATACAATCAGACTTCTTTTTGCAACCAGAGGAGTCGCCCCCTGCTGGCTATTAGAAAGAATGCAAGTTTAAGACACTTAAGGATTGGCTTCATTTCTCAAGACAATATGTCAAGGCTGTTTCTCGGTTTATTGTGGAGCTCTTCTACCCCCTAAAGGCCAAAAACTCAATTAAGGGAACAGTGTGTAACATTTTGGGAGATCTATTAGCAGAAATGGAATAGACTATTCATAACTATGTTTTCCTTAGTGTATAATCACCTGACACTAAGAATCGTTGTGTTTTCGTTAGCTTAGAATGAGCCCTTCATATCTACATAGAGAGCGGGTCCTCTTCACAGAGTCCACCATGTTGCTCCGCCATGTTACTACAGTAGACCAGAACGAGCGAGGTGAACGGCGTTACCACGGTTTTGCACTCTGCGGCTCACGTTACCGCAGTCTTGGAAAGGGAGGGGTGAGCTGAGAAGTATCGGTTGGTTGCAATCCGCAACCACACCACTAGATGCTGCCAAATCCTACACACTGTACCTTTTAATGCAGTTTTAAATTAAATTTGAAAATATCCAAGCTACTAAACAAACTTCCAACGGCCAGAGGTGCTGCACTCCGGTCATAGTCTGCATTTACATCAAGAATCAAGTCTCTTTTTTTTTACGGAGGTGCACGTCATGCCTAATTCCCCTTCAAATGGGCAGCAGAAGTATCTCTGCAATCAAAGGCAGCCTCCTCTGGGAGCTCTATTATTCAGTAAAAGAAAAAAAGAGAGCCTCTGAAGTGCTATCTCAGCTGTCAACAAGCATAACTCAGACAAGATACCAAATTTGACTAGTTCATGCTATACCTCCGGCGACCCGCTGCCATTTTTCCTGGCGACGCCCCGGTGTCACATCTGCCTCGATTTCTGTATTTGTTTTTGTCACGTGAGCGCGGTGCGAGTGGAACCTCAGAAGACGGGTTGTACGTGATCCCTGTCCAAATCAAGAACAGCTTATTCCAGGCAGATACTGTAGCAGAGGAAGAAGGGGGTCATGGGGAACATTTGGAGACCAGATGCTCAGCAGTTTGTCGGCACCATCTCCCCGGCTTAACGCATTGTAGGGTCAGACTGTGTACTCTTGCGTGAGCTGGTATGTGTCAGGCACGACAACTGTGTACAAAAACACATGCCCATACATAATAATGTCAATGTCAGTTATTCTGGTACTACAAACAAATGCTGCTTACCTTGTCCAGACATTGACACTGTTTTGCATCTACAGATTATACATCCACAATATATTCTTTCTGCTAGAAATGAAAATAATATTCATTTCTGGACATTTTAAATGCATAGTCACGTTCAAAGGCTCATGTGAATAGCCGAGAGTTGCCTACACATTTGTAGCCCTCGGGACGGAAAACATTTCTCCTTCACTTTCCTCTGTTTCCCCTCCTCTTTTGAACTGTGGCCTTCTCTGTTTTCTCTTCCATTTGCACCTCGGTGAAGGGTACAGGAGAGCTGGATTTCCCACAGTGAAAGGCGCGCTCTCAAACTGCTTTTTAATCATTTCCAGAGCATGTTGTGAGACAGCAAGTGCTGGCACTCCGGCCCAGGGCTCGGATCCCTTCCAGGCGCACACTGCAGGGCTCAGCGAGCCTGCTCGGTAATCTGTCACTAAGGGACAGAGGAAATGGCTGTGTTTAAGTGCGAGGATACAGTTTCATCCCACAATTACATCTCTCCCGTGTTGTTTACAGATCTTTTCACATAGGAAGAGCGGATGGTCCCGCTGGCTGTGCAGGGTTTCAGCTTTTTACAGCCACAATTTTTTTTTTCTCAAAGGATATATGAACGAAATGCTTTCACTACCCGCTTGAATTACAAACTATGAAATGTAATCTAGATTACAGTTGAAATATGCAATGCGGATGGTGAAATGTGCTTCTCGTCATGCATTTCTGAAAGATCTTGTTGCATATTGGAATCAAAGGGGTATTTTGATACTCATTTCACTTCATTTTAACTCGAGCTGTTTGAGAAAGTGTTTTTTTTTCCATTAATGTGTTAACTTTCAGCTTCTAAACCCACATCTAATATAGATTATAAGGATGAAATGTTTTACTGATTCATCTCAACTGTATTGTCAATAATGTGTGCATTAATTCAACTGTACATTTCAAGAAATATTCTTATTTAATTAATATTTATACTATTCTTGCATTTATATTTAACACACTTAATAGATCCCACTTCTCAGCATTTTGTATTAATTTATTTGCGCCGTGGCTATTTGTTATATTGTATGTCTTTAACGCACATATTTGTACATATTTCTTATATTCTCATTTCTTATTCTTATTTTTGTGATTTACTTATATTTCTCTACATATATTTTGCTATATGTTGTAGCATTATGTACATAATTTACACGTTACATAATCCTTTATTTATTTTGTCTTACATGTCCTTATTTTTTTTATTAGGGATGTCAATTGATTAAAAATATTTAATTGCGATTAATTGCATGATTGTCAATAAGTAATTGCGATGAAGTGCAAATTAATCGCACTTTTTTTTATCTGTTGAAAATATATCTTAAAGGGAGATTTGTCAAGTATTTAATACTCTTCTCAACATGGGAGTGGGCAAATATAATTGCTTTATGCAAATATATGTATATATTTATTATTGGAAATCAATTAACAACACAAAACAATTACAGATATTGTCCAGAAACCCTAACAGGTACTGCATTTATTTTAAACAAATATGCTTTTGGCCATGCCAAGTTTGGCGCGTTATTTATCCTTCATTTGCGACAAGCTAGTATGACATTGTTCCATGGATTCCCATAAGTTTTCTAGTTTCATGATACCAGTATTTTCACTAGCTTCTAGCTTTAAAACTGAGCTACTACCTAAAAATCACATGTTGCGTTGATGCGTTAAAGAAATTAGTGACGTCAAATTGATTTTCATTTACACGTTATTATCGTGTTAACTTTGACAGCCCTAATTTTAAGTAAAGCTGTTATGTTGTTTTTCTTCCAAACTTGTAACAAACTATTTATAGCCCAAAAACAAAACAAGAAACGCAGAGCTTCTGTAAGTAACGGATCACAAATTGTTTCATTTCAGGAATGGCAGAACTCCATTCAGAAGAACGCTGGCCTGGCTTTCATTGAGCTGATCAACGAAGGAAGGTACTGTATCCATTCACTTTAATACATAAAGTTAAATCACTCAGCCAAGCAGTCATTTATTCATCCTTCTGTTATCAGTATGTGCTTTTTAAAAATATCTCTCCTCCCTGGCAGCCATAAAAAGGTTGTTAGACCAAGTGGCAAGTCATAAATTAGCTCTAAACCTCTTGGTTGCTGCTCTGTAGGGGGTAACGGTAAATAAGATTGTGGTGACAGGATGAAGTAAGAATATCAACACTAGAGTGCGGTCACCCTCTCTTGTTATATCTCTGTCTCTGCATGTTTTACTGTACATCCCACTGTCTGTGTTTCTCTTTCCCTCCCTCTTCGTCTGGTCTCTGGGTGTGGCCAGACTCAGGGTTTTCCATAGAGCAGATCAGGGGCGGCTCAGCCTCCGTGCCCATCTGCTGACCCATCTGGCCAGACCTTCTCTGTGCCCGGGCTCTCGCTCGCAGCCCAGCCGGGCTTCTCCTGAGTCCCCTGCTGGCCCTGGAACAAAGAGCTGCAGTCAGCAGGGCCACACGGCGCTGTCCAGGGTGCTGCTGACAGATACATAATTTTCCAAGTGTTACTCAAGTCTCTGCACACCTGCTCTGCTTAACTAGACAGATCTAGAGGTAGCTGGTAAATCTGTTTGCCTTACGAGGCGTGGCTGACAAAGACGTTGTTTCTGCTGTATGTGCAACAACTCATACAGCAGGTAGTTGTGTGCTGTTCCTCTGTTTCATCATGCAGCTGTCTGAAAGCAATTTCAGACATGCCGAAAATGCCCTGAAATGATCACTTTACTTTATTATTACCGCTGCCCCTCTGCAGCATGACTGTAGCTGAAAGCCACCATCCATGTGAGAGAACTGCCCCAGGTTTCCATGGTCATACAGTATATACAAATACATACAGTCATCCTGGGACAAAGGACATCTTTTTGATTCTTAGGGAGGTGGTTTTAGGGTATATCTTTCATAACATGCTTTGCTGTGACGTTAATATGGTGAAACAAAAGCCATCCCTCAATTTTAGAGAGAAATAGTCAAATGATATACGGTCTAAAGCTAAGCTTAGATCGTATGTTCAGATGAAGCAGGGCTATGGTCCTGAGCCCTGTGTTACATCATACACTTCTTACTAGAAGCCAGAGGTTATTGTGTGCTCAGTAGAGAACTGGTATCCTATCCCTTGCTGTTGAGGTAGGCTGGCTCACAGCTATGCCAGAAGAGAATAGGATATGCAATGTTTGTGAACTTAAAGATGTTGTGTAATGTAATTTCATCTTTCATTGTACGTTATATGGCGATTTGAGGATTGTTTGATGTTGGGCAAAAACCTGAGCTATTTTGGGCCGACAATGGACAGACGTTGGAATGGTTATTTAAGGTTGAAGTATTTAAATTGCAAATTATATTTCTAAAGCCTGGAAAATAAGGCAAGCTCAGCTTTTTATGTAAGATACAGTATATTTTGCTTTGTTCTGTTTCAGCCCAGTTGTACAGCAGTTTTTGAAATAGTCACTACATTTAATTTATTGATTAGTGTACATAGGATTTCACATTTGTTTTGTGATGGTCAGCGCAAAATCAAATTGTATGTAATCCATGTAATTGTGAACCAGGAAGTATAGAGAGCGGCGAACGCCGCGTAAGGAGGAGGATTGGGTGGGTGGGTCAAAAAACAAAGGGCTTCCGCCCAGGAGACCGGTGTTCATGTCCCCTGTGAAACCACAAGTCAAAATTGATTTATTTGTCACGTAACTTTCGTAAAGTTACAGCACTTTCATATTTATTTTAACCCAAACCGCAATCTTTTCTTAAAGCTAACTAAGCATTTTTGTCACGTAACCTCCGTACTTAAGTCACGCCACTTCCGGTGTTATTTTAACCCAAACCGCGATCTTAACTAAGTACATTTGTTGCCTAGGAAAAGTGTCTTTTAAGCCCCAATGGGCTGAGCTTCATCTGAAGCATGACACTAAAATAAAGGAATAAATCAAATCAATACATGCAGTGTTATTTTATGCACACAGCTCTGTTAAGGCAGTGTCCTAAAGTCTCAAAAGTAAAGCTACAGGGATCACAATGATGACCCCCGACTAGTGTTAAGATAAAGACAAAATATATGATTATAGACCAACACATTTAACACTTCCAAAAGACCCGTTTCACAATTCTGATAGATGATCAGTCACATCCAGGCCAAATGTATTGATCAATGTTACCTATCTATGAAATATTAAGACAAAAATGTGGCAGAGAGCTCGCATATCTGTTTTTCCGTCTCCATATATCACTCGTCATCTTGCTTTCTCATCTATTCTTGGTTTGAAAACAAAGCTCGGTGTTGTCAGCCTCTGTCTTTGAACAGTGAACGTCTGTCTATTAATGAGTGCTTGTCAACAGTTAAAGAGGCAATAGCAGCTGATGAATGCAGCCTCGGGATTACTGCCTCTCCATGGGACAGGAGGGAAATTACAATCTGTATCAAGCACTGGAGAGGAACAGGGCCTGCTTTAATTAAAACAAAGCTAGCCTAATGGTGTGTAAAATGGCATGTAATCTGCACACAGTAGCCAGGGTGTTCTCAATTATTAAAGATGCTGAGATTTAAATGTGAATGTGGGCGGAGACCACGGAGCCTCCAGAGTCAGCCATGTGAGAAGTTGTTCACGGCCAGACGTGTCAGCAATACAGGCGCTGGGTTGATGCTCTGGTCAGTGGGAAGGGATGCACAGTCAATCAGGAGTGTGCCAGACAGGCTTCGATGCTCTAATGACGCCCCATTCCCTCCTTAATGCTACAGAGGGATCTGTCATTGACCTGCAGCCTTGCAACATAACACAGACAGATGATGCTGTTTACTAGTCTGCTCTTTCAACGAGCACAATGTTGCACGATCCTGACAAGCTAGATTTGCCTTAACCATGCTCCTTCCTTCAGGGTGTCATCGCAACAAATTTTAGTGAATAAAAACGGGATGTTTCCTTATTATTGGTAATATGTGTATTTCTATAAATGTACGCTGCATTTAACATTCTTTGTAATATTAAAGGTTGCTGTGCCATGCCATGAAGGACCACATAGTTCGGGTTGCCAACGAGGCCGAGTTCATCCTGAACAGACAGCGAGCAGAGGACGTCCACAAACACGCAGAGTTTGAGGTATAAACTGTGCCATCCTGTCTTGCATCTGAACATCTACACGATAGCATTAAAGGTGCTAAATGCGAGATCGGGAGCATTTCTATTGCCTCCATATGGCTCTCAACATGGCGACAGCTGTGCTAATGGTGCTAACAGAGCTAACAGCGTTAACTTGAGGGGGAACCACGGGGTGAGTGCTAAGCTTACGCGACAGCACTATCAGCTGTAACCGCCGTTTGAGCACAGTGCAGAGCGGCGGCTGTGAGCTAGCCAGTGGAGCACGCTCACATGCACTAGAAGGCACGCACAGCTGGACCGGACACGTAAACAAAGCACAGAGAAGCTCTGATTACAACACACACGAGAGTGACTTCATTCTCTGCTCTGGTAGACATTAATCCTCTATATCTTAACTAAGCAAATAGTTATTTGCTGCTAAATTAATGCTCTGAATATTATGTAGAGCACCTTTAATATAGCAGCAAAATTTGCTATGCAAAGATATAGTGGAGTAATGTCTTCTCTGTGCTTTGTTTATGTAGATGGGCCAGCTGTGCCTTTGAGTGCATGTTAGCGTGCCCCTCGGACTAGCTTACGGACGCCGCTCTGCACTGCTCTCATACTGCGGACAACAAAGTCGCAGCGGAAGCGTAGCACCCACCCCCTCAGGAAAACACTGTTAGCGCTGTGAGCACCCTTAGCTGTGAGCACCTTTAGCTGTGAGCACCCTTAGCTGTGAGCACCTTTAGCTGTGAGCACCCTTAGCTGTGAGCACCTTTAGCTGTGAGCACCCTTAGCTGTGAGCACCTTTAGCTGTGAGCACCCTTAGCTGTGAGCACCTTTAGCTGTGAGCACCTTTAGCTATAAGCCGCTGGCTCAGCCGTTGCCATGTTGAGAGCCATGCGGAGGCAATAGAAATGTTCAGAATTTTGAATTTCGCACCTTTAAATGGTAAAGTTGTGCACAGAATCAAACTACTGACAAAATATTGTACAAAAAAAGAGTATAATCAACAGTTACCAATCACTGGTTCTCCAAATTAAAATTGGACTCTCTTCTCTAGAAAACAGAGTATTTTGTCAATCTTCTAATGAACTCTAAACAAATCCTATTAGTATAAAATGTCCTTCAGCTTTATATGCTCAGTAATTGTGTCTTCCCGAGGATTAACTCCTCACGCTTACAATGCCTATAAAATGATTTAATTACTGGTAGCAAAGGGAAATACAGGCAATATCAATTTAGGATTTTCATATGATATTTGCCAACCAACTCAGGGGACAGCCTCCTGAGTCTGTATTTAGCCCACCCACATCAAACCACTCTGATTTCAGACATGAAAGGAAAAGCTAACAAGATTTAAGCAATGTCTGAATATTAATTTTCTTGCAGTAATGAGTATTTAGCTTTGCTCTAATGGTGGTCTTTATAGAAAGTGTTAAAAGAAAAAACCCTGCAAGCTAGTCAACAAATAAATTCCACAGAGATTGACAGCAAAATAAAAAGACATATTGTTGTAGTAAAATAGTTTGTTTGGTTATTGTAGAACATTAAAAGGCAAATACTGTATGTTTGTAACCACACAAACCTGCAAGCACGCACACACACAAACACACACAGCGACACACACACCAGCTCTTTTAGCAGCGTATACATGTGGGGAGTGATGAGTTTCTTATCTGGGAAGAGCAGCCATCCTCAAACAGCTGCTTGATATACAGTTCTTGAGGATCCTTGACCCGCTAGATAAACTGGAAGAGACGGCTAGATATGCAATGTCAGGAGAAGGGGGAAGTGTACCTGGCCCCATCCGTTCTGTCTGCCAACTCCAGACAGCCTACACTTTTCATCTAGGTCTGATGTTACTTTATTACCCACTCTCCCAGATTGAAGATTCGGGACGCAGATAAGACATCTTTACAATTAAGTCGGTGTCAGGGACGACGCGTCATACGCTTTAAAGTGATAAATAACGTTTGATATTTGTCACAGCGTCACGTGTGGCGATGCGAGCTGACAAGCGGAGATTGAGTTATCCGCCGAATGAAGAATATGTTGAAGTATAATATCTGACAGAATTCAAATTTGAAGCAGGAAATTCAATTAACTTCCAGCTTCTGTTGGCAAATTAGATTTTGAATATTAGCAAGAGTTCCCCCCAGGGTGGCGTCGTGAGACAATCTTGTTTTAGCAGCAAAGATGGGGTCAGATGTGCTCCTCCAGATTACTTTTAGCCACCTGGAACACTTGGAGGGTTGCACTTACTTATCGCCTTTTTCGCATTGTGGCTAATTAATTTTAATTATTTTATCATTCTGACACTTAGATATCACACATTATTTGGACTACGGTATCACTAATATTTTTATTTAATTTTTGCAAGTTACAGAAGTCAATGTGTCCTACATTTTGTTCTAGAAAATAGCTGCATATTTACATTTTACAGCATTCCTATATGGGACAATAACATATCCCTTGGCATAATGGCAGTGTAGATTTGTTAACCTTGACAGACTATATTCTTTGTGGATCTATTAGAGTATTTTCCCTTCTCCTTTAATAGCACCATCCACGGCTACCTAGCGGGGAGCCTCATCTGTCCGCAGTTAGGGAATGGACTGCCTTCATGATTTACTACACTCCTCCAAGGGAGCAGAAATATATCTCTCAGCTGTCCACTAATATCTTTATGCACTCAAGTGTGTTGAATGAAGCCATAACATTCTTCAGTGTGACAAATGCTCCATTAGAGGGTATATATTATTCCGACTTTATTCAAGTAAAACATTCTCAAATGCTATTAGTGCAATGTCAGACATCACTTCTAGCAGTGGATACTGTATTGAAAGCCATAAATATACAATGAGGTTCACACTATGTTTTTCTTTTTTCTTCTCTATTGTAAATCAGTCCAACTGTGCCCAATACGCTGCGGACAGAAAAGAAGAAGAGAAAATGTGCGACCACCTGCTCAGCGCCGCTAAACACAGAGACCATGTGACGGCCAACCAGTTAAAGCAGAAAATCGTCAACATCCTCACCAACAAGCACGGCGCCTGGGGGACGCTGGCCCAGAGGTAAGCCCTCGTGCTTGTACAGGTTCACCTTCACAACACGGGCCAGATCAAGTCTTTAACACGAGCCGTATACCTGCTCAACGTTAGCTCCAACCCGAGAGGACCAAAGTTACCTGGTTCACGAAACTCTGCAGTGATGGACTCGGACCACCAGTTAATGTCATTTTCCCAGGATCCGATAGGGTCAGCGGTCGGGTCAGCAAACGCAATTACAGTGTGGAGTGGCTTAATCCCCCAGGGACAGCTGATTGGCCAGTCTTCCGACAGACCGGGATAGCAGGAGGTTGAAGAAGGGAGGGGGGTTGGGGGTGTTTCTGCAGTGTTGTCCAGGCATTCATTGACCCTCTCAGTAACACAGCCCAGCACCTGGTGGTAGTTGCACACTTCCCCACGGGCCCTGTTAAAATAACCGCGGGCTCTCCTGCGCTGCCTCCCGCCTCTCACCTGCATCCACATGGCAAACAGAGGTGTTACAACATACTGTTTGTATTTTGTACTGAGCTAAGGGCTGAGAATTTGAACAAGTATCTGTAGCAGATGTAACGGCATACATGCAGTTGTTATAAAGCCTGACTGGGGATCCTTCAGTTGCTGCTTGCAGACTCATTTCTATCTGTAAAAAAATGAACATCACTGAATGCAGGTCAGATGCAGAAATATACAGCAAGCGAATGAAGTGTTCACCCGAACATTAATCCGAATACTTAATTGTGCTGTGAAGCTGCATTCTGCAAGATCCGGCACTTGAAAGACACAAACCTCCACTTCTGATTTGCCAACAGAAATTTTAGCCTCTTTGCTGAAACAGTAGCTTTGGTTTTGTTATTAAATCTAGAAAATACAATGCAGATGTTGAATCATGTTCGCTGAAATTAGGTTTGTTTCATATCTTTAACCATGTTCACCGTTGGCATGAAAACTATTTTAGCTAGCGTAATGACTTTTTACTAGGGCTGTCAATTGATTAAAATATTTAATCTTAATTAATCACATGATTGTCCATAGTTAATCGCGATTAAGCGTAAATTAATTGCACATTTATCTGTTCAAAATGTACCTTGCAGGGAGATTTGTTGAGTATTTAATACTCTTATCAACATGGAAGTGGGCAAATATGCTGCTTTAAGCAAATGTATTTATATATTTATTATTGGAAATCAATTATCAACAAAAAACAATTACAAATATAGTCCAGAAACCCTCACAGGTAATGCATTTAGCATAAAGAAATATGCTCAAATCATAACATGGCAAACTGCAGCCCAACAGGCAACACCAGCTGTCAGTGTGCTGACTTGACTATGACTTGCTCTAAACTGCATGTGATTATCATAATGTGGTTATGTCTGTAAAGAGGAGACTTGTGGGTACCCATAGAACCCATTTTCATTCACATATCTTGAGGTCAGGGGTCAAGGGACCCCTTTGAAAATGGCCATGCCAGTTTTTCCTTTCCAAAATTTAGCATAAATTTGGAGCATTATTTAGCCTCCTTCACGACAAGCTAGTATGACATGGTTGGTACCAATGGATTCCTTACATTCTGTAGTTTCATATGACGCCAGTACCTTCACTCTAGCTTTAAAACCTGTTACAACCTCCGAAAGATTGATATCGCAGAAATTAGTGGCGTTAACTGTGACAACCCTACAGCCATACAGTATATGCAATTGTTATAAACCCTGAATGGGGACACTTCAGTTGCTGCTTGTCGACTCATTTCTGTCTGTAAAATACCAACATTGCTGAACGCAGGTCAGATGCAGCAATAAACAGCAAAATAATAAAATGTTCACCCGAACATTAATCCAAGTATTTAATTGTGCTGTGAGCTGCATTCCGCAAGATCAGGCACTTAAAAGACACAACCCTCCACTGCTGATTTGCCAACAGAAATTTAGCCTCTTTGCTGAAACAGTAGCTTTGGTTTTGTTATTAAATCTAGAAAATACAATGCAGATGTTCGACCGTGTTCACTGAAATTGGGTTTGTTTCATATCTTTAACCATGTTCACCGTTGGCATGAAAACTATTGTAGCTGGCGTAATGACTTTTTACAGCTATATTTTATGTCTTTGACTTGGAAGTTCAAAGAGTTTCCCCCCAAAACAGCAGATGTCATAAGCAGCTACATTTGGTTTCTTCTTTCATGGATTCATGGGAGATTATGCACTGTGGCCGCTTTGTCTACATGCATCATAATATCCAATTTTCTAAGAGGCCATTAATTTGTTGTGATTAATTTCTAACTACTAAAGAGAAACTGAACATGTGCAAAAAAATTGTGTTTCGTGTTATAGATGTTGTCAAATGAAAAAAAAACTATTTTGGCCGTGACTGAGAATGCTACAGTATTCAAGCCCAGATTTTCATAAAACTGACTGAACCTCAGCAGCAGCACCCGTGACAAAATCTATTGGATTGAATTCTGGGCTCTTGTTCAAATATTTATGGAGCCCCTCTCAGAGGCACAGCATTTGCATTGAAACAAAAGGTTATTGAGCGTGGGCGCATTGTAAATGATACCGCAAAAACTTCCAACAAATTCAAATTTAATGGTAACCTGCTGGTGAAGAAAAATGATGCAATATGCTCACCAGCTCAAGGCAGTGTTGCAGTTCAGCAGCTTAGTCTTATTCAATGCTACATTAACTTTCCCATTTATGCTGCTCTTGTAAGATATAAAGCCCTCAAGCATTTTGAGGGGGCTGTCTGTTATGTCTGAGAGAGAGAGAGAGGGAGAGAGAGAGAGAGAGAGAGAGAGAGAGAGAGAGGGAGAGATTTTAGTTGTTAATGTTTGTTTTCACCCTCATGCACAGAAATTGCCTTTTAAGCCTCCTAAGTTCTGCCTGGAGACATGCCAAAGGATATTTATTATTTGTCTAGAATATATTATAAAGTAAATAATTCCTAGGCAGGCAGGGGGCAGAAGCTAGTATAACGTATGCGTTAATAGTTTTTTCTTTTACCAGTGTGTGTTCATTAGATTGATATAACCGCCTGACCTACCATTAGATGAATCCGTTTTTTTCTCTGAATTACAGACAAACATCTGCACATTATCTGCATCTCTGAAGGCCACTCCATTCTGAGCCGTTGTTCTCTTTGTGCCGAATGCGTTGCAGCACGACGACAGCCGGCGACAAGGAAATATTCTGCGCGAGGCTCGAAAAACAGCTGCTCTGCAGTCATGTGATCTGGGTGAAGAATAAGCAGATCAGGCCCCGCGGTGCCCTGTTAGATCATACTATATGCTTGCTTGATGATGAATGTCCCCCCGTATAGAGTCAGCATAGGAAAATCAATACCCCTCAAATTGAAACAGTATAGGGTCGTATTGATCCGCCGCGCTAAATCAAAATGAGGAGGCTTTGATACGTCTCTCCAAGACAGCTCCCTGCCCAGTAATGACACACTATCAATTTTAGCTTTACACTGATAAATCAAGTTGAAAATTGGATGTCAGAGTTTTTTCCAGGGTGAGAGTGATTTTCCCTGCCCTCTGGTCCCCTCTGCTGTTGACCTCTGAACCCTGCCAGTAGATTATAAAGTTCAGGCTCGTCTAAAGTGAAAGTAGATGTCAAGGCGAGGCTGATGAATCCATTGAAGAATAATGTCGTCCACCACTTTTTGCAGCACGGGACGACCTCACTGTGACGATACCGTCTGCAGTTCTCTCACGCTACTGAAGAGTAAATTCACTGTTTGTTTCGCACACCTTAAAAAAATCTAATATTTTAAAATACACTCTTTATTTACACAGACAGGTCATAAGTAGGTATATCGATACAAATATTTAATCAGGAATAATCTCATGATTGTCCATATTTAATCGTACATTTTTTATCTGTTCAAAATGTACCTGAACGGAGATTTTTCAAGTATTGAATACTCTTATCAGCATGGGAGTGGACAAATATGCTTGCTTCATGCAAATGTATATATATATGTATATATTTATTATTCGAAATCAATTAAAAACGCAAATAAATGACAAATATTGTCCAGAAACCCTCACAGGTACTGCATTTAGCATCAAAAATATGCTCAAATCATAACATGGCAAACTCAAGCCCAACAGGCAACAACAGCTGTAAAGGGGAGACTCGTGGGTACCCATAGAACCCGTTTTCATTCACATATCTTGAGGTCAGAGGTCAAGGGACCCCTTTGAAAATGGCCATGCCAGTTTTTCCTCGCCAAAATTTAGCATACCTTTTGAAGCGTTATTTAACCTCCTTCACGACAAGCTAGTATGACATGTTTGGTACCGGTGGATTCTTTAGGTTTTTCTAGTTTCATATGATCTTCACTCTAAAGTAGCTTTAAAACTGAGCCGGCTGAAACCTAAAAATCGCGAATAGCGCGCTATTAGAGCGTTATTAGCGCGTTAACTTTGGCAGCCCTAGTGATACTCGCATTTTTATTGCTTTTTTTTTTTAAGCATCCTTTTAATGTTTGTGCATCACAGACACCTTTCTTAATACTGTATACAGACTGTGCATTTATTGATGTTTGCACCATTTACATCATGTGTAGGTGATGTAGCCTAGTTACACAGATACCCAGGCACACCTACACACTACTGACTACTGACTGAAACAGTCCCGATCTCCTGTGTCATTCTCTACCACTCATTCGCCAGCACTCCTCTGGTACTAATTGTTTCGACACAACCGCCCTAACAGAAATGTAAAAGGGTCTGAAGGAGACAAACCTCCCTTTGTTCCCATGCGGGCGTCCGTGTTCACATCAGCAGCATCATCGGTGACAGCTGACGGAGGAGCCTCCGCCGGCCCCCACAGCAGACCTTAACCTTACCTGACTGGTCTATTGATTGTCAACATTTCTTCTGTATAATTACTTTTTTGTAGCAGAGGGGAGAGAAAGGAAAATGGCGGCACATATTGATCTGTGGCAAGTCAGTGAAACAGCCGTTTCCCTTGACTAACAGTGAGTTTCATCCCTCACACTTGATGAATGGTAACAATCTGCCCGTGGATAATAACTTTGTGATGGAATGAACCTTTTTACTCACGATGCGCGCGGAGTATTTGGTCTCGCCTGAAAGGGTTATCAATTCTAATAGAAGTCCACCAGCACAATGGGGGGAGCACCTTTAAGAGGGCCGCACAGCCTCGGAGGGTTTGAGGTCTGATGGCCCCTCTGGGGCAGAGAAGAAAGGCCAAGGTCCCCGGTTGGTCCTCAACCAACATAAACAAAAATCAGCCTGACAATATAATAGATATAATTCAAAAATATTATTCCTTTTGACATCCAGAGTAGCAAAATGTGTATCTTCTTCTTCGCTTTCCTTGTAAATTATTGTCATCAATCTAATGGATGTTGTTACAATTAGTAAGAATATAGTAGTATTAGGTAATTCTAGAAACCACTATAAAATCAGTGTATCTCTTAAGTGCCCATTGCATGCAGACTTTAGAGGTTTCTATTCTGCCTACTCCCCCAAAGCTATTTTTGGTCTGACCTAGTCCTCTGCATACCATCTTTCATTTTCCAGTCCACTATCCAGAGAGGATGCAATAAAATTCAGCTCCTTTTTAAAACAGCTTGCACGTGCTAATGTTTTTCTTCTTCATTTAATTGGATCTTATTTATAACATGATGCTCCTTTGTTCTCGCAAGCTGATATTCTCTCTACTTGCATTTGTTCTTGACCTACACCAGGCTCTATTCCCGCGGGGCACTCTTAACCTTGCACACTGTGCTAATTATCTCTGGAAAGAGGCCCATTCACACAATCATCAATTTCATCGGGCGCTGAAATTGAGCCGGGCATCGCCTGACCGTGCCCCATTTCCGATGAAAGATGGGGATCCACGAAGCTGGCGATCCGGGGGAGTTCACCCGCAGTACAGTACGGCTCCTCATCCCTCGTCCCATCGCGCACGTCTGTCTTCATTACACCACATGACCTGGAGTTAATCTTGTTGCCGCTGTGTTGTTTCCCTTTCGTCTTTGTCCAATAGCCATTCCTCTGCGTGTCTCTCCTCTATCTCTCAATCTACAAAAGAAAAGTCATCCCCAATAACTAGAAGCATTTGGATCTTAGCTCAGCATCCTCACGTCTTCGACAGTGTTGAGTGCAGTGATGATAAGAAATGGCGAAATTAAAGAGATGAAAGTCCTGTGTACCATTTGCAGCCCTCGGTGGTAATCTGATCATGATGTTGGCCATACAGTCACTTCACACTTGGCATTCGAAAGACGCCTGATCAAACCTGATGTGTTTTTATAGAGGAAATTACTGTGTATATTTTTTCTCTTAGTTTATAGGTTACTTTGAAAGCAGTGGGCTGAGAAATGCTCATCACCATATGGCTGCCAGTCACCACTTTTTGGTGTCTTTTGTTGTTGGTATTTTTTTTCATCCGGCAGCAGTATGTTGAGAAACATGCTGTGAAAATGCTTACCAGAAAGAATGCATTTGTTGACAGATGATGCTTTTAGCATATCCTCACTTACTCACTGGTTTTTAGTGTCCGCTGGCTGCCTGATGGTTTTCTGTATCATTACAGATCCGCACATTTGGTTAGTAAGTATCGTTATTTAGTCAAATTAGTGATTGTTTCCTACATTTCTGTACTCAAAATGATGCCAGAATTATCTCAATAGTTCTGTTGTGGCAAGTACATGTTACGTAGGTTACCAATGAACTATGCCTTTTGTTTATTTTACTTTCTAATCAAGTTGTATTTCTTTTTTTTCTTTTTTTAGGGCTGTCAGAGTTAACACAATAATAACACGTTCCCTTTTAATGACACTAATTAATTTATTTAATGCATTAATGCAACTTGTGAGTTTTAGGTTGTAGCGGGCTCAGTTTTAAAGCTAGTGCAAAGATACTGGCATCATAAGAAACTAGAAAAAGTAAGGAATCCTTTGGTAACACGTCATACTAGCTTGTCGAGAAGGAGGCTAAATAACGCTCCAAACTTACTCTAAATTTTGGCGAGGAAAAACTGGCATGGCCATTTTCAAAGTGGTCCCTTGACCTCTGACCTCAAGATATGTGAATGAAAATGGGTTCTATGGGTACCCACGAGTCTCCCCTTTACAGACATGCCCACTTTATGATAATCACATGCAGTTTGGGGCAAGTCATAGTCAAGTCAGCACTAAATACTTGACAAATCTCCCTTTAAGATACATTTTGAACAGATAAAAACATGCAATTAATTTGCGATTAATCACAATTAACTATGGACCATCATGCGATTAATCGCAATTAAATATTTTAATCGATTGACAGCCCTACTTTTTTTTTATTCACTACTTTTAGGCGCTTGCATCTCAAACAAACTCCTCATGGACTTGGTAACTCATAGTCGGAGCCTGTTAGGACAACTGCAAACCAAAGAAAAGACCACTTGTCCTCAGAGTTGCACTAAAAACTGACGTGTGTTCAGTGCCCCAGTGTGTGTGTGATAGAAACCAGTCACTGCGCCTTTGAATAGAATTGTCACTGATTACTGGTATTTATTATAATTACCCCCCACTCATGTCACCAATGGAAGCTTTTAAAAGGAATATAATGGTGTTTTATTGAATCAGCATGTCCCTGTCCTTCCTCCCGTCCGCTTCGCACAAATCTCCTCTGAGCACAAATAGAATAAAAAGGAAAATCTTTAACCATGAGATCCTCGTCTGTTTGCAATCCAGCCCTGTGCATGTTTTATTGAGCCATTCTGGTGTAAGTGACTCGAAAAACATGAAGGTAGTTATTGCTTTTGACAATAGATCCGTGTAATTACTTTTATTTCAATGATTTTATTTGAATGGGATTTTATTTCACAAGGCAGTTGCATTAATTTGAGTGAGCATGGAGCACTCTCAAGTAGCTGATCTGTAATCTATAGTTTTTTTCAATTATGTGGCCTGAGCCTTTGCTGTTTTGACACACAATTTAGGCCTCAAACAAGCACCTTTAACCTGGTAACAGCACAGGGTTTTCCTTGCACTGGCTCAGGTTTACCTTTTTACTCGAACACCAATACTATCCTCCAAATAATCAGACAAAATCAGTGGGTAACCTCCCGGGTCTGAGAAGTGAAGACAGTGCTCATGTGCCTTAAACTTGCATTTTTTCTAATAGCCAGTAGGGGGCGACTCCTCTGATTGCAATAAGAAGTCTGATTCTGTAGAAGTCTATGAGACTGTATACAAGAAGTGGGCGTATTCACCGTGACGTCACCCATTGGTTTGTGGACTGTCGTTTTGAAGCCTCAATTTCAGCATTTTGGCCATCTTGGTTTTTTGCAACCAGAAGTGACACTAGAAGGTGGAGCTAAGTACAACCGAACTCTCAATAAGACATTTGTAGTTGACCAAAAGATTGTAATTAATATTCATGAACTGAAAAGACACTGTGAAAGGGTTAACGTTCTAACACAAAAACACGGACAACTCCCAGACCGGACAACGCTGTGGTAGCTAACCTGTCAATCACAAGGTAGCCACGCCCTAAAGCATCCCCTGCTTTATGGTCTATTTGACTCTAAATGGGACCCCCATCGCCCCCTGCTGGCTGTTAGAAAGAATGCAAGTTTAAGGCACTTCAGCATTGGCTTCACTTTTCAGACCCAGAGGTAGCCCACTATGAGAAATGTACCCTACCTCTCACTTGATTTATTACCTCAGTAAACATTGTAAACATGAGTTTATGATCTCAATCTCTAGTTTCAAGTCTTCTTCAACACAGCATGATGTTCATTTCATAAATTATGGTCCCATTTAGAGTCAAATAGACCATAAAGCAGGGGATGCTTTAGGGCGGGGCTACCTTGTGATTGACAGGTCGCTACCACGGCGTTGTCGGTCTGGGAGTTGTCCCCATTTTCTACTTACAACTTTAACCCTTTCACGGTGTCTTTTCAGTTCATGAAAGCAAATATAAAAAAAATGTTCCGCCTACAGCGTTGTTGTACTTGTACTCCACCCTCTCGTGTCTCTTCTGGCTGCAAAAAAACTAAATGGTGACGGCCAAAATGCCGAACTCGAGGCTTCAAAACATCAGTCTACAAACCAATGGGTGATGTCGCGGTGACTACGCCCACCTCTTATTTACAGTCTATGTATATATTATGAGAAAACAAAATATTGTCCCTGCTGCCCTAATATAACAGCAGCACTAAGAATATATCACCCTCTAATCCAATATGAGCCCTTGTCAGCTGTCAAAAGTATCTCTCTCTTCTAGAATGATGTTATAGTTTCCTATAAAACTGTTATCAATCCTTTTATTTTTATTTTCCTCGCCATCTTATTTTGAATTATACCTGTCAGCTTTCCCTTTCCTTTTACAAACAAAACCCATTCCCTGTAGACCGGGGTGTTAGATCTGGCAACTCAAAAACCTCAACACCGGCTCCTCGAGGAAAGGTGTGCTTTAAATACCCATTTGAAAGAGAAGAGAATAGACGATAGTCCTCTTACACATTTATCCTACTGCACTTAGCCAGTCTGAAAGCATCCATAAATAATGGCGCTCCTGTTTCCTGTAGGTTATCAGTGCTGGAAAATTAGCTTTTAAAATGCGGTTTGAAATCCATTCGGGTGATTGATGGGTGACGGGGCTAATAAATTTCGGCAGTTTCTAGGAGGCCGGCTCACAGCCATTCTTTACGGTTGTCATGAAGCCAGACACATTTGATGTGGAAAATAAGGAGGTCCCAAGCCAGCCGCGCTTAATAAAGAATGCTATTGTATGGACAATTTGTTGTTGTTACACGGACAATACAGACAACTAGCTTTCTATTAATCATTCTGAAACGGGAATGGTGTTTTTTTACCTATACTGAAAATGTATTCTTGAAAAATGGAGGGATCAGACCCAATTTTTAGCTTTTGCAATATATTAAATGACTCAAATGTGTGCATGTGCTTGCCAAATACCCTTTTACTATATGGTTTTGAGTCCCATATGAGTGAGGGATGACGCTGATTTTTACAAAAAGTTCAACTTCCTGCTTTTTCCTTATTTCCCACCGTGCTTTTAAGACATGACTGTGCAGTCTGGTGGCTCGCTGCCACCTCAGAAACCCTCTTATGTGAGCGCTCAGCAGAGCTCCCGGCTGTAGATCTCCATCAGGAGTGCAATCCTCCCGAGCACTTTGTTGGACCACCCTCAGAGAGGAGGTTCCTTCAGCACAGCACTTTGGCACAGTCCAAATCCGGTCAAGCACTGACCACACAGTCTAGAATATCACAGGTCCAATCCAAATAGCAGAATACCACATTCAAACTGAAACCATCTGCACAGGACGGATCAAGGAGGAAAAACGCATCAAAATGTTGGCATCCGACTCATAAATCCGTCATTATTACTTGAGGGTTCGGTTTTGTTGTGCCGTTAAAGAGAAGTGAATGGCTTTAGACCAAAGTTGTCCTCAAATGAGCGTCCAAATAAAATGCAGTTAATGCTGTTATAAGGAAATCTTCAAAGTGGCGGATTTATCCCCCACCGGCATCTGCTGTCTGTTCGCACTAAGAATTAGGGGACATAATCTTCAGCAGTAATCGCCCGGTTGCATACAGTGGATTTACATTTTTTCACACTGTGTAATCTCGCATTTACAATATCATTTACGTGGGTTTCTCCTTTCAACCCGCTGACATCTCTCTTTCCCTCAGTTAAGCTTTGAGGGAGATTGACAGGGGACAGGCTCAAGGCGTTGAGTCTTGCTTTGCATACAGCGACTCATGATACTTCAACGGACGCACACACACGCTCAATTTTGATTGATACTTAACTGAAACTGAGCTCTTGTTGCTGTCAGAGCCCAGCTAAGTCTCCTGAGCCTCTTGATTTTTGACATTTGTAGATATTATATTCACGGTGCAAGGAGGCTGTATTTTGTGATGTGATCCCCTATAACACTTTAATCTGTTTAGACTGCTTCAATACTGTGGCAGGGGAAGGGAAGGGGGCAGGAACCATACAATGCAAGAGACGGCCGCCTGCCAAGGTCTCACTGTATCCTGCACGCACTGAATAATATCACACACAGTGCCAGATTCAAGGTTTTATTTGGAGCTTTGGGTGGCTGTTTTTACTTTTTGGTTTCACTTTTTCTTTTTTAATAATATGCAGGCAAAACATTTTAGATAATAGGATAAAGAGTTCTGTTCATGTACTGTGCGTGTATTGGATTGTTCTCTCCTCCACACATATATGTTAAACAAAATGAAACCAAGTGATGCCATATTTCTTCAAATTTGGCTGAAAATTAAATGAAAATGCACCTCATGCCAGGCTTGATGTAATCACATCTCACTGTACTGTCAACTGCACACCAATTATTTGAATCATCACTAGTTTTTATGCATTACTCCCCTCTGTCAAGGATAAATTAAAGCAGTTTTTTGCTGCATTTCCCTCTAAAGGAAGCATAAAGGCTTTGAAACAGCTCCGGCTAGTGCACAGTTGGAACAAGCAGCACTTAGTAACCTAATGCTAGTCCTGGTGCTTAATGGTTTGCATTAGCTGCAAGCAATAAAATTATCCTAGGTCCTCACTAATGTTGGAATAATCATTTACAAAGATGGTTACCACATGCTGGAACTGTTTTCTTCTTTTTCTCGTTTTCTTTTTTTTTTTTTACGACCCTAATTCGCTGTTATTAATAATGAATAAAAATGCAATTTTCAGTCCGGTTGCTCCAGGGCTCTGGGAATCATTTCAATGAATATTTCAGCACATTATTTTAATCATGGCTCCACATATGCAGGGAGGGGGCTTGTTTTATAGGCTCATGCCTCAACCGCCCCGAGACCCCGATCATTAAACCCCACGCTGTCTGCGTTGAGGTTCCTACCTTTGATTTACAAGACTTGTTAAAAAACATTGTAAAAAAAGGAGGCAAGCTGTGCCATTTATACTTGTAATTTGATGCTGTATTTGTTAATGGGAGTGCCTGTGATTTATGTGTGCTGTGGTTGCTGCTGCTCCCTGCTGTTCTTATGCTATAGGCTTTAGCAGAGCTAACATTACGGGGCCTCCGCAGAGCATGCCACCAGTCGGCCTAATAAATCTGCGATCTCTGGCCTGATTTTCCTCCTCAAGATGTTTTCCCCTGATAAGGAAGTGGCTGCCGGAATCAGACCACCACTGAGGGGTGTGCGCTCCATCTAACCTGCCTGTCTGCCTGTCTCTCCCACAGTCAGCTGCACGACTTCTGGCGTCTCGACTACTGGGAAGACGACCTGCGGCGGAGGCGGAGATTTGTCAGAAACCCGTTTGGCTCCACCCACTTGGACGTCACATGCAAGTCACTGCAGGAGTATGGTGAGTTGGTCATTTCTACGATTAGAATATATATTTTTAAACCCCATTAGAATTAGGGAGCTGAACTTTTGAGGGCATCATTAGCCCGTATTAAATGTAGAATATCAATGTTGCCATTAAAGCATAATAGAAAAAGCATTAAAGGGCACTAAAGTTATCCCAGCCTCGTCCACATAGTTTAGCATATTGCTTAGGAGAAGTTAAGTGTCATTTTTATAGGTGACATATTTATGAGTTCTGTGAATTGAACATGACACATACATTTTATTACACTTTTTTTTTTTATTTCCATCACAACACATACTCAAGAACAAATTGGATCTCTCCCTTTTATTGTTTCTCCTCTTTGCCTGAAACTTTTTTTTATTGACCCGGGCAGTGTTTCAGTGTTGCCCACCACCTTGTGTCAATTTTGCCTTATGTCATGCACCAGCGACTTTTAAAGGGAAAGCAGCTCAGTACTATTAACCACCCATTGGCCCTTCTCTCCCATCTGTAATTGAATAGCAGAGCAAATGTATTAACGGCACAAGGGCGAATGTATTGATTCTGAAATTAATGGAGTAAGCGCCTTCTTTACTTTATAGAAAATGGAAAACAGGCAATGCATTATGGTCATTGTAGCCTCTTTAAACGACTGTAGACCTACAGCAACACACGCATAATGATCGCAATGTTCACTGTCTCTGTGTCGAGCCGCAGAAGCCGACCGTCGTTTGGGTTCAGGATGTCGTCTTTGCTGCTTTGCTAGCTCTGCTGTAAGAAGATCATGGCAGCGCTGTAGATAAACGCGTGCCAGCTGCCGCCTCGGCTGCAGGTGGTCCATATATGAGACACACATGCAATAATTGCACCGTCTGCTTTAGATTTTGTGGTGGTTACATTATTTTTAGACATAAGCTCATTTTGTGGGCTCTTGGTGATATGTGGATACTGCTGTGACGACGACTCCAGGATACAAATGTTACAACTTCTGCACTTTTGACCTGCTTAGAAATATTAAAGGCTTTTAAGAACTTCGGTATCATCTGCAAAAAAATTTCCTTGAATTGCATCAACATTGCCTACCTGTAAATACCATAGAATATATACTGTATATAAACAGACAACGCTTCTCCACTTCCTCCCACTGTACAGAATCTAAAAATATCTCAGATACGGGAGCAACCATCTTGAGATTTTGACATAATTTGAAGCCATAGTCTGCGCAGTAGTGATCGGGGGCCTGAAGCCTCAGTATCGAGATCCTGCCCACACACCAGCCTGAGCCAATCGCAAGCCAAGAACGGCCACAGCTTGCTAGCATGAGCCACCTAGCTGCTACGTTAGCATCACGGTAGCTGTTTGGCTAGAAAGATACAACACCTAACCATAATATCTTTATAACTACATTTATGATCAAATTGACACATGTTCTGTTACTAGGGCTGACCTGAATACTTCGAAGCTTCGACCATTGCCATGGTAACCAACCTCCAAATCAGTATTTGAATGCTTTGGTTTTTCTTGTACTTTTTTATATAAGTACATAATAATAATGTGTAAATCCCAAAATAGCCCATTAAATAAGGAATAATCCCACAACATTATTCATATTCAACATCAATTATTATTAGTTATTCTCAAACGGATATCGTTGTTTGTTGCGTGTAGAGGTGCGTGTGTGTATAGTAGTGCAGCAACGGCACAGTCCCGGGCACTGTGTGCTGTGCAGCCCCGGGCACTGTGTGCTGTGCAGTCCCGGGCACTGTGTGCTGTGCAGTCCCGGGCACTGTGTGCTGTGCCGCGTGGCTTCGAATTTGACTTTTTATTTTGGCCCACGTCCCATCCACTAACATGGAGGGGGCGGGCTTTATGACCTATACTGCAGCCAGCCACCAGGTGGCGATCCAGATGTTGTGGCTTCACTTTTATGGAGCTGTCATGTCATCCATCTTTACATACACTCTATAGTAAATACCCGCACATCTGTAAAACATCAAACATCAATAGCAACTACTCCCGCAGCATGATCCGCCTTTGATAGCTTTTGATTCATATTTTCAGTGTGCTGCAAACAATCCTCACCTCGCTATTAACTAGATGTAATAAACCCTGGCTTCAGCTTATACATTTTGGCCATTTTTGTCATTTGTTTTTGATATTTGTACATTTTTTGTATCCATTTATTTATTCATGATTTAAATTGTATTTTATGTTATTATTATTATTTTGTAACTTGAAGGCAGGAGGAGTAGGATTTGTTGGTGGCTGTTTGGAACGATAAAATAAATACACTACTTCTGGTGGAGCTTCTGAGTTATGTGGAGTTGGTATTGCAACATAGAAGTAGTGAATGTTGTGAAGATATTTTTATTGAAACATTACTTTAAGATGGTGCAACAAAGGCAAACTGCCTGTGGGATACCACTAAAACGATAATTTTTCTGATTGTAAATAAACATAAAACACATAAAATATGATTTCTGTGGACAATTTTGATAAAATTACTTTAATGCTTGTATAAAAGCAGGTGAGAAGATTATACTGAAGGCAGATTTCCATTGTTCCATTTGCTTTGTCAGTTAGCATCGCCCAGTGGCCTCTTTACCTACTGTGCAGTTGCTCAAATGGGTTTATGTGTGTATCATTTCCTTTGGTGAATTATGTGACAGATTTCTTCTCGACAATGCCACAGATACATATCATATTAGTCCATCAGATCAGTAGAATATGCTTCCGAGCTATCAGTTTTGTTTCTGTTGTTTGACATAAATGCCTCGGTGTAGTTGACTGAAGACTTGTTGAAGTCCTGCCGGCATGCGGTGGTTTTAATGAGCAGAATAATGTATAAACTTGTCAAGTGAAAGGGATCGCCTGCGGTCGGATGGCCTTCTTGCTCTCCTTGAGAGGTGAGCTGCACTTTCAGGCTTTTTCCAGCAGGCTTTGATGTGGTTGCACGGCGGAGGCCAGGTTTCGTTCTGAGTTAAAGCGAGAAGGATCTTTTGTTCTTTTTTGGAGCTTCAGTAGATTTCGTTGGCGGTGGCAGTTGGCAGTTTTTGTTTTAAATGTACTATGACAGTTTGTGCTTTTTTTTCCCCCAATGCATATTCATTTTTAATTAGCATAGTATTAAAGATAGGACCAGATAACCCTGGTGCAGAAGCTCAGAGGTTGGATATCCATAATAGCATAATAACATCCAGACTTTGTTTCCTAGATTTGACAGGGACTCTATTGAACTTTTTAGTGGGTTGCCGGCTGAGTATAAGCACCAGAGTAGAAAAACAAAGAGGTTGTTTGAGTTGGCCCTTGAGAGTCATTATTAAAGCTTTAAAATCTGGGACTATCGGAGAACCAGTAGGTTGTCCAAGTTGAACACACAGTTTCTGGTTTGACAGCAGGATATGACAATATAGGCTCAGCCACCATCTTGAGTTTGAAGAGGGCAGACTTTACACCGTCGTGTTCACAGTAAACGTCAGTCTTACGAGCTCACTTGGGGAAAATGAAAGTCAGCAAGATTTTTTTTCTTGAAAGAACACTCAGTGAGTGAGTGGCCTGTGTTGTTTTTGACAGCAGAGTATCGTAATCTTCTGTTTTCTCTTAGACATTACAAAATAAAAAATTCTTCATTCTGTTAGAAGTTGGATTAATAATTTATTAATTGTTGTGTGGATTTCAAAGAGATTTCTTGACCAATTATTTTGACCACTTGCCAATGGAAACATAATTTAAACCCACGTTTTTTTGTGATCAACTTTTTACTGAGTTTGTTACATGAAAATTGTTGTACGCAAGGTGCCATAGACAAGGATTCTTGCGCAGCCTTTTTACACAAACTATATACATATCACCATTGCCTTGCAAAGAAAACAAAACTAAACAAGACATAAACCCACAGACAACAACAAAAAAATAAATAGAAAAAATATATACATTATAATATAAAATAAAACAAAAAAACTATAACAAAGTAAGTGTGTAGGTCTTCTTACATTAAATTAAAGTGACACATATTTGTGCAAGTAAATGTGGGTTTGAAAGAGAACTGATGAGTAAATCCCAAGCCTCTGCAGCGGATGAATTACAGCTAATGACCTTTTTATTAAAGCCACATTTTAAAAATGTATCTTTTTTTGTAAAAGATATTTCCCCACAATCATCATATGCCAAGAGAAACATTTAGATTTATCATTCTTACTTAAATTCCTTGAGAGAGCAAAGGTCGAAGGGAAACTTTTTAAAAAATCAAGTTGATATATATTAGTAAAACTAGTGCATCAGTGTAATCTTTGTAATGACTTTTGTGCAACGTGTGTCTGTGTGTTTGTGAGAGTGTGTGCATTCATGAATGTGTGTGATGGGAGGTTAAACTCTGCCTTAAACTCTTCCTCGTTGTCTATTAGCAGCATTGACAGCTTAGCCAGCACATTCTGTCTCTGCCCTCTGCCTGTAATAACCTGCCCTGTTACAGCCGGCCACGGCCCAGGCATCAGACTATATTGTTAGGTGATTGGAATTGGGCAAGCATGAAATGGAAGTCACGTTAATATTGATCCAAGTGTTTAACGGGGTGTTTTACCTCCGGGTGTCCTTGCTGTCTCATTTCAGGTGAGCGGCTCCTCTCAGAGCTGATTGCCCCGGGCACAGATCTTTATAGCTCTTTAGAGGCACCGGCCTCGTGATGTGATATTAACCTTCTCCGGCTTTATAATCACAGATATTAAACTGTGACGAACGACGTCGGAATATTTACTAACATGCAAATCGGGGACATTTGAATGCCGCCTTTCAGTAAACACACGATATGCTCAGAAACGGTTAACGCTCAGGTCCAGATGTGGGGATTATTAGACACTGCTGTTGATGTTTTGATGGAGAGAAGATGAGGTTGTTTGTAACCTCTGGCAGCACAGTAGACACGCACTGCACATCCCAGGATATTTAATAAAGAACTCCCCAAGAGGAAGTGTCTGCAGCGTATAAACTCCCCTACATCAAAGTTATAATGTTTACCTTTACAGTCCCAAAACACATACTCCGCAAAACGGATGGCGTGCATCACAGGAAGTATGAAGCTGTCACCCCCCTCTCTCTCTCATTTCATCTTTCAGTGCAGAGTAAATAAAAGTGAAGAGACAGAGGGCAGAATTGCATCGCCCTACCGGTAATGCAATCCCATGCATTGGACTTTTTCTCCCCATGTGGAATGTGGAGCCCGTGGAGAGGGAGCGTAGGAGGGCAGGATCTGACACAGATAGAGGCTGGGAAACGGAAGAGATATATTTAAAACATTCTATAGAGCTCATGTTATACGGATGTTGGAGCGACTGCACGAAACACCGATGTACATTATAAGATAGTATAGTAAATACACTATGGAGCCCAGGCTTATACTAATGCGTGTTATCTACAGAGATCTGACAGAATGGGACATAAAACAGAATAATTCCTGCAGAAGTCCAGAGTTTGAGCTCTTTTCCTCTCTTTGTTTAGAAATAGGTCAAGATAGCTGTGTGTCTTTAGCTGTGTCCAAAATGTTTTCTGTCATATCAATAGACAAACATTCACTGATTCAAATTAATTCAAAAGGCCGGCCTCTGCTTGCTCCCTTTATTATTTATATTATCCAGATTAGACCTCTTCATGAAAACCTCTCATAATGAGCAACCTTTAGGTATTTTGTGTTTTATTTATAGTCGTGTAATTTCCCATGTATTTGTGAAATAGGCAGGTTCTTTTCCCCCTGAAGAGAAGTACCCGTGCACGTTAGTTGAACCTTAAGTGAAACATTATGTTGTGGATTTCTTTTCGATGAGTGGCAGTGAAGTGGTTGAGCCAGGGTGTATAATACATAGGAGACTTAGAAAAAGTCCTGCTCGCCGGCTCTACTGAGGCTATAAAAATGAAAGGCCAATGCCACTAAACTCTCCAGCGTTGCAGTACGTGAAACATGGACCCTTGGCAACAGTATTATAGTCGATTCAACAGTCTTTAAAGGCCTTTCAACTCTTATCTATTCCATACTGAATAATAAAACTACTCAACACTGACATATTTCCAAAGTGGGAGGCTGTATCTGAAATTATAAAATTTATTTTACTTGGCCTTCAGCTTGTTCACAAAAGAACACATTTACTTGATTTCATCACTCTGTGACTGAGAGGAAAATTCTTATCTTTGTCTCATGTGAATCACACAATATTGCTGCTCATGCACACAACTCAATTTTTCATTTATAATGATAAACATGCCATGAAATTTACACTTTAAAGGAGCTAAATTATTTTTTCACTGCATATCTAAGATTGAGGGATTGCCTCCACATGGCTCTCTACATGGCGACGGCTAAGCCGGCGGCTAGCAGCTAATGGTGCTAACAGCATGAACAGTGCAAACAAATGGCAACAGAGCTAACAGTGTTAACCTAGGGGGGAACCGGAGGGCGGATGCTACGCTTCCACGACGACACGGTGGGTCGGGGTGATGTTTTCAGCAATAACCGTCATATGAACGCAGTGCAGAGTGGCGGCAATTAGCTAGCCAGTGGGGCACACATGCACGCACGGCCGGCCTGGCTACGTAAACAAAGCACAGAGAAGCTTGGATTACTACACACACAGAGGGAGAACGTCTTCATTCTTTACGCAGGTAGACATTACACCTCTATAGCTTTACACAGACAATAGTTGTTTTCTGCTTTATTAATGCTGTGCATATTGTATAGAGCACCTTTAACTTTCTGGAAAACTGTCACCATCACCATTAAAAAATGTATTAGTAATCTCACCCCTCTGCTTCTTATATAAAAACATACAGCCGTGTTATATCCTGTGACCAAGTCCTGTTCACATCGCATTAAAGAAGTAAAGAGGCCACTTCATGACATCTATAAAAAGGGTTGCTAACTCTTTTTAAGGATTTTTAAAAATGCATTATAAATACATTTTCAAAATAAGATCATTTTAGTTTTGTAATATATCACTGAAGGAGATTTTTTAAAATGGCCATAACAGCACAATACTTAAAGGTACAGTGTGTAGGATTTGGAGGTATCTAGTGGTGTGGTTGCAGATTGCAACCAACTGAGTACCCCTCCGCTCACTCCTCCCTTTCCAAGACTGCAGTAACGTGAGCCGCCGAGTGCAAAACTGTTCGCCTCGCTCAGAGGCCATCCTTACCATAATAACAAGAGAGCAACGGAAGTCAGACGCCGGCTGGCAGTTCCACGGTTTTGCACTCTGCGGCTCACGTTACCGCAGTTTCACAAGCATGTCGGAGAACTACGGTGGCCTTCACCTAACGTAAAAACATGAAAGGCTCTTACTGCAGCCAGTGTTTGGTTTGTCCGTTCTGGGCTACTATAGAAACATGGCGGAGCAACATGGCGGACTCCGTGAAGAGAACCCGCTCCCTATGTAGATATGAAAGACTCATTCTAAGAGAAAAACACAACAATTCATAGTTCAAGGTGATTATACACTAATGAAAACATAGATATCAATATTATTTTCCATTTCTGCTAAATGGATCCCCCAAAATGTAACACACTGTTCCTTTAAGCATGTCAGTAACTTAATGTAAACACTCTCTCATACTGTAAGGTCTCTCTGACTCCAGGATGAAACTTAAAATCTGAAAGATTTATTTTGTGCATCAGGTCATCCTTTCTGACTCGACACGAAGATTACATTATAAAACATGTCACTCAACCCAGTATGTTATTTTTTAACGTAATTGTTTTTGACGTGTGTGGTAGACACCCTAGAAAAGAACTCCGAAACCATGAATCCTTGTTGAACTCCGGTGGTGAAAGCTCAGGGGCGTCCTCCGTTGGTCACAGCTGGCGGGTCTTCATCAGCCTGCGATGGGGTCACGAAAGCTCTGAAATGCACTTTGCTGAGTGTAATTAGTGCACTCTGAGGCAGTTTTAACTCAGTGATTGAACAAGAGGACCCGTGAGACTGGTGATCGGTGGCTTCTCCTGGCTCCGTTCCTGAAGGGCTTGAGAGTAGACATGAAATGAAACTGCTGTGATTTTTTTTTTTTTTTTTTCAGAGACGAGGGGAAGTCAACGCTGGTGGCTTCTGATGGACTGCTCACTTTGTAAGGTTAATTAGATAGATGCTAGTTGGCGTAGCATCATTATACAGCGACACGGCAAAGGCAACGTTATTTATTCCTTTCTTTCATTTATAAATGTAGAAGAATTTCAGCTTCCCACACCATAAAATCAACAAATGAACCAATGTTTATGTCCTTCAGTAGGTGGTGATTATATGTATATCCATATTATCTACCCCAGCCTGCACTTGTCTCTTGTTCTTCTTTTTCATTTTCGATCATTCATAGGAGTTATATCAGATATTCAGATGGCCATTCTCTTTGTTTTGCCATTTAGTGGTCAAGGGTGAACACGTGAAACTGTTTGTAATGAGTCTGCCTCGACACCACCTCACAGCAGGTCCTTTAATAGTGACGAATGGCGGCCCTTTTCGCAGCCGCACTTTTAATACAGGAGTGTCTCCGAGTCAACGGGCTATCACTCACGAGAAGATCACTTTTCATGTCAGCACATTTTCTCCTTCGTGTCATAGCTCTTCATTTCTTGGTTATTTATAACCATATCACTTTGTCTGCGAGAACAAAAGTGCATTGTGGGTAAAGCTGATCTCCTCTCCCCCACCCCCCCTAACAGTTGATGTTGGTGATTTGCGTGTAGAAATCAGCACGGTTTATTTGGTCTACTCAACCCTTGCCAATCAGAACATCAGCATGTCTGCTGTATGCTGAACTTTCCCTCGTTTACTCGCAGCGTAATGATGGTTTACAGAATTACAGTTTTAAGTTTCAGTCATTCCGCTTTGATCTCTGACCGCTGGCTGGCTTTTGCCTTTAACATTACACAGAATTCATTTCCGAAACGCACACACTTCTTCCCCCCTCCGTCTGATGAAAGCACTCCAGATATGAGACAGAGCAGGAAGCAGGCTTTTTTTTCTCAGTAGCAGTGTTGACAACAGTCAAATGTGACCTCTTCAAGACAAGGTACATGTTCCTCAGGGGAGAGGGAGGCGAATTAAGAACCGTGCTGAAATGAAACATGTCAGACGGGTGTCAGCTACCTCCCATTTCTTGATATGTGTTCTTCCTTTCATACACGCTAGTTTTTCCTCTGGTTATTTCCTACATCGGACTTCAGAAAGACAAATTCCCATCAACGTTGCGAGCAGCCGCGTGGCAGGCACATGTTGGAGATGGGCTGATTCAAGCTGATAAATGTGTTCCGAGACCTCTTTGTTTTGCAGGATGTATGAACACATCTTTTTCAATGAGCACGCTCCACTATAGCCATATGATGAAGTCCTGGTGTAAGCAGCCTCCCTAATTGTGCTGTCTGTTCAGTCTCACTCTTGTCAAATCTCCAAAAGCGGCAAATGATATCTCTAATCGACTACGAGCTTGAGATGTATCGCCCGACTCAGCTGTTGGTCTTTCAAGATGCAGATAGTGTTTCATTGTTGACCTTGTCTAAAAATAAAAGCTGAAGCACCTCTGATGTTCAACCACGCGGAATGTATTCAGTGAACGAACGTGTACCTTGACATTCTTTTATATGCTGTGGCAAGTACATTAGTGAGCATCTCATATCAGGTTCATCCTGCATATATTATGTGTTTCATGCAGAGATTTCTGCATGGTTTATTTCTTTTTATATATTACTAGATGTTGTGCATTTTAATAGCTTATTAAAGAAGATGCTTTGCTTTGAACCTGTGGATATGCACAAGCTCAAATGGGTTCATGACGCCTGGTTTAGTAAGTTATTTTTGAGGGTTTTGCAGTGTGTAAATGTGTTGCAGCTAGGTTTGTGAAAATGAATGCGATAACGCAAATCCGTTTTAACGCCACTCATTTCTTTTGCATTAATGCAACTTTTGATTTTTAAGTTGTAGCAGGCTCAGTTTTAAAGCTAGAGTGAAGATACTGACATCGTATGAAACTAGAAAAACCATATCATGCTAGCTTTTCGTGAAGGAGGCTAAATAACGCTCAAAATTTACGCTAAATTTTGGTGAGGAAAATCTGGCATGGCCATTTTCAAAGGGGTCCCTTGACCTCTGACCTCAAGAATGTAAATGGCTTCTAAGGGTACCCACAAGTCTCCCCTTTACAGACATGCCCACTTTATGATAATCAACATGCAGTTTGGGGCAAGTCATAGTCAAGTCAGCACACTGACACACTGACAGCTGTTGTTGCCTGTTGGGCTGCAGTTTGCCATGTTATGATTTGAGCATATTTTGTATGCTAAATGCAGTACCTGTGAGGGTTTCTGGACAATATCTGTCATTGTTTTGTGTTGTTAATTGATTTCCAATAATATATATATATACATATTTTGTATTAAGCAAGCATATTTGTCCACTCCCATGTTGATAAGAGTATTAAATACTTGCCAAATCTCCTTTAAGGTACATTTTGAACAGATAAAAAATGTGTGATTAATTTGCGATTAATCGCAATTAAATATTTTCATCGATTGACAGCCCTAGTTTACACATGATATATCCTTTTTTCGTATTTTTCAAAAACTTTTCTCAGACTAATGGTTACTTACTGCGTGTGTGCGTGCATTGCGTTGTGTTGCGTTGCGTTGCGCTGCGTTGCGCTGCGCTGCGCTGCGCTGCGCTGCGCTGCGTTGCGCTGCGTTGCGTTGCGTTGCGTTGCGTTGCGTTGCGTTGCGTTGCGTTGCGTTGCGTTGCGTGTTTGTATCAGTGGGATGGATGCAGGGGTCATCGATGTCTTTAGGTTGGTAGGTTTTTTTTTTGCTTGATTTTTTTTTTTTCCTTATGATGCTGTTGCATTTTCTTGAACTAAATGTGTTGATTTAATATATGGTTTCATATATGTTGGCTAAATGCATTACTGAGATGTACTACATATACTATAGTAAATTAAATTACATTGCCTCACTTTGAAGCAAGCTTTTTCTCAGTCAATGAGTTCAACAGCTGAACCATTTCATACTTGGTACGGTACAGTATTTCTGAACAGAAATGCATCGATGGAAAGTGCAATAACTAATGAAAGAATAGGAAATGGGTGATGGGACTTCGCCAAGGAATAGACCATAGCCAGGTATTTCTGTCCATTTAAGCATAGTGATGTACACCGGTCAGAGTGCAATATTTAGTTATTGTTGTGTTTTTGACAGGCACAGAGGAGGACGAGGTGGTCAAGTCTAAGAAAGTCTTCCGCAGCCAACCCGTGGCCAGCCAGAACCCCGAGACGGAGCTGATGCTGGAGGGAGATGAAGACGCCGTCAGCCTGCTGCAGGAGAAGGAGATGGACAACCTGGGTGGTAAGTCAGCACACCAGCACCTCCATTAACCCCAAGTCAGCTTCACCTCTGCTGGAGCATCAGCGCTTGTCTTTTATCTGTCTGCTTCCTAATTGCTGGCATAGTTACAGTGTACATGATTAATATCAGCATATCAAGTGTTTGGATCAATGTAGTAATGCTCATTATATGGCGTTGGCAACAGTACAACTGAAGAAGGGGAAACTTTGAGATATTTGGCTATTATTTAGTATTGGAAAAATCCAATTATGTAATGTATTTGAGGTTTTAGTTTACAACTCGCTTCCTGCAGTTAACCATCAATGTAGTTCTGGAGTCAAAGACTGTGTCTCTGTACTCTAACCTGGACAGCTTTGCTCTGGTTTGACAGCTACATACTGTATTGTTTTGGTCTGACAAGTTGTCCTTCTCTGTTTTGTTTTGTATCTCGTCAGCACCGTTCCTTCCTCGAGTGTTTATCTCCAGAGGCAAGTCTTCTATAGTTAAACTAACACCGGAAAGATGATCAGTCCAGAAATCATATTTAACTAACTGAATTTAACTTAACTTTACAGTGGCCTTATTTAACCTAACCTCATCTGACCTAATAATGTGCCCTTAAAGGTTGGGTGGCACCATTCACAATCTATTCATATCAATGGAGTCATTGTGTTTACTTCATGTTATTAAACTGATATTCTACTCACTTAAATACTAACAAAGTATTATTAATTAATGTTGCTCTGTTGTAACTATAGCATATTGATCTGCACTTTAATAAGGTTATAATAAAGAGTCACTTATTGTAATCAAAGTGATCTGAGTTCAGACTCCTGATAACTCAACTCTACACAATCTTTTCATCATACTGATTAAACATTATTAACAGCTACTGGGTGAAAATCTGATGCAATATTTTATTACTCTGAATCAAAACCATGCTTAATAATAACACACCTAATCAAACATGTGTATCTCCAGAAATATTGTAACATAATCAATCAATGAATTCTTTGATAGTTGGAAATTAATTTAGTCAATCAAATTTTGTACAAATGTATTTTTCTTTCCCAGCAAATACAATCCCAATCCCAAAATACAGCAATCATCTTTATCATTATCTCATTTAAAGGACCGGTGTGTAACAGTTAGGGGGATCTATTGGCAGAAATGGAATCTGCAATCTGCAACCTCACTGCTAGATACCGCCAGATCCTACACACTGCACCTTTTAAATGAATAAAATATTATATTTTAACTGAACCTAGAAGGAGTTTGCCAAGGAAACTACATAAGGGTATTATCCGTGTTGATGTGAGCTCTTGGTTGTTAAGGGAGAGCAGACAACAACTTAATTCTCCTGCAGTCAAACTAACCCTCATTCTCTCGACAGTGAGCAATCATGAAGAGATTAGTTGTCTCTTAACAGCTGAGGAGAAACTAATAACAATATACCATCTTTAATTTATTTTACCCATGTGATTTGCTATTATTATTTTTCATCCAGGATCTTAACCCAGTTGTAATACTTTGTCTGACACAATTCAGTCAGTAGTGCATCTTACTGCCACAGCCACGGCTGCCCAAAGATCCTGTAATTTACCCGGCATCACATTCAGTGTGTGAGCCAGCCTACAGTATCGAGCCAACCTTCATGCTTTTCATGGCTTTAAAAGGTAAGATATCCAGAGTTCACTCGAGTTTTGAGTTTAGATCAACAATACTGCCTTACATACTTGTCAATAAAACCTCATTGCATATAATTGATGGTTTAAATAAGCGAACCGTGTTACTTGTTTGATGCCTTAATGATACAGGCTTTTTTAGTCGAATATAAAGTAATACTAATCCCTGGAAGTCATTACCAATCCCAAAAACATCTCCTATATTCCAGTGACAAGAATAATAAAGCAGTAAAGTAGGTAAAGTCTGGGCCATTGTTGTTGACAGTTGTTGTCACTGGATGTGGTTTGATTTTGGATTATTGGCTACTTCAGACAATTTAAATGACCATCCACTGCTCTAAAGACGGTATATACTGTACATGTTCAGCTCTTAGGCTGACATGTTGTACATTCAAATTGTTGTTTCAATGATATCTATTTCCCTATTTTCAGAGAGTGTGCAAATTCTAGCTGGGTTGTCCTCACAAAAATAACAAAACTGAACAGGAAAATTGGAAGATATTCTTGTTTTGGTAATAGATTTGCAATAATAATCTAATGTCGTGGATTTTTTTACAAGGTTCTGCAAGTTAAATTATTCACAGTCTACAAAGCAACTTGGTGCTTCAAACTGTGTTTTAACTGAAGTCACAGGTTTGATTGCACAATCCCTCCAGGTCACATTTATAATGTTACCAAAATGTCTTTATTAATCCAGTAGGATCAGGGCTGCCACTGAAGCATGTATTAACAGTAACAAATATGAATGCATGTATGTAATTGATTGATTCCAGGTGCAAATTGTGATAGAAATTGTATGAAAATAAATCTGCCCTGAGACTCTAGATTCCCAGCCTCGTAGCCGTGTATACATTACCTAGTTATCATGGCTTAGTGTGTGAGGCTCAGGCTGAACCAGGGCACTGCTGAGCAGTGAAATCCCCTCTAAGATCCGACAGATGAATCTCAGAGGAGGAGGCTGACCCCTCCTCTTTGTCCCAGCAGGGCCAGCAGGCAGCCAAACACGGCGTGTCTGTCAGATGAACCCTGCGCCGCCCAATCAAAAGAGCAGGCTGAATGTATTGTCCCGAGAGAACCGATAATGACCTTCATACAAAACAGAAACGCTGAGACTGAATATCTGTGATACTTCTATGATGTGTGAGCTTGTTTGAAATTATGAACCAAATCTTGAAGGTAGACATTGACTTTGAGGAATAATGGCTGGGATTTAAGATTATTTTTTTTAATGTTGAATCAAAGTTTGAGTTCATATTTTTACCAATAGGGGAGCTCCCTCCCACTGTAACATTTGGGTAATGTTTTTACCAGGATGCACTGTGTCTGTGTTTGTCCTGTATCTAATCTCAGGCATGAACAGCCTTAATGAGAGATCTGGGACTAGATCCTTGTCAACAACAGTGCTCCTCCTGCCAGCCTCTGGGTCAGTGCCTGCTGCTGCTGCCAAAGGGGCGGCGCCTGCACTCAAGGGCCTTGGCAGTTGTGGTTACTGAACCTATGATTAGTCTTGCTCCCCCTCAGACATTGGACATGCTGTCAGTGCTTACGCTGGCATTAAATGAGCCTTTCTGTATGCACAAAATCAGGTAAAATAGTAACTTAAGATGAGCATGTGAGTGGAAAGAAGAGAGGAGAGTCTGAGCCTCACGAGGCATGTCTAATGTCGAGCAAGAGTCGCTAGATGTGACTGTTCTGCCGGCGGAACCATAGTATACTGTACCCCCAAGTGTGGTTTAGCAGCCACAACCATTTTGTTCTGCCTTAATTTAGCCTTTCTGTATCCATTTTAGTCCCCATTCACAATACCGGTCCCTTGAGTGGTGACATGTTTATAAAAGGGTAAAAACACAACACAACATTTCTGTGTAATCTCAGGGAAAAAAGCGGAGAGGAAGACAGAGTGTGTTTGTCTGCTTTCTCCCCAAGTTTATTCTTTGTTTGTTGTTTTTTCTTATTTAAATATCTAGAAGATATTTCTTAATACAAACAGAACATGGGTGACGTTAAAAAGAAAATATACTAACAACTCTGGAAATTTAAATTATTTATATTAAAAATAGGGCTGTCAAAGTTTACACGATGATAATGCGTTAATGCAAATTAATTTTAATGCCACTAATTTTTTTAACGCATTAACGCAACTTGAGATTTTTAGGTTGTAGTTTTAAAGCTAGAGTGAAGATGCTGGCATCATATGAAACTAGAAAAATCAAAGGAATTCATTGGTATCATGTCATACTAGCTTGAGGCGAAGGAGGCTAAATAACACTCCAAACTTCTGCTAAATTTTGGGAAAAACTGGCATGACCATTTTCAAAGGGGTCTCTTGACCTCTGACCTCAAGATATGTGAATGAAAATGGGTTCTATGGGTACCCACGAGTCTCCCCTTTACAGACATGCCCACTTTATGATAATCACATGCAGTTTGGGGCAAGTCATAGTCAAGTCAGCACACTGACACACTGACAGCTGTTGTTGCCAGTTGGGCTGCAGTTTGCCATGATATGATTTGAGGATATTTTTCATGCTAAATGCAGTACCTGTGAGGGTTTCTGGACAATATTCATCATTGTTTTGTGTTGTTAATTGATTTCCAATAATACATATATACATACATTTGTATAAAGCAAGCATATCTGTCCACTCCCATGTTGATAAGAGTATTAAATACTTGACAAATCTCCCTTCAAGGTACATTTTGAACAGATAAAAGACTGTGATTAAATTGCGTGAATCATGATTAACTATAATCGCGATTAAATATTTTAATCGATTGACAGCCCTAATAAAATATGTATTTTTCGGTCAATTTTAATGTAATTATTGTATACTGCAGCCTTTTTTAATTAGTAAATAGAGCAGACTTTCTCCAGACTTTTACATGTAAATATGTTGTAGTGAAAGATAAATGCATGCTTTGAAAACTGTGGAAAAAATTACCATTGCTTTCAGTGACTCAAATGAACAACAAGGCACTGTGCCTCAGATACTCAGCATAATGACTGCAGCTGTGCATGAGCGTGTATGTGTGTGTGTATGTACTATAGGCTACACTAAGTCAACATGTTTGCAAGTGAATGATGGTGCTCAGGTGTGCAAGTAACCCACTTCCACTTGCATTTCTCTCATTATGTAAAATATAAAAAGCACTCGGCCGTATCAAACACTGCGGTCCAGAGGATGTACTGTGGGTATAATAATAATATACCCATCTCCTCAGCAGTTCTCCCCAAACTCCCACCACACCTCACTTTGTTAAATTGGCCTGTCATTCGACAAATATTTTCATTTTCATTAAAAGAAAAAGACCCAACAGCCCGAGTTCTTCCGAGCTTTAGCCCATATACACCACTCATCCTGTGTAACTTGCCCTTAATTTCATTATTCTCGTGTAAACATTTTAATGCCATATAGCCTAATTATGGAAGGATCCCTGAGGGGATTACTGCCTAATCCTCTTCCTCCCCATGAGCAATGGATGCTGTGCATGGCTTAATGCTCCAGGCCAGTGTCTCTCTTCTCTCTGTGGAGCCCTTTAGGGCCGCAACACAATGCATCAGCCCTAAAAGTGTTCTTTTTAGTAAGAGGGGAATGGGTTTGTGATTTAAGGGGTTGGAGTGAACATAAAGACAATCTCCTCAATTGGCAGAAATAATAATAGCAATAACAATGATAGTTTTACTTCTTGCATTTTTTTTTCTCTTCTTTTTTAAGAATAGACGACAATAAACATCATTTGAAATGCAGTAAAAACAGGTTATGGCAAGTATTTGCTCTTCATATGGAGCTTGTGAGCAACGTGTAGCTCTGTGGGCCGATAGCATCAGCAGATAGGATCACCGTTAATGGACCCGAGCAACCCAGAGAAAAGCCAGAGAGAGGCCGGTCTGACTGTGCAGCCTGAAGAGCGATGAAGGGGCGCTCTGGGAGTTGAGAGCGAAATCCACTTGTATTCCTGTAACACTATCGGCTATAATTGGCCGAGGAACGCAGATTAAGATTGATGAGACATTAAAGTGGCTCTTTGGAGTTTAAGGGATCGATAAATATCCCGATTTCGAGAGCTTTCGTTTGAGAGCAGACAAATCACTGTAACGGTGCTCCACAGCGACACTGATCTGAGAAACATGGAGGATGAAGCAGAGGAAGAGAGGAAGAGAGGGAGGAGGAGGGAGAGACTGGAATAAAGATGTGATCGCTATCAGCTGGCAGGGTCACAAACACACCTTACAATACCGGACAATTATTTTGACTTTAACAAGCTTGTAGTTGTATTGTTTTCCTACATGAATTAATCTTATTGGACAATAAAAGAGCTTTTTTATTATTATTATTTTCGGAATCTACTTACAGGCTGCTCCTTTTAAAGCAACCCTGCAGTGACGCAAATTCATATTTCAGATCTGCACTGCAAATGATGATAGAGGGAAATATGGAATTATTTTATTATATTTAACTTCAATTTGACTACAATAATTAATTTTCTAATTCTCTCCTGTTTAAAGGCGCATGGTGGTTTTACGCACGGAGCGGTATTTCGGTGCCAACAGGCCGTGTCTCCTGTAATCGCATCAGAATTAACCTCAGCCTCGCTTTATTTAACATAAATCTAATCTTTGTTTTCTGTGCATGTTACTGATTTCGCATGTGTCTATCCCCTCTCTCTGTGTGTATCTATAGGCCCAGTGGTGCTGAGCAGCCCGGCCCAGCTCGTGGCCCCCGTCCTGGTGGCCCGCGGGACTCTGTCCATCACCACCACTGAGATCTACTTCGAGGTGGACGAGGATGACCCAGCCTTCAAGAGGGTCGACTCAAAGGTAAGTCACCTGCAAGCAAGTGTGCAGACCGAGTTTAAAAGCGCACAGTTTGGCATCCCACATGTTCCACAGTTGATACATATATATATTTTTGTATTGTAACTGGCCTACATGTAGCCTCCTAAACATTTATTTAAATACACAATTTTTAGGAGGAATGAGAATGCGCAGGTGGAGGTGCTCTGCGCCTCTGTCCACGCTTTGTCTTTTGTATTATTTAATGACGTTTTGTGTCCAGAATTTTGTTATTAATCCCGGGTGATTTCTATTTTGTGTTTTTAAATTTTCTGCATCTTTTCTGCATTTAAAAAAAATAAATAATAATCATATGATGACCATTGAGGCCTTCTCGTCGTGCAGGTCACTGTAACAGTTTATCCATAAAGTTATGCCAGCCACCTAATGGTAATAAAATAAAAAATAAAATAAATAGGGGGCTGTGGTTTAGATAAATGCAAACTGATCGGCAATGTTGTAGGTCTGTTTAAAATATTGTGTATGAAATTAATTAATTCCTATTTCCCTATTTTCTTTTTTAAAGTGTCAACATCCAGAACCCGAAATTAAAGATCCCATTATATTATTATTGCATGGCGTTAGGCCTACTTCACTACTGTCAAAAACACATTTAATAAAACCATAATGGGACACAAATATAAAACAGCTCGTTTTATTAGCTCTTTAAATTAGATCAAAGACAGAAATAAAAAAATCAGATCACAGATGTTATAATCCAGTGTATTTCAAGTGCATTTTTTTTTTCAATTAAACTGTAATATATATATACTATATATATGTTATCATTTTCATTTTTTTTATCATGTAGGCCTAAGCATGGTAGAGATAAACAACAACCAAAACGAGTACTTTAAATAATAATTCAAGTAAATTGATGGAATGTTTTTCAATGTCGTAGACGCCTATCAAAATGTAAACTTTCAAAAAATCAGACAATGTCCATTGAAACAGATGAATCCGACTACCACTGATGCAAGTATAAATTAATAAGGTTTTCTACCAGATAAAAGAAAAAGTTCAGAAGTAGATTTAAACAGGTGGATCCTATTTACGTGTCACAGAACAACATTCACAATTTCAGACCACTTGAATCACAATCTATGAATGTATTTACAGTATAAAATGTACAGATGTGTGTTTGAATTTATTCTTTTTCCAAAATTTGTCACGGGGCTTTATTTTAAAGCATTTTAAGGGGGAATGTGTAGGCAACCATGTGGCACGGAGAGAAAAGAAACCCACTGTTGATGTGGCTTCTTGGATTAATAGTTGCCAATAATTTAGACTTGCTCCTAAATATTGGCACCGCCAAAAGGTGCACGGGGACAGAATGGCAAACTAAAAGTGTTATAAAAATCATGTTGAATCAGGCCGGGACATATTCAACAACAGAGGACAGTCACATTTCACAAGACTTTTTGCAAATTGGTTGGCAATATTTGTTCTGTCCGTTTGTGAGCTCGTTATAGGCCTCTTTATTTACCACACTGTTTAAGACGAGGTGAACTAACATATTGTTGTTTTTTTTACCTCAGAGTTTCTCCAAGCTTTTGGGGTTGGTCAGTATTTCTCTCGCCAGTCGCCAAGTCTGTTTGGCTGCGTTCTCTAGAGATGAGTGAGGTTTCCCTTGAAACAGGTCTAAGTTAGGCAGGAAATAATGCGGGCACCTTCTGCACTGCAAACACGAGATGAGCTGCAATAGTATCCCGTTGAGGCGGTCTCCGAGGCAGTTCTCATCCCAGTCCGACTCCCGGGGATGCTTCTCACACTCGTAGGAAACCAAAGTCTTCATGTGGTAGTTGTTCAGAGGCTGTCCGGGCAGCTCCAGGTGACGGTCGCGCAACGTTTTGAGCACCGACAAGCACTTCTTCCTGCATCCGCCCAGGATGAGCCGGTTCTCGGCCTCGGCGAACTGCAGCACCCAGGCGTCGCTCTCTGCGGAGCTCTGCTTGCCGTTCAGAGAGTAGCACTCTTTGGATAACAGATTGAAACCCTCCGCTTTGACTTCAGCCACCCGGTTGGGACCAGGCCAGGGGATGTGAGGGAGAGGCCAGTGAGCAGCGCTGCGAGGCCAGATCCCGGTGCACTTGAACGCCGGAGTGATTTGCACCACGTATCTGTCTCTAATGCGCAACCTCACCTCACTGGTGTCAGCGACCATTTTGACAACATCTCTGTAGCTGCATTTATCCACAGCCTGCGCCACCAGAGTCTGAAACCTGGAGCGGATCTTGCGCGCCGAGAGGTACCCGGAGGCTGTGATGAACTCGACCCACAGAGACATGCTCCTCTTGCGGCCGTCGCTGAGCTTGAGCACGGCGCAGCCCGGCAGAGAGCCGTCATCCACGAAGTTGAACACTCCCATCTGGTTGAGATAGAGCACCACCTCGAACTCTGTGGGAGAAATCACCTCCAGACCCTCGAAGCGGTTATCCATCTCGCTGAGAGAGCTGATGAAGCGGGGCTCCTGCACCTCCACCTCCTTCAGGACGTCCGACACCACCTTGCACACCTCCCGGATGCTCTTGGAGATGGCCGCTTTCCGAGACTGGCATTTCTCGTTGTAGTATTTGTTGAGGTGATACACCAACTTTGCCTGTGCGGCTATCATGTTCGGGCAGAGATCCGGGTTGTACACCGGAGTCTCGCAGTAAGCCGACGGATCCAACGCGGCTGTTTGTATGGGAGCCAATTTTAGAGAAGAAAGGATCTATTTAAAAAGAAAAAAAAAAGAAGATGTCTATTTATAAGACAACTATTTTAAAGCTTGCGCTTCAGAGCACATGCGTAATAATCCTATCATAACATGCACAGCTGTTGGACCGTAAACTGCATTGAAGTGCACGAAGCAAAGTCCTCCACTTTATCAGGACGGCCTGCTTAAAAGTCCATTTCACCCCTTGTGAGGTTCAGGAGCCGGATAAACGCCTTTTTGTTGTTTCTCTGATCACTGTGCCAGTGAGGAGTCGCGTAATTGCGCCGAGTGGAGTTTTCCCTCCTGACGCAGCCGCCCGGTGCTGCTGTGTTTTACACCAGGAGACACACACTCTCTTTATTATAAGGGAGGAGTTGAGACCAACATGTCCAATCGCTGTGTGATGCGTCACCGCTCCCCAGTTTATCCAAAACAAATTCATCCCCGGGTGTTATATAGGAGTAAAAAGGTACAGGTAGTAGTAGTATATCGAGGAGCGGAAGTACACCTACGCATTAGGAGAGAAGAAAAAAACAACAACAGCTATTTCACAGCGTTACGTTGCTTTTTCTTGGACTCTATCTGCTGCTTTTTTAGTCCGCTTTATTGAATCATTTATGAAACAGTAGGTGGATTTAGAATTGTTTTAGAAGTATTCATGTTTTCGGATAATAAAACTTTTAATTTTGCTTTATTATTTCAGTATTTTCGTTTTCTCCAGTGGACCGGATCTATTTACTTCTATACAAGGCGCATCAGTTTAATAAAAATAAAATTGAATGGAGTTTGTTTTTTTTAAACAAAAAAAATAATTTTAATTTATATATGAGGTTTGGCTTATTTGTGCGTTTTATTTTTGAAGCCATACCTTAATAAAACGATCATGAAATAGTTTATTAACTAGACCTTAGTTAGTTAGGTTAGTTCAATTAATTGAACAATTGAAGGCTTATTTCTGAAAGATGGAAAAGGTATCCCGCTATATTTATATTTAGTACTGTGATTATTTTTGACACATTCATTGTTAGTTTACATCTGGAGCTCGTGTTACCATACAGACTGAGAAGGCGGATTTGTTTTGCTCTTTTTTTGTGCGGCACCAGACTGTAATGTGTTAAGCAACAATTTCACGCGTCAGTATTTTCCAGTCATTTAATTAATATATACTGTAAAAAAAAAAAAAATTGTGTTCTTAACATACATTTCTTTTTTACTTTGCTCAAAAAAGAAAAGTACATTAACCTACAGTATACACTAAACTATATATTGCAATGTTTTATTGTATAAAAAATAAAGAAGAATGCATAAAAGAGTGAATGTATAGATTTGTGCTTATATAATTGTTTATTGTAGTTGTGTGTGTGTGTGTGTGTGTGTGTGTGTATATATATATAAATAAATACAATTATTAAAGCACAGACCTTCACTCTTTTACACATTACACATTTTATTGAAAATGTTTGTAATATTGATTTTATTTTGGTTTTGTACATACATGTCAGTAATCCAAATTCCTTATTAATGTACGTGAATAATGTACATTGATATTCTACAACTGGTTATATTTTTTTCTTCTTCAACAAAAAGATAAAGATTGTAGCACCAAAACAACAGAAGCAATGAGAAACATAGTTTAAATGTTTTTAAAAAAGAGAGAGAAAAGAAAGACAACTAGATAAAAAAAACATTAATTGCCAATAATTCTAACAATTAATATCAACATACCTGACCATTTTATTTAAAGTCCCATTAGTGTGTTGTTTGTAGGTACAGCTATAGACAATGATTCACAATAAAGAGATGTTGCATCCACACTAAACCTCTCATCACTACACTGGCACTCCATCTCACGAGGTACAGTGCATGCTTTGAAGAGGACTTCAAAAAGATAATGCTGCACGGATCAGATAAGGAACACAAAGGCATTTACACTCATCTCTGCTCTAGTCAGAACTGCATACGACCAGACATGAGGGCAAAGCGGCGCTCGTCAGCTCTGACTCACTACATGGATGCGGCTGAGCGGGAGGTGGCGTGTGCAGGAAGGACCCTGATAGATAGATAGATAGATAGATAGATAGGTGACTCCCATTATCATCACAGCCTGTCACGGACACACTGCTAGTAGCTTCATGGCAAACCCCACAGATAATTTTACACTGTTACCAGGCAGAAATTACAGATATGGAGTAGCATCATTCTTTTTTTCATAAGTCTAATTAGGGGACATGATAGAGGTGTATATAAAGCTTCATCCTGAAATTAAATATTGAGATTAGCTCTATATTCTATCACATTTAGGTCTGAATAAATTTCACAACCAAAAATGTATATTGTCATTGACATATTTCTTGAGGATATGGAGGACATTATGGAGGTTTTCATGTGGTGAGAGGTAGCTGAAGCCTCTTGCCCTCTCAGGCTTTGATAGTCTTTTCTCCCACTCTCTCCCACTGTCTGTGGCCCAGCAGGTACTTGCCTTTTATTGAAACCAGACTAGCCTCACGTTCCAGGCTATGTTGCTCCCAGTCAGATATCTCCCCGAATCCAGTTGCACCTCTTGAGCGTGTGCTCCGGCCTTTGGCCGTGCGTATGCGTGATAGAAGGGGGGGATTTTCATTGAGATGATCACCTCTTAATCTAAAGCATGTGGGCTGCACAGATCTCACAGTAACTCAACCTGCTCCGCAGTCCCGAGACGCCAGCAGTTGTCAGGTCTAGCCTAAGACAATCGAATCTTCTTAGCCATATCTTTGCCATTACAACATTGCGAGCTTTGTTGCTTCATTGGCTACCCCGCTAGGCTATAGGAGGCCCTCCAGTGTGATATATGAGGCTGTGATTCCAGCACAGGCCTATTTCTGACCCAGCAAAATGCATGCACGATTGTGTAAATCAATACAATGTCTTCTACTTCCCCTAATTTTGCACGAGCATGTGACCCTGTTTTCAAGGCCTCTTTGTTTCCAGAGCATGCCTCTACACTTATTCATTTTTTTTCTCCTCCATTTTTCTTTTTTCCTTTCTTCCAGCAAGACTGATGGTCCTGTTAACATGGCCGGGCGTAAGGTCAATGGTCCTTGTCTGATGGCTCAAATTGCCCTTTGATGACACCACTCGTGCTATGAGTGATTTGAAATGATATTTTACTGATTGTAGCCAAAGTTATTAAATGTAGGTTGCTTCATTTTATATTTCATCCTCTAGGCTTTATGCAGTATTTATACACATGAATTAGTAATATATATGCATTTAACTAACGCATATGTGTTCATAATCAAATGCTCATAATCTAAATAGAATTATTTTTATTATATGTATGTACAAAACAGTATGTAGCCTCTAGCGTTTAATGAAAAATAATATTTTGAAAAAGTGAGTCTCCGGGGGGAAATGAAAAACTCATGCTCTACAATCATGAAAGTTTATTGGCTATTTTGAACAACACTGTCCTCTGTGGCTGTGGCTTTAACTGTATTTTATAACATCTTTTACAGTGATATTTATGCATGCTGTCTTTGAGTTTCAATTTTCAATATTACCTCATAATAAAATAGTCAATGACTTTATATAAGTGTAGCATTTAGCTGATTTTAAGCTGGATCAAGACCTTTATGACCAGCAATCCTCTGACTGGTATCATAATTATAAGTGCGGTTTTATTATTTTAATAATCCTATTACAAGAGAACAAATATGGTCTGCCATATGGCTTTTTCATTAAATTTCCGGGGTCATTTAGTTTTGAAAACGAGAGCCATGTCCCATACAAAGGGAGTATACCAGCTAGCTCCCAAGCTAATATGCAGATTAGTCAAAGTGGACTTAATAGGATGACATATTTCTATATAAATCAGATTAAAAGCAGTGACGCTTCAGAGAAGTGACATCAACACTGGCTCTCAAACTGTGAGAAATAATATACTTTAATCTCATGGGATGCAGCCGCTCACTTTGACACATTTCCTATAATTTTATTTGTCACCAAATGAAATTGTCATTGGGATTTTTAATAACGGAACATTATTATTCCAAGCAATATGGTGTCTCTGTTGGAGGCCAGTTAATTTTTTGGGCCTGGAGCCTCACTGAGGACCCCCTTTGGATTGTGTCCATTCATTTGTTTTATCCTCCGCTGTGTATTAGCAGCTTCCTCCAGAGAAGTCAGGAAGCTGGAGCACATAGCCAGAGGCTCTCAGGGACCCCTCAGTGATCACCTCAACAGGCTCTGTTCACTGTGAACCACATCCATAGCATATAACATCAAACTTATCAGCATGATGGAGATTTTTGAGGCAACAGAGAGGTGGAAAAAAGTGTAAATCATGAAACTTAATTGATTGTCTCAGCTTCATTTGGCCCTTCACCCCTCCCCTCTGCAATATGGTACGCTTGTCAGCCTCCGTGATAAATTACATGCATGTATTTGCATGAATTTAGCATGAATACAATTCAGTTTTGTTTGCCAAAATAACGATCCAGAAAATGTCTGGTTTGCTTAACAAAAGGAAAACACAGGCTTTGTGTACTTTCTTCCTACACAGGTATGCAGTTGAGAGCAGTGAAAGTGCTGGTTGTGCTCTGAACTGGTTTTATAAGCACACAGCTTAGCGTTGTATTTTGTCATACATAAGTTTGCTAAACATTGGGTGTGTTGGAGACTGTGGCTGGTTTATTATTACTTTATTCAGCAAGGTTTTTCCTGTTTTTTACATATCGGTAGGGCTCTGTTTGTTATAGAATTGATTAGTGTATTTGTAAACATGCAGTTCTTTTTCATTTTCTTTTATTTATCAAAGAAAACTATACGCCTGACTTCCATCTTGTCTGTCGTATAAAAGGCAACCATTCAGCAGTAGCGGCAGCAGCAGTGTGATTAATCTTAATGTCTGCGTTGAGATGTCTGCCACCTACAGGTGGGCGCTGTAATCATCTGCCCACTGACCCCATGATGCTCATCCACAGCCCTCTTTGCAGCCCCCGCGTCTTATAAGTAATTTCAAATCTCAGATTAACCGAACACAGTTCCCTCCCACGTTGTCACGTGATCTCAGAGCACATCGAAAGCACAGAGCAAACGGAATGGGAGAATCGGTGGCACATTGTAGGTCCGGAGCTGTTGGTAATCAAACGCTGCTGGTGAGGCCTGTGATAAAATTAGGCAATGTTGCCTAAATAAGGGATGAAGGGTTCATAATTGCCAGTCCTGGAGATCTGAGGTGCCGGGTGCCAACTGTCAGAGCAAGGCTAATGATGACAAATGTCCCTCTATGCAGATTGCTGCAGCAGCATGGGTGTGCAGCTGAGGAAGAACAAGAAAAGAAAAATGCAGAGGGCCTAATAAGAGAAAGTCTGTGTGCACATATTTAATGACCTACATGGAAACAAACTGATGGGCTGCCTTTGAAAGTGCTAAAGCTTGATGCTGCTACCATAAGATGGAGGAGTCCCCTACAGTACCTGTGACTGATATTAATAGTCATTAATCTCTGTGACTATATGAATAATCAGCGCTATCTGCTGCTTAAACCGATACGGCGAAGAAAAAATAGAAACTATAATTAACTGACATTTGCTTGCGAGCTTGTCAAGATGATTTAACAATACAAATGTGTCATGTTGGAAAAGTCAGCTCTATATTTAGCCAGACGATCCATCAGCTCCAGTGTAGAGGAGCATGGATCAGCGTTGTCCTTGTGTGTAGTTTCCCTCATTAGCTTTTCTTTAGTCGATTATCTTTTGGTCATTATTGTGCAAGATGGGAAAGTTTTGTAACCAGATAAATGATCTGTTTGCTCATGTACAAAATAACAGGCTGTTCCTGGTTAACATAGCTAAACTGTTGTTGGTTAACATAAACGTTTTTGTGTCTTAAAAGTGCTCTTGATTCTAACCTCCTTTTGTAGCAGAGAGCCATAAATCTGATTTCACTTACTGTGACGTAAGGCTCACGCTAATAAAAGAGCAAACCCGGAGTGTTGCATGGCCAGATTTCCCCAATTTGTTGCATGAATGGCTTTTGAAAGGGGGTCCCCCTCTGTACAAAGGGAGTCTCGTCTTTGTTTGGTTTCGCCCCATCTGTGTCATCTGGTGGTCTGTGCAAAGAGGGTGGTGTCTCGGGGCGCTCCCCAGCGGCGATGCCAGTTGTTTTATGGACTCGACGGAGTGGTGCTGGGAGTTCATAAGTTGGCCGGCCCATTGTGTGCCGAGCCCAGCTGACACGTGTGAATTGACTCCAGCATATTGACAGATCATTTCCATTAATGAATCGGAGGAGTCCGCCTTGTTTCACTCTGTGATTTATGCCCTTGCTTCATCATCCTCTGAGCTCAGGGTTAACTAACAGCCCCCCAGAATGACTAAACCATGAAGCCAGTTGGCTTTGTTCAGTAGTTTTATGCTTGGATGGATATACTTTAAATGCATTTTATATCTTATAGTTGAAATCGAATCAGGTGAATTTATTCAAATAAGGATTTTACAATTTGTAAAACATATGACATCCTCTATCCGTAGATTCTAGGGATGCACCGGTACCGATACTGGATCGGATATCGGGCCCGATACTGACTCAAATAGCTGGATCGGGTATCAGTGACAATAGGGCCGATCTATTCAATTCAATTCTGTGTTTATATACTATATACATTATATACTGGAATTTTAATTCCTGTTTAAGTTTTGACCAATTTGTTGCTGCATTAAAATGGTTTACACCTGAATTGTATTTCCTGTTAATTTTGAGGATTTTTTACCAAGTTGCTGGTATATGATTTATCATTTTAATAATAAATATCAATTCAGTAAATTATTGGTTTTATGTTTTAAGTTAGGAAAGCAATGTTTAAGTCAAGCTTAACGCATAAAAGAATGATCTCAGTCACTTCCACACAGTGAGGCTTACAGCTTATTAATTTAACACTAGTACCGGATCGCTACTCGGTTTTGGCCGATACCCAAAGCCCAGGTATCGCTATCGGGACTGAAATAGTCGGATTGGTGCATCCCTAGACTCTCTTAGAATCATTGTAGAGTTTATATATCTGATATTTACTTCTAATATAATAGCATCTTTGTTAAATCATTATCTAGAAACTGTTTCTGAATGTAATTCTGCACATTAAAACATAACTGCCTACGAGGAATAACTAGGTGATGTACAGTCGGTTATTAACAAGCCACCTTGGACAACTATAAGTTTCCATTCATCAAAGAACTCTGTTTCTTTGGGGATGTGTTGCCGCCCCGGCTGTTTGTTGATTTGATGCTGAGCTGCTTTTGTTTGTAACCGCTGGTGTCTCATCAGCTCGGCCCTGATTCTCCATGGCGGCCATCCAGGTTGTTCAAAGCAACAGCCACACACTGCTGATAGCGCTGGCCTCAGCCCGGCCTGTCACCCCCGCGCCGCTGCCACATGGAAGGCACATTTGCTCGCCACCATTTTATGCCGCTGTCACCCTCCCTTCAAGAGCGAGGGGAAAGAGGGGAGGTGAAAAGGAGAGGAGGGAAAGAGGGAGGCTCACCCTGAGCGGATGCGAGACAAAGATGGCAGCAGAGACATTTTGTCTACTTTCATTAGTTCTGGTGGGGGTGAGCCGCGCTGAATATTAGCCTGTTACTGGCAAAGCCACACATTGTGGAGCGCAGACGGAGCGCATGTCACAATCAAATCTACCCCACCTCATTTCCATCTTCCTCACTGCAAAAAGTGGGACATATGGGGCAGGATGCCAATTGCTTATTTTATATGGTAATTAACATCCCTCAAACCGTGTTATGTGGTAGGCGTGTCTCAACTGTGACAAAGTTTATCTCCCAAATTTACATATATATTCCCAGTAAGGTGAGATATTTTAAGATCCTAACAGACTACAAAGGCGTATGTGCTGTATGCCATTAAGAAATGAATGCTGGCCTTCGCTCATAGGTGATAGTTTTGTTGCGACAGTGTCACATTGAGCTAAACTCAGAAGCATCCTAAATCAGGGCTGTCATTTCTTTGAGTATCTATCTGGTATCTGTCAGCTTAAACCGGGACCCTACCTAAACCATCCACACACTGTATGGATCTGTGTGTGTGAACGGGGGCCTGTGGCCTAATGCACGGGGTGAGTGAGGGACAGTTGCGTATGTGATATGTTTGCACATGCTTGTGATGAACTTGGTTGTTAGATAGAGTGGTGCAGGAATGTGTCCTAAAATACGGAAATGAGTTAGCATTTTAGCACTTCTAGTTCCCTCGTCTGGAGGTCAATGTTTTTTTTAATGTGTTTTTAGTTAGATGCCTGAAATAAGGTCTTTGGTTAACACAAGCTTAAGAGATTTTAATGTTTTGTTTGGGGCTGTCAAAGTTAGCGCAATAACGCGCTAGCACAAATTTGTTTTAACGCCACTAATTTCTTTAATGCATTAACGCAACTTGCGATTTTTAGGTTGAGGCGGTCTCAGTTTTAAAGCTAGAGTGAATACTATATATATGATACTATCATATCATATGAAATGAAAAAACCTAAGGAATCCATCGGTACCAACCACGTCATGACGGAGGCCAAATAACGTTCAAAACATGTGTTAAAATTTTGGCGAGGAAAAACTGCCATGGCCATTTTCAAAGGGATACCTTGACCTGAAAATGGGTTCTATGGGTACCCACGAGTCTCCCCTTTACAGACATGCCCACTTTATGATAATCCCATTGGGACATCCCAGTTTGGGGCAAATCATAGTCAAGTCAGCACACTGACACACTGACAGCTGTTGTTGCCTGTTGGGCTGCAGTTTGCCATGTTATGATTTGAGCATATTTTTATGCTAAATGCAGTACCTGTGAGGGTTTCTGGACAATATGTGTCATTGTTTTGTGTTATTAACTGATAAATATATATATACATTTGCATAAAGCAAGCATATTTGCCCACTCCCATGTTGATAAGAGTCGACAAATCTCCTTTTAAGGTACATTTTTGAATGGATAAAATTTTTTATTAATTTGCGATTAACTATTTTAATCAATTGACAGCCCTCGTTTTGTTCTATGGTATAAAATATGTCAGTAAATATTAAAAAAAAAAAAAATCACGCTGACTCGTCCGCCTTTACAGCCTCATCGTGTATACTCACGCTCATGTGACCGCGGTGTAGTTTTAGCCTAACGTTAGCTTCTTTACTTCTGGCGATTGCATTCATGCTTCAAAAATCATAAAAGTGGTGTTCATTAGTGAAGATTATCTTGCTGAACAAGAACGTGTAAGTATCATAAATGTTTGTTTGCAACAGAGCTTATTTTCTGCAATAATCCAAAACCCAATGGAAAAATCTCGTTAGCTTTTTGTCGAGGGAACCCAGGGCGACTCTAACTTCTGGGTTGGCCTACACAAATACGTCATGCACCACTCTGTTATTAGCTGTTGTTTGTGATCAGCGTGCAAAATCATAATCACCCACTCCAAAACTTCTTTTTGGTGCTCAGCCAAAACAGAGATGCCTGATCTGGTTTCCTATTCTCCAGCCTGCATCTGATTCCTTTGTTTACCTAAATAACAACATTCACACAGCAAGCCTCTGATTGGCGCTCACCCCGGTGTGCGTGTGCGTATGTGTGTGTGAGTGTGTGTGTGTGTGTGTGTGTGTGTGTGTGTGTGTGTGCAGATGTATCTGAATGTTGTTTTGTCCTGCTGGGCTTTCATCTGTTGGACTCATTATAGTAGTCATCTCACTGGGCTGTAAAGAAGCTCAGGAGACGGGCTCCCCATGAAAGAGTCATGATGGACGAAGAAGTGCTGATGTGCAGGTTCCCGCCTCGAGGCTTTCACCTGCTCAGGAACAGCCCCAAGGCGAAAAGAAACCAGGCTGCTCAGACCAGCCAATGAAAAGAGTGTTTTAAGTGTTGCTGTACTGGAGTTGATGGTAAAACAAAAAGACAGAGTTAAGTAATTAGTAAGTGAATTTTCTGAATCTCTTTCCAATGATAAAAACAAGTCAAAAAAGGTGGATGAAAGCACCCCAAAAAAAGATGGATAAAGTTGTGCCGTTCTACCTTGTTAAATTTCAAACGATTTTATTAGAGTGTCAATTCTGTGGTCTTGGCAGGGCTCGGGAGGCGTCTGAGCGGGGAGTGTGGGCGCAGGGTGAGAGCATGTCGGCTGTTGACACCATCTAACGAAGGGAGGATTAGGAGTTTACAGAGGCAGTAATATGATAGGTCAAAAAGAGGAGGCACTCCTCCGCAGCACTTGGGTCTGTAATGAATGATTGACTGGAAAAGGAGAAGCTGCCACTCGCTGGCTGAGTGCTCATCTTGACGCCTGCCGCACCGCTCCACGGCTCCCCTTGATCACGTTTCGCTGCTCCCTTCTCATCTGAGGCACCAGTCTGCAGGGAAAAGCTGCTTTTCCCTCTTATTTTTCTCCCTAATTTACACATTTAAGACATTTTTGTTTGCTTATTTGCAATTCCTTTTTTTGTCAGTGAGCCTCTCTCTATCAGTCCTACTCCCAGTACAGCCCTGGAACCAGCTCCCCCACCCCCCACACACACACCCTCACTTACAACCTTCCCTTTCTCTTCTGTTTGCCTCGAGGCAATGAACTAATTTCAGGTTCCATAATTGCGGTGTGTTGTACACCTGTCTGCTATTAATTCTCCCCTGTCTCTCATTCTCTCTCTTAATGAGATATTATTGTAATTATTGTCATTATGCTATTTTCCGCAATGAACTTGATTGATGTTGTTGTTATGGCACTATTTATTCTCTGTAATTAGTGTAAACGTGTTGCGAACTTCTACAGGCACCGATAGTCTGAGACTGTGGTTATGAGTGAACTCGGCCCCGCATTCACTCATCAGCTGACCTCAGAGTTCCCGCTCAGCGGCGAGTTAGTCTTGGATATGGAGGAGAGAGCCGAGCAGCCTGGTCACCCGCTGAATAGAGCCCTGCTTGTAGCCATTTTAAGACCATTACAACAGTGAAAGGCCACACAATGGCCAGCGCTGGGCTTTGTTTCAGCCTGTCACTTGGCACCCTGTGAAAATCAAATAGTGCTTTGCCTTAAAAGAAAAGGTGAAAAAGGTTTTGCCTATACTCCCATTTTTTGGAAAAATCTGTTTTGAAAAGAGAAAGAAAAAAGTTTTCAGCGACTTGATTTTGAATGTTATTGTTGAAGAGGCAAACTACTGGAAGGAATGCTAAAGAAAATCTCAGCTGAATGAACGATGTTGAATTTTTTTTTTTCTTAGTGGCTCTCAATCCAATTAGGAGTTTAATAAGGGTCATGCATAGGGACTTCACGCTGCAGGTTGGTTTCTTTTGGGTGCTTTTGGGGAGTAGGAAGGGGCTGAAGTTGGATAGGGCCTGACTGAAGGCTGGGCTCTTTAATGTGTAGCGAGGGGTCTTGTGCCCCGGTGAGTCATTCAAAGTGTCTGGGGAGCACAGATGATCTCTTCCGTTATTCTGAAGGCGAGGTCGGGAGATAATCTGACTCTGTGGTTAGATTGGTTTCTCAGGTGGTACCAATTACCTGGTCTCTAGCTTCCCCCCTCATATGCCCCTCTGGTGCTGCCTTGTTTGCCTTCAATTTTGCCAAGGATTTATTTCTTTACACATCTTTTTTTACTTTATTCCAGTCAACATATTAATAACTAATTTGTTTGGGTTCAGTATCTCACCTGGAAAACTGTAACCCTTCTTGTAACTTGGAATGTGAGTAAAACTGCTCAAAGGCTATATGGGTCTTTAAAGGGGCTTTAGTTGATCTTTAATCTCTCCCTATGAGAGGGAAAGTGGGTAGGAGGGCCCTAGAAGTGGACACGTCCAGCCTTTGTTGGTTTGTTCACATGCTGGGGAGCTTTGAGTGTCTGACAGCCGTTTAACTCCACACGACCTGGTTCTCAAGTGCCATCGTTTGGGCGCTCTTGAATCCTGTTAGGAGCCATAATTACAATTCATGCACTCCCTGTGCTTCTTTGAAGAGGCATTGAGAGAGCAAAGAGGGGTGCGAAGAGCCTGAGAGAGCCCCGGCAATACTGGTCCCTCATCAGTGTGGAAACAACTCCCGGAGGCTTTCAGTGAACTGCTTGAATACATGTGACCCCTCTGTCAAACTAAATACAGTTTTATGTAATATACAGATCCACAAAATAATAAATAATGGGGTTATAGGATGGCAAACGGTGTTAAATGTGTATTGGAGTTAGTATTTTCAAATTCCGGGGATGGGTTTCATATAGTGCAAGTGGAAATATGCATTTTACATGAGATATTTTATAAAAATTGCCCGTCTTTCAAGTATGCAAACAACTTGAGAATTGAAGTGCGAGTGAAGTGAAGCACATTCAATGACTTTCAAAGGGAAAGAGGAGAAAGGGTGAGCATAATGCCTAATAGGTGCTTTAGTAATTTCTGAGTTTTCATAGCTTAATCCGTTCTGAAAAGCTGAGGAGAAGAAAGGCTGCAAATGGCCCTCAGTATTAATTCGATGTGACTTCTGTACAATAAGGGCTGTGGATCCCAGAAGCCCATTTCCAAGCTTACCTTCTTTCATCATCCTCAGCCCTTGGAACTTTTGCCTAAATGTTTCATGAAACCAAGGCGGTAAGCCTCTTTGGTATTCTGTCTTTATAACGGCTGGTTTAAGACTATTATTACACCGTGTTCAAGGGAGAGGAGCACATACAAACAGTGGAGCTGCCTCTCCATTGTGTGAAACTCAAATTGATTTGGTACAATTGGGAGAGCACTTGTATTAAAACACACATATTCTATGGCTCATTTCCCCCCTTTCATTTTGGAGTTTTGCAAATGCAAATGAGGATCGGTTTCCCTCCTTCTTTGTACAAATAAGCATTCTCTCCGCTTTTCTGAGCATATCTTCTCATTTATAAAGCAGATCAAATGACGTGTCCTTCATTATTCATATTAATCATGGATTTCAACACGCCGTTTCCTCAGAAAAACAATTGTTCGACCAAACCACGCATAAAAAGCAACGCCTCATTTCAGATTTCATCCTGATATTTTGCTAAGATAAAAGTCAAATTAAAATGAAATGTTGCACTGTTGTTGTCAGCATGCGGAGACCCTCCTCAGTCCCCATACCCCTGTCAAATGTGTAAAAAACTATTTTGTGAACTCTGGGACTTCTCTGAGATTCATAAAAGTCCTTATTTTGTTTTTCTTTTCCTGCAGAGAGATAAAGCAGGCAGAGGATTTGGTTTGTTATCAAAGAATCCTGTGATGATGTGCCTCAGGAAAGTGCAGGCTGTATCTCACATGCAGCCATCTCTGCTGTGGATGCTTTGAAACACATTCTCAACCATTATAAGAATAATGTCAGGGATATAGATGCATGCTCATTGTTTTATCATTTACAGCAACAAAGAGGCTTCTCTCTTTCTTGTGTATGTTTTGTTTACACCGAATGGGGGGAAACTAGCAAGGGACACAGTGGGTGGGTCAGTGACCCTGGAGAAAACAGCTTGCATTAATATGGTCTAATCCAATGTAATTAGTCAAATTACAGCACGCCAAACAGCTTGTCAGGGGCTGTCGGCTTTGGCAGGCGCACAAGACGGCCTGGAATCCCACTGGACGGCAGGGAGACCTCAAAATCTCTGCAAAGCTGCCCTTCTACACTTACTTTTACTCCTTTTCAGTCCGTTTTCCTGGCCTCCTCCATCTTTCTTTCCTGACAAAAAATGGGGAAGGCTCTTTCAGCCGCGCTACAATGTTTTCACCTTTTCCGACTTGTCTCCCATACCCCCAGGCTGCTAGCTTGGCTTCCTGCCTGCCTGCTAAGGTGGATCAAAATGATATGAGGATTCATAGCGCGGGCTACAGAAAGTCAGAGTAATTATATCAGCGCTGCTCTCCTCCTACGTGATTTTATGAGAGCGAGTCAGAGGCACGCTAACTAGCGCCGCTAAGAGCCACAGACACGGTTAAGACACTTCCTCGTGTCGTAGGATTAGCATTGGTAAAAAGATTTAAACTATATAATTACATGAGGATAAAGTACAAATTATCTAGCGCACTCAACAGCCAGATTATCATCCCCCTGCAAGCCCCGTTCAGCCCCAAGGGGTGAGCCCGGATGACAAAAGGCCCTCATTAGCATAAATTTACAAGCCCCCTCGTTCAGAGGAGCCGATAAGAACCTGTTCCACCTTTGCTTTGGCCCTGAATGGCTTGTTGTGCTTTTGGCAATGACAGATAAGTCAGGGTAATTCCACTTCATGCCTGGAAAAATGATGCTCTAGATTCTGGCTGCATCCCGAAGGTGTCACCCACGATAATCCTCAAAGAGCGTCCAGCAGAAAGGGGGCTGTGTGTTTTCCAGATGATATACTGCGAATGACAGAAAGAATTATACGAAGGAGGCCAAATCTGTAACATATTATTAAGCAATTCCCAGTGAATAACGGGGATAAAAGGATAATGGATGAGGGTGTCGTTATTACCTTGGTGCTGAGGGAAGCGGCAAAGCAAAGGTAGAGAGACAAGATTAATTGAGGACGAGTGAGGCGCTCATTGCTCATCAGGCCCTCTCGTCTAACCGCTTGCTCTTTCTGTCCCTCTCCTCCTCCGTCTCTCCGCCTCTCCATCCTTGTCTCCTTCTTTCTCTTCTTCTCTGTCTTTCTCTGAGCCCCTATCCCTCCCACGCACCAACAAAAAAAAAGAAAAAAAAGTGGGATTTAAAGCGATCAGCTTGGCACTCTCAGTGGCAGCCAGAGGAAGCTGGTACCCAGGCCAGGAAGATTTCAGTCATCTTAAGGCTGACAAGTCCCTGAAAAAGCCCCATTAGGAAAAGCTTGCTGAGACGACCCCATACCAAATGACTGCATCCCTTCTCTCAAGCTCCTTAGTGAAGGCATCCTCAAGCTGTTTATCTGGATGATGTGCTCACTAAGTGTGTTCATGTATGTGTGCGGATGTGGCTGTGGCGGGGTCATCACTGGAACATGTTCATACGTATGTGTAAATGTTTGTTGTGTTCTTTTTCTTTGTTTCTTTACTTGCTACATATAATAATTTACTTGCAAGACATTAAGTTTCCACTGACGGGGAGGAGACACAATAATGTACATTTCATGGAAAAAGATTTGAATTCTGATGTAACTTAATCACCATTAGTAACACCGCTAGCTTTTAAAGAAGTGTTAAAATCTGTACTTTGCTATCTAAGTTTGTCTGATAGAGGCACAAAGAGAAACTGTAGTTGGTTGGTTAATTCAAGGCAGAATGACTTAATACATGGAGTGCAACACTCATCACAAAATATGCCAAACATTAACAAACGCCATCAGGAAATAGGATAAGTATATATTGAAATCATTTGAAATGATCCAATAGAGATGCGAAGTCCTGCCCCTTCCGGTATCCGCCATGGGACCTTATTTAAAAAAATATATATGTACGGTAGTCACCGGCGAGAGAAAACTTTTCTTTTGATCCCATTTTAATTTTGCCATGAATCACACATATAATGTCTATCAATTTAAAATTAATTTTGCAAGTCAAGAAAGTGACACTTTGTCGTTGGGTTGTCGTAGTATCATTTAGTTTTGTGTGAATCCGCTCAGTGAACTACATCTCTCGTCTCCCACAATATACGTCACCAACATTATCTAGCTAGCTAACTTAGCTATGACCAGGCACAAATGTAACGTTATCTAACTTGATGTGTTTTATCCAGCTACTCCTGGTCTCTTTATCAGCCGGGTAGAGAAAGAACAAGCGAGACCCGTCGCTGGTGTGAGCACATCCCTGTAGGAAACACACAGGCATCGTAGCTTCAGCTAGAGAGACGTCACTTGCGCGACTTTTGGGTGTCTAGTCTTTCAAAGTATGTATTTTCACAGTCTGATACTCTACTACTACTTTCTTGACTTGTAAAATGATCTTTTAAATTGACAAACATCATATGTGCATGTCATATTCATGGCGCAATTCAAACGGGATGAAAAAAATATTTGTCTCATCGTTGACTACCGTTCATATTGTTTCCGAAGTAAAGGTCCCATGGTGGTCCACCGGAACGAGCGGGACTTCGACTCTCTATAAGGATACGATCCACCTACATTGCTGTGATTTCAGTTCATAAGTAGTTTTAAATACCCACTGTATTTCTGACATTCCTTGTAAAAAGTTACTGCATATTTTTCACTACTCCCGTGAACATGCACTTGCAGTCAGTTCATGCATGCAACTACATGTTCGAGTCTAAAAAAGGCAGTTGTGTGTGAATGCACAAGTAATTATGACTGTGTATTAAAGGCAGGGTGCGTGATCTTGAGAAAAGTACACTAGATTTTTTTAAATGATCCAACCCAAAAAACAAGCCCAGTGTTGTCAAATATTTTCCAAAGAACGAAGCTAGCAGCACTAGCTCCAAAAGTCCCTAAATCTAGCGGGAAAATTGCCAAGTCGGCAACACTGACAGTCCGTCCCTTCAGGCCTCCTTCCAAAGCCACTCCCCCAAAATTATCATTATGAACATAGACATATCATAATGAACATAAATAACAAATATGGCTATTCTTGGCACTCACAGTTGTCAAGCTAGCAGCTTGTGGAAGACTCCGGTGACGCCCAGTGAGTGCACGGGTGTGTGCACGCAAGCAGGCAGGCAGGTAGGTAGACAGGCAGGTAGACAGGCAGGTAGCCCGTCCAATCATTACATTCGGGCTGTATGAAATGAATGGACGGGTTTATTAAAGTCCTGCGACAGCCACAAATACCAGATTTTTTTCTTTTTTTGTCAAAGCATTTGATATATTGATTGCTGTTGGGATGTAATGAGAATTTCAACTAATATAGCAAAACATGTTTTTTACTAACCTTGCCTTTAAATACAAGAAAATACATAAAATGTGGGTTTATACTTACATGTAGATCACTTAAAATGTATTTCCCTGCTGTATACAGCACTGTGTAAATCAGTAAGGAAACTTATTTACACATTTTATTTTGTATTGTTTCTTGTAACCTCACAGAAGCCTTGTGCAGGCATCATGTGGCTTGATGCCAAACTTTGTTTATCATCGCTGTAGGGAACTACCAGTCTGAGTTTTGATTTTTTTTTTTTTCATTGCATTTCTTGAGGCTTTACATTTTACCATAGCTAGATAAAGAATGTTTAAAGAGCCTTGACTCTTTAAGAAGAAATTACATACGAGGAAAGCGGCTCCTCCCACCTGTCCTACCACGGCGGCGGTGAAGACGGCGCAGCAGGGCCTGCTAATGTGCGTGAAATACCATCCCTGACATAAATGTTATTGACAAACTTGGCTGGACATTTGGGGCAGTGAACTGCCAGCATATTTAATGCATATTCATCTCCTTTATCCCACTGGTCTTGCCAGAGCACCCGAGCTGTGTCATCTTGCCACACTCCAGCAACCACCCAAATGTATAGTGACACTGATTATGCAAATCTGTATCTTGTTTTCCCCCCAATACCTGCATTAGGAGCTCGCTACTTTATTGAAGTTGAGATATGGCTCTCACAGCGAGGACCCAAGTGGAATGCAGATTTTAGTTTTTTTTCATAATCTGTGGGAATCTTTTTAGCATTTTTATATTTCTACATTTCATAACAGTTGTCACATATAAGGGGGATCAGATGAAAAACATGCTTTGATGCTCAGGCATAAATCTTGCAGGATGGAAAAGGGATTAAAGTTGAAATAAAAGTGTGGATTTGGGCACGTCGTGGTCAGACAGCTAAGATTTAAGTTTGTGCAGCTTTATAAAGTTTGATATTGGTTTAATTTCACAGTGTGTGGAACACCTGAGTCATTTTTTAGAAAGATATGAACTCTGTTTATTCCTACGTTTTTTCTTTAAAAGATCAGTTCACCCAAATTACAAAAACACCCACACTTATAGTGGTGTTTATCCATGCAGATACTTTTGCTTTAATTCATCATTGAAACATGTATATTTAAAAGATTCTCTTCCCGGGAACAACGTCCCTGTTACTCTGAATAATCATTGTTTCTGAAAAAAAGATTTAAAATTTTGTATGTAATTACTTTTTCATTTTCGTGAGCACAAATAAACAAATTTCACTTCCATGGTACTGGAATAGAGGCAGGAAATTAGACAAATGCAACCAAAACTACACATCTACATTGCTAGATATCACATGGGTAAGTAAGAAAATATTTGTAATTCTTTTGTAATTTGGGTGAACAGACCCTTTAAGTTATTTTTTATTGATTGATAAGCCTTTATGTGTGTTACTTTCAAGCATATTTAGATTTAAATATTTTTTCCATGACCCAGTCTACCACACTGTCTATGGCTCACGATGCTCTCCCACTTAGCTGAGATTTGCTCTCAGCTTTATGCCTTCCTCCGACTGCTCCAGCTCTTCACAGATTTGGCCCACATTGCCTAGGGTCAGCCATTGAATACAGTATACGCAGTGTGTGCTGATCCTCCAAATTGCCATATGTGAAATCCATCCCACTCGCTCCTGGGGGAGTAGTCATATCACTCAAAATGAAACTGCCTCTCGTATCCTCCCCTTATTCTTCCACTTGGCTGTTCCCTGTGGCCGCCTGGGACCATGCAGTTGGGAGGCTTTATAGTGGAAGCCTATTAGACAAATCTTAGATGAATGCAGCGGAGGTGCTGTGATACCAGGTTGTCAGAGTGCTCCACAGTCTCATATAAATATATCAGTCATGCTGGCTTGGGGGTCTCACTGAATTATATTATTTCCCTGTTTTGGTATAAATGCAGTGGAGGGGGATTGCATTGTCCCATATGGGAGAAAATTGCATCAGGTTTTAGAGAAAATGCTTCGTTAGATTTATTAATAACGTCTGTCATAGTGTCTCAGCCAATGTGGGGTTAAAGCGATATGGAAGTCAGATATGATTAGAATCTATTTCCATGCGTGAAGTGGCTTCCTATCGCTTTTAAGTGTGATGTGCTCCATTTGAGCATCTGCACATTATCATATACGAGTTTCAGCCTAAACACCGGTGTCACCTGTGCCTCTCCTCATCTCATCTGTCGCAATATTTTTCCGCTCTCCACATGTGATGTTCTACAGGCAGAATGCAGTCTGCCCTCTGTCAAATCGGGGAAAGAAGAGAAGGCGGAATAAAGGAAAGCGAGGACAGAGACGTTAAATTGCATTATGGCTATTATGCTGTGGAGGTATATATCTCCCTGCAGCTGGCGGAGCAGCGCATGCGCCTGTGGCTCTTAATGAGCCTGCGTGGAGGGACCTGTGTGGAAACAAAAGGCTGTGCTTGTCGGCCACACCAGACCCCCTCCGCCCGCCCCCCCAGCCCTGAGCGTGACAGACCAAGAGCAGAGCGCCGGTCCCTTCCTGGTGGCGTGATTAGATTGGGGCCGAAGTCTCCAGCTGGCAGGCCTGTCTGTGACTGGAGGCGGCCGTCCCCAGCGCTTGTCACTGGCTGACACCTCTGACAGGCAGGGGACAGCTTCAGCAGACAGGTTCATTAAATGGCATTTTTTACAGCTGGGCCTCCAAAAATGAGGGCTGGGCTTTGTCAAATCTCCAAGTCTACAGGGGCCCCTGCGTGTTGGTTTAGACCAAAGCTTTGTTGTTATGACAAATTTTTTGATCTGGGCTGTTTGAAATCAGCTCTTTTTTCTCCTCTTTAGCCTCTCTTTTGTTGACAGCTAGCCCTTTGGCCCGTACTCTGTCATGGCAGCAAAATGTTCACTTTAGCTGGGTAACAAGAAACAACCAGTGCTAAAACAATATTATATTGATAATCAGTTACCATGCTATAACTGTAAATATATTTTTTTCAATTCCTAAGAACCTGAAGTGTAAACTGCGTTTTTTATTACTTGCTGAGCAGCTGGTTAAATTTTTTTATGATACATGATATAACAAATGAAGAATTTAGGAGGCAAATTTATAGCGCTGTTAAAATAAATTAGTAAAATGATGAAATGAATAGAGACTTTGTTGAAAATGACAAACCATTCAAAGTCTCTAGACATCCAAATAACTTAACATGTATTCAAATAACAGCTCGCTAGTGCCTTGATGGAGTAAGCTGTTGTAGCCTTCCCATGATGCATATCTGTATGACTTGCCTTTCGGCATTGCACTCAGAAGACTACTTCCGCAACATCTGGCTGCAGAGCTGCAGCCGGCCCTCTCGACAGTGCGCCCGCAGCTCCGTAGCCGTCCCTCCATCTCACCTCCCTTCCTCTCCAGTCAGCGCGCCGCCTCCTCTGGGCCGCGCTGTCTCTATGACAACTGTTTGAGTTGGGGGTTGCCGAGGTGTCAGGCAGGGCATTACTGGGAGGAGAGCACCAGAGATGCTGTGCTGCACATCCAGCATCTCCACCTAATCCAATTTTAATTGAGCTCCAGAGATTTTGGATGTGGCACGGAGGTCGAGCATGAGCTATTCCAGGGAGAAATTAAGGCAGCCCGGCTCGCGCTGCACTCTTCCAGCCTGTCACTATTTTAAATGAGCATTAGCATCAGACCTAACCCAGCTGAACATCTCACTCTGGCTTCCCTCCCTCCCTGGCCGCCTACTCCACCTCAATCACCCCCCACACACATACAGACACCCACACACACGCTGATGTACTATAGGGCCTCACCTTCCTACTACCCTGTTATATCTTTATTCTCTCTCACACACACTCTCTCTGAACTGAACCTATGTGTGATTATAACCTGGGGAGTTGATGAGGTTGCTCCCCGGCTCACACTGTTGGACAAAATTGTTCAGTCAAAGGGAAGTGAGATAGAAGGAGGGAGGGGGGGGTGGTGTGTGAGGGGACCATTCTCACCTGTCAGAACAACTGTCTTGGTTTTATGTGTGTGGACCTGCAGTCCCAGTGGTGCTGCATACACTAATGATCCTTTGTCTGCTCTTTCCTCACCTCGGCATGATGGTTTTTATTGATTATTTATGTGTCACTAACCCAGGGGGTCATTTTGACCACTTGAGTTTTATAGACCAACTGAACTAGTGTGAAACACTCAAAGAGGATCTTTAGAGAACTTCATTTTATGTAGAAAGGTGCCTTGGGATATGGTGTAATGTCCCAGTAATGCTTTGTTACTCGGTGAACCAGTACCAGTGTGATATTAATATTCCATTTTAAATAAAACTCATGGAATAGTTATTAAGAAGGGATTTTAGTAGCCTACTGGCAAGAAAAATTAACTTGCGAGCAGCAGGTTTTAAAGGGACAATTTGTAGGATTTGCTGGCATCTAGTGGTGTGGTTGCAGATTGCAACCAACTGACAACCCCTCAACTCACTCTTCCCTTTCCAAGACTGAGGTAACGTGAGCCACAGAGTGTAAAACCGTGGGAACTCCAATTGCCTCGCTCAGAGGCCATCCTTACCATAATAACACTACTTTAGGAGCAACGGAAGTCAGACGGCGGCTGGCGATACCACAGTTTCACAAGCGTGTTGGAGAACTTTGTGGTGGTAACATGAAAACGTGGAAGGCTCTCTCTAGAGCCAGTGTTTGGTTTGTCCATTCTGGGCTACTGTAGAAACATGGCGGAGTAACATGGTGGACTCCGTGAAGATGACCCGCTCCCCATGTAGATATGAAGGCCTCATTTTAAGCTAACGGAAACACAATGATATTTTATTTCAGGTGATTATACACTAATGAAAACATAGTTATGATTATTATATTCCATTTCTGCTAATGGATCCCCTGAAATGCTACACACTGTTCCTTTAATCCCAGCTGTGAAATAATGAGTGTACGAGAGCACTATTCAATGTCTCACCAAGTATTGCTGTGGTGCTCTTAAACAAGACGGTTCACAAAGAAGTATCGAAAAGTGCAATAACTGCCAACTTTTCAACAGTAAAGCAGTAAACAAATGTTAAACACTGATGTCTCTTTTGTAGAATTTTGCTCGGGTCATATCTGCTGTCATGTTATCTGATACAGTTTGAAAAACAGAGTTGGCTCACTGATTGTTTTTTGTGTCCATATCGCAACAAAGCAGCGGCTTAGCTTAAACCAAATCTTTATTTAGTTCAAATAACTGAGATAATAATCTGAGAACTTGCCTCATTTCACCAGTGATAGAGTACTGCAATCGAGAAGTTGTTTGGTCTAATGAATGTCAGAAAATGGTGAAAAATGTCGATCAGTGTTTCCCGAAGTCCAAGATGACCTCCTCAAATGTCTTGTTTTGTCCATAGCTCAAAGATATTAAGTTTACTGCCATAGAGGAGTAAAGAAACCAGAAAATATTCACATTTAAGAAGCTGGAATCAGAGAATTTTGACTTTTATTTTGTATGATTCGAATAGATAGATAGATAGATAGATAGTAACTTTAAAGGGAAATTCAAGTTTCAAGCATCTCAGTTCCATAGTGCAAACATATTAGTAAAAAGGCACAAATAAGTAGCTCAAAGTATAAAAAAAATATACCAGATATAAAAATACCAGGAGATGAAGAAAACTGTTAAAACTGAATATAGTGCAGGGTAACAACTGAGATACGGGACAATTAAAAATGTGAATATAGTGCAGATTATTAAAATAGTTGCCTATTAATTTAATAGTTCAATCAATTAATCAATTGAATCAAAAGAATTGTAGAGAAACATTACAAAACAATCTAACAGCCTGTTACAACACTTGACTTGTCATCATATCTGTAACATACTGTGTTGGTAATGTTTTCTTGTTTTGTCACATGCCACTTTAATATTGATAATATTGAAATGGACAGTAGTCTTTATCACCTATAACCTGACATGATCTCTGGTTTCAGCTATTATAACCTGAGGACATTTTTACTCTTCTTTTCTGCCTGTCCAGGTCTTAGCATACACTGAGGGTCTACATGGGAAGTGGATGTTCAGTGAGATCCGGGCGGTCTTCTCCAGGCGCTACCTCCTGCAGAACACGGCGATGGAGGTCTTTATGGCCAACAGAAGTAAGTTGAAGTGCCAATTACAGCATTTGAAATCCACGCCTCCTCCTGTTCTTCATCACTAAGGGATATCTCTCACTGTTTCACAGCATCAGTCATGTTCAACTTTCCTGACCAGGCCACGGTAAAGAAAGTGGTCTACAGTCTTCCTCGAGTGGGAGTGGGCACCAGCTATGGACTTCCACAAGCCAGGTGGGTCACATATGCAAAAAGAAAATGAATTCAGCACTGCTAAATGTTTCTAATATTGTAGTTCCTTCATGTCGAAGCTACATCCTCTGTGTTGTGTGTTGGAGCATCTTGTGCAGCCTGGCCGCCTGCAGCAGAGTCATTTCAAGTCCCATTGCTGCAGTTATTGAAGTGGATGTGCACTGACCCTGACTGAACTGACCTAATTCTCAGACAGAAGACTCTATACAGCAGGCTGCAGCCAGGCCACTGACCACTCTCATAGTGCTAACAGGCCCATTTATACACTGTTACAAAACAAGCACATTTCCTTAAAGGTGCTCTATACAATATCCAGAGCATTGATATAGAAGCAAACAGCGATTTGCTATGTAAATATATATAGTGGAGTAGAGAATGACAGAGAATTAAGTAACCTTCCCTCTGTATGTGTTTTAATCAGAGCTTCTCCTTGCTTTGTTGACATAGCCGGGCCGGTCGCGTGTGCTTTTAGTGCACGTTTGCATATGTGAGCGTGGCTAGCTCATGGCCGCTGCTCGACACTGCTCTCATACGGCGGTAACAGCTGATAACGCCGTCGTGGAAGCATAGCTCCCACCCTCTGTTTCTCCCCCTGTTTAACACTGTTCGCTCTGTCAGCAGTGTGGCCTTTGTTTGTATTGTTAGCGCTCCTAGCACCGTTAGTTACGAGCCGCCGGCTCAGCAGTCGCCATGTTGAGAGCCGTGTGGAGGGAATAGAAATGCTCCCAATCCCGCATTTAGCACCTTTAAGTCTTATGTTAATTGAGTGGATATAAAGCAGGCCACTCTGACTTAACACATAGTAAATGAACCTACCTTTCATTTGAGCTATTGGAATCAAAATAGTGTAATTGTGAATGCCATTGCATTGGATGCCGTAATTATTCTCTCATTTGCAGCTTGACATTTTGTGCATGCTTTTCATCCCCGTATGTTCATTCTAAAACTGACACTAGACAAAGTTATCAGCTATTAAATGCCATCATTCTTTTACCAGTTTTCTGGGATGTAGCCGATCCTTTAAATTTTGAATTTAAGTATAACTCAAATATACAGTTTATGCTTTGCTTTTAAATTTGTAAGAATATAGGTTTTACATTTTTGCTAAATTTGATATCCAGAGCATTAATATAGCAGCAAACAGCTATTCGCTATGTGAAGATATAGAGGAGTAATGTCTACCTGTGCAGAGAATGAAGTCGCTCTCCCTCTGTGTGTGTTGTAATCCGAGCTTCTCCTTGCTTCGTTGACATCGCCAGGTCAGCTGCGTGTGCTTTAAGTGCATGTTCGTGCATGTGTATATGCCTCACTGGTTAGCTATACAGCGGTTACAGCTGATAACGTCAGCCGTCGGCGTCGGCATGAAAGCATAGTGCCTCCCTCCGGTTCGCTGTCGCTGTGTTGAGAGCCATTGAGAGGCAATAGAAATGCTCCCAATCCCGTATTTAGCACCTTTTAAAGGTGCACACAGAGGGAGAGTGACTTCATTCTTTGCTCAGGTAGACATTACTCCACTATATCTTCACATAGCAAATAGTTGTTTGCTGCTATATTAATGCTCTGGGTATCTAATTTAGCACCTTTAAAATATCGTAACTAACACAAACGTTCTGTTTCCTGATTTGTTGTTTGAATGTTTTTTCCAGACGCATCTCCCTGGCCACCCCTCGGCAGCTTTTCAAATCCTCCAACATGACCCAGCGCTGGCAGAGGAGAGAGATCTCCAACTTTGAGTACCTCATGTTTCTCAACACTATCGCAGGTAAGGATTCCTATTGCTTTACAATGTGATTCCCAAGAGAAGCTCTTTTAGTTTGGATGTGGCTGAAAGTATGGAAATAATGTACTCTTTTTTTCCACAGCCATCAGTTAAATAGATAGATTCTGATTTGTTTTCTTCCTTATCCGGGCAAAATTCACCACCAGTGAAGTTTTAATCTATTATCTACGTGAATCTCTCACCATTAGACTCTTGTGACTTTAAGTTTAGCTATCACGATCAATAAACTTTATGTGTCAGTGGCGCTGGAAACATACAATAAGTGGCCTCAGGTACGTCGTATTTGTTTAAGAATCCACGGTAACCTTAAGTGGCGCTCAGTGGTAGACTTCACTGTTCATGTGAGTGTGCTGTTTGAAGCAAAGAGCAGGCACAGCAGATTTTGCCAGATAATTAGTGCCTGGCTTTGTGAGAGCGTACACATGTGTGTTGCGGAGTTGAGAGGTTCTGTTGTCGACTCTCTGATCTGAATTGCAACTAACAGGGGAGGCGAGAGCGACTGCACGCTACTCTGCTCTGAGAGGTGTCATCCTCTCTCTCGCTGCATATTCATGCATATTTATATTTAGCTCGTGCTTGAGTTCGATACATTATTGTCAGCTAATTAGATGTAAGGCAGACAGAAAAACATGCCCAAAATTCATTAAAAATCCCTGGTAATGACCTGAGCTGACAGGGATGTCAGAACAGTGTGGGGCGGCAGACAGGCGGGGGGTGAAGTGCTGGGAAGAGGTGCGAACGGGAAGTGGTCTTCTAATTAAACACTATTCCACTGTTATTAACATCCTGCCACCCCAACTCAGGCCTCAGCACCAGCAGGTCGAAGCACACCAACACACCCAACTCTTCTCCCACACTTGGCTCGCTGCTTCCTTTTCACTCTGTGGCATTAACCTGGGTAATTATGCTCTCTAGCTTCTCTCCAGACACTGGACCATATTCTGCAGAAGCCTTCCCTTTGACTAGCCTGTCACACATTATCACTCGCTCAGCTAGATTTAGATTATCTAACGCCAACCTGCTGCAGTGCAGGAGTGAGCAGAGGCATGCCTACTGGACTGGTGTAAGTTGATACAATTCTGTAGGTAATCATTAAAAACTTTATGGCACCAGCAAGCAGATATAGGAAGAGTTTTCCCATTGAAAGATCCCATTACATTGTATTGAATAATATTATATACAAATTAGGGCTGTAAAAGTAAACATGCTAATGCAAATTTGTTTTAACACCACTAATTTCTTAAACGTTTTAAAGCTGCATTGGGTAGAAATGGAGCAAATATGATTAAAAAAAAGTTATTTTTATAAAACGATCAACATATCCTGACAATAGTGCATGAGACAGGTAATCTGAAGAAAATCATGTGTGTCCTCCGGTGCTCCTAATGGCATCTGCAAGATTTCACAGACTGGAGGAAAACAACCAATCAGAGCCGAGCTGGAGTCTGCCGTCCAGCTGCCGTCTCTGAGCAGTTGTCAATCACTTGCGAACTCTGATCAAACGGTAAAACTAGGCAGCGCTGATCAAATATGAATCAATATTCTGTTACTGTAATGCCTATTTGTTTTCAGAAACATCTTGTAGTGTACTGTTTAGCTGTAAAATGGGAAAGTTTGTGACCCGGCAGCCAAGTTGAGATCAGTTGAGGAGATACCAAGCACCGCCCACCAGCCGGAGCACAGCCAATAGGAACGCGCTCTCTCTCTGAAATGACCTGTGATTGGCCAAAGTTTCCCGTCATGGGCTAGATATTCTACAGCCTGGAAACAGAGCCATGAGGAGGTGCAGAAGTCTAGTTATCTCTCAGAACACTTGAATTGCAATATGCTGAAAGGTTATTGGAATTTTTGCCCAATGATGCCAAAAACATTCTGCCTACTGCAGCTTGAACGCAACTTGCAATTTTTAGGTTGTAGCATGTCATACTAGCTTGTCGGGAAGAAGCCTAAATAACAGTTAAAAACTGTCATGGCCATTTTCAAAGGGGTCCCTTGACCTCTGACCTCAAGATATGTGAATGAAAATGGGTTCTATGGGTACCCACGAGTCTCCCCTTTACAGACATGCCCACTTTATGATAATCACATGCAGTTTGGAGCAAGACATAGTCAAGTCAACACACTGACAGCTGTTGTTGCCTGTTGGGCTGCAGTTTGCCATGTTATGATTTTAGCATATTGTTTTTTGCTATATGCAGTACCTGTGAGGGTTTCTGGAAAATAGTTGTCATTGTTTTGTGTTGTTAATTGATTTCCAATAATAAATATATCCATACATTTGCATAAAGCAGCATATTTTTCCACTCCCATGTTGATAAGAGTATTAAATACTTGACAAATCTCCCTTTAAGGTACATTTTGAACATAAAAAATGTGCGATTAATTTGTGATTAATTGCGATTAAATATTTTAATCGATTGACAGCCCGAATAAAAATTCATAAGCTTTCATTTAGATGTAATACAACAGCTTTTATTATTCTGACTGTAGAATAGCCCCTTTGATTTGAAATGCTCAAAGCTTTTAATGCGCTGGCCATTATAAATAATGTCAAGAAGACAATGTGCTTTTTTTTATCATTGAACTTCCTGATCTAAGATACTTTAGGACAGTCATCAACAAGTCATGAACAATGAAAAGAGTAGGGACTGTATATAAGAAGTAAACGTGATGTCACCTATTGGTTTGAGGACTGCCGTTTTGAAGCCACGAGTTCGGCATTTTGGTATTTGTCCGTCACCATGTTGTTTTTTTGCAACCAGAAGTGACACGAGAGAATGGAGCTAAGTACAACCGCTGAATCAGACATTTTTAGGCGACCAAAAAAAGTTATAATGAACTTTTGATGAACTGAAAACACTGTGAAAGCAAAAACGAAAACACAGACAACTCCCAGACCACACAACTCCCAGACAACACCGTGGTAGCGACCTGTCAATCACAAGGTAGCCATGCCCTAAAGCATCCCCTGCTTTATGGTCTATTTGACTCTAAATGGGACCCTAATTTACTTGAAACCAGCAATTGAGACCATAAACTCATGTTTACAATGTTTACTGAGGTAATAAATCAAGTGAGAAGTAGGCTCATTTTCTCGTAGACTTCTATACAATCAGACTTCTTTTTGCAACCAGAGGAGTCGCCCCCTGCTGGCTATTGGAAAGAATGCAAGTATAAGACACTTCTACATTGGCTTCACTTCTCAGACCCCAGAGTTGCTCACTGAAAAAAATTCAACATTATTAATGTCAAGGTGTGACTGTCTCATTTCCTGTAATTGTAATTATGAGTAATTTAGAAGTTTCAATTGACCTCCAGTTTAAAAAATCATTCTGACAGTATTAGTATTAGTCTTAGGATGGCGTGGTATATACTAGTCAACATCAACACTGGACAATAATAAAATCATGTGAAATGTTTCTAGATAAAATGTGGTAGCTCTTTTACTTCTATTAAGTTTAATTTTTCTTAGTGGGTAAAATTAAATGATGTTGCCTTTTTACTATCAGTGTGCTTTGAGCCTACATTTTTAGTTGATTTATTACCAGCAGTAAAAATTCCAACAAAGCCATCTATAGCAGCCTTATCCCAACCCTGGATTACAACTGGCCACCACCTGACCTCACGGTGGTATCAGTGTCATCTTCAAAAGAAACGTAGAGCATTAAAGACAACATGGTACATGCTCTCGGCTTTTCCCATGGATTTCCTATGACACATTTTGCCATCTGAAAACCATATTCCCACTGCGAGAGCATAGAGGGAATTCACATCTGGCCAATCAGCGCATCAGACTAGCGGTGACATTTCAGGCGTTTGGAGTTATGGCCCTCAAAAGAATCTATATCCCTCTAATTATATCCACTCCTCACAACTTAGGGATACTTCTCTAGAAACGTAGGCCTCCTGTAACTCCCACAGCCCATTGATAAAGTACACTCAGCGGGAGAAGGCATGGAGAGCACAGAAAGCATTCTCTCATACCAGAGAAAGCTCGCCGTTAGTTTATGTGTTTCTCCGGCAGACGCCGTATGAGACAGGAAGTGCGTCTGATTGAGGGCTCTGCGATTGGGGGGCTTGTTGGAATGTTGCATGCTGATCCCCCGATGTAACTGAAGCCTCAAGTGTACCCTGCCCCGCTTTCAACCCCTCTGTTCCCGTCCAATCCTTCATCACTCACAGATTTCTGTCTGCTCTTTGTGTCTAGGGAGGACATACAATGACCTGAACCAGTACCCGGTCTTTCCCTGGGTCCTCACCAACTACGACTCAGAGGAGCTGGACCTGACCTTGCCAGGGAACTTCAGAGATCTCTCAAAGGTACTGAGGCCTCTCGGCCAATGCACCTCAGTATGACAGAGAGAAGGGGGGGCAAGGTGGTGCAGCTGGCTCTGACGGCAGGGGATTTCCTTATTAAGGCCCAGACTGTAAAATAATATCATATTTAATAATAACTAAGGAATCATGAGCAGAGTCTAAACTTATGAGGTGGAATGCAGAAAGTGGAAAATGCTGATTGTAACATCCTGAAATGCACTCAAATCCGTTATGTAAGTTTACTCCCTATTTATGAAGTACTGTATTGTCTCTGCACTTGACTATAAGTTTAAAGTGGCATCCTGGTTTCTGCATTAGAGAGGCTTGTACATGTTATAACCATTCGTGCCTTCTATAGTAGACACTGCAGTATAATGCTCACAATTAACAGCTCTTCCAGAAAGGCGGCTTAAGATCCATCATGATGCATCAATAATAATTTCCATGATCTCAGGGAGGTCTGGGCCAACCACCGCTATATTGAATATTTTTATATTAGCAATAAATTACATGACTGCTTGTAAGTGAAAAGGCTTGCTCATAGTGATGAACCCACGGGGAATTTTCACCCAGCTCTGCAATTCCCCTCATGCCAGACGGACAGAGTTAGTGACTAGCTGGTGAATACAGCAGAGCCTTTAGCTTCTGAGGAGCCAGATACAGATCACAGGAGTTGGTGAAGAGTGAAACTGAGCTAATAGGAAAGTGAACATTGGATTTACATTCCCAAAGCAGCCAGAAACCCGACTCCAAATGAATGCTAATGTTGCTACATATCTGCTGGATATGTGAATGAACAACCACATCAACCTCAGAAACCATAATATGAATACGTTGTGTTTATTGCTTGTTTCTGCTGCCTCCAAGTGGCCAAAAAAATCAGCTATTGCAGGTTTAATAAAAAATATTCTCAGCAATCATAAAATATATCCAATTCAATGAACTGTTTGAAACCAAACCCTTAATATGTGTAAAGCAAAAACTTGATTAACTAATTTTGTTAGTTTTTAACATAGACTGTCTATAACAAGTGGACGTAGTCATGGTTACGTCACCCATTGGTTTGTGGACTGCCTTTTTTGAAGCTTTGAGTTTGGCCTTTTGGCTGGTAACATCTTGATTTTAGGCCGTCGCCATCTTGGTGTTTTACAGTTGGCACTTTGGTTTTTGGCCGTCGCCATGTTGTTTTTTTGCAAACAGAAGTGACTCGAGAGGATGGCGCTAAATACAACCGAATGCTGACTAAGACATTTTAATGCGACCAAAATTTTTCAATTAACGTTCATGAACTGAAAACACACTGTGAAAGGGTTAAAGTTGTAAGACAAAAACATGGACGACTCCCAGACCGGACAACGCCGTGGTAGCGACCTGTCAATCACAAGGTAGCCACGTCCTAAAGCATCCCCTGCTTTATGGTCTATTTGACTCTAAATGGGACCATAATTTACTAAATGAACATCATGTTGTATTGAAGAAGATTTGAAACTAGAAATTTAGCCCATAAACTCATGTTTACAATGTTTACTGAGGTAATAAATGATGTGAGGAGTAGGCTCATTTTCTCACAGACTTCTATACAATCAGACTTATTTTTGCAACCAGAGGAGTCGCCCCCTGCTGGCTGTTAGAAAGAATGCAAGTTTAAGGCACTTCAGCATTGGCTTCACTTTTCAGACGCCGAGGTAACCCACTGGTTTTTAATTACAAAACTAAGAAAAATTTGAACTGTATGGTCATAACAACACTATAAAATTCATACTGAATTGTTGCCCAGCCCTAGTTTTTTTTCTAACACATTTCTACACACTAATACTCATGTCAAAATCATAGCTGGTAATTTTATGAATAAAACATATTCATTTAATAATTTAAGTTTCTGCTTGAACTAGACTCTCAAGGTTGATGAACTGATAAGAGCAGGTCATGAGCACAGTGTTGCGGTGAAAGTCTTTCTAAATGTGGCGGGTCAAAAACGCATCAAGCTGTGCAGAAGCGAGAGTCCTGCTAACGCTGCCAAATCACGAGAGCCCAGACACAATGACACTAATGCCCCTCAACCCTGGGAGATAAAGTTCAGCATTTGGTTTGCTCTGTCTTTGACTGAAGAGGAAAAGGCAGCAGATCACTCTACCACAAACTGTGGCCTGGTTTACTTGTTTACCACCCCCCCTTCTCTTTCTCTGTCTCTTTCTCTCTCTTGCACATGCAAACTGCAGCTCACTGACCTGAAAACAGTCGCATTCCTGTCTGAGCTCTCTCTCTGTCTCTCTCTCTCTCTCTCTCTCTCTCTCTCTCACTCACTTTATCGCTCCCTCATTCCCCCTTGTTTCCCTCAAAGCGCCGACATTCTGAATAAGAGCCTCACTTCGCCGTCTCAGTTCTCAACAGTTTGTATCAATTTTCAGCTTTTCAAGGCATGCGTGTGCTGCGTTTTGTAGTGGGAGAGGAGGAGAACTTTGAAGTGGGAAAAAAAGGAAGTTACTGTGAAACACTCAAAGCGTTCGTGGACGAGTTTGATAGAGTGTTGTGTGTTTGAAAAACGAGCACCCGCCGCTCTGGAGCACTTCTTCTTCACATTTCAGTAAACCCAGAATGTTTTGGACAAACAGCTCACCGTCACCTCGGCACTTGTCTGCTCTTGGCGGCTCAGGCCTGTGGGGCATCCAGGTGGGCTGAGAGAGCCACAGGATGTGAGTGTGTGTGCGTGTATGCATGTGTGTGTGTTAGGGGGGGCGATCACGCCTGAGCCATGTGCAAACCTCCTGCCCTGGGGAGACAGTTATGTATTGTAATGTATTCCAGTGACATCCTCCCATGCTGTTTACAGGGCTGAGCTGCCTTCATTAGCATGAGTTCACAGCCCGTGTCTCCTGACAGTTGTCCTTGGAACCCCGGGGCTCTCATAGCTCCAAAAGTTCACAGCTAGTGTAGCAGGGAGGGACAGAGCCCCCCCCATAGACACACACTTCTCCTCTCTGCTTGGTCTGCCCTTTTGTTCAATTATGGATCAGAGGTAGCAGCACAGTCTCCAGAGACATGTTCATTGTATATTAGGGCTGTGTGTGTCTCTCTGAGGTGTGTGTCCAGTGGGTGTGGTTGTGTACCACACAGGCTGTGTATGGTAACTAAGGCTGGGTGTCCTTTGAAATGTTTTCATACAATAACCATGTTTCAGTACCAATACCAATATGATGTTTTTCTGCAAAATCCTTTGTCTTTTCACAAAAGAAGCCTCAAATATTCAATTTTTACACAAACAGTCATAAGAACATTGCTTAAATAATATAAAAACAAAATTATGATTTAAACAACTGTCTGATTAAAGACGAAGTAAAGAAGAGTGCAAATCTAACAAAGCATTCAATGCCAGTTTTAAGTACTTGGATACACATCAGTCTGTTCATAAGAAGCATTGTGGTTCAATACCCAGCCGTAGTGGTTACTACATTAAAGGGGCTAGATGTAAGAATCAGAAATAGCTTGTTAACAGTGACACCTGTGGCCGTTAAGTCAACGACAGTCAGCATCCTTTTGCTCGCGCTCGCGCTCGCACTACGTAGACGTGAGCGAGCGTCGGTCAAAACAGTGAGGCGACACACACAAGACTGAACGTGATTGACAGGCATCCTGTCGATTAATGTTAGCAACATTATTCAGCTAAAACCACAATATCACCATATATTTCACATGCTTGCCAGTAATGTTAGTTTACCTGTCCAATAGGAATTTTGCCAGCTTGGGATCCTTTTTGATACCCAAAATCAAACGAAGGTCTCCCCCAAAAATGGAAGGCCCGGCAGACGTTGATCCTTTTTAAAATTAATTTCCTGTTTTTATTTGTATGTTTATCTCTTTTTTTCTGCAGTTGAATTATACCAAATTAGCTCATGTAATATCACCTTTCACTCCAGAGCTCAGGGAGCTGCAGCATTATGAAGATTAATTGTCATATTATTACTCTCAGGTCAATACAATGTATAAAGCTAATTTATAACTGCAGCTAAATAATAGACTATGAACTGAAGCATCATTAATACTCCTAAATTATTCTGAAATGATCCCACGCTTGTGTTGCGCAATCTGGGAGGCTTTCTTTCCCACACAGCAGAGTCATACCTGAGACCTGTTTGTTAATAACAGGTGACTTTCACTTGATGGACAGCATTGTTCAAATCGCTGGAGCTCTGTAGTGATCTTCCAAATAATATCCTCCCAAACCGTTTTCACACACCTACAATTACCTGCTGGTTGGGCATTCAGTCAGGTGTGAACAGTGCTATTGAACACTGCACTGCTTTGCCTCGGGGGCCAGAGTTCTGCATATTTGGATGTCATACACATTCATGCAGTGAAGTGTTTCATTAGATTCTAATGATTATTTCTTGATGGAGTGACAAGAGGATGATAGAGACTTCCTCATTGCTGTTAAACGATGTGAAGGGAATTCATACATTTGCATAAGAAGGAGAAAGACGCAGATGTGGTTTAACACGGTGCTTCTTCATCCACTGTAAAATATCATTTCAAGTGGCAAGCAACACCCAAATGTGACGCGAGAGCATTTCACAACCCACGTCATTTAAAGTGTTTACATACATTTTCACACGGGCTGTCAAAGTTAACGCGATATTGCATTAACGCCACACATTTCTTTAACGCATTAACACAACTTGCGATTTTACAATTGTAGCGGGCTCAGTTTTAAAGCTAGAGTGAAGATACTTGGTATCGACCATGTCATACCACCTCACAAAGGAGGCTAATTGACGCTCCAAAGTAAAAAATGTTGTCGAGGAAAAACTTGCCTGGCCATTTTTAAAGGGGTCCCTTGACCTCTGACCTCAAGATATGTGAATGAAAATGGATTCTATGGGTACCCACAAGTCTCCCCTTTACAGACATGCCCACTTCATGGTAATTACATGCAGTTTGGGGCAAGTCATAGTCAAGTCAGCACACTGACACACTGACAGCTGTTGTTGCCTGTTGGGCTGCAGTTTGCCATGTTATGATTTGAGCATATATTTTTATGCTAAATGCAGTACCTGTGAGGGTTTCTGGACAATATTTGTCATTGTTTTGTGTTGTTAATTGATTTCCAATAATAAATATATACATACATTTACATAGGGCAGCATATTTGCCCACTCCCATGTTGATAAGAGTATTAAATACTTGACAAATCTCCCTTTAAGATACATTTTGAACACATAAAAAATATGCGATTAATCATGATTAACTATAGACAATCATGCGATTAATCGCAATTAAATCTTTAAATCGATTGACAGTCCTAGTTTACTTACATTTTCACCTTACTTAAAATGACTAAAATAATGGTGATTATGTTGATTTACTCTTTTAAATATACTTTGAATGAGCTGTGCAGAGATACAGAAACCTATTTTAATCCGTTTCCTTCTCAAAGCTTCTGCTGTGGCACTCAGTGAAAGCTGAGCATCTCCACCAGAAACACTGAAGACAGAGCTTAGCTGCTGTAAAGGCCCCCTCCACACTTTTCTTTCCATAGTGGAGCATTCGTCACCCTCACTTCCACTCCAGTCAGGCTGTTTGGGAGCACATCTGCTTTATCTTGAGCTTGAGCAACGTGATTGCATTAGACTGGAGCTGCATGCAGCCCGGCCTCTGACGAGGCAAGCAAAAGTGACCGTGACTTCTCCTGACAGAGCACCATAGCAACATACTGTAATGTAATTACTTCTGAAATATAAAATGCAATATGCGTCTCTTTGGGAGGTAGCTTAGACATAACCAAGCGAATGGAGGTACTCTCACTGCACACTCGTCCACCAGCAGACGCGTTCATTTCCTGCATTTGGAATGCAACACCAGAAATGATCCTGATTGAATCTGAAGCCAAATCTAAGTTTGATCATACTTTGTTTAGTTGTGTTGATGTATTTCACTGGGTCAGGTGTATACAAGAAATGAACTCGGATAGGAGCAAGTGTGGAACTGTCTGAACCAGTTGTTTTCATTGTCTTATGTCTGTGATCAGTATGATATGCACTGCAGGGAAAAGGGAGGAGGTGATTATTCTTTGTTGAATAGAGGTAAGCAAAGCCTGATTTGGTATTATTAACAGATGTGACTATGACAGGAATAAAGGTACTAAAGAACCACTGAAGTGCTTATGCTATCTTATCATAAATGGGGTTTTATTTCCCTTGAACAGCTAATCAATCATACATTCTCCTCATAGTTTTAGCTGTCTTTTCATAGACAAAACAAAAGCATATACATAAACATTCATTTTTGGACAGTGTTATTTCATTCTATACAGAATACACCATATCTATAACATACACCAAACTCAATGAAATGGAAAAAGAGAAAACAACATAATATAGGTAAAGTAAAGCTAAACATTTCCCAGGTAATTAATAGTTGCATTGATGCAAATAATAAAGCAAATTCAATGTATATGTATACATAAGGTGCGTGTATAGACATATAGAGAGGGGCGACAAATTAAGGAAAAAACTGAATGAAAGCAGAAGGAAAGCGGAAGGAAAATGAAAGCTGTTCTGGTGGTCTTGTGGTCCTGTTTGTATATAAAGATTGGGTTGTAAACCAAAGTGTTTAGTGTCGGTTAGTAGTGAGCTCATTGTATCCCACCAAAGTCAACATGAGACTAGAGACGACTGATTCTTGATTAAAATATTTAAACGCATGATTGTACATTGTACAATTGATTGTCCATAGTTAATCGTGATCAATTGCAAATGTTTTATCTGTTCAAAATGTACCTTAAAGGGAGATTTGTCAAGTATTTAATACTCTTATTAACATGGGAGTGGGCAAATATGCTGCTTTATGCAAATGTATGTATATATTTATTATTGGAAATCAATTAACAACACAAAACAATGACACATATTGTCCAGAAACCCTCACAGGTACTGCATTTAGCATAAAAAATAAACTCAAATCATAACATGGCAATCTGCAGCCCAACAGGCAACAACAGCTGTCAGTGTGCTGACTTGACTATGACTTGCCCCAAACTGCATGTGATTATCATAAAGTGGGCATGTCTGTAAAGGGGAGACTCGTGGGTACCCATAGAACCCATTTTCATTCACATATCTTGAGGTCAGAGGTCAAGGGACACATGTGAAAATGGCTATGCCAGTTTTTCCTCGCCACACTTAAGCTTGAGCATTTTTTAACCTCCTTCGCGACAAGCTAGTATGACACGGTTGATACCAATGGATTCCTTAGGTTACATGATAGCAGTATTTTCACTCTGACCTTGAAACTGAGCCCGCTACAACCTCCCAAAGATAGATTGCATTAATGCTTTAAAGAAATTAGTGGCGTGAAGACAAATTTGCATTAACATGTTATTATTGCGTTAACTTTGACAGCCCTATATGACACATTTGGTGCATTTAAGACAGTGACAGTTAGGACAAATGTTCATCTCAATTAATATACAAGATTGTAAGATTCCACCGAATTATTGAGCTGAGACTGCGTGTTGATAGCCATCACATATTTTAATTGGAACTGCAATCACAACCATTGTGCATTTATAATATGACAAAGTCATATTGATAAAGAACTGGGACACAAAGTTCCCAGTTCTTCATCCTTGCACAAGGAGACAATACAACCAGCCATAAGACTCACAGTCGTCTCTAGTCTCATGTTGACTTTGGTGGGATACAATGAGCTCACTACTAACCGACACTCAGCACTTTGGTTTACAACCCAAACTTTATATGCAAACAGGACCACAAGCCACCAGAACAGCTTGAAGTTTACTTCCGCTTTCCATCTGCTTTCATTTAGTTTTTTCCTTAATTTGTCGCCTCTCCGTATATGTCTATACATGCACCTTACATGTAAATATACATTGCATTTGCTTTATTATTTGCATCAATGCAACTATATTAATTACCTGGGAAATAGCCACTTGGCCTTATGTTAGTTTTACTTTACTTTACCTATATTTTGTTGTTGTCTTTTTCTTTTTTTTTAACATTTCATTGAGTTTGGTGTATATTTGCGGTATAACAGTCCTAATTTGAGCAGCGTTCAACAATCCGCCAGGTGCATATTCCCTTTAAGATGACAGCAACCTGTGACAAAGAATAATGTAGGTGAACTGATCCAAGTTTTGCAATGCAGTCAGTATAATTATCCTATCTCAGCAACCACGCAAGTATTCTAGAAAAACAAAATAAAAGCATTCTTACTTCCACAAGTCACATAGAAAATGTCTTATTATATTTATGCTTACACAGCTGAACGACGGGGGGACACTGTGAGAAAATTTTTTCCCTCATTTATGTAGCGCCAAATAGCAGAATTAATGGGATATAACTTGTCAGTAAACATGTCTTCGGATTCCTTCCCTGTAACTTGGTGTTTCATTTAAGACGTGTTTGTGGTTACTTTAAAGGTTGAGAGGTTGGTGGCAGCGAAATAGAGTCGAGATGTACTTTTTGCATGCACCAAAAAAAATGTAATGTCGGCTTGTAATATCCCTTTGAGCACAATTATATGTTTCATATCACACTCTCTTGACTATGCTATTATGGTTTAGTTTGTTTTCCAGCTTCTTCTGGTACAATGATATTTAAACGGGCAAGTAAAACATTTAATAACACTGGAAATCAAAATCTTTGGTTCTAATACCTTTCTATGTGAATTGTTTACGTATTCCTCTCTTTCACACATTACTTTTACCCACCGCTGACTTTTCCTCACCTGGATCTTTCATCCAGCTCCAACCTGCATTAGTTCCACTAGCGGCGGTTTTACAGAGTGCGAGACGTCTTGTGGCTTGCACCCCGATCCAGCTGGGCCAAGACGTCACATGCAAGGCCATTATCACCCCATAAATCTATGCAGATCTCAATAAACTTCTCTTTCAGTCTATTCAATTGTGCTAACACTGATGTGGACTGCCATTAAATTCTAAGGAAGAACCAGAAAAAAACGGCCCCATTTAATTTTGACTTAGAGCTTCAGGCATGTGCACCGTGCCACACATGGATATGACTAATCTTCAAAATGACCGAGAGAGTCTGTCTGTCGCACTGAGGTTGCATACAAGCTGAGCCCAGCCAAAAGAATAATAGTGTGATTTTAATAACGTTAGAATGAGTGAATTTTGAATCGAGGGCTTTTATTTTATTCCTTGTGACCTCTGAGCTGCAGCTTTCAGGTGGAAAAGCTGCCATTGATTACATTACCAGCCTCCCTCTCCCCTCAGTGACTGAGTCAGTGGTACTGAGTATATTAATATTGACTGCCAATATGCCTCCGAGGCTCTTATATTGGACAGGGTGATTGAAAAGGCAGAGAAAGCAATTTATTCACCACTAAACGTATGTTTAATGGGAGTCATTTTGTTGCCTTAAGAACACATGAAAATGAAACAGCCGCCAAAGGGCAAAAACCCAGTGATGGTGTCAGTATGATATTGAAATTATTACTGAGGCTGCGGTTAAATAATTAACCACGCTATCCAAGGTTTGGCCTAACTATGAAATAATTGGATGGATGTCGAATAAATATAGTGATGCTATTATTTTCTTATATCCTCACAATAATTGTTGTTGCAGATCAACGAATAAGGGACTTTTTATCATTATCAAAAGCTGGGTTTTTTTTAGAAAATGGGTTTTCCCTCTACTTCTCATATTAAAAATAGGAAAATGATATGGTAGAAAAAATGTTTTTTTTTTGCAATAAATTCTAGCTGACAAACCCACGGTTGGGTTTGTATTGCGTTTTTTTGGGTGACGGTCTCGGTTCGGTTTGCTTTGCGCATTTTGGAGAACAAAAATATAACTATTTCCAATTTGTTTGAACTCCAAAATATATAAATAGATTGATAGTAATGAATGAACTGAAGGGAGTGCCCTACATATTCCACTTTTAAGACCAATCTCAAAAAAATGGCTTAAGGCAAATCAGAACTGCGATCGCTTTAAACTTGATATGTTGCATAATGTATTTTGTCTTTTCTACTTGTGTGTATTGTATATTTGTATCTGTCGTCTATTGTATCTGTATATTGTTACCTGCCTATGGACTAAGGATAAAAATCTGCCTCCTTGCTAACTCCTGCATGTTTACATCCTGTATTTTATACAGATGTTCATTAACATGCTCTATCCCCATCAAATAAAAAAAATAAATAAGATAAATGATGTTTGTATAGTATATGAAGCCATAACACTGATTTTATACATGACATCAAATAGGCCTGTGTTCAGATAATTGCCTCTTCTATGTCTCTGGCACCTCATCAGATAATTAGCAGGCCTGTATTTAGTAGTGGTGCAACGGTTCAATACGCCCATGGTTTGGTTTGTACGCCAATAAATGGCTCTTTTTTATGGTTTGGTTTAGCATTCCTAACATATACTGTATAACATTCAAACTTTCAGTCATGATTCAGTTTTTCTGATATGGTGATTTAAGACCATATCTTGTGATGTTGCCATATTGCACTATATTGCATAGATCATGGTAACTCCCATCAGTAGTGCCCAGTAGCACAGAAGGTCTCTGAACACATATGGGAGTAGCAGTGCTGAGTAACATGTTTGGCTCGGTGGGTGCGTTGGGTGTAAATCAGGTCAGCCAGGGTTAATCCACGTGGATTATCCACAACATTTAGCAGGAGACGCTCATATCTCCTCCCTCCATCCTCAGCGCGCCACCCTGCTCACCCCTGCCACCGTACCCTTGTAAATTTCAGACAGAAGACAGCGCAACAGGACATTTTTAGGGTTCAGGAGAATAATGGGGTCTGACAGACAAATCCCAGAGTAAAGCTCCTTGACTGGCCTGAACTCTCCCCCAGCCTCTCTGCCGGCCTCACCACATGCAGCCTAATGGGGAGCTTCTAAGACTTTGCAAGTCGATCTTAATTATGCTCAATTATGCTTTCCTGTTCCTTGTGCTGTCCATAGCACAAGAAATAGGAAAGCAGTAATTTACACCATGCACCCAACAAAATATGTTTAACTGTAAATCAAAGTACTGTAGCTGCATGGTCTTCATTAATTTCACTGCAGCCATGCATTTGGACCATCACATCACATCACCCGCTACACGATGACATTATTGGCAGCAAACGGTCTGTGTCACCAGGCCAAAACTCTGCTGCTATATTACAGATTGCAATCATGCAGCCAAAAGGTGACACATGCAAATCATCGTACAAGAAAAAATCACTTGCTATGATCTACACAAAAATATGAATTTTATATGGCTGCTTTTCTGCACTTTAATAATCTATTTTATTGAGTGAATATTTCCCATAATCCTGTCATGACTGTCATATAGCCGCATGCTCATTAAAATTTGATTTAGATGGAAGACTGGTCATGAGACCTGCTGTTAGCTGTAACAGTTTCTATTTTGAGACTCTAAATAGGGGTGGTTCATGCAGAAAAAAAAACAAAAGGCAGAACCCTCTTGCATGAGGCTTTGAGTGTGACTTGTGTGGTTGTCCAATAAGGAAGTCAAATTAAGTATGTTATATGAGTCAGACTAGCTAACGTTTAGCCCTGATGTTTCATAGAAGGATTTACTAATAGTGAAGAGGCTTTTTTTGTTTTGGGAGATTATAAAATCTGATGGTGCACTGTAAAAACAAAAACAATGGATTACACAAAGATGTATCTTCATACTTTTTATAGTGTAAATTACCCCTAATTACTTAACATATTAAAGCATTGGCTTGTGACTACAAGCCAAACTTGTCAGAGTGTCAATTATAATTTTTCAGAGGTGTAACTGGCTTGCAATTATAAGTGTCACTGAAAATTAGGGCTGTCCTCGACCAAAGAAATTGTAGTCGACGAACACGTTTAGTTATCCTTTAGTTGATTTAATCTGTGGATTTGTAAAATTGAGTTCCTCCACAAAGAATTACACAAAAGCACCTCTTTAAATATTGTGTTTACCAGAGATGTGCTCTTAAGTTTCTTGGAAATAAGTCATTTAGTGTGGAAAAAAAAGAATAAACGACTAAAGAAATCTTAGTGGACTAAGAAATGTAATTTAAATCTGACTGTGTGGTTGTGATGAGAAGGTAGTAAGAGCAAAGGAAAGAGCTCATATCACTTCTGTAATAAAGCACTCACACTGGCTTACAGTAACTCATAACATAGATTTAAAAATCCTTGAACTTGTCTATAAATCACGGACTTGTCTTTTGTATATCGTTAATACGCTGCCAAGACATGAGCCTGGTATAGTACTCAGATCTTCAGACTTTCTGCTGCTCACTGAACCAAATACTTCTTCTTCTTTGATCCAAACCCAGAACAGTTTGAAGACCAGAATATTGGTGACTAGAACTTTTAGCCTAGCTTTGACATGAAATGAGTTACTACTATGTCACTACTATTACTATTTTTGATTTGACCTAATTTTGACTTTTTATCTATTTTCAAGTAGGGACTGGTTGTCAAGACAAATTGAATTCTACAGAGGTGTTTTTCATGTAAACATGACCCTCAAGGATACATAGAGGTTCATTATTCAGTTTGATGTCAATATAACAACGGGTTGGTCACTTTGACAGTGTGCTGTACTATAGTTGTTGTGGTTTGTTGTAATATATTGGGCATGATAGGTATCAATACAGATATAAACAAAGAATTTAAATTTGTAAATTTTGGCTTTCTGCTTTTGCTTTAATATTTAAAGAGTGTTTTTGTTTTGTAGTTTTAGCTTTTATTGTTTTATTATTTGTTTTAATGGTAAAGCACCCGAGCTGCATGCTTTGTATGAAGGTTTATCTTCCTTATTAAGAGTTCCTTATAAGAGTTTTACCAGTGAGAATGTCTTCTATTTATTGGATAATGTTAGCCACATGTGGATGTCAGAAACTCTAAAGAAAGGAAGCATCAACAAAGGAAGAGGGGATAAATTTAATTTACAATAAATTTCATCAAACACGGTTTTGTATATACTATAGAAAACAAATACAACAGTGAATGTTGTCAAGCTTGAAAGTCAATTAAAATATGAAATTTGTACAATCCTAAGTGTATATAAAGTTGAAGTTGACTTACACATGTTTACAATAGGAAACTTGTACAATTTCTTCAGGGTTGCTTTGAGGGGAAAAACTTTTGTTTTACTTCTTACACGGGCAAATAAGGAGCAAATGACTTATTTCTCAAAACTGAACCTCTTATTTCCATATTTTCTTTGCAGCCTGTTGGTGCTCTGAATCCGAAGCGTGCAGCTTTCTACGCTGAACGTTACGAGACTTGGGAAGACGACCAGACGCCACCTTGTCATTACAACTTCCACTACTCCACAGCTGCCTCCACCCTGCACTGGCTTGTCAGAATAGTGAGTCAAATCACTCGTTCAACCACCTTCACACTCATTATTGTACCGTGTTCAAAATCCCCACATTAGTCAGGCATCTGAATAGGAATGAAGCCGAACCCACATCTTCAGACAGCTTTTCATTTTTGAGTCTGCATTAGTTGATTGTCACTTGTCAGACTTGATGATGCTGTTACTTTGAGGTCTGTCGGCTTCTGCACAGGAAACAGCTCGACATCTCAATTTGATTGGGCCTGAGTTGGACCAATGGCGCTCAGAAAACACATTTCACAGGCCAGTAAACCGGCATATGTGAACTAAATAAAGAGTGGCTGGGTAATGATTTACAGAGGCTGCTGTGACAGGTTTATGTGTTTCAGGCAACCCAGTGAGCGCTGGAGACATGTCCATCAAGGTTACTGAGCACTGTCCTCATTTACTCTGCAAGAGAAGAAGGAGGCACACGCACTCTCTCCCCAATCTGTTCCCCGCAAAACAGACCTGCACGGCTCCTTTGAGTCGGTGAACATTTGATTTTGAAGTCGGCTTATTAATTTGAACGAGCTTTACGGGGAGTTTGTACTGTATTTCTCCTCCTCCCCCATCATTAGTAGGAAAAGGGCTGATGAACTGAGGGAGCTCCCTTGACAGCAGCTAGATTGGCCTCTGTGGGTTTGTTCCCACAATCCCTTTCTTCCTCTGGTGAGTGATCCATCCGCTACAACCGGCCATGGTCGCCATCGCAGGCTGAGAAAACCAAATTTGAGCCAATTATCATTATGGCTTACTGTACGCAGGAAGAACGCTAATTAATTCTCCCCCAGGCTTGGATACAATGAATGACTGATCTCTGCAGAGATGCCCTAATCTGCTGCAGAAAAGAATAACAGTGAAATAATGCAAATAATTCAGAATATTCACGTGCATTTTAATAAGATGCATGGTGATCCAGTAAATTCAAAACAGTACTGAGATTTTCATTATTTTGATTATGATGGTTGCAATTGAAACGCAGATCAAGAGGGTGGAAAAGATGATGATGATGATGACTTTAGATTTGGGTAGAGATCTTTGATCTTTGTGATGTCTGATTTGCTTTCTCTGTAGGAGCCCTTCACCACGTTCCTCCTCAGTGCCAATAACAACAAATTCGACCACCCTGACCGCACCTATTCAGCCGTCGCCCGCTCCTGGAGAAACTGCCAGAGGGACACCTCAGATGTAAAGGTGAGTTATCACAAGAAAAGCAAATAGTACAATCCATGGTTTACATTTATACGGATACACAGGGATAGAGAATTGTGCCTTTAAACAAGTGGAAGTTAAACATGTGATTATTATCTATATATTTCCTTGTCAGACACCTTCTTCACGCTGGTGTTATGGACCTGTGGGTATCTAATTCAGAGGACAATGATAGTAAATATTGCACAACATATCTACCAGCAAAATTGCAACTATACAGTAGATATAATTGGCAATATAACCATACAAAGCCTCTCTCTGCTCCCCTCCTCAGCCAATGTGTTTCAACGCTACTGCAAAAATATATACCATTAATTATAAATGCCTCATCCAAACAGCGAATCAAAAAGACCCAGAGTGTACAGGAATACCCTAAGCACTTAGAAATGCACATTTGATTTATTTCATGCAGAAAACAAACTATCTCAGAGGTAGACTGATCTTGTATCTGTGCATGAAAGCACTCATGAGTTTGAACAAAGGCTGTGTCTGAGAGAAAGACAAAGCCCTCCCCTCCGCAAATCCACCGAGCAGTCACCGAAAACGCTGAACCCTGCTGATTCGCCTCCATTTTGCCCACTGCATAACACGCAGCAGGAATACGCACTGACCTCAAAGTGTCATACATTTCCAGCACACCCTGCATCGGCTAGCGTCGCCCCAGGCAATTAATAAAGCATTAATGACAAAAGCTATTTAAAATGTAGTCTTTTATGTACGGACAGGGCTTTTACTCGCCAGGATCTGGGGGAGAGCAGCCAGATACGCGAGGCAGAGGCAGAAAGCTGCGAGCCAGCGAACAGCTGAATAGTCAGACGCCACCCTGTTAACAAATACAGCCTACTTTCAACTACTTGTACGTCTGCATGCATTTGTTTTTACACACATAGGATGGTTACTGATCTATTAGGAGAGGGGTTGTACTGTGGAGGACAATGCTGGATTACTAACAGTATTTCATAATGTATTAGAAGCAGGAAAATATTACGCAAGAGCTTGTTTGGTTTACTCATGGTGCAATGTGGTAAACGTCGAGGCACTGCCACTATAATGACTGTTAACAATTGCTGTGATCCTTTTTATAATAATTTATATTACAGTTATTTCTCTTATTTTTCTTTGCATACCTTCCAACCTAAGCTCTTTTTATATTTGTAATCTTGAACATACTTTATAATAAAAGGGCATTGCTCACTATAATCCCATCAAACATAAAATAAAATGAAAGCACAGGTTTCCAAGCATGCCAACTGAAAGGCAGCCAAACATGTAGACAGACACACAAATGCCATGCACGGCCACCACGTAGCGACTGAGACTGAGTCCGGGGTTAAGGTCACCTTCGGCCCAGTACTCCGAGCAGCCCATCAGGCCTCTGATTAAAAGGCAGCTTGTTTTTACCGGGGTCTCTCCTTCATTAACCCCGGCCTCCTCCAGCAGTAATGACGACAAGACCAAGGGAGGCTGAACCCCTGATGGGGATGACCTCCTAAAAGAGCAAGTCAAATGGAAACAATCCTGCGCCGACCAAGCCCTCACCTCCTCGACCACCCCGTCATTATTGTGCATCCATACCTCTCATTTATTCCTATGTTGCACACACAGTTATGTTAAGCTGGCACAGCCACCATGGGCAGAGAGAGAAGCAGACTCTTCTTGCAAGCAGTGGGCACACACACACACATGCACACACGCAGACAAACTCTCTCACACACACACACACAAACTGCCACCATGCTGTCTGAAGGAATCCAGCAGCACTCCACTGGTGACAGATTTTGACGAACATGTCATTAAGGTGACACAGTGTAAAGCAATGGAGGCATGTGTGATTGACTTGTTAGCCCATTACGATGCTGTTGCAGAATTAATGGCTGCCATGGGAGGGTGGCTTGAAAACAGAGCTGGCAGTTTTAACGGCTTGGCGGTGAGTTACGGCAGGAAGTTTACAAACCAAAAAGTGGAGGGAAAGTGTGGTTGTGTGTCTGTGTGTGTGTGCGTATGTGAGAGACAGAGGGGAAGCAGAGAGGAATGGCTACTTTACTCCCTTCCCTGTCGTGTGCGAAGGGTGAAATGTGACCAACAGCAGACCAGCGGTGTTATTGGCCTGTACCATGTCATGCTAACTCGCTCTATCAAAACCCAGTGATTTATGGGGGCCTAAAAGCTCCGCACGTTATGTTTCCCATAGGCGATATAAAACTACTGAATCTGACAAACACTGCATTCATAAAACGAGTCTGATACAAGGAGTCTTGCACCCTCCTTTATAGTCTCAGGCTGGGAGACAGACAACAGCATTTAACTTGTCTTGTGCGTATGTTTTCTAATGAGGACAGAGTGGAGGATCTACATTCCTTGTGTGCATATGCCTCATTGTGCAGAGGCTTTACTCACTCATCCTTTCTGAGCTGTATGATTAGGAGGTCAGAGTGGGGACTGCAAAATCATAGAAAGTATACATACAGTAATATATGTTTAAAATGTCTTATCTTAAATTAATTTCTTAAATGACCGTATCGGTAGTTTTGCATTTTGAGCCCATTACCTATCCAAAGCATGCCACTGTTTTAGGATTGACTGCTTGGCATCCAGAAAGCCACCATTTAATTTCAGATTGCTATGAAAGTTAAACCTGAATTTAAAACTTTTATGAGATAGGTCAATAGATATCATCTCCTTTCTTCTTATTTATATTTTTGCAAGGCAATGCAGCTGAGAGCAAGTGCTGTCTGTCCAAGTGTTCTTGCTTTCAAGGATGGTCTGACATCTACATTTCAGAGTTAGCTGCCAAAGAGTTTTGCAAAGCTGTGTTCTTGGAAAAACAGACTCGGAAGACAAATAATAAGCAAACACAAATGTTGTGAGAGTTTTTGAATCTCTGTATGTAACTTAAGGCATTAAAAAGTCCACTGTAGTGGATTGCCTATCTCAAGTAAGTCTCTGCAAGTTGATGTTCATGATATATAATTGGTTGCCTGGAAGGTAAGAAATGATATGTACTTAAAGGGACAATGTGTAGGATTTCTAGTTTCGGCATAGTACCCCTCCGCTCATTCCTCCCTTTCCAAGACTGCGGTAACGTGAGTCGCCAAATGCAAAACCGTGGTAACACCGTTTGTCTTGCTCAGAGGCCATCCTTACCATAATAACACTACTGACTTCTGACAACGGAAATCCGACGGCGGCTGGCGGTACCACGTTTTTTCACTCTGTGGCTCACGTTACCGCAGTTTTTCAAGTGTGTCAGAGAACTACGGTGACCTTCAGGTAACGTAAAAAATGCAAAAGGCTCTCTCTAGAGCCAGTGTTTGGTTTGTTTGTTCTGGGTTACTGTAAAAACGTGTTGGAGCAACATGGTGGATTCCGTATATAAAGGACTCATTCTAAGCTAACAAAGACACAACGATTTTTAGTTTCAGATGAATTATACACCTGAAACATAGTTCTGAATATTATATTCCATTTCTGCTAATACATCCCTCAAAATGTTACACAGACTGGCCCCTTAAAGCTGAAGTAGGCGAGATTGGAGCAAATATGATTTAAAAAAGTTATTTTTATAAAACGGTCGCTATATCCTGATAGTAGTACATGAAACAGGTAACCTGAAGAAAATCATGTTCCTCTGTGTCTCCGGTGTCCTACGTTGCTCTTAACCGCATCTGCAAGATTTCACAGACCGGAGGAAAACAAGCAGTAAGATCTGATCTGAGGTCCACTGTCCATCTGCTGTCTATTAGAGCTGGCTGTCAATCTCTCGCAAACTCCGACCAAGCGGTCAAACTAGGCAGCGCTGATCAAATATCAATCAATATTATTATTATTACGTTAATGCCTATTTCTCAGGATGTTCCGTTGAATCAGGCTTTCACCATCTCAAGGGACGTGCACGCGTATCTGCATTTGTAAAACAGCCAATAGGAACGCTCTCTCTCTGAAATGACCTGTGATTGGCCAAAGTCTCCCGTCACTGGCTAGGTTTTTTAAAGCCTGTAAACAGAGCCAATGGGAGGTGCAGAAGTCTAGTTTTCTCTCAGAACACTTGAATTACAATATTCTGAAAGGTTATTATGGAATTGTTGCCCAATGATGCCAAAGATATACTGCCTACTGCTCCTTTAATGGGTTAAAAAATGTAGAACTACCATTACGGTTATTCAACACAGGATAAATTCCTCTAGGAATAGTCTTGTCTCAAAGCGTGGGTAAATATTTGCTCTCTTCTTCAGTGTATGGAATCACACCAGGCTTTATGTAGGGGGCTCCTTTCCCATGCTGACTTCCCCTCCGCTGTGAGGTCCTGACCCCATCACAAGAGCCCAGAGACCAGGCAGAAAAACCCAACTCAGTTCCAGTTTCATTTAACACACCTAACACCTCTGCCTGGAATAACTGGACTAGCACCTCTCACCGCCTTCTCATGGCCCGCTGTTAAGTTTGTTTGTGTTACCTTTCCCCTTGAATTCTCACTTCATCTCGGCGGGATACAGAGCCTTTTTTCTCTGTTTTTCGTGGCGTTGCCCTCACATATGTTATTTCTTGCACTTTGCTGAATTGTTGGGCAATTATACGGTGGTATTGTGGTATTAGAAGTTGTGGTCTTGTCAGTGAGCTGTAAAACATGAACATCTCTCTTCCCTTTAAACGCAGGAACTGATTCCAGAGTTCTACTACCTCCCGGAGATGTTTGTCAACAGCAACGGCTACCATCTGGGAATGAGGGAGGACAGGACCATGGTTTGTGACGTGGACTTGCCAGCCTGGGCCAAGAAGCCTGAAGACCTTGTTAGGATCAACAGGATGGTAAGGTTTAGGCATGTGTCAAATTCAAAATGGTATATGATTACACCTGAATATGATACTACTTTTTGTTAGTTTTTTAATTAAAAACCAGTGGGCTACCTCGGAGTCTGAAAAGTGAAGCCAACGCTGAAGTACCTTAAACTTGCATTCTTTCTAACAGCCAGCAGGGGGCGACTCCTCTGGTTGCAAAAAGAAGTCTGATTGTATAGATGTCTATGAGAAAATGAGCCTACTTCTCACTTGACTTATTACCTCAGTAAACATTGTAAACATGAGTTTATGGTCTCAATCTCTAGTTTCAAGTCTTCTTCAATACAGCATGATGTTCATTTAGTAAATTATGGTCCCATTTAGAGTCAAATAGACCATAAAGCAGGGGATGCTTTAGGGCGGGGCTACCTTGTGATTGACATGTCGCTACCACGGCGTTGTCCGGTCTGGGTGTAGTCCGTGTTTTTTCGTCTTACAACTTTAACCCTTTCACAGTGTGTTTTCAGTTCATCAAAGTTATTTATAACCTTTTTGGCCACCTGAAAATGTCTTATTCAGCGTTCAGTTGTACTTAACTCCACGTTCTCGTGTCACTTCTGGTTGCAAAAAAACAAGATCTCGAGGCTTCAAAACTGTAGTCCACAAACCAATGACGTCACGGTGACTACGTCCACTTCTTATATACAGTCAATGTTTATTACCCAGATAAAATATTAGAAAACCTGAAGATCAAGAATGACCAAATATATTATCTAATTTTTGTCCATTTTCTTCTTTTCTGTGCCAAAAAAACATTACTTTCTCCTCCTTTTATTTCTTGTCTATTAAGGTTGCAGTAATGACGCTAATAAAAAATTAAAACTATGCTATTTGTAATTTTTACCAAGATAAATAGTTGCGGTATAATGGTTATTGTCCCAATCATAGAAACAATTAATTTAATAGATATATTTATACATCCCTCTTATACTATTCAGTAGAGTCCATCCTCATTCTCATAAGGTGCACTACTCATGTCATGTTACTTACTGTGGTGTATTTTGTACTTATAATACACCACAACATGTATATATTGTAGTACCATACTGAGAATCTACAATAGGTTGAGATTATGTAATTTAGATGTATTTTTAAAATGAATTCTTTACATTTAGCTTTTCTGCCTCCATCTCACAGCAGCAAAGAAATCCATTCCCCACTGTTCCCTCTAACCTTCCCCTGCATCTGTGTCTCCTTGTCTTATTCATGAAGCATCTAATAAAGTGCACCGCTCAATACTAACACTGTACCCCTGACCCCAGTGATGTCACTAAAGGACAGGACTGAGGGCAAGTTTGCCCTACACTGTTACCTTCTGTAATGCCGGGCCTCGTCACTTTGGCAGCGTGCAGGGCCCTTTCCGTGTGCACGTGTGCGAACGCCTGTGCGTGCACGTTCAACACAGACAGCCCATCAACATGTGGTCCACCACAACTCCCAGCAGGTTTCAGGAGCAGCACGGAGAAAGAAATGGAGATCCGACTGTCTCTTGCCGTCAGATAAACCCTGTTCTCCCTTTAATCTGGAATCACTTACTGTAGAAACTCAACAGCTCAACTCTCATTCATACAAAAACTACATGATGAATGGCCCTTGCATAAGCTTACAACAGTTCAGATGTGTTTTGAATACATATTTGGATTGTCAATCGATTTAAAATATGTAATCGTGATTAATGGCATGATTGACCATAGTTAATTGCGATTAATCGCAAATTAATCGCAGTTTTGTATCTGTTCAAAATGTACCTTAAAAGGAGATTTCTCAAGTATTTAATACTCTTATCAACATTAGAGTGGACAAATATGCTCCCTTTTTGAAAATGTATGTATAGATATATTATTGGAAATCAATTAACAACACAAAACAATGACAAATATTGTCCAGAAACCCTCACAGGTACTGCATTTAGCATAGAAAATATGCTCAAATCATAACATGGCAAACTGCAGCCCAACAGGCAACAACAGCTGTCAGTGTGTCAGTGTGCTGACTTGACTATGGTTTGACCCAAACTGCATGTGATTATCATAAAGTGTGCATGTCTGTAAAGGGGAGACTCGTGGGTACCCATAGAACCCATTTTCATTCACATATCTTGAGGTCAGAGGTCAAGGGACCCCTTTGAAAATGGCCATGCCTGTTTTTCCTCGTCAAAATTTAGCGTAAGTTTAATATGATGCTAGCATCTTCATTCTAGCTTCAAAACTGAGCCGCTACTACCTAAAAATCGCAAGTCGTGCAAATGTATTAAAGAAATTAATGGTGTTAAAACAAATTTGCGTTAACGCCTTATTGCGTTAAATTTGACAGCCCTAATTTTAAGATTCATAAACGAAAAATCCCATGTGAACTGGAACATTTCACATGTGAAGAAACATTTTTCACATGAGTGAGTGAAAGAAATCCTCTGTGGTATGCCTCCACTTTCTAATTTAGAACACTTAACACACAACGTTTCGTGCAGGTCGTGTATCCTGAGGTTGGGGGGCCACAGTGTTTTTGGACCAGAGGTAGAAAGAGGCTCTGGGAACACGCTTGACCTTTTCAGCTGGAGTGACAGAGCTGGGCTGGTCTTATGGAGGTGACCTTTCCCTGTGCTCTACCCACGCTGCCTGGTCGAGCTCTATCAGGCTTGTGTACCGGCAGAGTGGGGGGGGGGGGTTGGAGGGGAGAGAGAGAAGGGAGAAGCTGGGAGTTGTTACGGGCATGTCTGCATCTCCAAAACAAGGAAAGAGGATGACTGAAAAAAAACAACAAGGATTACAGTGGATATTTCCTCACTGTTGAAGGATACATGTGTGATTCTGCCTTGCATTGTTCAATTCGCAGACCAGTGTATTCACACGCCCAGACATTCACAGTCCTCTGCCTCCATTTTTTTGTGTCTTTCTTTTGTTCTGTTCCCTAGCTAGCCCACTCTCTTGCTTCCTCTATTATTTCATTTCTGTCAGTGAATCTCTCTCCCTGCCTCCCCCTCTGTCTCACTCTTCCTCTTTTTTTCCCTTCCCTCCTTCTCTTCCTCCCTCCCTCCCTCCCTCCCTCTCTCATCCTCCCACTTCCCATCTTTGCATGTGCCACTTTCAATTGAAGTGATATGCCCTGTGGCAAACTCTGCCTCTGTGTGCTCGAGCAGGCTTTGTTGGTAATGGCTGTTATTCCTGACGCGAGGGGAGGAGTGTAAAATTCCTCTAGCAAAGCCTTACACCAGCATGCATGGAAATTATATTGTACCGTATTGTGGAACAATACATCAAACCTCCCTGCTGCATGGCTTCCATGGGAATATTTATAATAATTATCATTCTTAAATCCGATCCCAAATCTCTCACTAACACTCCCACAAGAAATCAAGTCTCCCTTCTCACTCTCACACGAGTCATTTATCAGTGTTGCTCCGGCGGATGGTTTTACAGTAAATTGGATCCCTGTTAGTATTGAACCAATTTCTTTGTCTCCATGCAAAGATGGTCAGTCCGTATTTTAAGTAGACAGACAAATGTGATATGGGAGGCTTGTCCTGATTTAGCAGGTTACATTAAAAGGAGGGGATACAGCTTCTATTTTTTTTCTTTTTCTCCTGTAATATTTATGCACAATAAAGCAGCTTGAATATTTATCTTTATTGAACTGAATGAAAATTATTTGTACCTTACAATTAGGGCTGTCAAAGTTAACGCGATAATAACGCAAATATGTTTTAACGCCACTCACGTCTTTAACGCGTTACTGCAACTTGCAATTTGTAGGTTGTAGCGGGCTCAGTTTTAAAACTAGAGTGAAGATACTGGCATCATCTGAAAACCTGAAGGAATCCATCGGTACCAACCATGTCATACTAGCTTATCGCAAAGGAGGTTAAATAACACTCCAAACCTGCGTTCAATTTTGGCGAGGAAAAACTGTCATGGCCACTTTCAAAGGGGTCCCTTGACCTCTGACCTCAAAATGGGTTCTATGGGTGCCCACGAATATCCCCTTTACTGACATGCCCACTTTATGATATTCACATGCAGTTTTTGGCAAGTCATAGTCAAGTCAGCACACTTGACAGCTGATGTTGCCTGTGAGTTTGCCATGTTATGATTTGAGCATATTTTTTTTATGCTAAATGCAGTACCTGTGAGGGTTTCTGGACAATATTTGTCATTGTTTTGTGTTGTTAATTGATTTCCAATAATGAATACATACATTTGCATTAATTATTTGTCCACTCCCGAGTTGATAAGAGTATTAAATACTTGACAAATTTCCCTTTAAGGTACATTTTGAACAGATAAAAAATGTGCGATTATTTGCAATTAAATATTTGAATCGATTGACAGCCCTACTTACAACACTCTTTATTAGTTTTGTGATGTTTGGTGTGATGTAATGCCCTGGTAGGCCATCTGTGTACAGTAGAGTAGGCTGTGTTTTGTTGTGTTCAGTCTTGTGTGGAAGCACAATTTGTGTTGTGTCTTTTGGCCCATGTGCTGTGTGCTGCTGCTGCTGCTGCTGCTGATGCCTCTCACCTCTAATTGCCCTGTACTCCTCTCACAGGCCCTGGAAAGCGAGTTTGTGTCATGTCAGCTGCATCAGTGGATTGACCTTATTTTCGGCTACAAGCAGCGAGGCCCGGAGGCAGTGCGTGCCCTCAACGTCTTTCACTACCTGACTTACGAGGGCTCCGTCAAGCTGGACAGTATCACTGACCCTTCGCTCAGAGAGGTAGGGCACACACACACACACACACACACACTCACATTGCCATGGAGACAAAGCCCCTCCCCCCTCTCTCTTATTCACCATAGGCACAACTTCCTGTCTCTATTTGTCCTGGCATGTGTTGGAGCTCCGGGAGCATTCATATCACGCATCTGTCAATCAATTATTGTGTCATGCAGATGTAACCCGTGAGAGCGTTTGGCAGAGCTGCTGAGTCATCGAGTTTCCGTTGAGATTAGCGTCATTTTGTGATGACTTGTGTTATTAATTTCCTCTCTGACAGATAAACAGTAGTCTTTTAATATCTGTCCACATCATTCATAGATCCTCTTAACATCAGGATTCTTTTCTTCCTGCTGCTGAATATACTGTATGTTCCTTCCCTTAATCAGATCAATGAATCTAACTGAGCCCTTTGATCAATCAGCAGAGGTCACTCAGTCAATAGATGAGGGAGTGAATCCTCTTGTTCTTAACGAATTAATTGAATATCTATTAGCTCGGCCGCACTACTCGTGAATAGCTTAATTGCGTAGAGGGGAAAGGGGACCAGAGACTGCAGCAGCTGGCACGCATTGTGGTACTTTCCAGTTTGAGCTTGTCTCTCCCTGTGATATCCACCATCTGCTGTCTGCAAAACAAGTCATTTATATACTGTCACTTCCAGGGGCGCCTTTATTTATCAAGTGACCACTATGCAAATCACCTGCAGAAGATTTGGCTCATCTAATTACCAAACCATATTGTGAAAGGTTTGGTTTTCATCATTTTGAGAGAGATTTAGGTGATGCCTTTTTTTTTTATTTTGCATATTTTGCATGAGGTTTTTTTTATCTGTCTTACACCCTGCCTACTGTTACCCTGAGAGATGACAGTACCGTTAGTTAGTTGCACATTAGGAAGCCTGCTACTCAGGCTCCCTAATTGTGCCCAGTTGACGTAGTCGCTATTGTGACATGTGAATGTATTTGTGCTGGAAAGAGAAATTGGCTCAGCTAATTGCAACTGATGTAATGCCGGTATGATGAGCACTAATTAAGACAAGCCTTCATACCTTCAATCATGTTTCTCATTCCAGATGGATTCTTCCTCTCCCTGTAACATGAAGTCTAACCTTGTATATCTAAACCCTGTATTCTAAAACTTAGCAGTATCCTGACAATGCATTATGAGTAAGTCTATTAGACGGGGCCATTAAACTGTAATCAGTTGATTTCCTTGCATATAAAAGTTGTGAAGAAAATGTATCATCATTGTAATTTTTCAACAGCAATCCTTGAAAAAAAATAAAAAAAATAGGGCTGTCAAAGTTATTGCAATAACGCGTTAATGGACATTTGTTTTAACGCCACTAATTTCTTTTTTACGCATTAACGCAACTTCTGATTTTTAGGTTGTAGCGGAATCAGTTTTAAAGCTAAAGTTCTGGTATCATATGAAACTAGAAAACCTAAGAAATCCATTGGTACCAGCTTGTCGCGAAGGAGGTAAAATAATGCTCCAAACTTGCGCTAAATTTTGGGAAAAACTGTCATGGCCATTTTAAAAGTGGCCCCTCGACCTCTGACCTCAAGATATGTAAATAAAAATGGGTTCTATGGTTACCCACGAGTCTCCCCTTTACAGACATGCCCACTTTATGATAATCACATGCTTTTTTTTGCAAGTCATAGTCAAGTCAGCACACTGACACACTGACAGCTGTTGTTGCCTGTTGGGCTGCAGTTTGCCATGTTATGATTTGAGCATATTGTTTTATGCTAAATGCAGTACCTGTGAGGGTTTCTGGACAATAATTGTCATTGTTTTGTGTTATTAATTGATTTCCCATAATAAAGATATTTGCATAAAGCAAGCATATTTGCCCACTCCAATGTTGATAAGAGTATTAAATCTCTCTTTAGGGTACATTTTAATATATTATAATTTCCCAAGCACAGTATTTCTCCAGACTACAACAGCTTAACTGTACTTTGATGCTCTGCAATGAAATTATTTGATTTAAGGTGAACGATTTCCTCCACAGTCTATGGTAACATTACGATCATTTTGCAGGTGATTTCCTGCAGGATTTATCCTACCATCATTCACACTACTGTTTACCACTCCTCCTGTGAGCTGCCTGGCTCTGAGTCAGTGAGGTGGAGCATGGAAAAGTGCCCAATGAATGTCTCGCTAAGACCTGCTGAAATGTGACGATTGACTCCGGGGTATGGATTCATTTTGGGCCTGACAGGTGAAACTGCCGATCTGGCATTAGTCATAAGAATTAAGGCATTTGAAACGTCAATAAATTAGAGGTCATGAGAGATAATTTCCTCCCGTGTGTCAGATGGAAATGATGACACCGTCTCTGACACGCCTCCGGTTGAGGGCACGGTGACAGCTCTACTGGGCACACTGCCGGAACAGCGGTCCTTCTATGTGATGCTCCTCCTGACAGCCTTCTCTTATGGAAAAACATGACAGCAACCCCTTGATTCAGACCCCGCTGTGTCACTCAGAAGTAAACAGACAAATTATTCATCAGTGGGACTCCATTTCTCCTCAGCTGCCACTGCTCCTCCCGCCCCGCCTCTGAATCGACAGAGACAACAAAGTGTGCCGTGGCTCGCAACCGAAGGGTTTGAAGCAGCTGAGATATATTTAAATTGATTTCACCTTGATATTCTCATTGTGATGGGACACAAGTGTTTAAGTGCTTGACCTTAATAATAAGAAACTTCCTTCATATGTATCACATAGAATAGGATTCAGTTGGAGTCGTTGATGGTAACTGAATTAGAGATAATCACCTACTGGTAGACACATTGTTCAGGACATTTCTGCTCCCACAGACAGTAGTGCACATGTCAACTCCCAAGCTGTCACTCAAGAAACACCCTCGGGCTGATTCTTTGTTAGTACTTAAAGGATTTAAATACAACCAGATAAGCTTAAAACAAATTTCATTGGCATGTTAAGGATGGGCAGCAGTGTCGTCACATGAGAAAGTAGCACGATTACATTAATAGTTTGTTTATTTGCGTGGGTCTGTGTGGTTTATAATCGGTTTAACTACTGAAAAGCCAAAATTACTTAATGAAAGCAATTTGCTTCTGTAACCCGCAGAGTCTATCAAAAGGTGAAAGGTGCAGCAGCTTCATATTTGTAGTCGCCAGCGCTGATCTCAGGTGTCGTGACTCAGCATGATCCCACGCTGCTTAGCGGGTCACCGCAAGGCCGTGTTTGCATTCTGTCTGACAGAGCTGTTGTGTTGCTGCTGCATTGCATGAGTGCACCGGAGGATGCTGTTGGGGTGGAGGGGGAGGGGAGGGGAAGGGGGGATCATCCTCCACGGAGTCTCTCTGTCACCAGTTTGGGAACCAGGCAGCAGATAGTGAGAGAGAGCTGCAGCCACTCACCTCTGAAGCCTTTTTTGCTCATGCCAAAATCAGATTCGAACAAAGTCGCGCAGACAGACGTGCAGACACGGTGCGTTATGACGGATGTTTGGTGCTCACCCAAGCAAGGCGGTTTGTTGCGGGGAGGGAAGATCATCCAGATGGCTTTGGAAATAAGTGTCACTTATCAGCCAAAAAGCAGAGCCTGAAGTGACTTAAACTAATGAACTGCCTGTTAAGTGCTCTCCATCTCAGACTGAGATAGAGATAAGTTTCTGACACACCTCAGACAGGATTAGTGTTGAAGCACCTGAGAGATATTGACATGTTTTGATCATCTAGTGGAGGAACATGTTCTTGAGTTAACCTTCAACAAGTCAGACCCCCTTCCCCCGACACGTACAAAAACACAAACACATACAGAGAAATCCTCCCCCCCCCCTTGCACTCTGGAAACAATTGTTGGGTGTCAAGGTTATCTGAGACTACCAAAACGGGACATGCAGCAGCCCAGTCTCCCTGGTAATAGAATCATCACAAGAAATATGGTGATGTTGTCCACATGGCCTCCTCAGCCTTTCTGATCTTTGTATCAAATTTCTTTATTTGAACAGACATTGTGACCCTCACCCCAAACCTAACCTTAAATAGCCATAATGTCAGTTGCTTATTACTTGACGGACTGCGTTGTAAAGAAACACTGACTAGCGCTTAATGGTTGCCAAATGTGCTCGACCACTCACATGAAACTTTCACTGCCGTGCGACAGCGCTCGACCGTGTGGACAGCGCCTTTTTTGGTGCTGTGGAAGATAGCAAGTGACCTGGGGGTGGGTGGGTGTCGGGAGGCGGCTGTTTAGCTTGCAGGTGGCCTGTCCTAATTCAGTATCACCTCCAAACTTCCCATGCCACATCTCCCTCTGTGGCATGTGCTAGCCAATAGGTCCTTTTGATTGTGAGTGGTGTGTACAGGCGGAGGAAAAATGAGGGCTAGTCACCCAGGCAGTCAGAAGGGCGGGCGAGAGGCTGAGCGATGTATGTTCCATTGTGCACAGTGGCATTGACGGACGTCTACAAGCTCCCCTCTGATGGTGGAAGTGGCTCCAGTCACATCAATCACTCCCACCATGGACTGCCCCACTTTCAGTCAAGCTCAGCAGCTCTTACTGCTTGTTTTTTTCCCTCACTCACTGGAGGCAAAGTTCTTTAGTCTATTTAAATGGGAGTTATTTTCTAATAATAGTAATGGCTTGATTCCTCTGGTGTGTTGTTTTTTTCCTGTACTCAGGGAGCGACTTGTGCTGTTTTTAGTTTTTCCTCTTAGTCACAAGCATCCAAACTCACAGTTTAAACCCAATAAATCATCCTTCGTCAAGGTAACCCTCTGCCAAATCGCCTTGTGTGATTTTGTGCCTCTGTTTCATACGTATGTGTGTGCACGGACATGCTTTTCCCCTTTGTTTCAAGCACAATAACATCTAAAAGCAGGCCGGCCTGCTGCAGTCCTAGCTGGATGTCACTCCAGGTTAACGTTTATGCAGCGGGGGCCCCTGCGCCTGGAAATGGGAATGGTTAACTGAAGCATGTTAATAGGAAAAGGCTTGTCTCTTCCATACTAACACTTGGATGACTCTGCAGGCCGAGGGGGGAAGGGGGAGCACCCAGGCGGATTGGGAGTGCTCCCCTTTCCCTTTACCTCCCCCTTTCCTCAGAAGCACGGCTGAGTTAGGATTTGCTTGCATTGTCAAGTAACGCATTGACCCATCACTTTGATGCATATTGATTGTGACAGCCGCTCTCTCTCTCTCTCTCTCTCTCTCTCTCTCTCTCTCTCTCTCTCTCTCTCTCTCTCTACTTCTCCTCTCTCCCTCTCTCCTTCTCTCCTCTCTCTCGCTCTCTCCCGCAGGCCACAGAGGCACAGATCCAGAGCTTTGGACAGACGCCATCTCAGTTGCTTATTGAGCCACATCCTCCACGCAGCTCCGCCATGCACCTGGTGAGAGCAACGAGCATGCTGGGAAAAATTCCCTGCACCTCTGGTGGCGGTGTATGTGTGGCATGTGTGTGTGTGTGTGTCAGAGAGGATGTGTGGATGGTGTGGGTTTGCGTGCCTGTGTTGTCCCTGATTTCTTACTTCTATATATGCCCTTCAATGTTATAACAAAAGCTAAATATTTCAGACGGCTTACCTCATGTAGGTCACAGACCCGCAATATAACAACAAATATTCAGTACCAGTTGTCTGCACTGTTTTATAGCCGTTACCGCCTACCGGCAGTGTGGTGTAAAGGGAAGAGTGCTCCCTACTGGCCTAGTAGCTCCCCTCTTTCGGCTGTAAACTGCTCTCCTCTGTCTAATCCATGTAATAGCCAGCCTAGTCCTCATTATCCCCACACGGCTCGCTCTCTGTAAGGCAGATCCCTTTGACACCTTTTAGTTCAATTTTTCTACTTTTGCAACAGATGTGAATGTTTTCATCTACATCTGTCAAAAGCCTCCAAAATAAGGGACAAGATGAGAGTTAAAACGGGTTCAAAACCATCTGATTTGCTATCTCCTCCACTGCTATTACTCCTGCTACACATATAGTTTAACCCAGTGTTGTAAAGGTTGCAGTCTCTTTTAATGCTTCTTCTTTGTGGACCAAACTCAATCTCTCTGATCCATGTGTATCATGTATGCACCATCTCATGTGTACAGCATACTCCATCCCAGTTTTCCATGTCTTACCCTTGTCTGACCAGTCCCTCGTCTGACTGCTCCGTCCGGAGGGGACAGCGCACGAAGCTCTCCTCCGTGTCTGAACCTAGTTTTTCCTCCAACCTCCACACTAATTGCCTCTTTCCATTCTTTTTCTCCCATCTTGTCATACCTCTTCTTTTCATCTTCTTTTCGTCCCCCTCTTCCTCCTCCTTCCTTGTACTCCTCCTCCTCTCCCGCCGTCGCATCCCTCCATCCTTCACACCCCGTCTTTTCTCTCTTCTACTCAATAGTGTTTCCTTCCACAGAGTCCTCTCATGTTCAAGGACCAGATGCAGCAGGATGTCATCATGGTGCTGAAGTTTCCGTCCAATTCGCCGGTAACGCACGTGGCCGCCAACACCCTGCCCCACCTTACCGTCCCCGCCGTGGTCACGGTCACCTGCAGCCGCGTATTTGCCGTCAACCGATGGCACAACACCGTTGGTGAGTGGGGCTCAATACACATGGCAGGTGATGTGTGTTCAAACATACACATATGCCCTTGTTAAAAAAAAAGAAAAAAAAAGAGAAGTGCCACACCACATGTGATACCTACCACAGCAGTGGCCCTGTAAAATCACTTCATCACTGTCTCACACAAACCTGCCCACCACTCATAATAGAGCTGTAGCCAGCTGGCTATGTGAGAGGCTAGCACCTCCTAGGTAAGCTGACCATGAGTGTTTCCACATGTTCCTTTTCAGACATGTGTGAACAACATTACCCACAGAGCCCCTCCCTGAGAATCAGCCTCACCTCAGGGTCAGAGGGCCAAAGCAATGGTTACTAGGAAATTAGGCCGCAACTGCACCACATTCTCCTCACACGTCCCCATCTGTCACTGTAGAGACACACTGAGCTCAGGACCAAAGAGTCCGCACTGTGTGGCTGCTCTGGCTGCTCCCACACTAATGAACACAGCTGCAGCACCCTTGCCATCCTGTCAGAGAGAAGGGGAAATGTGGTTTGGCTTTTCGGAATAATGATGATAATAAGGTCTCCATATTTTCAGGCATGTTGCTGTTTCAAAACCGGCTCCAGATACAGATTGCACGGATAAAATGTCTCCATTCTGTTTGACACTTCTGAAAAAAAAAAAAGCCCAGTAAGACAGATGGAAATCTTTCTGATGGAGGTGTGTGTGTGTGTGTGTGTGTGTGTGTAAGAATGCACACGTGCAGAGGTGAGAATAGCCTCGGTGATTCATTTTCTTATGTATCCTTGTCTGAATCCAGGTCTCCGAGGAGCACCGGGCTACTCTCTTGAGCAGGCCCATCACCTACCGATAGAGATGGATTCTCTGGTCGGTGAGTAAGCTTCCCTGTTTTGAGCAGAAAATACAGCATCACACAGAAACATTTGACCATTGGCTTGTATATCCATTTTAGCTGTAAGGTTTTTAAAGGGATAGATGTAAGAATCAGAAATCGCTTGTTAACAGTGACACCTGCGGCCAATAAGTCAACGACGTAGACACGCGCGAGCATCGGTCAAAACAGTGAGGCGACACGCACGAGACTGAACGTGATTGACAGGCATCATGTTGATTAACGTGAGCAACATTAGCCAGCTAAAACCACAATATCACTATATATTTCACATGCTTGGCAGTAATGAAAGGTCCCTCCATGAATCGAAGGCCCGGCCGATGTTGATCCAAGTTTTCCCCCCCGACGTCGGTCACATTCCTGTTTTGCAAGACGAGCTTCACTAGATATAACTTTGTTGTTGTGGTGGGAGGCTGGTCGTTTGTTTGCGTTAGCGGACTCCATTTCTAACCAAACGTTAGCTATCGTTGCACACTGTTAGACCTGGAGCGGAGCTGAAAATAAAGACGCTCGTGAGCGCGCATGACGTCACGATCGTTGGATTTTCCCGAAAAGAACGACTTGCATTCTTCACATTAAAATCAGTCTACAGGCTGATAGAGGAAACCCAGAAAGTCGCGGAAGGTCTCATTTTTTAGGTTAGGTTACAACCTGTTCGCACATTGGCAATAAAAAAAGGATTAAAAAATTTAAATGTGTTAAAACTTCCATACAGTCCCTTTAATTAATAACTTTAATACCTCAGGTATTGACATGAGTTCTGCTTTTCCTTTTTTTCCCACAGCCAACAATACTGGAAGCAACAAGCGTCAGATCACAGACCTAGTGGACCAGAGCATCCAAATCACCACGCACTGTTTCGTGGTGACAGCTGACAACCGCTACATACTGGTGTGTGGCTTCTGGGACAAGAGCTTTCGTGTGTACTCCTCCGAGACAGGTAGGTTACAGTGTAAACTCTATTTCCTATAGAGGTGTGCACTGATGTGTGGAGGACTGAACGCTATGATGGGAATAATACAGTATTGTCGCTGCTCTCTCCTGACAAGCCTTGTAGAAGAACTGATGACTATACTGTAATACACTGGGGCTTAGTGTTCAGTAGAAAAGTTATTTCTGCTAATTTCCTTTCCATAGATAGGGATTCAGTGGGAGCTAGATGATAATATTGGCAACATACCTGTTTAATTCTATAAATGGTTATCGGTGCAGCTTGACAAGCGGCGTTTAACTAATTGGTTCCAAACTTGGGGTTTATGACGGCCACAATGGGGTTGACATGAATCTCAAAAGAGGATTGAAAGGATAAGAAAAAAAATCTGTTGCTTATTTTTCTTCAATTTTCTTTTCTCTAATGAAATGCTGGACACTTTCACCTCTTCCGGACTCTAAAAATCCTTCAAATATTACAAACCAAGAGAAAAGAAGTCACTCTTGTGGGTTGAACTGCTCAACTCTGTCCACACTAAAGCCACAATCTGTGCTGAGGGGTCACAAGCAGACATTGTTTCATTTTAAGAGGCCGCAAGCCAATAAGGCTGAGAACCACTGATTTAACCATATTGGAAACATTTTTTTCCACTATTTCCTACAATACTCCCTTAACTACAGTTAGTGGGGGGGCTTTGAAAACACAGACAGCACTGGTTTTACCATGTTGCATTTCAGGAACTTCTGACTAGCAATTTTTGCCAACACCGAAAACACATTTGTACATATCTTCTCTAGGCAAGCTGACCCAGATAGTGTTTGGCCACTGGGACGTGGTGACATGTCTGGCCAGATCAGAGTCTTACATCGGAGGGGACTGCTACATCGTCTCTGGGTCCAGGGATGCTACACTTCTGCTGTGGTATTGGAGTGGACGGCACCATATTATCGGCGACAATCCCAATAACAGTGAGTAAGACAAAGAGTACACATGTTCCATGCTCACACACATGCACAGAGAGTATACAGTACAGTAGCATCATTCTCTGGACAGTTACAGAAATCTTTTCACATTGTATAGTATTTCACCAGTGAAATATTCTCCTTTGTTGTAAAGCAACAGCCTTTGATCAACACTGGGAAAAAAAGGCATTCTACACTAGAAATCAGATAATGTGGAGAGACAGGGAGAGGATAATTTATTTGCACTGTAGCTGTGATATATTAGTGTGATTTATTGCAATGAGCTGAGCTGCTTTCAAGTAGAGGACTCCAGATGTCTTGGCATTCAAAATGGTAGACCCCAGTGTGTGATTTCTGCTGCTCAGTTCATTTAGTTGCTCATTCTCACTGATTGTCTGTGTTCAAAACAATCCATCAGGGTAGGGGAAACCGACATTACAGTACTGTACAAGCCAGGAGCACCATATATGGTGTGGAATTGAAAAACTGAAGATGAGGAAGAGTGTTTTTTTTTTATTATTTCTGGATGACAATACAATGCATGTGTGTGTGTGTGTGTGTGTGCTAGAAGATTTTGTGTTTCCAATTGTCACAGATTCTAGGAGCGCCGGATTAGTTGCGAGTGTTCTCTAATTAACTTCACTGAGGCTCGGACAGTTAATTAAGAATTTCAGCTTGGTTGCCTCCAATTAGCAAGGGGCAATAGCACTTGTGTTACTGCAGCAGGAAAACAGTATTCCCCTGATATTCCCTCTACTAGTGCTTACAATGCATCTTCAACAGACAAAAGGGAAGGAAACTACACAGCTCATCTCAAGCAACAAAAGACAAGATGTGATTTCACTCAATCAAATCCAATATCTTATCAATATCTCATCGATAGATCATGATGTCAGAAACACAGTGGGGAGTAGCAGATAATAATCTAGCTTGGTTCAAGAATGCAGAGCACTAAAAGGTGTTGGAACCTGGAGTTTGTTTGTGAAGGAACAGGGGTAGTGCAGAGGAAAATGACTCAGAACCAGCTCAAAACTTTACATACTGTATGTTTGACACAGCATTATACAAATCTCTACAGCCAGCCGTTACCAGTCGTGTTCATATATAGATGGCAGGCATTTACAAGGATCCTCAGGGATAACCCACTACCGGCCTCTCATATCTTCACATTTGAAGCCCTCAAATTAATGTCATATACCACACAGAGCTCCAAAGTCCTTTTTTTTCTCCACTTATTTGCTTATTCATTGAACAATCTTTTCCACGGGTCTCATTCTGGTGATTTCCTACCTATTATATTTTCTATAACGCTGGTTGAAGGTTGTGTGAATATGTATCAGCAGCCCTCCGGATCACTGCTTCCTCATCCCGCAGATGCGGAGTGCCAAAGAAATTGATTTCACCCACGCCTCAAAAGGCTGCATGTGTCTTAAATGTGTAATAATTAAAATAACTTCCAGCTCAATCACGGCCCTGCCTCTCAGACTCGGCCCATCACACCGGTGCAAGGGGATATTTGCACCTGGTAATTGTGGCGGCTGACTTCGGCTCGTCCCAAGGGCTCGGAGAGGGTGGGGGGGTACGCGGCGCTGGGCTGATTGAATCTTTTGTCGGGTAGGTGAGCTGCACACAGGTCCCTTTTTCCCCCTGGAGGCTTTTTCTGACACTTGTCCTATTCAGCTTCCCTCAGCAGTGGGTGCTGGGACTGACAGCGCTGCGCAGGTCCCGGTCTCTAAGGGACTGTGCTGCATCGATCACAGTCCAGCTCACTGACTGGACCGCTACAGCTGCAGAGGCGATATGCCGAGCTAGACGAGGAGATGATGGGGGAGGAGGAGAGCGGTCTGACACATGTCCACATCATCTATCAGGACTTTACTGTCATCCAGTTGGACAGAGAAACTTTCACTGAATCGGCTGAACTTTGAGTCACGTGTGGACACCAACATAGTGTATATTCAATGGCATTAGTTTGACACGAGTTTGCCATCACTAGTGGCAAACTTTGCAGTGCGATAAACAACAACATAAAACATAAACACGAATAAATTACAATAAAAGAATATTAAAACAATATTAAATTAAAAACATTATTTTTTTCAGTTGAAACAGAATTCCTATCTACCCCCTCCTACCTCTTCCTTTATGGTTTAATACATCTACACTTTGGACAGTTTTTTTTACTTTTCATTGGCTGCATTCGGTCCGCATTTCTTTGTTTGTTTGTTAAATACAGATAATTTCCACTGATTACATTATTTAGTGATGGATTCAGCGGGTTCAACTCTCCGTAAGACACGGCAGTATTCAGGGACATGATGTGGGTTTATTCAGTATTGGTGATCATATGTGCATATCAGACCGAGCCTAGAGGTCGCCTGCGGGTGCCGCGAAACTCCCCTCACTAACCTCTCCCCTGGCCATCATCAATCATGTGACACATGGGATGAAATCAAGTGGCTCGGCTGCCATCAGTGGGCATCCCTGCATTTACATGACAATTCAAAGGGACCGCCCTGCTAGCAGATGTGTGTCACAAACACTGTGCTTGTGTTTATTTGATTTGATGAAGGGGTGCTGGTTATTGTAGAGACCATTGCACAGAAATCACAATTCAGAAATGCAGCACTCCAATACATTTCGAATACCTTTTTTCAGGTATTCAGATTGTTTGGGTGATGTTTTCAGAGCCAGACAATATATTTAATCAATTAAACCAAGTCATTTGTTTTAAGATATTATGTATGTGTCATTTTTTTAGGTGACTATCCAGCACCACGAGCAGTTTTGACGGGTCATGACCAGGAAGTTGTGTGTGTGTCAGTCTGTGCAGAGCTGGGCCTGGTCATCAGCGGAGCCAAAGGTCAGTGTACTTTTCTGTCTCCCTTCAATGTCATTGTCATCAGAGAGGACAGAGCAAGTCAGCGACACTAGTGCTTTAAGCTGGCATATTGGCATACTGTACATACTGTAGGTTACCAGTCTATTACCAAACCACATAGATAGACAGGTATTCATTTCAATGAACTCTCTCGACCTGCATATGTAAGATAAGATAAGATATTCCTTTATTAGTCCCACAGTGGAGACATTTGCAGTGTACAGCAGCAAAGGGGATAGTGCAGAAACAAGAAGCATCAGTAAAAACAAAAAGCAAGATACAACAAAGTAAAAAAAAAGCAAAACAAAAGTAGACAGACATATAAAATATGAACAATTTAAATAGAAGGAAATATAAAAAATAGGACCAATATATACAGTATTGACAATAAACAGACTATTAACACAATTGCACGAGTGGAAAATGTATATTGTACAGTGATTGGAATGAAATTTCACCTGAAAGTATTGCACAGTATGAATTGAAGTTACACCTGAGCAGTACTGATATTGCACGGTCGGTGTAACTTCAATTCATACTGTGCAATACTTTCAGGTGAAAGTACTTACAGTATAGTGTAGTTATTATCAGTTTTTGGTGCGTATGTGGTTTACTGGGAGCATTGCTGGTTGTGGAGTCTGACAGCTGCAGGAAGGAAGGACCTGCGATAGCGCTCCTTCACACACTTTGGGTGGAGCAGCCTGTCGCTGAAGGAGCTCTCCAGTGCTGAGATGGTGTCCTGCATGGGGTGGGAGTCATTCTCCATCATGGATGACAGCTTAGCATCATCCTCCTCTCTCCCACCACCTCCACTGGGTCCAGGGGGCATCCCAGGACAGAGCTGGCCTTCCTGATCACTCTGTCTAGTCTCTTCCTGTCCGCAGCCGAGATGCTGCTGCCCCAGCAGACCATAAAAAATGGCTGATGCCACCACAGTGTCATGAAAGGTCTAGAGGAGTGGCTCCTGCACTCCAAAAGACCTCAGTCTCCTGAGCAGGTAGAGTCTGCTCTGGCCTTTCCTGTAAAGTGCAGTTGAGTTATCAGTCTAGTCCAGTTTATTGTTCAGGTGAACACCCAGGTACTTGTAAGATGTCACACCATCTCAATGTCCATTCCCTGGATGTCCACCGGTGTCGGGGGGGGGGAGTGTGTGCGTACTCAGCTGAACAACATGCAAATGCCTCACAGAAAATGGCGGGACCAGGAATCTATCTCTGTGCACACTGCAGAACTGTAGAAATGACATTGTCTGATTTTATAAAGACAGAATAATACAGTATATGTTTTACATGAGCTCAGATTGCTCACATTTGTCTGTGTATGTTTTGGTTCGGCAGAAGGTCCATGTCTGGTCCACACTATCACAGGGGACCTGCTGCGCGCTCTGGAGGGGCCGGACCACTATCAGTGCCCACGGCTCATCTCCGTGTCCAGTGAGGGCCACTGCATCATCTACTATGAGAGGGGGCGCTTTTGCAACTTCAGCATTAATGGAAAACTGCTGGCACAGATGGAGGTCAATGATTCCACCAGGGTAAGCTGACTTTTTGACACCAGTATAATCCATTAGAGATGTGGATGTATCTTTGTTCCTCTGCAGTCTTAGATACTTCAAGGATTGAAATAGTGGGCAGCTGCAAAGTCAATTTGGAGATGATGGTAATGTCACAGCAGGATGTTTTGTATTTATGGTTGCCTGAAAAGTAAAAATTAAAAAAAGGTCAGCAAGGGATTCAGAGAACAGAGTAATATGGCTGATACAGTATGTTTGTGGCTCAAATACTTTACATGGCCTGGATCATAGTAAACAATGTTTTAGGCGAGAGATTGAAGTTGCTCCTGCCAGGTTTTGAGACATATATATTATTAATAGTTATATAATTGTATAAATAGTATTATTACCATAATCCATCTTAAATTTGTACAAAACTATAAGTGTGCTTTAATCACTGCTGCCTGTCATTCTCATACTGAACCTCCACAATCACAAATGTTGGTGTTGGTCTTGCTGCAGCATGTACAAGATGTCATTCAATGACATCTTGTACATGCTGCAGCAAGACAACTTTCCTTATGGGACAATAAAAGTGAAGTTGGAAACGACATGTTAAACCCCTCTCTGTCCCTACTGTAGGCTATCCTCCTGAGCAGTGATGGCCACAACCTATCCACAGGTGGGGATAATGGTGTGGTGGAGGTGTGGCAGGCCTGTGACTTCAAACAGCTCTACGTCTACCCTGGCTGTGATGCTGGCGTCCGAGCCATGGACCTATCACACGATCAAAGGTCAGAGCAGGCAGTTGTATGGTAGCAATTTTGAGGTCACAGAGAGCAAAGTCAATGTATACAGAGAGCTATTTTAATGAACTGTCTCCCACTCGTCCCCTGAACGTGACATGAAATGCATGCATTATATTTTAATCATCTCCCTAAATTGGCACGCAAACATCAAAACTTTGAGAACGCCTGGTATAGTATGTCATAAAAAGGTCATAGTATATTAAGTCATACAAATTTCACGATATAGTATGCCATAAAACTGTAAAAATTAAAAAATTAAAAAAATAGTATAGTACATCAGAAAAAACTAAATAAAAAGTCATAGTACAGTATGCCATGAAAAATGTCATAATATAGTATATCACACAAAATGTCATAAAAAGTAGTCATAGTATAGTATGTCAAACAATGTGGTAAAAAGCCATAGTATGTAAAGAAAAGTCAAAATTTGAGATTATAGTATGTCGAAAAGTCATAATATATAGAGCACGTTGAAATGTCAAAGTCAAATTAAAGTATGTCGAAAAAAGTCATAGTATAGTATGTTGAAAAAAAGTCAGAATAGTATGTTGAAAAGGAGTCATAGTATAGTATGTCTAAAAAGGAGTACAAAAAGTCATACGATACGATATGATACACTTTATTGTCCCCTTGTGGAAATTTGTCTTGGACTTGGATCAGCTGCCTCCACAACAGCATCAATAAATAGAAACATTAAAAACAAACAACAACAATCCACATGTAAACAGAGAAACACATAATGCAAACAACATATATAATAGTCATAATAGTAGGATATACAATACTATGAATGTTTTATGATATACTGTGCTATGACTGTTTTTACTTTTCCCTTTCGACATAATATTCTATGTCTTTCTTTCGCCATACTATGCTATAACACACAATACTATGACTGTTTTATGATATACTGTGCTATGACTTTTTTACTCCTTTTTCGACATATTATACTATGACATTTTTTTTCGACACATACTATACTATGACTTTTTTTTACATACTATACAATAACATACAATACTATGACTGTTTTAAGATATACTGTGCTAATATTTTTTTTACTACTTTTTCAACCAACTATACTGTGACTTTGTTTTTGAATAATACACCATGACTTTTTTTTTACATACTATACTATGACTTTTTTCAACCTACTATGCTGTGACCTTTTTTCAAACTACTATCCTGTGACTTTTTTTTTTACATACTATACAATAACATACAATACTATGACTGTTTTAAGATATACTGTGCTAATATCTTTTTTACTACTTTTTCAACCAACTATACTGTGACTTTTTTTTTTAAATAATACACCATGACTTTTTTTCAACATACTATACTATGACTTTTTCTACTCCTTTTTTACATACTATACTTTGACTTTTTTCAACATACTATACTGTGACTTTTTTTCAACCTACTACACCATGACTTTTTTTTTCGACATGCTATGCTATGACTTTTATACTATGGCTTCTTTTACTTTTTTCGACATACTATACTATGACCTTTTTTAACTTTTTTCGACATGCTATATGATGGCTTTTTTTTACTTTTTTCAACGTACTATAATTTGACTTTTTCGGGGGGTTTTCGACATTATATTATTATATTATATACTATGACTTTTTTTCGATATACTATGACTTTTTTTTCAACAAACTATAATATGACTATTTTTTCGACATACTATACCATGACTTTTTTAATTCTTTTTCGACATACTATGCTATGATTTTCTTTTTTACATACTATACAGTATATTATAAAACAGTCATAGTATTGTATGTTACAGTATAGTATGTGGGAAAAAAAATCCTTTCTAGTATAGTACGTTGAAAAAGTCATAATATAGTATTTTGAAAAAAAGTCACTGTATAGTATATCAAAAAAGTCATAGCATACTATGTCGAAAAATTCATAGTCTAGTATGCCGAGAAAAAAAGTCAGTGTGTCGAAAAGTCATAGTATAGTATATCGAAAAAAAAGTCAGTGTACTGTAGTATGTAAAAAAAGGAGAAAAAAAGTCAAAGTATAGTTCATTGAAAAAAAGTCATTGTATATTGAAAAAAAAGTCATAGTATATCCAAAAAAGGTCATACTATAGTTTGTCGAAAAAAAGTGATAGTATAGTATGTCATATCCGTTCCATATCTATCGACCAAAACGAACCGCAGCGAGCCAAAAGAGAGCTATATACATATATACTGTAGAAATAAGACTGATTGGATTATATTCACCAGAAGTATAAAACATTACATGTCCGTTACAAATTAATACTACTAATTTGTGATGGAAATGTCATTATTCTTTGGTTTTTGGGTTGCTGGAAAACATTTAATAAATAATATCTGACAATGACCGATATATTTGACTTTATTCTTACTGTATTAATTTCGATATTTTCCAAAGTAAAAGTCCCTAGAAGTGTATGATCAAGTATCGTGGTAGTATCGAATCGGGAGATAGGTGAAATGTCCCAGCCCTGTAGTATAGTATGCCATAAAAATGTCATAAAAGTCGTTGTATTGTACGTAGAAAAAAATACGATAAAGGCACAAGTCATAAAAAGTCAGTGTAGTATGTCAAAAACATTTCTTGAAGGGGTTAGATGTGAAAATCAGAAATTTCAACAGTCAATCAACAGTGACTGTGGCCGTTAAATCTACGACACTCAGCGTCTTGTTGCTCGCGTTCACAGCACGTAGACGTGAGCGAGCATCAGACAAAACATGAGACCGAATGTGATTGACAAGCATCATGTTGATTAACCTTAGCAACATTAGCCAGCTAAAACCACATTATCACTATATATTTTACATGCTGTAATGTTGAACGAGGAATTTTGCCAGCTCAGGGTCCGTTTTGATATCCAAAACCAACGAAGCCCCTCCATGAATTGAAGGCCCGGCCGATGTTGATCATTCTTCACATTAAAAGCAGTCTACAGGCTGATAGAGGAAGCCCAGAAAGTCGCGGAAGGTCTCATTTCTTAGGTTAGGTTACAACCTGTTCACTCATTGGCAATAAAAAAATGATTAAAAAAGGTTTATATGTGTAAAAACTTGAAGTCCCTTTAAAAATGTCATCATATTTATAAAAAAGTAATAGTATGTTGAAAAAATGTCATAAAGTCATAGCATAGTTTGTCAAAAAATGTCTTAAAAAATAGCATCGTAAATGTATAAGTCATAGTGTAGAATGTTGACAAAAAGTCATAGTATAGTATGTCATAAAAAAAGTATAGTATAGTATGTTGAAAAAATGTCTTAAAAAGTCATAGTAGCCTATAGTATGTCATAAAAGGTCATAATATAGTATGTCAAAAAAATTCTTTAAAAAATTGTCTTAAAAAGTCATAGTATAGTATGCCATAAAGATGTAAAAAAAGTCATGCCATAAATATGTCATTAAAAAGTTGTAGTACAGAACATAGTTTCTCAAAGTGTGGTCCGCGAGCCAATGGTGACGTCTATTGCAATGTTTCACTATAGACATCATCATATGCCAATTCGCTAGACATCGCCCAACCCTACTGCAAGTCATATCCAAATGGTTTGTATATTTTAGTGTATGATAAGAACAAGTGTTTATGTGGATGTGTTTTACGCATGTATGTGTGGGCTCGCTTGCGTGTATCCTTGTGTGCGCACAATGTTCCCGCATCTTAAGTACTGTACTGCCTGGATAAACATGTCACTATGCATTTCAGTTAGCGGAATGTCCACCATCCTTTTCCTTTTAATTGAACCTACAGTTGCCACAGAGACAAAAATGACAGGGGTATCTCCTGAAAATGCACTTATTTTGGCATCAGCGAGCACAATTGTACTGCACAAGTCTATTGGCAGGTCAGCAGCATGTTTTTGCTTTACGTTTGCATTCTGCAAGATTCGTCAGGAGTCATATAATGGGTGCCGGGTTGGCGGTGCAGAGGCGACAGTGTTCGCTCTGGGGCTGTAAGCCTGACGTCATCATGTGACCCTGGCAGTCAAGAGAGGTTAGAGAGTCTGAACATTCAAGCTGCACTTCACAGCCACAGGCCAAATCCCCCTCAGCACTTACAGTCCGGCCCAAAACAGAGGCCTGGTTCTTAAGCGAATTAACTCTGCACCATCTTAACTAACAACCTGTTAAGGTAAACAGAGGATGGTCAGATAGAGGATGGAATTTGTTAACAGGTTTTCATTTAGTTTGTGTAAAGTCTAAGTAAAATAATATCAGAGACTTAAAATACTGCAATTTAGTACTATGCTATTTTTAACGTTTCTTTCAACATCACTTAACAAATCACTTCAATTAAATATTTTAAGAACCCCTTGATTCAGTTACAATCCATTTCCTCAGTAAGTTGACATTAGGTAACACAAGTGAGCCATGCACCGCAACTCCATTTACAGAGGGGCATTCTGCTGCAGCTCTGTTCATTGTGCTTGAGCATTTAAGCCCTTGGGGTGTAGCAGTATAAGACGACCCTGTGAAATCAGCTGCTTTTCCTACATACCAGCCAGCCGTGGACACAAGAGCAAAGTGGTTGCAGAAAGATACTAGGACTCAATGGTCTACTTTAGTTGTCAGAGGAACCCTGTAATTTACCATCACAGCCCCTGATGACCTTCTATGCTCGTTTCATTCACCACTATGGACATTTTAACAAACTGTTCATATGCATGGAAATAATCTTTATATATGCAATGAACTATTAAAATGTGCTCATTGATAAACTATACAGTAAATAAAATCACAACCAATCAACGACCAAAATAATGATTAAATGTGTAGTTTTAATTGAGGTTTTCTATTTCTATTCTATTTTCTATTTCTTATTTTCTCCACATTTTTACTAAGTTTATCATTAGTTTCCTGACATTAGGATTTCATGTTACTTACTTTCATGTTCTTGTGTCTCTTCAGGACTTTGATCACAGGCATGTCCTCTGGCAGTATCGTGGCATTTAACATCGATTTCAACCGATGGCACTACGAGCATCAAAACAGGTACTGAGGAGAGACAGATCCAAGCAGCAGGAGGCAAGTGTGGAGGGTTAAGAGAAACAGCGACTAACCAGTGACCGAGCTGTGCTGCAGGAGATGGAGGAGATCCAGTGGGCTGGAGAACATCACCATGGTGACACTAGTAAAGAACAAGGTGTACTTACATGTGTTCATCTGCCCTCTAAGGCGAACTTGTTGCTCTGTATCTGTTGCTGAACAGTCTGGATGCATTTTCTGTTGGTTTTCATGTCTTACCCGAGCACCAGCTGATGCATTTCCCCAAATGAGTCAAGCAGGTCTGTTGTTCGGGGCAAGGAGAGACTGAGATCAACTTAAGTTAACACAGTTAATAAAACATACTTAATGTAAGTGTTTAAGTTCCTGTTTCAAACTGTGAAAATGCAAAACAAAATGAATCCTCTGTTAGGAACATTTATACAACATTTGTATGGCAGATACATATCTCACTTGAAACACTTTTCTAGAAAAAATAAATGAAAACCTGTACTGTAAATATGGACAGTGTAAAGTGTTTCTTTCCTTTAAAGGCTGAGATTAAGATCTAAATGCTGTTAGCCTAGCCACCATGTTACCAACATTTCCATCATGCGAGCCATGTATTAATGTTCAAAATGTCTTCATTGGATTTCAGATATTAGTTGGTTAGTAATACATGTATACGGCCATTGTTTGCTCATTGTTATTAACAGTGGTCAAATGTATGTACGTGAAAAGACAAAATGTTCATGTTAATTTGTTGTATTTGATTGTCTATATGGAAGAAAAGTGAAATTCAGTGTGAGCGTTGTCCTTTGTGAAATATTTGTTTTTGATCATGATGTCAGCAAAAAGGATAATAAATTGTGATATTTACATATTTACTTTAAATCGAGGACTATTTTGTTTATTAATGGCAAAGAATTAAAACTATTTACTGTAAAAATAATTTATAAATAATAATAATAAGTTGGACATTTGAAGCAGCAGTTCTTCTTCCAAAAACATATCCAGAGGATTAAATACCGGATTTGTTGGGTAGTATCTCATGACTGTTACGGTGTTTGTAGTAAAGCTGTGAGGCATTTTGTAAAAGGAGGTGTCATTTTAAAAGACGGTGTACCATTGTTGGCACTGCAAACATTAGTACCGTTACTTGTGCATCTCACAGTTTGCATATTTTTGCAAAAATGTTTGCTTGTCCTTTTTAAATCTGTGTATTCATGATCACCAGTTCATGCCGTTAACACCATGCATTTTTAAGCAATATTATGACTTGGTTGCTGAAAAGTTCGAAGGATTTCCGCTGTGTGACGACAAAATGATCTAATGATGAACAGGATAGTGTTCCAAAAATGACTATGGTCTGTTTTTGGTGATACGAAAGCTATTGTGTCTGTATTTAATTGCAGAAACGAGGAGTCGGTCGCTGTGAGTCGACAACTTAAAATGAACAAAAATATGCAAATAGATTTTGAGTTTGCATTGTGATTTTCTAATGGTGCGCCAAGACACCACCCTACCCAAAGCTGACGTTTTGCATGCTGAAAGCTACTGAAGGCGTTGGGTTTACTTTGCTTTCCTGTGAAATCATTTTAATTATTGTGAATTCATTCAATTTTCTTCGACAAAGGCAATTTTGTTAATATGTTGGAATTAAGCAGTGCATTTTGATTTCATGTAATATATTTTAAGATATGTTATGATTTATATATTTTAGTTGTATTGCCCATTGTTTTTGCATAAGTTTGGGAAGAGGTAGGATATGTTTGAAGCTTATGTGGTTATGTCAAAATTGATAACTGTAAATTCAGCTGCTTTCATTATTTTTGTTGTTTATAATAAAACTGAATAAATATACCAGTGTCTGGAGTATTTCTTTTTGAGCTTTTACTCGTGTATGTGTGTAGACCGCCTCCAAAACATTCATCATGTATTAATGCAATCCCATGATAAAGCATGTATAACTATAGCTCAGTAAATGCATGCTATAAAGGAGTATCTGAAGTTGGAATTTTATTGAAGATATTAGCTTGCATTGTTGGATTATACTGCCACCTGCTGTCTTACTTTGTTGCTGCAGATTTAGTGGGTCCACTGCAAGTTGTCTTGCAAAAACAGTTACGCTGACTCACAAATTAATTAAATCCTTTTTATTCCCAGAATTGGTTTCTTTGCATACATTTTTGGAGGTATGTATGCTTTTTAACCAGAATAGACTTTTTTTCCTCATTACTTGAAAAGAAGTGTTTTACTGTTTTTTTTTGTACTCATTTAGATTATTTTATAACATCCTTACATTAATGGAATATGGATGAATATAATACAGCATTCACATTTTCCATCTGCTTCACCTAATACTGACATTCCCAGTTGTCTTAGAGTACTATTTTGTCGTACTGTATATAAACACATGTTTTTCAGATGAAGAAAAACAAGTCTTGAAAGCAAAAACATTCTCAAAAAGTCACAATCACAACTTGCTTTCTTTGTGCTTTTTGGTTCCATCCCTTCTAGTGAAAAACTTAAAAGCCCTTTAACAACAAAGTCCATGGTGTGATGTTACATTTCTGTTAAAATACGTATACAAGTATTAACTTAGCTGTGGTATGACTATAGTCTGCATTCACCAAGACGGCACATACAATGACAACAGAAATGAATTCATATCTGACAGGCGTATATCAAACAGTAGAGGACCAAACAACTGATTTAGGATGCATATTAGACCACATGCAGGTTACAGTCTCTGATGAAGGGAACAGGACATTCACACCCATGAATATTTGGTCTCTGGTGAGACAATATATGAAGTGGTCAGAGAACAAACAGTACATACTTTTCTCAGTCATGTTGTTTGATGTGATTATTATTAAAGTCCAACAAAAGTCCCGACTGAAAGAACAAATATTAAAATAATGGCGTTTACTGGAAGCACTGTTGTGTTTACCAACATTTAACCTCTTATTTTTTCTTACTTCAGTGTGTGGAAAAACAATCCATGTTGCACAAGAGCCAATTACCTCCGTCTGATAGAGAAGTGTGTCGGTTGGCTGCCAATAATACCAGCAACAGATCCATTCTCACTCATTCCAGCATTACGAAGGACAAATTTGATACTGTGCTTATTGGGCAGTACATCTAATTGCACTTAAATCATCATGTGCCAAGGCAAGGCTTTAAACATGCACTTAATACCAACTACACAGCACTGACATTCATCTGAACCACCACTGAATTACAACCACTCTCACAGACGTGTAACATATCTACTTTTTCAATAATCCTCCTCAAGCACCCAGGTGAACTGGACTATCAACAGTCAAACATTAGCGCCCTCCAAAGAGTCATGCTACTGGGCGGCAGGACAATATTAGTCCTACACAAAAAAGATAATGCTTATGGTACAATGTAGCAGCATGTCTTTTCAGTCCTCTTAAAGTCGTCTTAAACACTGTGTCTAAGGTTTATGCACCAGAACTTTAAGTACCATAGCACAGAGTGATCTAGATGTCATACAGTACAGCAGAAAGATGACTGCTACTGTTGTATTTAGAGTTATTGTTCAACAAACATTCGTGTTGGAAATGTATGGTCATATCACAAAATCATGTAATTTAACATTTAGAAGCTAAGGTTTCAATGTTTTGTATTTACACTTTCAATTAAAAAGCTAAGTGCTTCATGAAGCAGGTTCTTTCCTGCAGTACACAATATAAACCAGTAGAGGGCTCTAGAGTACTACAATTAACCAGTGCTTACTGTGTAGAAATAAGGCTTTAACAGTTTGGTGGCTTTTTTGAAAAAAAAAAAGGAAAATCATATTAAAAATTGTAGCATGCTCATAAGGTGTATTCTTTTATCCCGCAACTAACTTGTCCTTTACTCTGATCAATGCATTATATAATTAAAATAAAAGTATTTTACGACTTTTACAAGTATTTTATGACTAGGCAAAAATTAAATAGGTGCAGGCAAGTAAGCAGTCTGTGAATGTCCAAGTCAGCAGACTGAACCCAATGTTGGGTTTTGCACTCCACCCTCTCCAACTCCCAGAGGGGTGGATGGTGCTGTGGCCTCTGGGAGGCTGTTAGAACGGAGAGGTGGGTGAACGGACAGTGTCAGCCGAATTTGGGGAATAGTCCTCAGACTCGGAGGTGAACTCAGCGGCGGAGATACCGGGGTTGGCACTGCGGGAGGCGCCGGCACCGATACCGTGTGGGATGTGGGGAGCAAGCTTCACATCCTGGTGGCGTCTTCGTCGGAAAACTTGTTTCTCCTTATCAAGTGGCGTGGTCTGAGAGAGGGTGACACAGCAGCTAATGTTAGGTTCTCCACAAGACCACAGAGATGAGGAGTGGCATCCAATCAACCACCAGTGAGACGCTTGGCAAATGTTAGATGAGCCAATGTTTGCATGCAGTTGTATCTAACTTCTTGTGACAGAGAGAGTTCAACTCCATCGTGTGACACAGCAAACTAGTGCAGTGCACAACAAACCCAGGAGAAGCAACAAGGTCTGCCAACGTCAGGTGTGTGACATCTTGTCACAGACAGTCGCCTCTTACTTCTCTCTCTCTGTCATATTATACTATGACATATTTATGTCATACTTTACGATGACTTTTCATGGCATACTTTACAAATTACTTTTATGAAACTTTTTATGTTTTTTTTAATAGCATACTATACTATGATTTTTTTTTATTACATTTTTGTGACTTACCATAGTGTGACCTTTTTTTTAAGACATTTTTATGGAATTCAATATCGAGGAATTTATTTTAGCATAATATATTATGACTTTTTAATGACATTTAAGGCATTTTAATGGCATACTATACTATGACTTTTTTTTTACTTTTCTGTGACATACTCTGCTATGACTTTTTCATAAAAAATGTTGTGACATACTATATTTTGAAATTTTTCATGACATACTATAGAATAACTTTTTAGGACTATTGTTGATTTTTCATAACATTTTTTATATATTTTTATGGCATACTATACTACAACTTTTTCTGACATACTATATTCAGAAATGTTTCATGGCACACTATGCAATAACTTTTATAACATACTATAGTATGAGCTTTTTTATGTCACACTATACTATATATTTTATGACACAGCAGCTAATAAGGGTGGGAATCACCAGAGGCCCCATAATACGATATTATCACAATACTTAAGTCACGATACGGTACCTTTTTTCAACTGCAAATTGTGCTGTTTGTCAACAGCTGTTTTATCTAATGAGATACAGTTTTCACTCTGTTCATCTTAGAGTTTTCATTTTTTCATGGCATACTATACTATGACTTTTTTTATTAAACCTTTTGTGGCATACTATGACTTTTATATTACTTTTTTGTGACATACTAACTATACTATGACAGTATTTTTATTTTTTTATTTACTATTTATACATACCAGTATCGAGTATCGGGTCCGATACTGTGCTCATGTACTTGAACTCCTGAATCTACTCCGATACAACCGCACACAATACCACTTTACGGCAACCTTCAAAATTAGTGCCTTGCATGCAGGGGTGCTATGGTTGAAGTGCCACCCAGCTGCAACGATAACCTGATGCAAAAACAGGCAACTGAGTCCCCAGTTCACCCGTCGGGGAGAGATAGCATCCACGATGTTGCGTACATTGTCGTGGACACCTGCAGCCACTTTCGTCTCCACCGCATCAATTAGTTTAGCGGAGACGACGTCAGCTGTGTGTCTGCCTGACATACTCTGTCAGGGTTTCTGCCAGTGTATTTTAAGTCCAGCGTAACGTTAAATTGTTCATGTCATACTATACTATGACTTTTTATGACATTTTTTGTGACATATTATAGTATGAGATTTTTTATGGCATACTATTCAATAACCTTTTTATGACATTTTTATGACGTACTATACTATGATTTTTATGACCTTTTTGGTGACATACTTAACTATAACTTTTTTTCAACATTTTTATGGCACACTATACTATGATGTTTTTAGTGACTTTTATATTGCATACTATATACTATGACTTTTTTCATGACATTTTAATGGCATACTTTACTATGACTTTATGCCATACTATATATTATTACTTTTTTATGACATTTTTATGGCATACTATACTATGCCTTTTTTATGAAATACTATAGTATGACATTTTTTATGACATACTTAAGTATGACATTTTTTATGACATACTTAAGTATGACATTTTTCATGGCATACTTTACTATGCCTTTCTATGGCATTTTAATGGCATAATATACTATGACATTATTACTTTTCTTTTGGGACCTACTATAGTATGATTTTTTTGTGGCATATTATATTCAGATTTTTTTCATGGCATACTTATGGCATACATATATATTATGACTTTTTAATTGACATTTTCCTATGGCGTACTATACTATGACTTTTTAATGAAATATAATACTATGACTTTTCTTGACATTTTTCTTGACATTTTAATGGTATACTAGACTATGATTTTTATGACTTTTTTGACATACTGTACTATGACTACTTATTGTGACCTACTTTTTTGTGACACTTTATTCAGAATTTATTCATGGCATACTATACTAAGACTTTTATTGACATTTTAATGGTATATTATGACTTTTTATGAAAAAATTTTGTGACATACTATAGTATGAGATTTTTTTATGGCATACTATACTATGACTTTTTTGTGACATTTTATGACATACTATACTGACTTTTTTTAATCACATACTATACTAAGATTTTTTTAATACTTAACATGAACCCTCAAATGCAGTAGGCAATACAGATGCATAACTTTTCCATGCAGAATAAGTAAATAGCATGGTGAACTGCACGACTAGGCAAGAGGAAACAGCCACAGCACTAGTGAGATGAACAAACGTGATGAAGTGATGGATTTGATGAGGTAAATAAAGGACGAGGTGTGAAAAGGGCTTCATTGAGGGGCAATGGGTCAAGCCCTTTGGGGGGGGTGGGAAATGAAGACTGCCAGCACTTTGCTATGGAAATACTGCATATTGGCACTATGCTGTGTCATACCTTATCCAGTACAATCCTGGATGCTGGTAGTGGTCCAAAGACCCTGACCTCTGGATGGTAAAGTCCTGGTCCAACTGAGCAGAGAGAGACGAGCGCAACTCAGAGGATCACCTTGAACTCAAAGCATCACTGACCTGGTTAGCTTTAAGGTGCACAGCTCTAAACTTCTGTTATAAATGCTGTATTAGGAAGGAAAAAAACTGGTACTGGTAAATGTCACCGTCAACTGACATGCCGTGAACTGTCAGAGAATTATTTCCATTTGACAACTGACAACTGAGTGCTTGGCTTACCTGCAAAGTCAATTAAAAGGCTAGATACAAGTAATGTAGAGGAATGCAACTGATCCCCCCATCCTGCACCCCCACAAACCAGCTCAGCTTTGGAACTATTTAAGCAATCATATCTGCCTAAACCTAGTCATTGTAGGCCAACCTTGTTATTTATAAGATCTCCTAACGACAGTGCTGACAGTTCTTCTAAAAGAGGAGGATGAGAGGCCAGAGCACACACAGGAAGACCAGGCAGCAAGAAGCAGATGGATGAACCGATGTATACACAGAGTAAAGCCGAGGTCACTAAATTATAAATCAAAAATTAAAAAAAGATGGATAATGGATTAATTTGTTTTGCAAAAGCATACAATGTCTGAACAACAACTGAATTTTAATGGCATCCAAAGGATAAAGATAAAAAGCTTTTGCACACTTAAGGAGTTAAGCAGCAGGCGCATATGAGGAACTCTGGTTCAAAATTCTGTTTTTCAATTTTGAATGACATCCAAAGCATCATCGCAAGAGCACATTACATTTTTTTTAAGAAGAGCCAAAATGTGATGTACTGATGCAGGGTTGCATGCAATGTCTGTGTGTGGAGGGGTGCAGATCAGTGCTTACTGTAATGACTGACACTCCTGCTGTGGTGCTGTTGAGCTTGGGCCCAGTGTTGAAGTGCTTCTTGATCTTCCCAGACACAGGCAGCTGGTGCTCGTTCTCTGACACACCATCATCCTGCAAAATACGAAGAACAAAGCTTTAAAAACTCTGCCTGCTGTATCATACTGCACCCTTTCTCAGCAGTGCACAGGTGATTTTGGTGAAAGGACTGTCTTTAAAATGCTGAACTTACATTGACCCAGCCGTGATCGAGCACCTGTACAGCAGTGTATCTCTGATCCACCTCTACCTGCAGCATCCCAGTGATCAGAGACTAAATAAAGACAGGTTACATTATTATACTGGATACTCACGACTAACATGAGACACCACAGCAACACATCTCTGACAGATTCTTGTGTTTCACACGGAGCATAACGATGGCAGATGAGGAGAGCACTTCCAGACACAAACCTTGGCAGTCTCAGACACATTGTCCCAGTATGGTGCAGGGAACTCAAGCTGGCCCCTCAAAAGCTGTTCAAGGAGAGCCTCCTGATCTTCATCACTGCTGTAGAAAATAAAACAGGTATTCTATAAAGCTCAAAATAAGTTCTACATAGTCTATAATGTGATGGCATACAATAGACAATTCGATTGTGGTTAAAACATCATACTTATCAACATTAACCTCCTGATACAGGAGCACATACCCTCGGAAAGGAGGAAAGCCACACAACAGTATGTAAGTGATGACACCAGCTGCCCAAATGTCAACCTTGAGGCCATACCTGTAATTGAAGAGGAAGATACCAGGTATCAGAGAGACTAAGCATATCTGCAGGTAGCAATAGACCACAAGAATTACAGTAGCAGTTTTTGACCAGGATAATGGTCATTTTCCCCCACTGTCTTTCACAGCAAATGCCTGACTATCATGTCTCAGATGATGACCCTGACTTACCCGGTCTCTGCAACAATCTCTGGTGCAACATAGGTGGGGGTGCCACACACAGTATAGAGGGGCCCGTTGACGACGGTAGCCAAGCCAAAATCACCTAGCTTCAGAGACTTACTACCATCCTGGTGTTCAAACACCTGTGAAACACACAATAAAGGACAGTGAGAAACGGCAGCAAAAAGCTTGCCAATTAATACTCATCGCTGCGGTAAAGATTCCATCAATGAGCTCGAAGTGATAAGTAAAAAAAGACGGTTTTGGAAAAGTACAGGAAAAGAACAACAATGCAAAAACAGATGGCCTCTCTATAGAAGAAAATGTGTGGAGATGTTTGCTTAAATCATCATGTGACTATAATGTAACAAATGCCAAGACAAAAAAAATTTAAAAAATGCAGTTGTGACTGAGTTCAATTGCAATTGAGGTATGCATCTTGTTTTAATCTCAGGCTTTTATTTTGCTGATGTGAATGAATTTACTGCATTAATTCAATTCAGAAATTGAAAATGAAGTCTTCTGCTTATAAAAATGCATTTAAGAGTTAATAGATTAGAGCTAATTTAGATCTAGGTCAGACTTTACAGAGGGGCTGTTAGAAATGTGAGTTACAAATGACCATAGTGATATAATGATACAATAAATACCTTGTGGAGTTGTGTGCAGTAATTTAATTTCATAATTGTATTTATTTATCCTATGTATGCCTTTATGCATGTGTAATTGTTAGTTGTTAGTGCAAGCTAGTGCATACGAACTTTGGAGAAAAGTGACAGGGGGAACGGAAAAGGGGGATTAATAGGGAACATGGACCGATGAGGTTTGAAGATGGGAAGCTTTTACAATGTAGCTCCGCTCACTGCCACTACAGAATCTTTGTAGAGTCATACTTACCAACAGGTTTTCTGGTTTTATGTCTCTGTGGACAATATTGAGGCCGTGCAGGTACTTGATGGCACTTGCCAGATTGAACAGCATACAGCTGGCGTCTCGCTCTGTGTATTTGCTTGAGGAGGTGATAGCATCAAAGAGATCGCCCCCCTACAGAAAGAGTATTTGGGATATAAAAGAGTACCGGTTGCTAGTTTTCAACTATGTTAAAGGGTTGGTGCACCTTTATCCATTAACAGGAATCAGGTCAAATCCATTTTTATAGACTAATATACAATGGTTACAAAATAGACATTTAGCAAAAGAATTAAAAAAAATAGTTTAGAGAGAACAAAACTTATTAGTAAAAAAATTCACAATGTGCCCTAAAATGACTTTTACTTTATTTAAGTTTGAAGTTTCTTCGTAAAGCAATTAAAAAATGTTACGTACCTTAACCAACTCCATTACAAGATAGAGATCACTATAGGTGTCCATTTCCTCAATTAAAAGTACAATATTGGGATGTTTCACACGCCGAAGGATTGACACTTCACTCTGGATCATGTGCTCCTGGGTAATAATGGAAATGTAATCAAAACGAAGGAAAATCTCTAAACACTGTATCGTAAAAACAATGTATACACATACATCAGTGGTGTGAGACTGTGGAGCCTCCTTTTCAGTCATTTCAGAGCAAATATAAAAGACAAACCAGTTTCAGAAATATCTTAGAAATTTGGAATGTCAGTTGAAATAATTCATAACTGTTAACACTACTTAATTAGGTTCATCTGATGGTGTTATTAAAACATAAAAAAGAAAATAATTTTAGAGGAGATAGCACCATCTGCTGACTAATTAAGAAAATAAAGAAATTGAGCATCCAAAACAGAAAATATTTTACACTTTTTGATACTGAATTAGACCAAACTTGGTGGTGTGATAATTGAAGTCAGCACATGTAGAGGCAGACTCACCTTTCCCCTGCATTTATCTTTGCTGATGATCTTCAGAGCGTACTGTCTTCCAGTGGATCTCTCCACACACTCTCGGACCACGGCAAAGTTTCCGTCCCCTAAAGTCCTCCCCACTTTGTACCTCTCTGCTATGGACGCAGGGACTGAGGGGTACTCATCCACTGGCTCAGCTGTGGAGCAAATCAAAAGAAGATCTATAAGGTAAAGGTATGAACAGCAACCTATACATTACTTGCAAACAATCTTTTTCCACTATGTTTATGTCTTTTGCAGTGTCTTACCTTCACTGCTAGGCCCATCTCCTTCATCCATTGAGCTGCAAACCTTGGTAGAAGCTAAAGAGAGTGAAGAGCCACTGTGCTGAGATCCCTAGAAAGAAGAGACAGCCATGGAGTGAGAACAAAAGACACACTGAGGCACTTGTCTTACACAAACTTCAGAGAAGGCAAAGCTTGTAAAAATGTGATTACAGCCAGCTTACACAAAGCCTATTGGTTCCAGTCTGCAGGCCTTGTGTATGCAGTTTGAGATTAGATAGAAATAAATAAAGCGTGGTGAAATATTATACTAACCTTTCCACCAGAATAAAGACTGGCATGTGGTTCCAAAAGGGATTGTGAGAAAAATAATATCCTCCACCACAGCCACAATACCAACCCCAGCCAGCCTTATGATTAATTAATGATCGTATCACGGATAACTGGATTTCTCTCCAGTGTCGACTGTGCAGTCTCAAAATTTGGCTTGTCCTCCCCAGATCTATGATAATCTCAGCAAAAATGTGCCGCTGCAGCATGGATGACATTTCATTCAAAAGATAGCTCTAAAGCATCATAATACATGTACAAACACAGCCTGTGTTTGTCGAGGGACATGAGGTTAGGGTGATTTTTCTTCCTGAACTCAAACATGTTGTTTCTGAGATGGTATTTACATCTGTACACCTGTGTACACAGACCTGCGATCACCTATGCCATCTTTTTAAGATATCTCAGTAACAAACACTAGTAGTTTTTCCAGTCACATTACTATGCAACAAAAACAAACAAGGTTAATAATGTATAGCTATTGGAGGCTCACACATATCTGCTAGGCAATATTCTGAAGGTGAGAAATTTACCAAATGTATTCCCATCAATAAAGTACAAAGTTTCTGTTTAATTTCATGTCACTAGAATACTTTTAAATATTATTCATTGATGAAGAGAATTGTTGAACTCTTTCTGAAAGCTTCTCTGGTATGATGTATGACATCATATAAAATAAATCTTTACGACATTAACTTATTTAAAAGGAACATCAATTGTTATTACCCGTCGTCGTCGGAGGCTAGCTGGACTGGTTGGAGAGGGGCTTGGAGACTTCCCAGATCGAGGTGTGGACAGCTGACTGCCTGCAGTGCCATTAGCTATTGGTACATTAGAATTGGAAACAAACAATCAGCTTAATGATGAAATACTGCAGGATAGACCAAAATGTACTTTATACATAGAACACTGTGTGAAGCTTGAGAACAACACATTTGCTTTTGTTTCTTTGTGTCAAGACATACCACACACACACACACACACACACACACACACACACACACACACACACTCTTACCTGAACTAGTGGATGAAGGAGACTTGCTTCTACGGGACAGCCCACCACATCTTGGGGAAGAGAGACCATGCCCGGAGGGGAGCCGGCCATATGATGCAGACTTTGCCACCCTGCACTCTATAAAGAAAGAAAAAATATAAAAAGGTTTTTCTTAGGTAATACTAGGCTACCTTATTCTACCATTTTCAGTCAGCTTCGAGTCTGTTCCTCTGAGGCACCGCCATCACTGTTGTTATCATCCTTGGTATTCTTTGGCTTCTTCCCAGCAGTGTTGTGTGTCTGTGTTAGTTTCAGAATAATGTTATGTTTGTAAAAGAAAAAACACAGTCACTGAACAAGAGCTATAAGTACTAGGGACACACAAAAGGTGTGTAAGTACCACACAACATCATTAATATAAACTATTTTCTTTCGGGTACAGCAGCCTAAAAACCACAAAGCCAAAGTATGAGTGATGGCATCCTCTGTATTCTGACCTACACATTTGTCAAATACACGCGCACACACACTTTATACCACAACTTTAAACTAGGTCAAGGGAATGATATATCCTTCATATCATCTGTATTCAATGTGAAGCAAATTTGTATTTCATTCCAACTGTCTCCTCACCAACAACTGCAAGCATAAATACTGTGCTAAAGCTGTAACACCACTCCACTAAAGTTTTTCTGCCACCATTTCATTCATAAGTGGTCTTTATAAATGGAAGTTTGGCAATCTGATCTCCAGTATATGGCATCATACTGTCCTGTTCGGTTTGATAAAGTCTGACCGCTACATTTTAAACACAAAGATTTGTAGTGAAAAAACTCGACATGGTACAAAATAGCACCAACACCTCATACTGTATATTAGTAGTGCTTCTAACAGTATGAACAGTAGCAGTAGCCAAAATAGACAAACTTGCAAGAAGCACTTCAATAATAGTTCCACATGTTTGGCATATTCAGTATTTACTTGCCCACAAAAGGAGGATGGTTTAATAAAAATCTGTTCACAGTATCACAAGGCAATGGCACGCCTAGCCACAGGGAGCAAACAACATAAAACCCAGCAAGCGTTAGCGCTATGCTTTCCCCACTGAGCAATCCAAGTCTCATATAAATGAAATAACACTTACCAGTTTCATCCAAGTTGAAGTCATCCTGATAACGGAACTTCTCAGGGCCACAGGCAAAGAATATATCATCATCCCCAAAAAAGTCCTGAAGGCAGGAAATCTGGTGAAGATGAAAAGGTTTCTCTCAGTTATAGTACAAAAACAAATTTGATAAGTAATGTGTACTGTCCCCAGTGATACTGTACATAATAGTAATTCAAAAGACAGTACTGTTGTCTTGAAATACCTGACACATACCAACACAAATCTATCAAATGAATAATCTAGAAAGCTATATAAGTGGAGGTATTATTTTTCAAACAGCGTACAGACCCACACACTGACACAGGCTCCAAATTTAATGGAGCATCTTGTAAGAGATTCAGTAACATTTCAGTGTGTGAAGGCAGTGACCAACTCCCTCTGAAACACATCCCGAGAGTCATAGTTTTCAGACAGGATATTATATTATCATGATGGCAACAATGACTTCCATATCAAATATATTGAATGACATGTGCCGGCTCACGCCCACATATGCAACATGATCCCTTCAAAAAAAGAGAATTGAAAATATACATTTTAGTGACCTGATTAAATCTGTAATTACGATTAGAAATTATATGGCGTTTCCACCAATGCTTATGATGCAAATTGACTTAATACATACAGTATATACTGTACATTTACTGTATATAATCAAGACTAAGACTAACTTAAACAGGACATCGCAACAATTTATTATATTAAATAATATGTCATATTTGTGCATTCAAAGGATACAGTGAATACAGTTTACTCTACAGCAAATATAGTATACACACAGTACTAGATATTCTAAGTCAAAGGACACAGGTCCACACAAAGACACCATAAACATTACTGTGGCTTTTGAGATAACTCTTAAATTACTTATTTTTAACCTAGCCCTATCATGATTTGTCATATTTGGGAAAACCTGCTCGTTTTTCAAATCTAGATTATATAAATGTCAGTACAGATGTACAGTACATATCTATTTCAGGTCATCTCAGTGTACAAGAGAGAAATCCATGAAAGAACAACCACTGGATTAAAGCTAGAGGACTGCAGTTGAGCAGAAAGGCTGGCCAAGGTACAAAGGGAAAATAAATGTTACAGTATGTGCAGCATATGAATAATGGAATTAACATTTCTTTCTACTGGTGTATCAGCCTGGTTGCATATGAGCATGTATCTAGGGTAATTACTAAGAAAGGAAAAGCTGCTTTTAAACCTGTTGGATTTTATTCAGTACAGTCTATGACAATGGTGTTTCCATCCCTTGTGAGAGATTAAGTTAATTGCCCTCTATTGTTTTGGACTATTCAATGTAAAATCATGTTAAAACATACTTTAAACAGCAGTCATCCATTCAGGAAGCCAATCGACACGGCCAATCGAACAAAGACACAATGAGCATATTGTTCCTCAAATGTAAGCATTTTTACAGTTCATTCGATCTTTTGGCCCAAACTGATTCCACAAAATAAGCCTAAAATCTTTGAAATTGTAATAAATTTGTATACGGTAGGAAGTTAAATATTACCTTTGATGTTTAGGAACTTTTGTTAAAATACATGGTTACCATAAATCCTTTAATCTCAATAATAACAGAGAGAAATATAAATTATAATCGTTTTCACTTTTCTACAAAGAGAAACTAGATGACTGAGTTGATGCATTTGCTGCTCTCATTAAAACAGAAGCCCATCACAGCGGATGCAGTGTCATAAATAAATGAAGATGCTGATGGAGTCCTGACCTTCTCCTCAAAAGGGTTATTGATGTGCTTAACTACAGCAGTGCGCCAGGGAATGTTTTCATTTCCTCTACAGAAGGATGGACTCAGCAAAAATTCTATCAACAAAAATGCGATCCATTATTGATATTAGTTATTAAGCGGACATTTATCTTGTCTTGAATAAACTGTTAAATTACATGTACCGGATTAGAAATTATAGATTTATGAATGATGGGTTTTGTTAAATGTTGCTATTGATTAAAACAAACAATGCAAGTAGTACTCAGAAAGTGCAGATTGTCAGTTAAGACACAATGATTGCGTCCTTATAATGGAGTTGAGGGCAAAAAAGTTTATAAAACCGAAATGTGAAAAATCAAAACAACCAATTGCAAACATCTAATATGTACATACATTATTAATTGTCTCATCATTAAGAACCATGGAGAGTTCAGCAGGAGTCTAATAAAAATACTTAAGTGCTTAGACCGAGCAAAGAAGGACAGACAAGAAAGCCACCACAGTCCGTCAACCCGGCTGCCCTTTAACCATATATTAAATGTTAGGTTTTCTTCCGCCTTAGTTATGAATGTGAAAATATTCTGGTATTCATTGTTCAAATTGCAGATTATTTTGAAAGAAATATATATATTAAAATGGTCAATAATTAAGGGAATATAGTATAGCTTTGATATTCTTTATCCAAAATATTGAAATGCTGGATTATCCACCAAACAAATGGATTGGAAGTACTTTTTCTGCAGGTTACAGATAAACCAAACAGCCAAAGGTCATTCTGCCATGAAATCTTCTAATAAAAATTGAGCACAGAGGGGGGTTTAATATGGTCATTTTCTCTGCAGATAGCCCCCTCTGACAGCCCCAGCCCCCCACCCCTCCTCCAAGAGTGTGAGATCCCAAAGGGAGGAGAGCTGCACAGCCGTTGCCAAGGAGACCAGACAGAATCACAGCTGAGTTTGAGACGATGAGAGGGACACGGCTGCTTTAAGATTCCCTGTCAGATCCTATCATGAGCATTGGACAGTACAAACTGCAGACAATAGAACAATGTCACCATCAGTCTACGCAAGACGGAGTAACATAGAACACCTTGTCACTATGAAGACGTGGGTTGAAATCAGGCTTCAGACCTTTGGTGAATGTCATCCCCTATAACTCCCAATTTCGCTCTTAAAACTGTCTAACAACAACAAATAATGGCCAAAAGTTTAAAGCTGGATAATAAGCAATCTGAGTAGAAAGAGGTGACATAGTTCCACAATAGGCTCTGAGATCTAATCAATGGTGCACACCCTATTAACAACAAAAGTGTAAAAATGACAAAATATAGATTGTTTCATGTAAGGTCTTGAGCCCCTCTTTATCTTTTATATGTAACACTTAAATAACACACATTAAATTAATATTAATCATCTGAAATACTAGGAAATAGGAAACCTCAAACTTATAATGGAGCAGCATATCTAGGGCAATCATGACTGTGTTGCTTTATATCGATTACTTATGCCTGCTGGCTCAGTGACACAGCAGCTCCATCAGGCCTACCATCCCCCTAATGCCCGCACACACCCTCCTTGCAGTCCTGGAGCATCCTGTGCAAATATTGATCGCCAGGTTTTTATCTGTGTGTTGCTTGTGAAGAAAACACAATGGGAGGTATGCATGCTTTAGAAGCTAATCAATCGGAGCCATGGTAAAGACGATAGATTTAACACAAGACACAAACTGGTAATAAAACCAGCTCTACCAGTGGACAGGTGGAGCTCTCCAGGGTGCTGAATCTCCCCTTTGAAGTGCAAGACAGAACACAGCAGCGTCACTCAGCATGTCAGCGAGAAACATGACTCATCTTCACATGCTATTTTCAAATGGTTCTAGTTTAATCTACATGAACTGCCCTTATGCACAGTTTGAGAACATGCTTTACTTTTTTATTTTACACTGTAGGAATAAGAACGTCCAGTAGAAAGAGGAGGGTATGTAAACTAGTATATTCACAGACAAACATCATCCAATATTCAAATTGTGTCTGCTGCAGAATTCTGTGACATAACTGCATTTGCTGCAAAGACAGATTAGAGTAATTGCTGCGTTAAAAATTGCAAGTCAGCACTATGAAGACGTCCATAAGGACATATTAAAGCACACATGAGCCATAACACCAGCCCCCACATTTTCAGTATTCCTAATCACAATGTCCTAGTCTTGAGTTTCTATATTTAGCCCTTAGTAGTTCTACCAGTGTCTGACTTTGGCAGCAGAAAAAGGTTTGTATCACCATAATATGGGAAATGTCATGAAATGTTAGTAGACTTTGAAATACAGCATAACATGATATTATGTGTCAACATATGTAAAATATATGTTAAATTGCCAAGAAATGATCATGAAGTAGGATTGTCATTAACTGTAATTAAAATGATTTAACAATGTTAAATTGAATTAATGCAGATCCTAAATTTCCTATAAACATATCTCACAGTACTCATTTGAAATGCTGTAAAGTTTCTGCTGTATTCTAATTAAAGTAATACAGCAACTTCCAGTTTAACTCCAGCATAATTCGTAGCCTCCCAGAACAAAAACAAGAAAACAGAAAAATTCTTCTCTACACCAAATGCAGAACACTGAGCAAGTCCTTGTTCTGTGTTTAACAGCCAAGTCACAGCAGTAGGTGAGAGGAAAGCCAGACAGCCTCCCTATCTCCTTCATCCGTCTTTCTCCCCTTTAGTTACAGTGAAAGATTTAAAAATAGCATTTGCAGCAGTTTGAGCATACTTTATTCCATCAACAGCAAAAAAGTAATAGTTACTTACTAGTAATAATATTTTTTTTACATTAAATAACAAGAAAATCACTATAATATACAAGTCACTATGCATTTGCACCAGAAGGTAGTTAGTATTTCTATTGTTAATATTTTAAATACCATCTCTGCCAGGTCTCCTAAAACAAAATTTTTTATGTTTATGTCACTGAACTGGAGGAAAACATCATTTGATCATCATTTTAAATCGCTTTGTGAAATACAATTGACTTTATAAATATGGCCAGTATGCATCATGCAGAAAAGCCATCTGTGGTATGAGCAGAGACTAAAAGACATTCATTGTGGGCACACACAGGCCAAACCAGGAAATGGCAGAGTCAAGGTCAACATGAAGAAATAAAATGGAAAACCTACATTTAAGGTTTTGCTCTCTGGCACATAGGGCACCATGCATGTCATAACCAGTACCACTTCCACTCTGTATCTAGTTTCTAAAGCATGAATGGGCCATTTACCATATCTACGGATACATTATTTTACCATGGAGAACTAAGCCTCTGCTTTCGTGCATTGATGTCAAGCCAGGCTCTATCCTCGGGTGGCTATGTTGACATCTATTTCAACAAGAAGTGTTGACTCTAAAACACAGAAGTTAGCGGTGTACATAATACAATTAGAGTGCAGCAGAGCCATATCCATTACAGCGGGGATTGGAATCCCATGGCCTAAGTCTACTCAGACGTACTCCGTCATGCAAATCATTTTCTCTGCTCCATCCCACACACACAACAGCAGGATTGCACCAGGCAATGGCATGTTACTTGCCTCAAAGGACCTTGTCTACAGATTGTCTTTTCCTCTGTTGCTTTCTCTCCACCTTATATGTTTGTGCTACTTTCAGTGTGAACAATGTTTTATAAATCATCAGTCATCTGAGGTTTATCAAATGCAGCCAAAGACCATTAACTTGGCAGTGCCCATTTGGCCAAGGATCACAGCCATCAAGCAGAGCCACCCGCTAAGCAGATCCACTAATAGAAACATGAATCATGAGTCTAAAATAAATGTGAATAAACAGAAATCCTCTGTCCATTACTTTTGCAGTAGAAGAATCAAGAGGGATAAATGTGACTGAATGAGAATATCATCAGAAATTATAATATTAATGTCAAAGCTGCAGCAAATACACTGATACAAAAAAATACATAACAAGCAGTTATACCATTTTAAGTAAATACATAGGCTAATCTGGTGGTTGTGTTCATAAAACAAACTTGCTAGAATGAATTGTTTCCACAGAATGTCATTGTCTCAGGACCAGCAGCACAAGGAGGTCATTTACCAAAGGTTAAACACCCATGAAAACGGGCCCTTTGATGCCAACGGGTGCTTATTTGGCCATCTGGAGTCCCAACATGACAAAAAGTACAAAAAGCAGGTAAACTAGAGCACAGAGCTGCACTGCCAAGCACATAACACAACAGCTTATTAGGAAAGCATTGATGAGATCAAAACCACCAAAACTGAATAAGCAACGATACCTGGTAAATACCTGATGTGAGAGACAAATGCAGAACCATAGAAAGAACTTCTAATGTTTCACGTAGCATACAAGATGGACATTTATCTTTGATCTATTGCAATTTTATGTCCATTTATGCTAAGCTAAACAATCTGTATTCCTAAAACAATTTAGAGGATTTGTGAAGGCAGATTTGTTTGTTGGTATGAAAATCCCCAACTGTTCCCTCTAAACACCCCTACAGAATGGGTCCTATCCAGGGATTTATATCTGAGCCATGTGCTCCATCTTGCCGCCATGTGTATCAAAAAGGCTGACAGACCAAGCACTGCATCTATGAACCCTCTCACACTACACCTACAGTCCTGACATCACTACTGCACTGCTCTGCCGCAGAGGCTGTTCCTTAGCAACCAGCTCAGGAAACCATGTCACCATAGAAACCATCAGAGGAAAAAAAAAGAAATTCATAATATTTTGTGATGAGGATGCTAATGTAGAGTGCAGGTGATAGAGTTTATGAATAGGTTTACAGTAGTTAAAGAGCTGATTATTTCTGTGGGATGTTTTGTAACTAATTTGCTCAGTCAGCTTTATGTGCAGTTGCCACATAAGAGTTATCCATTCATATTAACCCATACAGGCCCACATCCCCTGTAATTGTGATCATATTTAGAATAATAATTAATGTATGCTTACAATGTAGTGTGAAATATTGCACTTGCTCCAAGATGTCACCAAAGTATAATAATGGCTCCTGTCCAGAAAGCTCAATTCAATGTACACATATATATGTATATAAAATCCAAGCAGCTTGTTATTTAGGTGTGTCTATTACTAACTCAATAAGTGAATCTACTGTAACCATTCAATGAGATGGAGTCCTAGAAACCCATTTCTTGTAATACATTTAGCAAATATTCCCAGTTGACTGGCTGTGTCTCTCTGTGGGTAAGGAAGCAATTCTCAGAGACATGATTAACAGAGGAAAAGTTCTATTTCTTCTAAAACCTCAACATTCACTCACTGTGTTAGATAAACTCAGCCTGGGTTGAAGGAAATGTGTACCAAGTCTGCCTTATGTGCAGTGTGCTGATGTAAGATTCCTATGCGAGATACAGTATCAACAGCAGAATACCAGTCTCCCCAACTAAATGTATCTAGGTACTGCACACAGCCAAGCTATGAACAGATAAGCAAAGGTCATGCCAGTCTCCTTTGACTTCTATCCTATAATTAATATATCAATGGTGGGAAAGTGGTGTAATATAATGGCACTCTCTCTCAGGTATAGAGCACTTAAGGTTGTCCTGGCTGCTTTGTTCCATGACTTTCAAATACAAACATCCAGTCCAAAAGCTTTCATTTGAAATAAGCATACTACAAATTAGAATATGGGCTATATATTAATATTATTATTATTATTATTATTATATTAACTAGCAGTAGCACTGCTATGCAAGCTACTGAAGGTACACTGAATGTATACACTGGCTGATTTTGCTTTGTAATGATTGTAACAGTGAATAAAGACCCACCCGGCTTTACAGGAACAGTGTTTTTCCTTAATTTCATTGTCTTCTGTCTCAATCACCAGGTGATGTGGTGGTTCACTTTAACACTGTGATCTGTAGGCTTTAGATTCTATCTTTTTAACCCGTTTTCGCTGCTGAATTAGTTTGACATCCTGAAATATCCTCCAAACGCATATTGGAAATCCTTCTCTCTGAAATCGCCTTTTTCCAAAAATTAGCTAGATATTTATGCAGAGAGTGCAGTTAGTAACATTGTGGGCTCTATGCAGCTCTGACAGCTTGACAGAGTAGCAGCAGGGGGCGGGGCTTAGCAAAGGGTCAATTAGGTTTCTTTTTCAAAAATGCAGATTTACTACTGTTGGTTACAAATGGGCAAGCTGTACCAGCTTGTACCAACTGCTTCACCAAATGTTTCCTCTCTAAAGGAAGGAGAACAAGTAGAGAAGTAAAGGGAGCACTGAAAGTCATACACAGACAAAGGTAGGGCTAAGTCCTATGTGACTTTCGGAAAGCAGATATGATTCCTTGGTAGACACTATATCACATAGTGGGCCTCATGCAGGAAGCGATATACAAACAAAATTCCTCTGATTTTTGCTTGTAAAATGTCTGGGCTAAATAAATAATATTGACTATAAAAACCCTTGGATGATATTGCGTGGCTTACATTCTGCTCTTTGATGCTTTTCGACTTTCCTGAAAAAGCCAGTATTGACGTGCTGGAAAATCACATTTACTTTGTTAAAGTTTATTTAACAGTACCAGTAAAAATGGGATTCATTGTTCAGCACACCTGGGTAAGAGTAGATTTGGATGGTTAAGAATGTTTGGTGCATTTGGTGTTGACTTTGTCTCTTAAGAGAAAATAAGAGCAACTTAAGAGAATGTTGCTGCATGAGGCCCTATGTTTCATACATGCATGTTATAGCTAGCTATACAACGTAATATGGGTTGTGTACTTCAGAAGATAGTAACATCACACACAGCTATGTGTATGTGTCATTCACCACAATATATTACAATCTTATTTTTTCTTTTATATAAGTAATTGACAGTTTAGGCCTCTTTTCAATATAAAATTTGTTGTTGGTCAAAAAAAATTATAACAAAAAACAAATTATTTTATCTATCCATTGTGAAATGTAATTTATATCCTATGTACCCAACATGCTTTTAATATTAGAAGTCTGAAATATGTGAGGTTCCCAGAATCACCACTACAAATGATAATTTAACACTCACCATCTTGCCGTCAACAGTATATAGCCTTTTGACGCTTCCAGAGTCCAGCTTGATGGCGTCTGTGACGTCAGTCATGACTTGCTCAAAGGAGTGTGCCGTCTTCTTGTTGAGCAAGATCCGCACAGCCTTGCGAGGCTTTACACCACTGCGGACAATGGTTACCAGTTTGGGCTTAATAAAGTCCTTGGTCTCTCTGTTTTCTGGGGATCCAGTCTTGGCGCTACCAAGGGAAGACGGGTCACGGATGGACAGAGCAGTCCTGGCACCAACTGCCCAGTTGGGATTTACATTCTTTGTGTAGTCCAGCATCTTGTAGGGCTCTATGGATGCACAAACATAGCTCTCCCCTGCAGAAGATCAAGGCACAATAAGAGATTTTCTATTTTCCCACGGATCACATGATAGTCTAACACTGGCTTATTCTGCTCTACAAGACTGAGGAAGTCATGCATTTTGTTTTGATCTAAATCAGCTATTAATATTGGTGGAGTTTGTGACTTAAGCTAATTGATCTCACATAACTCAATATAAAAATAAATTACCAAAAAAATAAACTTACAACAATTCAGGAACACTACTCACCTTCCACCAGCTGGTCCATGCTGGTGATCTTTGCTAACCCATCAACGGTATATATGGTCCGCACCCCTTGTGGCAAGTTGACATTATCTGACAGAGATCTTGTGAGGTCAGCCAGGAGTGCTTCTATAGACCTAAATCTATCCTGAGAAATGGCATACACAATCCCGTTGAAGTAGCGGTCCCCATTGCGGTAGAAACGAACCTTCTTGGCCTTCTTCTCTGAGGTCAGTGCTTGCAGTGTCCTGGTTCTGTACAGGCTGCAGTGAGCACTATGAGTGGGACTGGGAAGCCCATTCCCTCTTGAGCCCCTTCGGGTATATCTCTGAGCCTTGTCCCGCTCATCGAAGTGCTCCAGCTCCATGACTGTGCAGTGCTATTAAACCATAAATAATACAGAGAGAATGCTTACTATTTGAATAAGCCAACTTGAATTTATATAATACAATAGAGCAATTAGGCTCTCTGACAGTTGTTTACACTCCTGATACAGCATTGATGCAAGCTTTGATGCTGCTACTGCTGCTGCAGCTCATACACACATTATGAAGTAACATGTCACACCCATTTCATGCTCCCTGGTGTGTCTCAATTCAATCTTTACAGCAATGAAATTAACGCGCATTTGCAGCGGATAGTAAAACATCAACAGTATAAGCTGGTTAGCAATTTCAGCTGAAAACGTATTAATAGGTAAACAATAAATATATATAGCCTATAATACAGGGGGAAAAAAACTGTATAGAACATATGGATATTATTTTCCTGGTGCAATCTCTCTTACCTTTGAGGTCAGGACAGATGCAATAAAAGGTTTTTTTCTGTAAGCAGAACTTGTTTCAATGAATCATTTATTCATTTGACGCCTTCTAGATGAACCATGCGTCCCTTTGTTGCCCTGTGATGGTGCTCTGTCTTCCTGCTCGCCTGCCGTGTGTCTACTCTGCTGTGTGCTCGCATGCAGAGAGGAGGCAGGGCTGTAGCCGGTGTCCTCCACCCTCCTCCACCCTCCCCTCCCCATCTCTACTCCTCCACTCTGCCATTGCAGTGATTTACATCGGACCGCTCGGGTGTCTGCACTCCGCGTGCACGTTGCTATTAAGAGCGCGCCCCCGCAGAAACCTCAATGCGTGTTTAGCTGAGCTATATGATGCGCGTTCACAATGACCTGCTTTAATAACTCATACTGTGATACTCAAGTGCATATTAATAAAACAAATCCAATTATCGCCATTCACTAATTAGCACACAAGGGCAAGAAAGCGTTTAATTAGCTTAAAGCTACCACTCTAGTTTGTTTCTGGTTGGCTGGCAGCTGTTCCCCAAACATTAACCTTACTTTAGCACAACGCTAGCTAACTCATTTAGCAAACTGACTCTATGGGTTAAAGTGAAAACATACATATTAAATGAACAACGATTCACCTGCTCTCACATTAAATGTTCCATTTTGTGTAATTAAGTTAACTTACCACTTTCAATGATTACGTGAAGTTGGCGTCAGCTAACGTTAGTTAGCTAGTCTTCAGTTCATAAACTACGTCATTAACGTTAGTTAGCTAGTCTTCAGTTCATAAACTACGTCATTAACGTTAGTTAGCTAGTCTACAGTTCCTAAACTACGTCATCAACGTTAGTTAGCTGGTCTTCAGTTCATAAACTACGTCATTAACGTTAGTTAGCTAGTCTTCAGTTCATAAACTACGTCATTAACGTTAGTTAGCTAGTCTTCAGTTCATAAAGTAAGTCATTAATGTTAGTTAGCTAGTCTTCAGTTCATAAAGTAAGTCATTAACGTTAGTTAGCTAGTCTTCAGTTCATAAAGTAAGTCATTAACGTTAGTTAGCTAGTCTTCAGTTCATAAACTACGTCATTAACGTTAGTTAGCTAGTCTTCAGTTCATAAAGTAAGTCATTAACGTTAGTTAGCTAGTCTTCAGTTCATAAAGTAAGTCATTAACGTTAGTTAGCTAGTCTTCAGTTAAACTACGTCATTAACGTTAGTTAGCTAGTCCTCAGTTCATAGAGTAAGTCATTAACGTTAGTTAGCTAGTCTTCAGTTCATAAAGTAAGTCATTAACGTTAGTTAGCTAGCCTTCAGTTCATAAACTACGTCATTAACGTTAGTTAGCTAGTCTTCAGTTAATAAACTACGTCATTAACGTTAGTTAGCTAGTCTTCAGTTAAACTACGTCATTAACGTTAGTTAGCTAATCTTCAGTTCATAAACTACGTCATTAACGTTAGTTAGCTAGCCTTCAGTTCATAAAGTAAGTCATTAACGTTAGTTAGCTAGCCTTCAGTTCATAAACTACGTCATTAACGTTAGTTAGCTAGTCTTCAGTTCATAAAGTAAGTCATTAACGTTAGTTAGCTAGCCTTCAGTTCATAAATTACGTCATTAACGTTAGTTAGCTAGTCTTCAGTTCATAAAGTAAGTCATTAACGTTAGTTAGCTAGTCTTCAGTTCATAAAGTAAGTCATTAACGTTAGTTAGCTAGCCTTCAGTTCATAAACTACGTCATTAACGTTAGTTAGCTAGTCTTCAGTTCATAAAGTAAGTCATTAACGTTAGTTAGCTAGTCTTCAGTTCATAAAGTAAGTCATTAACGTTAGTTAGCTAGTCTTCAGTTCATAAACTACGTCATTAATGTTAGTTAGCTAGTCTTCAGTTCATAAACTACGTCATTAACGTTAGTTAGCTAGTCTTCAGTTCATAAAGTAAGTCATTAACGTTAGTTAGCTAGTCTTCAGTTAATAAACTACGTCATTAATGTTAGTTAGCTAGTCTTCAGTTAATAAACTACGTCATTAACGTTAGTTAGCTAGTCTTCAGTTAATAAACTATGTCATTAACGTTAGTTAGCTAGCCTTCAGTTCATAAACTATGTCATTAACGTTAGTTAGCTAGTCTTCAGTTAATAGACTACGTCATTAACGTTAGTTAGCTAGTCTTCAGTTCATAAACTACGTCATTAACGTTAGTTAGCTAGTCTTCAGTTCATAAAGTAAGTCATTAATGTTAGTTAGCTAGTCTTCAGTTCATAAAGTAAGTCATTAACGTTAGTTAGCTAGTCTTCAGTTCATAAAGTAAGTCATTAACGTTAGTTAGCTAGTCTTCAGTTCATAAACTACGTCATTAACGTTAGTTAGCTAGTCTTCAGTTCATAAAGTAAGTCATTAACGTTAGTTAGCTAGTCTTCAGTTCATAAAGTAAGTCATTAACGTTAGTTAGCTAGTCTTCAGTTAAACTACGTCATTAACGTTAGTTAGCTAGTCCTCAGTTCATAGAGTAAGTCATTAACGTTAGTTAGCTAGTCTTCAGTTCATAAAGTAAGTCATTAACGTTAGTTAGCTAGCCTTCAGTTCATAAACTACGTCATTAACGTTAGTTAGCTAGTCTTCAGTTAATAAACTACGTCATTAACGTTAGTTAGCTAGTCTTCAGTTAAACTACGTCATTAACGTTAGTTAGCTAATCTTCAGTTCATAAACTACGTCATTAACGTTAGTTAGCTAGCCTTCAGTTCATAAAGTAAGTCATTAACGTTAGTTAGCTAGCCTTCAGTTCATAAACTACGTCATTAACGTTAGTTAGCTAGTCTTCAGTTCATAAAGTAAGTCATTAACGTTAGTTAGCTAGCCTTCAGTTCATAAATTACGTCATTAACGTTAGTTAGCTAGTCTTCAGTTCATAAAGTAAGTCATTAACGTTAGTTAGCTAGTCTTCAGTTCATAAAGTAAGTCATTAACGTTAGTTAGCTAGCCTTCAGTTCATAAACTACGTCATTAACGTTAGTTAGCTAGTCTTCAGTTCATAAAGTAAGTCATTAACGTTAGTTAGCTAGTCTTCAGTTCATAAAGTAAGTCATTAACGTTAGTTAGCTAGTCTTCAGTTCATAAACTACGTCATTAATGTTAGTTAGCTAGTCTTCAGTTCATAAACTACGTCATTAACGTTAGTTAGCTAGTCTTCAGTTCATAAAGTAAGTCATTAACGTTAGTTAGCTAGTCTTCAGTTAATAAACTACGTCATTAATGTTAGTTAGCTAGTCTTCAGTTAATAAACTACGTCATTAACGTTAGTTAGCTAGTCTTCAGTTAATAAACTATGTCATTAACGTTAGTTAGCTAGCCTTCAGTTCATAAACTATGTCATTAACGTTAGTTAGCTAGTCTTCAGTTAATAGACTATGTCATTAACGTTAGTTAGCTAGTCTTCCGTTCATAAAGTAAGTCATTAACGTTAGTTAGCTAGTCTTCAGTTCATAAAGTAAGTCATTAAAGTTAGTTAGCTAGCCTTCAGTTCATGAAACTACGTCATTAACGTTAGTTAGCTAGTCTTCAGTTAATAAGCTACGTCATTAACGTTAGTTAGCTAGTCTTCAGTTAATAAACTACGTCATTAACGTTAGTTAGCTAGTCTTCAGTTCATAAAGTAAGTCATTAACGTTAGTTAGCTAGCCTTCAGTTCATAAATTACGTCATTAACGTTAGTTAGCTAGTCTTCAGTTCATAAAGTAAGTCATTAACGTTAGTTAGCTAGTCTTCAGTTCATAAAGTAAGTCATTAACGTTAGTTAGCTAGCCTTCAGTTCATAAACTACGTCATTAACGTTAGTTAGCTAGTCTTCAGTTCATAAAGTAAGTCATTAACGTTAGTTAGCTAGTCTTCAGTTCATAAAGTAAGTCATTAACGTTAGTTAGCTAGTCTTCAGTTCATAAACTACGTCATTAATGTTAGTTAGCTAGTCTTCAGTTCATAAACTACGTCATTAACGTTAGTTAGCTAGTCTTCAGTTCATAAAGTAAGTCATTAACGTTAGTTAGCTAGTCTTCAGTTAATAAACTACGTCATTAATGTTAGTTAGCTAGTCTTCAGTTAATAAACTACGTCATTAACGTTAGTTAGCTAGTCTTCAGTTAATAAACTATGTCATTAACGTTAGTTAGCTAGCCTTCAGTTCATAAACTATGTCATTAACGTTAGTTAGCTAGTCTTCAGTTAATAGACTATGTCATTAACGTTAGTTAGCTAGTCTTCCGTTCATAAAGTAAGTCATTAACGTTAGTTAGCTAGTCTTCAGTTCATAAAGTAAGTCATTAAAGTTAGTTAGCTAGCCTTCAGTTCATGAAACTACGTCATTAACGTTAGTTAGCTAGTCTTCAGTTAATAAGCTACGTCATTAACGTTAGTTAGCTAGTCTTCAGTTAATAAACTACGTCATTAACGTTAGTTAGCTAGTCTTCAGTTCATAAAGTAAGTCATTAACGTTAGTTAGCTAGTCTTCAGTTCATAAACTACGTCATTAACGTTAGTTAGCTAGTCCTCAGTTCATAAAGTAAGTCATTAACGTTAGTTAGCTAGTCTTCAGTTCATAAACTACGTCATTAACGTTAGTTAGCTAGTCTTCAGTTCATAAAGTAAGTCATTAACGTTAGTTAGCTAGTCCTCAGTTCATAGAGTAAGTCATTAACGTTAGTTAGCTAGTCTTCAGTTCATAAAGTAAGTCATTAACGTTAGTTAGCTAGCCTTCAGTTCATAAACTACGTCATTAACGTTAGTTAGCTAATCTTCAGTTAATAAACTACGTCATTAACGTTAGTTAGCTAGTCTTCAGTTAAACTACATCATTAACGTTAGTTAGCTAGTCTTCAGTTCATAAACTACGTCATTAACGTTAGTTAGCTAGCCTTCAGTTCATAAAGTAAGTCATTAACGTTAGTTAGCTAGCCTTCAGTTCATAAACTACGTCATTAACGTTAGTTAGCTAGTCTTCAGTTCATAAAGTAAGTCATTAACGTTAGTTAGCTAGCCTTCAGTTCATAAACTACGTCATTAACGTTAGTTAGCTAGTCTTCAGTTCATAAAGTAAGTCATTAACGTTAGTTAGCTAGTCTTCAGTTCATAAAGTAAGTCATTAACGTTAGTTAGCTAGCCTTCAGTTCATAAACTACGTCATTAACGTTAGTTAGCTAGTCTTCAGTTCATAAAGTAAGTCATTAACGTTAGTTAGCTAGTCTTCAGTTCATAAAGTAAGTCATTAACGTTAGTTAGCTAGTCTTCAGTTCATAAACTACGTCATTAACGTTAGTTAGCTAGTCTTCAGTTCATAAAGTAAGTCATTAACGTTAGTTAGCTAGTCTTCAGTTAATAAACTACGTCATTAACGTTAGTTAGCTAGTCTTCAGTTAATAAACTACGTCATTAACGTTAGTTAGCTAGTCTTCAGTTAATAAACTATGTCATTAACGTTAGTTAGCTAGCCTTCAGTTCATAAACTACGTCATTAACGTTAGTTAGCTAGTCTTCAGTTAATAAACTACGTCATTAACGTTAGTTAGCTAGTCTTCCGTTCATAAAGTAAGTCATTAACGTTAGTTAGCTAGTCTTCAGTTCATAAAGTAAGTCATTAAGGTTAGTTAGCTAGCCTTCAGTTCATAAACTACGTCATTAACGTTAGTTAGCTAGTCTTCAGTTAATAAGCTACGTCATTAACGTTAGTTAGCTAGTCGTCAGTTAATAAACTACGTCATTAACGTTAGTTAGCTAGTCTTCAGTTCATAAAGTAAGTCATTAACGTTAGTTAGCTAGTCTTCAGTTCATAAACTACGTCATTAACGTTAGTTAGCTAGTCCTCAGTTCATAAAGTAAGTCATTAACGTTAGTTAGCTAGTCTTCAGTTCATAAAGTAAGTCATTAACATTATTAGCTAGTCTTCAGTTAATAAACTACGTCATTAACGTTAGTTAGCTAATCTTCAGTTCATAAACTACGTCATTAACGTTAGTTAGCTAGCCTTCAGTTCATAAAGTAAGTCATTAACGTTAGTTAGCTAGCCTTCAGTTCATAAACTACGTCATTAACGTTAGTTAGCTAGTCTTCAGTTCATAAAGTAAGTCATTAACGTTAGTTAGCTAGCCTTCAGTTCATAAATTACGTCATTAACGTTAGTTAGCTAGTCTTCAGTTCATAAAGTAAGTCATTAACGTTAGTTAGCTAGTCTTCAGTTCATAAAGTAAGTCATTAACGTTAGTTAGCTAGCCTTCAGTTCATAAACTACGTCATTAACGTTAGTTAGCTAGTCTTCAGTTCATAAAGTAAGTCATTAACGTTAGTTAGCTAGTCTTCAGTTCATAAAGTAAGTCATTAACGTTAGTTAGCTAGTCTTCAGTTCATAAACTACGTCATTAATGTTAGTTAGCTAGTCTTCAGTTCATAAACTACGTCATTAACGTTAGTTAGCTAGTCTTCAGTTCATAAAGTAAGTCATTAACGTTAGTTAGCTAGTCTTCAGTTAATAAACTACGTCATTAATGTTAGTTAGCTAGTCTTCAGTTAATAAACTACGTCATTAACGTTAGTTAGCTAGTCTTCAGTTAATAAACTATGTCATTAACGTTAGTTAGCTAGCCTTCAGTTCATAAACTATGTCATTAACGTTAGTTAGCTAGTCTTCAGTTAATAGACTACGTCATTAACGTTAGTTAGCTAGTCTTCAGTTCATAAAGTAAGTCATTAACGTTAGTTAGCTAGTCTTCAGTTCATAAAGTAAGTCATTAATGTTAGTTAGCTAGTCTTCAGTTCATAAAGTAAGTCATTAACGTTAGTTAGCTAGTCTTCAGTTCATAAAGTAAGTCATTAACGTTAGTTAGCTAGTCTTCAGTTCATAAACTACGTCATTAACGTTAGTTAGCTAGTCTTCAGTTCATAAAGTAAGTCATTAACGTTAGTTAGCTAGTCTTCAGTTCATAAAGTAAGTCATTAACGTTAGTTAGCTAGTCTTCAGTTAAACTACGTCATTAACGTTAGTTAGCTAGTCCTCAGTTCATAGAGTAAGTCATTAACGTTAGTTAGCTAGTCTTCAGTTCATAAAGTAAGTCATTAACGTTAGTTAGCTAGCCTTCAGTTCATAAACTACGTCATTAACGTTAGTTAGCTAGTCTTCAGTTAATAAACTACGTCATTAACGTTAGTTAGCTAGTCTTCAGTTAAACTACGTCATTAACGTTAGTTAGCTAATCTTCAGTTCATAAACTACGTCATTAACGTTAGTTAGCTAGCCTTCAGTTCATAAAGTAAGTCATTAACGTTAGTTAGCTAGCCTTCAGTTCATAAACTACGTCATTAACGTTAGTTAGCTAGTCTTCAGTTCATAAAGTAAGTCATTAACGTTAGTTAGCTAGCCTTCAGTTCATAAATTACGTCATTAACGTTAGTTAGCTAGTCTTCAGTTCATAAAGTAAGTCATTAACGTTAGTTAGCTAGTCTTCAGTTCATAAAGTAAGTCATTAACGTTAGTTAGCTAGCCTTCAGTTCATAAACTACGTCATTAACGTTAGTTAGCTAGTCTTCAGTTCATAAAGTAAGTCATTAACGTTAGTTAGCTAGTCTTCAGTTCATAAAGTAAGTCATTAACGTTAGTTAGCTAGTCTTCAGTTCATAAACTACGTCATTAATGTTAGTTAGCTAGTCTTCAGTTCATAAACTACGTCATTAACGTTAGTTAGCTAGTCTTCAGTTCATAAAGTAAGTCATTAACGTTAGTTAGCTAGTCTTCAGTTAATAAACTACGTCATTAATGTTAGTTAGCTAGTCTTCAGTTAATAAACTACGTCATTAACGTTAGTTAGCTAGTCTTCAGTTAATAAACTATGTCATTAACGTTAGTTAGCTAGCCTTCAGTTCATAAACTATGTCATTAACGTTAGTTAGCTAGTCTTCAGTTAATAGACTATGTCATTAACGTTAGTTAGCTAGTCTTCCGTTCATAAAGTAAGTCATTAACGTTAGTTAGCTAGTCTTCAGTTCATAAAGTAAGTCATTAAAGTTAGTTAGCTAGCCTTCAGTTCATGAAACTACGTCATTAACGTTAGTTAGCTAGTCTTCAGTTAATAAGCTACGTCATTAACGTTAGTTAGCTAGTCTTCAGTTAATAAACTACGTCATTAACGTTAGTTAGCTAGTCTTCAGTTCATAAAGTAAGTCATTAACGTTAGTTAGCTAGTCTTCAGTTCATAAACTACGTCATTAACGTTAGTTAGCTAGTCCTCAGTTCATAAAGTAAGTCATTAACGTTAGTTAGCTAGTCTTCAGTTCATAAACTACGTCATTAACGTTAGTTAGCTAGTCTTCAGTTCATAAAGTAAGTCATTAACGTTAGTTAGCTAGTCCTCAGTTCATAGAGTAAGTCATTAACGTTAGTTAGCTAGTCTTCAGTTCATAAAGTAAGTCATTAACGTTAGTTAGCTAGCCTTCAGTTCATAAACTACGTCATTAACGTTAGTTAGCTAATCTTCAGTTAATAAACTACGTCATTAACGTTAGTTAGCTAGTCTTCAGTTAAACTACATCATTAACGTTAGTTAGCTAGTCTTCAGTTCATAAACTACGTCATTAACGTTAGTTAGCTAGCCTTCAGTTCATAAAGTAAGTCATTAACGTTAGTTAGCTAGCCTTCAGTTCATAAACTACGTCATTAACGTTAGTTAGCTAGTCTTCAGTTCATAAAGTAAGTCATTAACGTTAGTTAGCTAGCCTTCAGGTCATAAACTACATCATTAACGTTAGTTAGCTAGTCTTCAGTTCATAAAGTAAGTCATTAACGTTAGTTAGCTAGTCTTCAGTTCATAAAGTAAGTCATTAACGTTAGTTAGCTAGCCTTCAGTTCATAAACTACGTCATTAACGTTAGTTAGCTAGTCTTCAGTTCATAAAGTAAGTCATTAACGTTAGTTAGCTAATCTTCAGTTCATAAAGTAAGTCATTAACGTTAGTTAGCTAGTCTTCAGTTCATAAACTACGTCATTAACGTTAGTTAGCTAGTCTTCAGTTCATAAAGTAAGTCATTAACGTTAGTTAGCTAGTCTTCAGTTAATAAACTACGTCATTAACGTTAGTTAGCTAGTCTTCAGTTAATAAACTACGTCATTAACGTTAGTTAGCTAGTCTTCAGTTAATAAACTATGTCATTAACGTTAGTTAGCTAGCCTTCAGTTCATAAACTACGTCATTAACGTTAGTTAGCTAGTCTTCAGTTAATAAACTACGTCATTAACGTTAGTTAGCTAGTCTTCCGTTCATAAAGTAAGTCATTAACGTTAGTTAGCTAGTCTTCAGTTCATAAAGTAAGTCATTAAGGTTAGTTAGCTAGCCTTCAGTTCATAAACTACGTCATTAACGTTAGTTAGCTAGTCTTCAGTTAATAAGCTACGTCATTAACGTTAGTTAGCTAGTCGTCAGTTAATAAACTACGTCATTAACGTTAGTTAGCTAGTCTTCAGTTCATAAAGTAAGTCATTAACGTTAGTTAGCTAGTCTTCAGTTCATAAACTACGTCATTAACGTTAGTTAGCTAGTCCTCAGTTCATAAAGTAAGTCATTAACGTTAGTTAGCTAGTCTTCAGTTCATAAAGTAAGTCATTAACATTATTAGCTAGTCTTCAGTTAATAAACTACGTCATTAACGTTAGTTAGCTAGTCTTCAGTTCATAAACTACGTCATTAACGTTAGTTAGCTAGTCTTCAGTTCATAAAGTAAGTCATTAATGTTAGTTAGCTAGTCTTCAGTTCATAAAGTAAGTCATTAACGTTAGTTAGCTAGTCTTCAGTTCATAAAGTAAGTCATTAACGTTAGTTAGCTAGTCTTCAGTTCATAAACTACGTCATTAACGTTAGTTAGCTAGTCTTCAGTTCATAAAGTAAGTCATTAACGTTAGTTAGCTAGTCTTCAGTTCATAAAGTAAGTCATTAACGTTAGTTAGCTAGTCTTCAGTTAAACTACGTCATTAACGTTAGTTAGCTAGTCCTCAGTTCATAGAGTAAGTCATTAACGTTAGTTAGCTAGTCTTCAGTTCATAAAGTAAGTCATTAACGTTAGTTAGCTAGCCTTCAGTTCATAAACTACGTCATTAACGTTAGTTAGCTAGTCTTCGGTTAATAAACTACGTCATTAACGTTAGTTAGCTAGTCTTCAGTTAAACTACGTCATTAACGTTAGTTAGCTAATCTTCAGTTCATAAACTACGTCATTAACGTTAGTTAGCTAGCCTTCAGTTCATAAAGTAAGTCATTAACGTTAGTTAGCTAGCCTTCAGTTCATAAACTACGTCATTAACGTTAGTTAGCTAGTCTTCAGTTCATAAAGTAAGTCATTAACGTTAGTTAGCTAGCCTTCAGTTCATAAACTACGTCATTAACGTTAGTTAGCTAGTCTTCAGTTCAAAAAGTAAGTCATTAACGTTAGTTAGCTAGTCTTCAGTTCATAAAGTAAGTCATTAACGTTAGTTAGCTAGCCTTCAGTTCATAAACTACGTCATTAACGTTAGTTAGCTAGTCTTCAGTTCATAAAGTAAGTCATTAACGTTAGTTAGCTAGTCTTCAGTTAATAAACTACGTCATTAATGTTAGTTAGCTAGTCTTCAGTTAATAAACTACGTCATTAACGTTATTTAGCTAGTCTTCAGTTAATAAACTATGTCATTAACGTTAGTTAGCTAGCCTTCAGTTCATAAACTACGTCATTAACGTTAGTTAGCTAGTCTTCAGTTAATAAACTACGTCATTAACGTTAGTTAGCTAGTCTTCCGTTCATAAAGTAAGTCATTAACGTTAGTTAGCTAGTCTTCAGTTCATAAAGTAAGTCATTAAAGTTAGTTAGCTAGCCTTCAGTTCATGAAACTACGTCATTAACGTTAGTTAGCTAGTCTTCAGTTAATAAGCTACGTCATTAACGTTAGTTAGCTAGTCTTCAGTTAATAAACTACGTCATTAACGTTAGTTAGCTAGTCTTCAGTTCATAAAGTAAGTCATTAACGTTAGTTAGCTAGTCTTCAGTTCATAAACTACGTCATTAACGTTAGTTAGCTAGTCCTCAGTTCATAAAGTAAGTCATTAACGTTAGTTAGCTAGTCTTCAGTTCATAAACTACGTCATTAACGTTAGTTAGCTAGTCTTCAGTTCATAAAGTAAGTCATTAACGTTAGTTAGCTAGTCCTCAGTTCATAGAGTAAGTCATTAACGTTAGTTAGCTAGTCTTCAGTTCATAAAGTAAGTCATTAACGTTAGTTAGCTAGCCTTCAGTTCATAAACTACGTCATTAACATTAGTTAGCTAGTCTTCAGTTAATAAACTACGTCATTAACGTTAGTTAGCTAGTCTTCAGTTAAACTACGTCATTAACGTTAGTTAGCTAGTCTTCAGTTCATAAACTACGTCATTAACGTTAGTTAGCTAGCCTTCAGTTCATAAAGTAAGTCATTAACGTTAGTTAGCTAGCCTTCAGTTCATAAACTACGTCATTAACGTTAGTTAGCTAGTCTTCAGTTCATAAAGTAAGTCATTAACGTTAGTTAGCTAGCCTTCAGTTCATAAACTACGTCATTAACGTTAGTTAGCTAGTCTTCAGTTCATAAAGTAAGTCATTAACGTTAGTTAGCTAGTCTTCAGTTCATAAAGTAAGTCATTAACGTTAGTTAGCTAGCCTTCAGTTCATAAACTACGTCATTAACGTTAGTTAGCTAGTCTTCAGTTCATAAAGTAAGTCATTAACGTTAGTTAGCTAGTCTTCAGTTCATAAAGTAAGTCATTAACGTTAGTTAGCTAGTCTTCAGTTCATAAACTACGTCATTAACGTTAGTTAGCTAGTCTTCAGTTCATAAACTACGTCATTAACGTTAGTTAGCTAGTCTTCAGTTCATAAAGTAAGTCATTAACGTTAGTTAGCTAGTCTTCAGTTAATAAACTACGTCATTAACGTTAGTTAGCTAGTCTTCAGTTAATAAACTACGTCATTAACGTTAGTTAGCTAGTCTTCAGTTAATAAACTATGTCATTAACGTTAGTTAGCTAGCCTTCAGTTCATAAACTACGTCATTAACGTTAGTTAGCTAGCCTTCAGTTCATAAACTACGTCATTAACGTTAGTTAGCTAGTCTTCAGTTAATAAACTACGTCATTAACGTTAGTTAGCTAGTCTTCAGTTAAACTACGTCATTAACGTTAGTTAGCTAATCTTCAGTTCATAAACTACGTCATTAACGTTAGTTAGCTAGCCTTCAGTTCATAAAGTAAGTCATTAACGTTAGTTAGCTAGCCTTCAGTTCATAAACTACGTCATTAACGTTAGTTAGCTAGTCTTCAGTTCATAAAGTAAGTCATTAACGTTAGTTAGCTAGCCTTCAGTTCATAAATTACGTCATTAACGTTAGTTAGCTAGTCTTCAGTTCATAAAGTAAGTCATTAACGTTAGTTAGCTAGTCTTCAGTTCATAAAGTAAGTCATTAACGTTAGTTAGCTAGCCTTCAGTTCATAAACTACGTCATTAACGTTAGTTAGCTAGTCTTCAGTTCATAAAGTAAGTCATTAACGTTAGTTAGCTAGTCTTCAGTTCATAAAGTAAGTCATTAACGTTAGTTAGCTAGTCTTCAGTTCATAAACTACGTCATTAATGTTAGTTAGCTAGTCTTCAGTTCATAAACTACGTCATTAACGTTAGTTAGCTAGTCTTCAGTTCATAAAGTAAGTCATTAACGTTAGTTAGCTAGTCTTCAGTTAATAAACTACGTCATTAATGTTAGTTAGCTAGTCTTCAGTTAATAAACTACGTCATTAACGTTAGTTAGCTAGTCTTCAGTTAATAAACTATGTCATTAACGTTAGTTAGCTAGCCTTCAGTTCATAAACTATGTCATTAACGTTAGTTAGCTAGTCTTCAGTTAATAGACTACGTCATTAACGTTAGTTAGCTAGTCTTCAGTTCATAAACTACGTCATTAACGTTAGTTAGCTAGTCTTCAGTTCATAAAGTAAGTCATTAATGTTAGTTAGCTAGTCTTCAGTTCATAAAGTAAGTCATTAACGTTAGTTAGCTAGTCTTCAGTTCATAAAGTAAGTCATTAACGTTAGTTAGCTAGTCTTCAGTTCATAAACTACGTCATTAACGTTAGTTAGCTAGTCTCCAGTTCATAAAGTAAGTCATTAACGTTAGTTAGCTAGTCTTCAGTTCATAAAGTAAGTCATTAACGTTAGTTAGCTAGTCTTCAGTTAAACTACGTCATTAACGTTAGTTAGCTAGTCCTCAGTTCATAGAGTAAGTCATTAACGTTAGTTAGCTAGTCTTCAGTTCATAAAGTAAGTCATTAACGTTAGTTAGCTAGCCTTCAGTTCATAAACTACGTCATTAACGTTAGTTAGCTAGTCTTCAGTTAATAAACTACGTCATTAACGTTAGTTAGCTAGTCTTCAGTTAAACTACGTCATTAACGTTAGTTAGCTAATCTTCAGTTCATAAACTACGTCATTAACGTTAGTTAGCTAGCCTTCAGTTCATAAAGTAAGTCATTAACGTTAGTTAGCTAGCCTTCAGTTCATAAACTACGTCATTAACGTTAGTTAGCTAGTCTTCAGTTCATAAAGTAAGTCATTAACGTTAGTTAGCTAGCCTTCAGTTCATAAATTACGTCATTAACGTTAGTTAGCTAGTCTTCAGTTCATAAAGTAAGTCATTAACGTTAGTTAGCTAGTCTTCAGTTCATAAAGTAAGTCATTAACGTTAGTTAGCTAGCCTTCAGTTCATAAACTACGTCATTAACGTTAGTTAGCTAGTCTTCAGTTCATAAAGTAAGTCATTAACGTTAGTTAGCTAGTCTTCAGTTCATAAAGTAAGTCATTAACGTTAGTTAGCTAGTCTTCAGTTCATAAACTACGTCATTAATGTTAGTTAGCTAGTCTTCAGTTCATAAACTACGTCATTAACGTTAGTTAGCTAGTCTTCAGTTCATAAAGTAAGTCATTAACGTTAGTTAGCTAGTCTTCAGTTAATAAACTACGTCATTAATGTTAGTTAGCTAGTCTTCAGTTAATAAACTACGTCATTAACGTTAGTTAGCTAGTCTTCAGTTAATAAACTATGTCATTAACGTTAGTTAGCTAGCCTTCAGTTCATAAACTATGTCATTAACGTTAGTTAGCTAGTCTTCAGTTAATAGACTATGTCATTAACGTTAGTTAGCTAGTCTTCCGTTCATAAAGTAAGTCATTAACGTTAGTTAGCTAGTCTTCAGTTCATAAAGTAAGTCATTAAAGTTAGTTAGCTAGCCTTCAGTTCATGAAACTACGTCATTAACGTTAGTTAGCTAGTCTTCAGTTAATAAGCTACGTCATTAACGTTAGTTAGCTAGTCTTCAGTTAATAAACTACGTCATTAACGTTAGTTAGCTAGTCTTCAGTTCATAAAGTAAGTCATTAACGTTAGTTAGCTAGTCTTCAGTTCATAAACTACGTCATTAACGTTAGTTAGCTAGTCCTCAGTTCATAAAGTAAGTCATTAACGTTAGTTAGCTAGTCTTCAGTTCATAAACTACGTCATTAACGTTAGTTAGCTAGTCTTCAGTTCATAAAGTAAGTCATTAACGTTAGTTAGCTAGTCCTCAGTTCATAGAGTAAGTCATTAACGTTAGTTAGCTAGTCTTCAGTTCATAAAGTAAGTCATTAACGTTAGTTAGCTAGCCTTCAGTTCATAAACTACGTCATTAACGTTAGTTAGCTAATCTTCAGTTAATAAACTACGTCATTAACGTTAGTTAGCTAGTCTTCAGTTCATAAACTACGTCATTAACGTTAGTTAGCTAGCCTTCAGTTCATAAAGTAAGTCATTAACGTTAGTTAGCTAGCCTTCAGTTCATAAACTACGTCATTAACGTTAGTTAGCTAGTCTTCAGTTCATAAAGTAAGTCATTAACGTTAGTTAGCTAGCCTTCAGTTCATAAACTACGTCATTAACGTTAGTTAGCTAGTCTTCAGTTCATAAAGTAAGTCATTAACGTTAGTTAGCTAGTCTTCAGTTCATAAAGTAAGTCATTAACGTTAGTTAGCTAGCCTTCAGTTCATAAACTACGTCATTAACGTTAGTTAGCTAGTCTTCAGTTCATAAAGTAAGTCATTAACGTTAGTTAGCTAGTCTTCAGTTCATAAAGTAAGTCATTAACGTTAGTTAGCTAGTCTTCAGTTCATAAACTACGTCATTAACGTTAGTTAGCTAGTCTTCAGTTCATAAAGTAAGTCATTAACGTTAGTTAGCTAGTCTTCAGTTAATAAACTACGTCATTAACGTTAGTTAGCTAGTCTTCAGTTAATAAACTACGTCATTAACGTTAGTTAGCTAGTCTTCAGTTAATAAACTATGTCATTAACGTTAGTTAGCTAGCCTTCAGTTCATAAACTACGTCATTAACGTTAGTTAGCTAGTCTTCAGTTAATAAACTACGTCATTAACGTTAGTTAGCTAGTCTTCCGTTCATAAAGTAAGTCATTAACGTTAGTTAGCTAGTCTTCAGTTCATAAAGTAAGTCATTAAGGTTAGTTAGCTAGCCTTCAGTTCATAAACTACGTCATTAACGTTAGTTAGCTAGTCTTCAGTTAATAAGCTACGTCATTAACGTTAGTTAGCTAGTCGTCAGTTAATAAACTACGTCATTAACGTTAGTTAGCTAGTCTTCAGTTCATAAAGTAAGTCATTAACGTTAGTTAGCTAGTCTTCAGTTCATAAACTACGTCATTAACGTTAGTTAGCTAGTCCTCAGTTCATAAAGTAAGTCATTAACGTTAGTTAGCTAGTCTTCAGTTCATAAAGTAAGTCATTAACATTATTAGCTAGTCTTCAGTTAATAAACTACGTCATTAACGTTAGTTAGCTAGTCTTCAGTTCATAAACTACGTCATTAACGTTAGTTAGCTAGTCTTCAGTTCATAAAGTAAGTCATTAATGTTAGTTAGCTAGTCTTCAGTTCATAAAGTAAGTCATTAACGTTAGTTAGCTAGTCTTCAGTTCATAAAGTAAGTCATTAACGTTAGTTAGCTAGTCTTCAGTTCATAAACTACGTCATTAACGTTAGTTAGCTAGTCTTCAGTTCATAAAGTAAGTCATTAACGTTAGTTAGCTAGTCTTCAGTTCATAAAGTAAGTCATTAACGTTAGTTAGCTAGTCTTCAGTTAAACTACGTCATTAACGTTAGTTAGCTAGTCCTCAGTTCATAGAGTAAGTCATTAACGTTAGTTAGCTAGTCTTCAGTTCATAAAGTAAGTCATTAACGTTAGTTAGCTAGCCTTCAGTTCATAAACTACGTCATTAACGTTAGTTAGCTAGTCTTCGGTTAATAAACTACGTCATTAACGTTAGTTAGCTAGTCTTCAGTTAAACTACGTCATTAACGTTAGTTAGCTAATCTTCAGTTCATAAACTACGTCATTAACGTTAGTTAGCTAGCCTTCAGTTCATAAAGTAAGTCATTAACGTTAGTTAGCTAGCCTTCAGTTCATAAACTACGTCATTAACGTTAGTTAGCTAGTCTTCAGTTCATAAAGTAAGTCATTAACGTTAGTTAGCTAGCCTTCAGTTCATAAACTACGTCATTAACGTTAGTTAGCTAGTCTTCAGTTCAAAAAGTAAGTCATTAACGTTAGTTAGCTAGTCTTCAGTTCATAAAGTAAGTCATTAACGTTAGTTAGCTAGCCTTCAGTTCATAAACTACGTCATTAACGTTAGTTAGCTAGTCTTCAGTTCATAAAGTAAGTCATTAACGTTAGTTAGCTAGTCTTCAGTTAATAAACTACGTCATTAATGTTAGTTAGCTAGTCTTCAGTTAATAAACTACGTCATTAACGTTATTTAGCTAGTCTTCAGTTAATAAACTATGTCATTAACGTTAGTTAGCTAGCCTTCAGTTCATAAACTACGTCATTAACGTTAGTTAGCTAGTCTTCAGTTAATAAACTACGTCATTAACGTTAGTTAGCTAGTCTTCCGTTCATAAAGTAAGTCATTAACGTTAGTTAGCTAGTCTTCAGTTCATAAAGTAAGTCATTAAAGTTAGTTAGCTAGCCTTCAGTTCATGAAACTACGTCATTAACGTTAGTTAGCTAGTCTTCAGTTAATAAGCTACGTCATTAACGTTAGTTAGCTAGTCTTCAGTTAATAAACTACGTCATTAACGTTAGTTAGCTAGTCTTCAGTTCATAAAGTAAGTCATTAACGTTAGTTAGCTAGTCTTCAGTTCATAAACTACGTCATTAACGTTAGTTAGCTAGTCCTCAGTTCATAAAGTAAGTCATTAACGTTAGTTAGCTAGTCTTCAGTTCATAAACTACGTCATTAACGTTAGTTAGCTAGTCTTCAGTTCATAAAGTAAGTCATTAACGTTAGTTAGCTAGTCCTCAGTTCATAGAGTAAGTCATTAACGTTAGTTAGCTAGTCTTCAGTTCATAAAGTAAGTCATTAACGTTAGTTAGCTAGCCTTCAGTTCATAAACTACGTCATTAACATTAGTTAGCTAGTCTTCAGTTAATAAACTACGTCATTAACGTTAGTTAGCTAGTCTTCAGTTAAACTACGTCATTAACGTTAGTTAGCTAGTCTTCAGTTCATAAACTACGTCATTAACGTTAGTTAGCTAGCCTTCAGTTCATAAAGTAAGTCATTAACGTTAGTTAGCTAGCCTTCAGTTCATAAACTACGTCATTAACGTTAGTTAGCTAGTCTTCAGTTCATAAAGTAAGTCATTAACGTTAGTTAGCTAGCCTTCAGTTCATAAACTACGTCATTAACGTTAGTTAGCTAGTCTTCAGTTCATAAAGTAAGTCATTAACGTTAGTTAGCTAGTCTTCAGTTCATAAAGTAAGTCATTAACGTTAGTTAGCTAGCCTTCAGTTCATAAACTACGTCATTAACGTTAGTTAGCTAGTCTTCAGTTCATAAAGTAAGTCATTAACGTTAGTTAGCTAGTCTTCAGTTCATAAAGTAAGTCATTAACGTTAGTTAGCTAGTCTTCAGTTCATAAACTACGTCATTAACGTTAGTTAGCTAGTCTTCAGTTCATAAACTACGTCATTAACGTTAGTTAGCTAGTCTTCAGTTCATAAAGTAAGTCATTAACGTTAGTTAGCTAGTCTTCAGTTAATAAACTACGTCATTAACGTTAGTTAGCTAGTCTTCAGTTAATAAACTACGTCATTAACGTTAGTTAGCTAGTCTTCAGTTAATAAACTATGTCATTAACGTTAGTTAGCTAGCCTTCAGTTCATAAACTACGTCATTAACGTTAGTTAGCTAGCCTTCAGTTCATAAACTACGTCATTAACGTTAGTTAGCTAGTCTTCAGTTAATAAACTACGTCATTAACGTTAGTTAGCTAGTCTTCCGTTCATAAAGTAAGTCATTAACGTTAGTTAGCTAGTCTTCAGTTCATAAAGTAAGTCATTAAGGTTAGTTAGCTAGCCTTCAGTTCATAAACTACGTCATTAACGTTAGTTAGCTAGTCTTCAGTTAATAAGCTACGTCATTAACGTTAGTTAGCTAGTCTTCAGTTCATAAACTACGTCATTAACGTTAGTTAGCTAGTCTTCAGTTCATAAAGTAAGTCATTAACGTTAGTTAGCTAGTCTTCAGTTCATAAACTACGTCATTAACGTTAGTTAGCTAGTCCTCAGTTCATAAAGTAAGTCATTAACGTTAGTTAGCTAGTCTTCAGTTCATAAACTACGTCATTAACGTTAGTTAGCTAGTCTTCAGTTCATAAAGTAAGTCATTAACGTTAGTTAGCTAGTCCTCAGTTCATAGAGTAAGTCATTAACGTTAGTTAGCTAGTCTTCAGTTCATAAAGTAAGTCATTAACGTTAGTTAGCTAGCCTTCAGTTCATAAACTACGTCATTAACGTTAGTTAGCTAGTCTTCAGTTAATAAACTACGTCATTAACGTTAGTTAGCTAGCCTTCAGTTCATAAACTACGTCATTAACGTTAGTTAGCTAGTCTTCAGTTCATAAAGTAAGTCATTAACGTTAGTTAGCTAGTCTTCAGTTCATAAAGTAAGTCATTAACGTTAGTTAGCTAGCCTTCAGTTCATAAACTACGTCATTAACGTTAGTTAGCTAGTCTTCAGTTCATAAAGTAAGTCATTAACGTTAGTTAGCTAGTCTTCAGTTCATAAAGTCATTAACGTTAGTTAGCTAGTCTTCAGTTCATAAACTACGTCATTAACGTTAGTTAGCTAGTCTTCAGTTCATAAACTACGTCATTAACGTTAGTTAGCTAGTCTTCAGTTAATAAACTACGTCATTAACGTTAGTTAGCTAGTCTTCAGTTAATAAACTATGTCATTAACGTTAGTTAGCTAGCCTTCAGTTCATAAACTACGTCATTAACGTTAGTTAGCTAGTCTTCAGTTAATAAACTACGTCATTAACGTTAGTTAGCTAGTGTTCCGTTCATAAAGTAAGTCATTAACGTTAGTTAGCTAGTCTTCGGTTAATAAACTACGTCATTAACGTTAGTTAGCTAGTCTTCAGTTAAACTACGTCATTAACGTTAGTTAGCTAGTCTTCAGTTCATAAACTACGTCATTAACGTTAGTTAGCTAGTCTTCAGTTCATAAAGTAAGTCATTAACGTTAGTTAGCTAGTCTTCAGTTCATAAAGTAAGTCATTAACGTTAGTTAGCTAGTCTTCAGTTAAACTACGTCATTAACGTTAGTTAGCTAGTCCTCAGTTCATAGAGTAAGTCATTAACGTTAGTTAGCTAGTCTTCAGTTCATAAAGTAAGTCATTAACGTTAGTTAGCTAGCCTTCAGTTCATAAACTACGTCATTAACGTTAGTTAGCTAGTCTTCGGTTAATAAACTACGTCATTAACGTTAGTTAGCTAGTCTTCAGTTAAACTACGTCATTAACGTTAGTTAGCTAATCTTCAGTTCATAAACTACGTCATTAACGTTAGTTAGCTAGCCTTCAGTTCATAAAGTAAGTCATTAACGTTAGTTAGCTAGCCTTCAGTTCATAAACTACGTCATTAACGTTAGTTAGCTAGTCTTCAGTTCATAAAGTAAGTCATTAACGTTAGTTAGCTAGCCTTCAGTTCATAAACTACGTCATTAACGTTAGTTAGCTAGTCTTCAGTTCAAAAAGTAAGTCATTAACGTTAGTTAGCTAGTCTTCAGTTCATAAAGTAAGTCATTAACGTTAGTTAGCTAGCCTTCAGTTCATAAACTACGTCATTAACGTTAGTTAGCTAGTCTTCAGTTCATAAAGTAAGTCATTAACGTTAGTTAGCTAGTCTTCAGTTAATAAACTACGTCATTAATGTTAGTTAGCTAGTCTTCAGTTAATAAACTACGTCATTAACGTTATTTAGCTAGTCTTCAGTTAATAAACTATGTCATTAACGTTAGTTAGCTAGCCTTCAGTTCATAAACTACGTCATTAACGTTAGTTAGCTAGTCTTCAGTTAATAAACTACGTCATTAACGTTAGTTAGCTAGTCTTCCGTTCATAAAGTAAGTCATTAACGTTAGTTAGCTAGTCTTCAGTTCATAAAGTAAGTCATTAAAGTTAGTTAGCTAGCCTTCAGTTCATGAAACTACGTCATTAACGTTAGTTAGCTAGTCTTCAGTTAATAAGCTACGTCATTAACGTTAGTTAGCTAGTCTTCAGTTAATAAACTACGTCATTAACGTTAGTTAGCTAGTCTTCAGTTCATAAAGTAAGTCATTAACGTTAGTTAGCTAGTCTTCAGTTCATAAACTACGTCATTAACGTTAGTTAGCTAGTCCTCAGTTCATAAAGTAAGTCATTAACGTTAGTTAGCTAGTCTTCAGTTCATAAACTACGTCATTAACGTTAGTTAGCTAGTCTTCAGTTCATAAAGTAAGTCATTAACGTTAGTTAGCTAGTCCTCAGTTCATAGAGTAAGTCATTAACGTTAGTTAGCTAGTCTTCAGTTCATAAAGTAAGTCATTAACGTTAGTTAGCTAGCCTTCAGTTCATAAACTACGTCATTAACATTAGTTAGCTAGTCTTCAGTTAATAAACTACGTCATTAACGTTAGTTAGCTAGTCTTCAGTTAAACTACGTCATTAACGTTAGTTAGCTAGTCTTCAGTTCATAAACTACGTCATTAACGTTAGTTAGCTAGCCTTCAGTTCATAAAGTAAGTCATTAACGTTAGTTAGCTAGCCTTCAGTTCATAAACTACGTCATTAACGTTAGTTAGCTAGTCTTCAGTTCATAAAGTAAGTCATTAACGTTAGTTAGCTAGCCTTCAGTTCATAAACTACGTCATTAACGTTAGTTAGCTAGTCTTCAGTTCATAAAGTAAGTCATTAACGTTAGTTAGCTAGTCTTCAGTTCATAAAGTAAGTCATTAACGTTAGTTAGCTAGCCTTCAGTTCATAAACTACGTCATTAACGTTAGTTAGCTAGTCTTCAGTTCATAAAGTAAGTCATTAACGTTAGTTAGCTAGTCTTCAGTTCATAAAGTAAGTCATTAACGTTAGTTAGCTAGTCTTCAGTTCATAAACTACGTCATTAACGTTAGTTAGCTAGTCTTCAGTTCATAAACTACGTCATTAACGTTAGTTAGCTAGTCTTCAGTTCATAAAGTAAGTCATTAACGTTAGTTAGCTAGTCTTCAGTTAATAAACTACGTCATTAACGTTAGTTAGCTAGTCTTCAGTTAATAAACTACGTCATTAACGTTAGTTAGCTAGTCTTCAGTTAATAAACTATGTCATTAACGTTAGTTAGCTAGCCTTCAGTTCATAAACTACGTCATTAACGTTAGTTAGCTAGCCTTCAGTTCATAAACTACGTCATTAACGTTAGTTAGCTAGTCTTCAGTTAATAAACTACGTCATTAACGTTAGTTAGCTAGTCTTCCGTTCATAAAGTAAGTCATTAACGTTAGTTAGCTAGTCTTCAGTTCATAAAGTAAGTCATTAAGGTTAGTTAGCTAGCCTTCAGTTCATAAACTACGTCATTAACGTTAGTTAGCTAGTCTTCAGTTAATAAGCTACGTCATTAACGTTAGTTAGCTAGTCTTCAGTTCATAAACTACGTCATTAACGTTAGTTAGCTAGTCTTCAGTTCATAAAGTAAGTCATTAACGTTAGTTAGCTAGTCTTCAGTTCATAAACTACGTCATTAACGTTAGTTAGCTAGTCCTCAGTTCATAAAGTAAGTCATTAACGTTAGTTAGCTAGTCTTCAGTTCATAAACTACGTCATTAACGTTAGTTAGCTAGTCTTCAGTTCATAAAGTAAGTCATTAACGTTAGTTAGCTAGTCCTCAGTTCATAGAGTAAGTCATTAACGTTAGTTAGCTAGTCTTCAGTTCATAAAGTAAGTCATTAACGTTAGTTAGCTAGCCTTCAGTTCATAAACTACGTCATTAACGTTAGTTAGCTAGTCTTCAGTTAATAAACTACGTCATTAACGTTAGTTAGCTAGCCTTCAGTTCATAAACTACGTCATTAACGTTAGTTAGCTAGTCTTCAGTTCATAAAGTAAGTCATTAACGTTAGTTAGCTAGTCTTCAGTTCATAAAGTAAGTCATTAACGTTAGTTAGCTAGCCTTCAGTTCATAAACTACGTCATTAACGTTAGTTAGCTAGTCTTCAGTTCATAAAGTAAGTCATTAACGTTAGTTAGCTAGTCTTCAGTTCATAAAGTCATTAACGTTAGTTAGCTAGTCTTCAGTTCATAAACTACGTCATTAACGTTAGTTAGCTAGTCTTCAGTTCATAAACTACGTCATTAACGTTAGTTAGCTAGTCTTCAGTTAATAAACTACGTCATTAACGTTAGTTAGCTAGTCTTCAGTTAATAAACTATGTCATTAACGTTAGTTAGCTAGCCTTCAGTTCATAAACTACGTCATTAACGTTAGTTAGCTAGTCTTCAGTTAATAAACTACGTCATTAACGTTAGTTAGCTAGTGTTCCGTTCATAAAGTAAGTCATTAACGTTAGTTAGCTAGTCTTCAGTTCATAAAGTAAGTCATTAAGGTTAGTTAGCTAGCCTTCAGTTCATAAACTACGTCATTAACGTTAGTTAGCTAGTCTTCAGTTAATAAGCTACGTCATTAACGTTAGTTAGCTAGTCTTCAGTTAATAAACTACGTCATTAACGTTAGTTAGCTAGTCTTCAGTTCATAAAGTAAGTCATTAACGTTAGTTAGCTAGTCTTCAGTTCATAAACTACGTCATTAACGTTAGTTAGCTAGTCTTCAGTTCATAAAGTAAGTCATTAACGTTATTAGCTAGTCTTCAGTAAATAAACTACGTCATTAACGTTAGTTAGCTAGTCTTCAGTTCATAAAGTAAGTCATTAACATTAGTTAGCTGGTCTTCAGTTCATAAAGTAAGTCATTAACATTATTAGCTAGTCTTCAGTTAATAAACTACGTCATTAACGTTAGTTAGCTAGTCTTCAGTTCATAAAGTAAGTCATTAACGTTAGTTAGCTAGTCTTCAGTTCATAAACTACGTCATTAACGTTAGTTAGCTAGTCTTCAGTTAATAAACTACGTCATTAACGTTAGCTAGTCTTCAGTTCATAAAGTAAGTCATTAACGTTAGTTAGCTAGCCTTCAGTTCATAAACTACGTCATTAACGTTAGTTAGCTAGTCTTCAGTTAATAAACTACGTCATTAACGTTAGTTAGCTAGTCTTCAGTTAAAGTACGTCATTAACGTTAGTTAGCTAGTCTTCAGTTAATAAACTACGTCATTAACGTTAGTTAGCTAGTCTTCAGTTAATAAACTACGTCATTAACGTTAGTTAGCTAGCCTTCAGTTCATAAAGTAAGTCATTAACGTTAGTTAGCTAGTCTTCAGGTCATAAACTACGTCATTAACGTTAGTTAGCTAGTCTTCAGTTCATAAAGTAAGTCATTAACGTTAGTTAGCTAGTCTTCAGTTAATAAACTACGTCATTAACGTTAGTTAGCTAGCCTTCAGTTCATAAAGTAAGTCATTAACGTTAGTTAGCTAGTCTTCAGTTAATAAACTACGTCATTAACGTTAGTTAGCTAGTCTTCAGTTCATAAACTACGTCATTAACGTTAGTTAGCTAGTCTTCAGTTAATAAACTACGTCATTAACGTTAGTTAGCTAGTCTTCAGTTCATAAACTACGTCATTAACGTTAGTTAGCTAGTCTTCAGTTCATAAAGTAAGTCATTAACGTTAGTTAGCTAGTCTTCAGTTAATAAACTACGTCATTAACGTTAGTTAGCTAGTCTTCAGTTCATAAACTACGTCATTAACGTTAGTTAGCTAGTCTTCAGTTCATAAACTACGTCATTAACGTTAGTTAGCTAGCCTTCAGTTCATGAACTACGTCATTAACGTTAGTTAGCTAGTCTTCAGTTAATAAACTACGTCATTAACGTTAGTTAGCTAGTCTTCCGTTCATAAAGTAAGTCATTAATGTTAGTTAGCTAGTCTTCAGTTCATAAAGTAAGTCATTAACGTTAGTTAGCTAGCCTTCAGTTCATAAACTACGTCATTAACGTTAGTTAGCTAGTCTTCAGTTCATAAAGTAAGTCATTAACGTTAGTTAGCTAGTCTTCAGTTCATAAACTACGTCATTAACGTTAGTTAGCTAGTCCTCAGTTCATAAAGTAAGTCATTAACGTTAGTTAGCTAGTCTTCAGTTCATAAAGTAAGTAATTAACGTTATTAGCTAGTCTTCAGTTAATAAACTACGTCATTAACGTTAGTTAGCTAGTCTTCAGTTCATAAAGTAAGTCATTAACGTTAGTTAGCTAGTCTTCAGTTCATAAAGTAAGTCATTAACATTATTAGCTAGTCTTCAGTTAATAAACTACGTCATTAACGTTAGTTAGCTAGTCTTCAGTTCATAAAGTCATTAACGTTAGTTAGCTAGTCTTCAGTTCATAAACTACGTCATTAACGTTAGTTAGCTAGTCTTCAGTTAATAAACTACGTCATTAACGTTAGTTAGCTAGTCTTCAGTTCATAAAGTAAGTCATTAACGTTAGTTATTTAGCCTTCAGTTCATAAACTACGTCATTAACATTAGTTAGCTAGTTCTCAGTTCATAAAGTAAGTCATTAACGTTAGTTAGCTAGTCTTCAGTTAATAAACTACGTCATTAACGTTAGTTAGCTAGTCTTCAGTTCATAAAGTAAGTCATTAACGTTAGTTAGCTAGTCTTCAGTTAATAAACTACGTCATTAACGTTAGTTAGCTAGCCTTCAGTTCATAAACTACGTCATTAACGTTAGTTAGCTAGTCTTCAGTTAATAAACTACGTCATTAACGTTAGTTAGCTAGTCTTCAGTTCATAAACTACGTCATTAACATTAGTTAGCTAGTCCTCAGTTCATAAAGTAAGTCATTAACGTTAGTTAGCTAGTCTTCAGTTCATAAACTACGTCATTAACATTAGTTAGCTAGTCCTCAGTTCATAAAGTAAGTCATTAACGTTAGTTAGCTAGTCTTCAGTTCATAAAGTAAGTCATTAACGTTAGTTAGCTAGCCTTCAGTTCATAAACTACGTCATTAACGTTAGTTAGCTAGTCTTCAGTTCATAAAGTAAGTCATTAACGTTAGTTAGCTAGCCTTCAGTTCATAAACTACGTCATTAACATTAGTTAGCTAGTTCTCAGTTCATAAAGTAAGTCATTAACGTTAGTTAGCTAGTCTTCAGTTAATAAACTACGTCATTAACGTTAGTTAGCTAGTCTTCAGTTCATAAAGTAAGTCATTAACGTTAGTTAGCTAGTCTTCAGTTAATAAACTACGTCATTAACCTTAGTTAGCTAGCCTTCAGTTCATAAACTACATCATTAACGTTAGTTAGCTAGTCTTCAGTTAATAAACTACGTCATTAACGTTAGTTAGCTAGTCTTCAGTTCATAAAGTAAGTCATTAACGTTAGTTAGCTAGGCTTCAGTTCATAAAGTAAGTCATTAACGTTAGTTAGCTAGCCTTCAGTTCATAAACTACGTCATTAACGTTAGTTAGCTAGTCTTCAGTTAATAAACTACGTCATTAACGTTAGTTAGCTAGTCTTCAGTTAATAAACTACGTCATTAACGTTAGTTAGCTAGTCTTCAGTTAATAAACTACGTCATTAACGTTAGTTAGCTAGCCTTCAGTTCATAAAGTAAGTCATTAACGTTAGTTAGCTAGTCTTCAGGTCATAAACTACGTCATTAACGTTAGTTAGCTAGTCTTCAGTTCATAAAGTAAGTCATTAACGTTAGTTAGCTAGTCTTCAGTTAATAAACTACGTCATTAACGTTAGTTAGCTAGCCTTCAGTTCATAAAGTAAGTCATTAACGTTAGTTAGCTAGTCTTCAGTTAATAAACTACGTCATTAACGTTAGTTAGCTAGTCTTCAGTTCATAAACTACGTCATTAACGTTAGTTAGCTAGTCTTCAGTTAATAAACTACGTCATTAACGTTAGTTAGCTAGTCTTCAGTTCATAAACTACGTCATTAACGTTAGTTAGCTAGTCTTCAGTTCATAAAGTAAGTCATTAACGTTAGTTAGCTAGTCTTCAGTTAATAAACTACGTCATTAACGTTAGTTAGCTAGTCTTCAGTTCATAAACTACGTCATTAACGTTAGTTAGCTAGTCTTCAGTTCATAAACTACGTCATTAACGTTAGTTAGCTAGCCTTCAGTTCATGAACTACGTCATTAACGTTAGTTAGCTAGTCTTCAGTTAATAAACTACGTCATTAACGTTAGTTAGCTAGTCTTCCGTTCATAAAGTAAGTCATTAATGTTAGTTAGCTAGTCTTCAGTTCATAAAGTAAGTCATTAACGTTAGTTAGCTAGCCTTCAGTTCATAAACTACGTCATTAACGTTAGTTAGCTAGTCTACAGTTCATAAAGTAAGTCATTAACGTTAGTTAGCTAGTCTTCAGTTCATAAACTACGTCATTAACGTTAGTTAGCTAGTCCTCAGTTCATAAAGTAAGTCATTAACGTTAGTTAGCTAGTCTTCAGTTCATAAAGTAAGTAATTAACGTTATTAGCTAGTCTTCAGTTAATAAACTACGTCATTAACGTTAGTTAGCTAGTCTTCAGTTCATAAAGTAAGTCATTAACGTTAGTTAGCTAGTCTTCAGTTCATAAAGTAAGTCATTAACATTATTAGCTAGTCTTCAGTTAATAAACTACGTCATTAACGTTAGTTAGCTAGTCTTCAGTTCATAAAGTCATTAACGTTAGTTAGCTAGTCTTCAGTTCATAAACTACGTCATTAACGTTAGTTAGCTAGTCTTCAGTTAATAAACTACGTCATTAACGTTAGTTAGCTAGTCTTCAGTTCATAAAGTAAGTCATTAACGTTAGTTATTTAGCCTTCAGTTCATAAACTACGTCATTAACATTAGTTAGCTAGTTCTCAGTTCATAAAGTAAGTCATTAACGTTAGTTAGCTAGTCTTCAGTTAATAAACTACGTCATTAACGTTAGTTAGCTAGTCTTCAGTTCATAAAGTAAGTCATTAACGTTAGTTAGCTAGTCTTCAGTTAATAAACTACGTCATTAACGTTAGTTAGCTAGCCTTCAGTTCATAAACTACGTCATTAACGTTAGTTAGCTAGTCTTCAGTTAATAAACTACGTCATTAACGTTAGTTAGCTAGTCTTCAGTTCATAAACTACGTCATTAACATTAGTTAGCTAGTCCTCAGTTCATAAAGTAAGTCATTAACGTTAGTTAGCTAGTCTTCAGTTCATAAACTACGTCATTAACATTAGTTAGCTAGTCCTCAGTTCATAAAGTAAGTCATTAACGTTAGTTAGCTAGTCTTCAGTTCATAAAGTAAGTCATTAACGTTAGTTAGCTAGCCTTCAGTTCATAAACTACGTCATTAACGTTAGTTAGCTAGTCTTCAGTTCATAAAGTAAGTCATTAACGTTAGTTAGCTAGCCTTCAGTTCATAAACTACGTCATTAACATTAGTTAGCTAGTTCTCAGTTCATAAAGTAAGTCATTAACGTTAGTTAGCTAGTCTTCAGTTAATAAACTACGTCATTAACGTTAGTTAGCTAGTCTTCAGTTCATAAAGTAAGTCATTAACGTTAGTTAGCTAGTCTTCAGTTAATAAACTACGTCATTAACCTTAGTTAGCTAGCCTTCAGTTCATAAACTACATCATTAACGTTAGTTAGCTAGTCTTCAGTTAATAAACTACGTCATTAACGTTAGTTAGCTAGTCTTCAGTTCATAAAGTAAGTCATTAACGTTAGTTAGCTAGGCTTCAGTTCATAAAGTAAGTCATTAACGTTAGTTAGCTAGCCTTCAGTTCATAAACTACGTCATTAACGTTAGTTAGCTAGTCTTCAGTTAATAAACTACGTCATTAACGTTAGTTAGCTAGTCTTCAGTTCATAAAGTAAGTCATTAACGTTAGTTAGCTAGTCTTCAGTTCATAAACTACGTCATTAACGTTAGTTAGCTAGTCTTCAGTTAATAAACTACGTCATTAACATTAGTTAGCTAGTCTTCAGTTCATAAAGTAAGTCATTAACGTTAGTTAGCTAGCCTTCAGTTCATAAACTACGTCATTAACGTTAGTTAGCTAGTCTTCAGTTCATAAAGTAAGTCATTAACGTTAGTTAGCTAGTCTTCAGTTAATAAACTACGTCATTAACGTTAGTTAGCTAGTCTTCAGTTCATAAAGTAAGTCATTAACGTTAGTTAGCTAGTCTTCAGTTCATAAAGTAAGTCATTAATGTTAGTTAGCTAGTCTTCAGTTCATAAACTACGTCATTAACGTTAGTTAGCTAGTCTTCAGTTCATAAACTACGTCATTAACGTTAGTTAGCTAGTCTTCAGTTCATAAAGTAAGTCATTAACGTTAGTTAGCTAGTCTTCAGTTCATAGAGTAAGTCATTAAAGTTAGTTAGCTAGCCTTCAGTTCATAAACTACGTCATTAACGTTAGTTAGCTAGCCTTCAGTTCATAAACTACGTCATTAACGTTAGTTAGCTAGTCTTCAGTTCATAAACTACGTCATTAACGTTAGCTAGCTAGCGTTACCTGTTTCAAACATTCCACACGGATTTGTGTTTATTTTCCGGTTACACTGTTAATTCCGCTGCTGGAATATAGGTATTAAAAACCCCTACAGAAAGGTAACCGAGCAGAAAACATTCTGGGGTTACAGATTGAGCTAATACGCATCGTATCTGGCCTGCTTTGGGACCAACCCACACAGGTGTAGGGGATGTATGTAATTAATTGGTTAACCCCGTGCGCGTGGATAAGCGTTATGAGCGCGTGAAAGACACACGCATTTCACACGGGAAGTATTAAACATCACTTAAGTATGAGTGGAAGACCACTTAATGGGTCATTTGCATGTGCTTTGGTATCAAAATCTTCACAGCAGACTGTCCTTCTTCCACAGGCCTCCATCTTGCATCAATAGGCTACTTGATGTGGGAGGGGCTGGCTGGGAGAGGAGTGGGTCTAGGACACGTGACATAACTTTATTTTTACGGCTATCAGCATTTTTGAATTTGTCCAGCCTGATGCAAACAATTACTTTATTATATGGCTTTTGTCCAGCTGGCCTGCTGCAGACATCATTTACTTAACCTCAAAATTTGGAAGGTCGTTTTCTGATCAGGAAAATGTGTAACTTGTTCAAAAGTTGACTTGTGCTACTTTTCTTCCTACTTCCAACAACTTGTATCTTAAAATATTAGGGGAACATAATCTGTTTTCATTGTGTCTTCATCTATTCCTCCATAGAGTATGAAAATGAAGTCTAGATATTGGCTACCTTGTAAATATTGCCCTTAAAAGCTTTTGGGAGGTAACCTGGGTCTTTAGAGAAGCACTTTCAAAGCCCATCGGATAAAATCTATTTTTGACAAACCTTGGAGCAAGTCAGTCCAATCATATGAAACTTCAGCACCTGAGCAGTACGGGTCTAGAGATAGAGGGCGTCTTATGCTGTACAGATTGTAAAGCCATAGAGGCATATTTGTGATATTATAAAAAAAATTGAGTGTTATGTTCTTGTGTGTGTCATAATTTGGAGATAATCAATTGACACTGTATCAACAATAATTTGTGGGACATGTTTGCATATTCACGAATCCTCAGGTAATATTTTCCCAAGCTTCAAATCAGAACCTCTTGTCGAAGCTTGTGTGACCTTTTGCCCTTTGTCAATGGTCGGTTAGACACAGCAACCACATTAGAGCTCACTGCAAGGTACATGAGCTACCTGAAGGTGACTCTGCCTCTGAACATTCTGTCTAAAGTAGGACTACTGCATCATTTTTGCAGCATGAAAAGACAATGTTTTGCAGTGCTAATTTCCATGACTTAATGTCTGTTTTTCACAGGTTAATAAAGCAGTTGAGGCTAATGTTAGTGGCTCATGGAAAAACATACAAATGCCACAGAAGAAACGGTACAAACTGTCCTAGCAATATAGTTATTAACACTGGGGAAGTTCATTTTTAGCTTTTCAAGTTTTTAAAGGCAAAAGTGCTAAGTAGGAAATTTCTTTTGCCACAGAAAAACAGCCAGGCTACTTCACAGAGAGCACAGCCAGCTGCTAAGAAGTCAGCTGAGGGAATGAGTATTTATTTACTTTACTTTATTGTATTTTGTGTCTGTTGATGCAGTTGTATCGACTAAGCCTTGCAGGCCTGGGATTGTTTGAGAATCTTTCCTGCAGTGTGAGTTTGTTAACATAATATCTAATTTTAGATCATGTCTCAAGAAGATACATTCAGAAGAAGATCTGTAAACAAGTGATTCAGCCATCTATTACAATAACCACTCCTCTGACAATGGATCAAATGCTTCCTGCAGCTGACGGCCTGACCACAGTGCATGCCCCGCCGATACTGTTGGACAAATCGGCTGGTCCCCGGGGACAAATGGTGCCAGTGTGCCAGGATCAATCTCTCTGCCTCGATTCAGTTTGTGGAAAATAACTGGATGAACCCGACCTCTGCAGTTATGAACCCCACTTCATGTGCTTTCACATCAGCAATGATCAGCCACACTCTTTTACCACAGATGGGAACGCACCCATCTTCAAGCCGTGTGTTATGGGATGTCACTCCTGACCAGGCGGATTCTGTTGCTCTCCCATCAGTGACTTTTAGCCAAGCCTACAGCCCACATGAACAGACTACGGTAACAAACTTCATAATACCCTCAGTAGAACAAGGTCAGATCGATTCACCTCTGGTTGGCCCAGCTGGCAGAGTTTCAGCAATAGATTTGACAAACCAACCACTCGTCCCATTTTCTATGTTTCAAAGAGCAACTTCAAGTTCTGGTTACCTGATACCGGAGGCTGGAAATCAGCCAGTGTCAGAGTCTCTGTGTGATTCAAGACTCCTTCAGGAGAGTGACCTCTGTAGTAGTAGTAGCAGCCCTTTGACAGACAGTCCACAGGGTGTGGTCAGTCCATTTTGGCTGGTTTTGCTGTTGGATACCAATGTTAACTCGTGCTTCCCTGATGCTAATCTTGTTAACATTGTTCTTTCATCGTACACAGGGTCCAACTAACTATATGGTTTGAGATTTCATAGATGATATGTATAATATATGCAGCATATTTACCATTTTGATTGGCCAAATATAAGAAATAGATGCAGAAATGTTGGTTAAAGTCATCTTTTATTTTTCAACACAACATTGTAAGAATTATACTAGCTGTAAATCTCGTCAATTTCTAAGGTAAATATAGCAGATCAGTCATTTTTTTTTTTTTTTCCATTTGACTATTTTAAAAATAGCCAATCCATACAAGTGGATTATTTGTGTTGAATAATTTTTTTTTTTAATATAATTCTGTCACTTCAGTAATCAATAACAAACACAATTATAGCCAATGTTAATCTTTGAAATGAACATGTGGGACTAAATGTGCAATTAAGCCCAAATTTGAATCTTACTTAAACTATTTTCAGGACTTTGAATTCTATACATAAAAATATTTCATTTTCTGAATTCTTCCTCAAATACCTTGTATTCTATTCTCTTGAAATTTTACTAAGTCAAAATATTTAACACTGAACTGCATTTCAAACTTGGTACAAAGCAATTATTCCAGCCCTGGTTGGACCAGAAGTGCAAAAAATTATATATATATTATTCATAATAATAATAATAATAATAATATTTTTTTATTTTCCTCTGTTGATGTTCCTATTTTTAAGAAACATTTACAGAATAAACAGTCAGTATGATAATATAAAACTACTCTGTAATTAACATCTTGTAAAACAGCCACTAGATGGAGGTACCTAGCAGATTCAAGATAGCATTTACTGGATTTAAACCGAATAAAACTGCTCAAATCCATCTTGCTCTTACCTTGTAGAGCACAAAATAGATAGCAGTGAATCCCCAAATCTTCCAAAAAAAATAAATAAATACTGAATTTCTTGTTTTGTCTTTAAACATTTTATTTTTTCAGAAAAATCTCAGTATTTCAGATGGGAAAGAAATCTCAATGCGCAAGTACAGTACTTGAAAGCTATCTGAAAGTTACATTTGCCTGCTGAGGCCTTAAAGCTGGAGTTTAAAAAGATTACAAACCAGATCACTCAAAAACAAAATATATAGTTTGCAAAAAAAGTTAATATCACACTTCAAAATTCACATTTTGTTAAATGTTTTGTCCAAAATGAAATCTAGATTTTTATATGAAATACTATAAACATTAACATTTTGATAATATGTCGGTCCAACTGAACTGAAACGCAGAAGACAGAGCTGCACATTATAGCAGAACACAAATATAACCGGTTAGACAGTTTTAGACTCCTCAGACTTGCAGTTGAGAGGCATTAACATTTTAGTAACCCTCATTCATAAGATGGCAAAACTCTCTTGCCACATATTGAAGGTCTATTACATAAACACACATGGACTATAGACTTACAGCTTCAGTTTTACAACATATTTGATTTTTGTATATCATTTGATGTTTGCAGGCACAGTAAGCAGCAGTGATTAATTCTCACTTTAAACACCACAGGGAATAACAACAGCATAACAGACACTTGTTTTTATCTGAAACAGTTATATCTTAAGATACCGACTCACAGATAATATTTTAATCATTCATTCAAAGTATATAAATTGCACTTACCCTACTAGGGAAAAACTCAAACACACAGATGCTTCACGAAGATTAGGAACGTTTCCAGTGTCTAGTCAACTATTTAATGTTGTCTTAGTACAAAGAGCAGAATTAAACTGGTACCTTCCAAGTTAAGTGATAATACCTGAATGTTACAGTGTGTATCAATATACTGTATAACCATGTTTTCATTTGGGTTGTATAATCTGCTGCTGTTTCTTTTCATTTAGGTCCATCTACCTTCTTTTACATAAAGATTAAAGTGCTTAAGAGCTGTATCAAACCGTAGGATATGCATAGAACAGTAGTTATCTTGTAAATATAGAACATTATTTTATAAATAATGAATATTAAATTTACATTTATTTGATAGAAGAATACATATTATGCTTTAAGGCATTGCTGACGTAACGAGGCAGTGTACTACCGGCTATTTGCCCGATTTCTCCACTTGCTTCCCATTCTTTGGTTTTTCCTGCAGCTTGTGTTCTTCCAAAATGGCCTGCGCCGTGTGCTTGCCAGTCCTTTTCACCACAGCTTTGATCCCCAGGTTGTCAACATTGAAGGCAGTGAGGCCGACATTAATGGCAGAATTGACGGCGTGGTCTGTGGCTTGTCCTGCTGCTGCTCCGTACCTTCATCAGAAGTCAGATTGGGTGAGAGGTCAGAGCGAGAGGCGGGAAACAGAGGATTTGGGGAGAATTCATTAACGTGCAGTGCGAGGAATGCAAAGATGCCATGCTGTATGTGAATTATAAGGTGAGGATTACACCCGTGCAAGTGCGCAATCCTAAATTAAGAAAATCCTGACAGCCAGAATTTGAATTTTAATCATTTTTCTTATGTGCTTCAGAAATCTAAGGGTGGGCAATATGGATATAATCATTCTATCATGGTATATAGAATTTTTTCCCACAATATCGATGTATATTGAAATTTAATTAAGAAGCATTTTTTGGCTAATCCAGTTAATTGAATCAAATACTTCACTTAAAGGGAGAAACTGCATAACAAAAACACTTGACCGTTGGCAAATTTATATCAACTCATGATATATAACATGATATCGCCCAACCCTATAGAAGTCAATAATCAACTATATTGTGTAGATATTTTTCTCATCAATTCATACATTAGGGGAAGATGTTAAAATCAGGCAGGACAGAAAAGTTGCTAATTGTGAAATTTCCGTGAGAAACATTTGGAGGAATCAGTGAAAAGCAGCACCATTGTGTGAATTGCCACACGGGGAAGGGCAGTGAATTGGCACATTGACTTTATAGAGTGTTTGGTGTAAGAGCCAAATCATTCCAAACAAAAAGAGGCTCATGTCATGCTTGTGATTAGTGGTGAAAAGAGTTAAACAGCAGTGTATAATTAAGAAAAATTACACGTCTTCTCATTAGGTGGGTCAAAGATGTTTTGTAGACCCCTAAATCTGCAAAGTAAAGTGAAAATTGAAGTTGAGTGAACGTTTGGTTTTGCATGTATAATGCAAGAGGTCATTTGCAACATACACATCAAAAACCTGTTTAGAAAGCAGTGTTGAACAAAAACGTGCATTGCTTTATATTAAAGCAAGTGGCAGTGGTCAAACAAGTCATTTCAAACGGAAGGGAAGACTTACTTGTGTTTTACAGTGGTGACCGTCTCTGATGCTACACTCGTAGTAATGTCCTTTGCTGCTACTTCCAAACCCGTCCACATGGTCGCAAATCCTGAGCAAATCCAGAAAATACAAAGCATGTTAGGCACATTTTAGTACTCGGGCCACACTGCCTACGTGAGCAGCACGAGTGCAGATCGTGGAATCTCTTGCTTTTTATTTCAGTGCCCATGTTAACAGGTTAGAGCAGCCACACAGCCTGCGTGAGCAGCGGGGCTCAGGTGCGACTCGGCTGCGTCTCAGCTGCATTTCTTCTAGAGATTCAAGTTTCGCCTATTTTTTCCGCATGCTGCAAACGGTTCACAGCAAAAATTATCTTTTGACATCATACCAGCAACATTATTACGAATTGTCTCATAATAGTAATGTCTATACTGTATATGTAGAATGTCACAGACATGAAAGAAGTAATCAACACTTCCTGTTTCTGTTCAAGGAGGGTGAAAAGAGGAGATGTCACATATTATTGGTGTACAGCACATGTGCAGTCTGCACTTGCAGAAATTGAGCCAATAGCAACGCACGATCGCAGCTCAAGTTACACTGCGCATGTCTTATACCCATAACTCAAGACCTGTATCCCCTTTCAATAAGCATTGTTTCTGTTTCAAAGTAAAAGCCCTCCAGCATTTTCTGTGGCCAGGATCCCTTCATTTGATAACACAAGGCTTTTATTCTAAAAAAATTGCAGGACAGTGTTGTGGAAAATGCAGTGACTTGCACAGCTCCATAAATGAATAGAGTACCAGCATTTAATTGTGGATTATTATTATTTACAAATGAGCACACACTTCTTAACCATTTTCTGTCTGAAATAAATTACATGTATAATGAAATGAAATGGCCATTATGAAAGACAAACTATGTAGAAAGAAAGAGCTGGCAATAGCAGCGTGTCTGTGTGGACACAACAGTTCAAAAAGGTAGCCGTCACGAGCTGCTCACACAGGCAGTGTGGCCCGGCCTTTAGAGAATATAAAGTGTAGATGCACTCTACCTTGGACTCCGCTGGCAGCCACCACCATGGCGCCGTCTATGTTGGAACGCCCATCCTTGTCTTTCTTCATAGACTCTGGGATCAGCTTGCCTCCGTGTTTTTTCACGTGTGGAGCCAACTCTCGACCCACAACGCCAGCGACCGCGCACACCCCGTCCACTGCAGTAACACAGCATTACTCAATTAGTGGTCCACTGCCAAACAACCACACAAGGTCAGTAAAACGTGCTGATTGGGGATGACTTGGTCACCTAGAAACTGGCTGACTTTGACAGCTCCCCCCGTCGCTTGCTTGGCAACATGGAGGCCTTTGGTGACTGTGGGGCTGACGTGGGCAGGTTTGTCCTCTGGGGTGATGTGTTCTCTGAGTTTAGATGCCCCTTTGTGAATGGCCTTGCCTGTGAACTCGGCTCCTTTCACCAGGCCCCAGCTTAGCCATGACGCACCTGATACAGTAGGACAAAAGGATCACACAGTGCTTGTCTTTCCTAATTAACTGTTAACAAACAGAAGCATTAAGATTTTTAGGGGGAAGATGCAGTTTGACCTCACCTGTCAAGATCCCGCTTGCCACCTTTTCACTCCACTCAGGTAGAGCCTTCTCCTCGTCGGTCGCTGCTGGTTCAGTCTCCTCAGGTGTAACGATGGACACCTTCTGGCTGAGATTAATGCTGTCTGCAGCTTCATCTGGAGGCTGATCATATAGACACATTGGTTAGCTATTGTAAGACGAAAACAGACAATGTATGCTGAAAATAAAACCTACTTGTCAGTCAAGTAGTTAGTTGCAGTTATCTGCTACTTTGTGCAAGCTGTACACATCTCCGTTCACACGCTTGTCTCCTAGTAACCCCCTAATTCACACACAATAGCTCCTCTTATTATTCTGTGCTTCTCGTTACAATGCGCTGTTTGTTTGCTACAAAGAGATTGCCATTTTAAAAAGTCCCTGTGCCATCTGAAAACAGTCTAGCTTTGTGCTGAAAACCTCAAATCTCCTATTTGACCCAGAAATGAGAATGAAAAAGTGCATACTTGCTGATAGGGAATCACATCCATCAGACAAGATAAGTAGCCTGATTGCATACATCAAAAATGACCTCGTTTGGCATCGATCTGAGCCAGCGTCTCTACCTCCTTCATGGCTGAACTGGCACTTGTCTTTCAGCTCAAACTCTGAGGTTGTTCTAACTGCTGCAGATAAGAGCATTATAACTGATTAATTCCCCTCACCTGCCTGTCTGTCTCTAATCCCCACAATGCTGAGGCAGGGGTATCTTGGAGAAGTGTGCCAGCTCAGAAGTAAGCAGGAGCAAGAGTTTCATGCCAGGCCAAAACAATGAAAAAGTTGTAAACTCTGTTAGTCTGCAGCCTCAAAGTATCGGGTAAGCAGTAACTAGAATCCTTTCATGGGAGGAACAGATTTAATATCTGCAGTGTTTGCTACGCTTGCAGAATTTGTTTGTGATGACTGGTGGAGAGTGCAAGGTGTTTAGGGACTGCCACACAGCAATGGAATCACAAGGCTAACTAATAGGGCTGGGCAATATATCAATATTATATCGATATCGTGATATGAGACTAGATAACATCTTCGATTTTGAAGTGTTCGAAGTGTTGTCGTTTCCTGGTTTTAAATGCTGCATTACAGTAAATTATGTTCTAGCTAATCTATTATTGGTCTTTACCCACATCATATTCACATTATTGATGATAATTGATCAAAAATCTCATATTATATATATTATATATATATACTATATCAATATTTTGTGAAAGCACCAAAACTCAACCCTACAAAAACAACAATAATAATAATAACACATTTATTTTATATAGTGCTTTAAAAAGTAATCAAAGGCACTTTGCATGGTATAAAACATCAAAAGAATTGGTAAAAATATGTATTTTTTTTTCTTCTCTATATCGCCCAGCTCTACTAACAGTTGCATCATTTTGGTGCACTTTTTATGGCAGTCTGCACTTCCAACACAGAATTTATAAACAAAAGAAATATCTTTATGTGCGAGTACAAATTTCATATTTCGTCGCCCAACCTGACCAAGTAGTTTCTTCTGTATGGGAAACACTGATTTGTTAAGTCAACATTAGCAGCTGAAGCTCCGGCATTCTGGTACTACGTTAATATTATTGGACAAGTAGACTGATGAGTGGGATCTCAGCTTTCAAAGGGAAGGCAAATGAAGATGCATCCCCTGTCACATGGCTGTAACTACCAATAGCGGCAGAGCACTCTAACTTCATTTGCCTAAAATAGCTCTCTGCGCCGCTCTCACTGGCACAAGAGGATTTGCCAAAAGGCTTTGTGTAACAATTCTTTGGTGACTTCAAATGCTTATGTAAACATATGTTGATGTGAATGGCATTAAGCTGCAGATGATCTGTATGGATATATATGTCAAAACGTGTAGTGCTGTTGCAGAACTGACTGCACAGCATCACTGACCTGAACCCTGAGATCTGTCATCTGGGAGAGCAGGTCCTTGAACATCTCTCTGTCTGCAGCAGGCAGCTCAGAGGACAACACCACCCCCACATAATAGCCTGGAGCTGGCGCCATCATGTCCGGAAACATAAACACACCGGTGTTACACAGCAACACTGGCGAGTCCATGGCCATGAGAGGGTATAGCCAGTCACACACCTGCCAGGAAGCAAAACAAAGATGAGAGAAATGAATAATGCAACAGCTGGAAATTGTGATCATAAATAGCTAAAAGCAAGATGTCACGGCCCAAAATGTCCCATTTATTTCTGAACTATGTGCCTCATTACACGGCAAATTACAATGATTGAATTTACATGAAAGTCAAATGTAAGAGGGGATGAGAGCTCTGCAGAGAGATCATGCTAGTGGAAGTGAAAGTGTCCAAGTATAACCTCTAAATGACGAGCCTCACATTTCTAATGGAGATTCTGGTTAGTGCAACACAGTGAACCGTCTGAGAGAAGACAAACCAGAGGACACTGTCTCCCTCTGACTGCTGCATGTCTAATAGGATTATAGGGCATAACATTGTAAGCAGGGTTTAGATAATTACTTGCACTCATGTGAATCCCTGATGTCACCCGCCGGCAATAGCACCTGGGAAATTCCCCAATGAAGAGTCAAGTTTCAGTCTCATGATCCACTAGTGTCAGTGTATCGGCTGTTTTAACAGCAGGGTTTAACGTTGCCACAAAAAAAATAAAATGCTCAAAACAGGATGAGTTGGATAAATTAGATTAGGTATTGATTTAGTCTTTTAACGAAAACGTAAGCTGAAACGTTTGCATAACTTCATGTAATTTCTTATCTATGACCTCCACATTTGCAAGCGAATCTAGTGGTTCAAAGGACTGATGGTGTGTACACTGGCTGGGGACAACATAATATAACATTTAGTCGTCCTTGTGACCTTATGACTGTTGTTTCAACACAAAACTGATGATAAACCTCTTATATGTAGGGTTTATTGTAGTGCTGCTGTATTTGATTGCATCAGACTGTATAGGTGTATCTATTTTCTGGTATTTCACTGTGCATTTTTAGCACCATACTGTAAAAACATACAGTATCTGGTTTTGGTGGCATTTTTGTAACACATGAGGAGTGCAAAGATATTTATTGGTTATGAACATAGGCCCATTATAATTCAGATTTAAATGAACGTAATAATAACGCGTTAACGCTATTTCATTTTAACGCCACTAATTTCTTTAACAAATTAACGTAATCGATCTTCCAGATGTTGTACCGGGCTCAGTTTTAAAGCCAGAGTGAAGATACTGGCATCACATGAAACTAGAAAACCTAAGGAATCCATTGGTATACTATGTCATACTAACTCATCGCGAAGGAGGTTAAATAATACTCCAACCGTACGCTAAATTTTGACGAGGAAAAACTGGCATGGCCATTTTCAAAGGGGTCCCTTGACCTCTGACCTCAAGATATGTGAATGAAAATGGGTTCTATGGGTACCCACGAGTCTCCCCTTTACAGACATGCCCACTTTATGATATATCACATGAGGTTGGGGGCAAGTCATAGTCAAGTCAGCACACTGACACACTGACAGCCATGTTATGATTTGAGCATATTTTTTATGCTAAATGCAGTACCTGTGAGGGTTTCTGGAAATATTTGTCATTGTTTTGTGTTGTTAATTGATTTCCAATAATAAATATATACATACATTTGCATAAAGCAGCATATTTGCCAACTCCCATGTTGATGTCCCTTTAAGGTACATTTTGAACAGATTAAAAATGTGATTATTTTGATTAATCGTAATTAACTATGGACAATCATGGAATTAATTGTGATTAAATATTTTAATCGATTGACAGCCCTAATCAAAATGTTTTATAACAGCAAATATCTATATATTTTAAATAAATAGTCATAAGATCTTCCGAGTTTTCTTGATGTGGAGAGAGTTGATTCCGAGTAGGTCATGAATGAGGTAACATCTACGTCCAATTTTGAGCCAGTAATGATCCTGATGTGTGTAGGAGGATGACATCATACCCATAAACCAATTGGGCTTAGGCTGCTAAGTAAACATCGCTCACATGATCATAGGGCAACGGAAGGAGATCATTAACAAGCCTATCTCATCCTGCTGATGACTCACAGTCAAAGAGGTTTCGATGGGCCAAGCAAACGTCTTTCAAAATCAGGTTAAAGGGCACAAGAACAGAGTGGTGACACTGCAGTGATGACATTTCACTTGCACTTATTGCAGGAGACGGGCATGAGGGAGGCTTATCTAGCACTTTCAAGCTTCATACCAGAGAGAGTTTCAGTGTGCTGAAACTCCTGGGGGAAAATATGTAGTTTCTCTTACCTGCAGAAATGCCGGTGGTCGGTTGGGCGTTCTGTCATCATGGTCAGTAGTGAACTTCACCAGCCTCAGGTAGCCCGGGTACGACGGAGCGCTCACCTGCCCTTCAGGAGTCACAAAGAATATCTGTACACCATGAGGGATGTACACCAGCTGCTCTCCCTCTTCACCCATACTCTGGAGAGATGGTGTTGAGTTAGATGTACGACTGTAGAACTCCTCTCCGACCAATGACATCTCCCCTGATTCTGTTCCATATGAGACAGACAGATGGCCGTCAGCCGCCTGAGGAGAATAAGCTGGAGGCTGTTCTGCTGGAGCCACAGGCTGCCTGGTAGGTGAGAGAGGTAGACCGTCTTTACTGCGTGCAGGCACACCTCCCACAGCTCCTGCTGCCTGGCTGTTAGCAGACAGTATGTTTGGTGCAGCAGGCCTCTCTGGCTTGTTTTTAGTAGGAAGTTTTGGGTAGAGACTCTCTTCAGACATGCCTGCAGCCCCAGGGCCGGACCCACTACTGGTGTTCAGTGGGGGTGCAGATCCAACGTCAGAGCTGGTCTCTAGGATGGCCAGGCGTGTGGTGATGTTGTTCAGTGTCTCCTGCATCTTCTGCTGCATCTGTCTGGCTGAATCCCAGGAGCTGCCCACACACTCCTCTCCATTTGAAGGCACAGTCATGGCCCGGAGAAGGTGCTGTCGCCCTCGCTTGTAGAGCTCCAGGGCCTGAGCCTTGTCTCCAGCTTCATCTACAGAGAGTCCTTTATTGATGGACTCAAAGGCCCTCTCATAGCCATCTTTGATCACTTGGAGTCTGGCACTGTCGAATGCATCTTGTTTAGCTTTCTCCATTCCCTCTGAAACAAGTCTTACTGTTAGCTTTATGTAGCTGACACTGACACATCACATCACATACTGTAGCACTCTGAGGCAGAAACACACAGCATGAGAGGGCTCCAGAGCTACAATGCAATACTTCATAACTCAATGTTACTGAAGGCAACATGTTATTCTACTGACATTTAAAGGATTACTTAACTTCGACCCCAGTGATAAGATCAGCTTATCCTCAATCACAAGTCATTTCACAACACTCACAAAGAACTGACACGTGTAATTAAATTGCCTAATCTCTCTGACTGATCAGTCATGTTACCTGATTCACTCCCATTATGTGTGTTGGGTTAACTGGTGTAAAACAGGTCCCTAAAGCAGGCTAAAGCAGGCTAAAGCAGGCTAAAGCAGGCTAATGTTGATGATAAAGTTGCTAACACAAACTAACAACAGCTAACGTGTCTGTTTACAGGAGTCCAGCTGTTACACCATGACATTGTACCAACAGCAACATATATATCATAAATATAACACAAGAGGTCCGTTAACATAACAGTGTTAGCTGGTTAGCACTAGCTCCTTCATTAGCTAACAGTATCCATGCTTACCTCAGAGAGAACAACTCCGAACAGCTCAATTAGCCTCAGTTAGCTCTCTTACAGCTAACGTTACGTGCTCTTGTCGTAAAGTGTCCTTCTAGCTGTCGAACAGATGTAACCTAAGCAACCGTCTCCGGAGTGAAGTTGAGGTTTGTCGCTGATGGAGCTTTTTCACGACTCACGTTGTTGTTACACACTACTTTGGACAGCATTGACCTCTTCTGTAAAGCGAAAGTATCGTGACCGGATGTAGCGACGCTTCGCTTCAACACCACACAATAACATGTACTGTCACACACTCGCCTCGAGAGTAAGCTACACTTCTAGCTTTATTTTGAAAGTATTAACCGGAAGTGATAGTGTGCTATCCGAATGGAGCTGACAGCAGTCAGATCAGATCTAGTAGCTCAGCCTGTTTAACATAACGAGGGTTTACTGCCATCTAGTGGCCACGGTGAAGAACTGGTGATTCACATTAGTCAAGTCATCGTCAATGCAAATATGACAACACACCAACACTTCCTGGTGTAGATTTTCAAAATAAAGTGACCAAACGGAAGTTATCACAAGCGAACTGCATTGACGCTGCTTTGATTGATGTTGTGTAGTTCCTCACTGTGGCCACTGGAGGGCAGTAAAGCACTATACTATACTATACTATACTATACTACTATATACATCCATGGACTGTAGTCTGGACCATAGTGTTGACGCTGCAGTGTTTGCTGCCATCTGCTGGTCACAGTGAAGAACTGCAACACATGTTAATTAGTCAAACTAGCCTCATAGTCCATGATGAGCCCAGATTGTTCTCTTAATACATCCATGAGCCAGACATAACATGTAACGTATCGGTACCATCTGGGTGGGCTAGTTGTGATTTTTAATTCCTATACATCCCTAGATCATGTTTTGATATGATATGCTAGATCTTGCTGACTGGCAGCTTATTAGTGGTTATCAATTCAATTCAATTCAATTCAACTTGCTTTATTGATCATGAATGTCAGGTGAACAATATTGCCAAAGTGTCAATTCAATAATAAATAAAATTAAAAAAAATAACAAAATTAAAATAAAAACATATATATACACATATAAACAACTCATTAAGCAAATTACAATAGAGATATTTAAAAAGAACATGCATGAAAATGGAAGAAAGCAATAAAGAAGTAATTACTGTTGTGTCAATAAAACCAACAAACAAATAAAAAACAATCAATAACAATATATTGCAATATCAAAGGATAAATGTAAAAAACAACAAAAAACAACAAAAAAACAAAAAACAAAACCCTCCATGAAGTAGAAGAGTGAATAAATGCAGAGTGTGAGTTACATCTATTATGTGTTGTTGTTGTTGTGGTTGTTTCTTAGGCTGTGACATGCACTGACATATCCTGCAGCTTCTATGGTGAACACCTCTTAAAGTAATGGACTGCTGTCCAGCTGCTGTGGGAATACAAATAGTGAATAATATATCTGGAGTAACGTTAGCCGAGCAGTAAGCCCACTACTGACTGACTTTATCTTCTTACAGTAAAAGTTAATGTTACCCTAGTTAGCAAGTCTACCGAGAGGTCGTCTAACTTATGCCTCGAGCTGCCTCCGTCACAGTTAAATCTATTATTGTTACCTTCTGTTCTTATCCAGAAACTACCTGTCAGACAGGTAACAGATCACGTTACTCCTCTTCTTCTGGTCGGAAGTCTCAAATGCCGAGTTGACCCAGTTGAATTATACTGGGAGTATTTAAAATAGTGAAACTTAACGCCCTCCAGTGGTCAAAGTGAGGAACTACAACATTATATTTGTCAAGTTAGTGTGAATATAGACATGGCAGCATACTACTACTTCCGTTAAATAATTTCAAAATACACTGTCACTGATGTAGACGGAAGCGAAAGGACAGAACTATCATGAAATCATTGTTAATAGGTTTCTAACGGTCAGACTTAGTTAAGTTTAAGCTACATTTGTTTAGCTGGCAAACAAACAAACAAAAACAACTACACTATGCTTAATTGCCAATGACAAAAAAAAAGAAAAACAATTGGTCAAAGAGACAGAAAATGCATTTTCTGTCTCTTTGACCAATTGTTTTTCTGTATTTATGTATTTTTGTAAGTGGCCATTGCCACTTACAAAAATACATAAATAAAAGTAAATAAATAAATATATACATATTACAATGAATAAATTAATAATTAAATAAATAAATATAAATATAAATATAAATATAAATATATAAACAATTGTTGCCACATGATTAATGATTCATTAGACACTTGAGGCAGACAAGACATTACTTACAGCAAATGTCAAACATTTTAGGGAAATGTAATGTGAAAAGTGATTAGAAGACAGAAAACACATCAGGTTATGAATGTATAGGTCATCTATGTCGACATAGAGACACGCATTACAATACTGTACATGTACACTAAAAATCTCACAACTTGAACTTCATAATTGTGGAAAATTGAACAAGACAAGAAACTGAGTTTGGACATGTGCACACTTATTAGAATAATAATAAGTAATACTAATATTTTAGCTTAAGTTATTTAATCTTTACAGTTTTAATTAATGTAAACACAAGTCACAAGTCGTAATAAATAGAAATACTTGAATTTGAACTTGTTTAGTGTGAAAAAGCTGATAAAATCAAACATAACTGCAATGTTACTGCATCACAGACAAAAAGTAAGATGTACAGTAGCAAGGTAGTAAGATAACTTGACCATTTACTTTTCCATGAAGCTCTAGACATAATGGCTTCCATGGTTTGTTAATAGCCTATAAAGTAATCAGTTAAGGCATTCCTAAAATACTGGTGTCGGATAAATGTAAATTAGCTTACTTACATCCAAAGAAAACAGCTTGACACTGCATGGTTAACATATTTTTTTGTGAGCCCCACAGTGATGTAAATTGTGTACATCAGCTTGTAGTTTTGTTCAAATCATATATCAATATATACAGAAGAGTGTTAAGTAAAGAGGACTACAGATAGATGACTATAATCTGCAGAGGGCGCCAAATCCTATCTCAAATGGAAAGATCTGATGAGACCTGGAAATGGAGAAAAACAGAGTGGTGGTTATACTACTGTGGGTTCAAGTTCATCAAAATCTTTTATAAGCCTCATAATTTAATCATTGTGTCCAAGCATGGAAATGATTAGGCCTACAGCTTGGCATCAATGTACCACTAATGACATTTAACTGCCAGCATATGGGCATTAAACTGAAAAGGCTACAGGCATTAAAAGTCAAATAAACATGCATAATCTACTGAGAAGTCACTTTTTCACAATCTTTCATGTCCCCGTTTTATTATTCGAACATCCATCCATCCATCCATCTTCAACTGCTTATCCGGGATCGGGTCGCGGGGGCAACAGCTCCAGCAGGGGATCCCAAACTTCCCTTTCCCGGGCCACATTAACCAGCTCTGACTGGGGGATCCCGAGGCGTTCCCAGGCCAGAGTAGAGATATATTGCATATTGCAATGTACCATTACATACAGTACATTGGTATGTCTGCACAAGCAGATACAAGCGTACCTTGCACCTACGTAAACATATACTTATATGCATGTTAGCACACATACTTATCACATATCTAAATGTCAGCAAGACAGTCAGTTAACCCTTCCTTCACCCAATGATAATTTGGTTTCCCAACACAAACAAAGCATGTTCAATTAGAAGGAAAATAAGCTCTTGTCCTTAAAATTTGGGTGCTCCTTATTTTGTTAATTACCATGTTTATTTTATTTAATATTTTTATTATTATTTTATTGTGCATATTATCATTATTTTAGTAAAAGTGAGTGAAATATAATTTGTTGATGATTCTCCTTTAAATAAATTCATAGTAAATACACCACACAGCACTTTAACCTCTTTATACCTTTATATTTTGTCTGTATTTAGTTATGTAGCCCTTGTGTTTGCCCATTATATGGTTTATTATACATCAGAGATGTATTGACTATACTGCAAGTACATTGCATGTCCTCATATTGTTGACTATTCTGCTAGCTGAACCTCAATGCGGAAGTTGTAAATTTACTATGTTTCCTCGCGGTGAGCTCAACAACAATAAACGTCTGGAAGTGAAACAGGCTGCTGATACTCGTCTTCTGTCTTTAATGTCTGTTCCCATGTGAACACCATATGTGCCTTTCATTGTTTTGCAAAGGCTGGTTTCTTTTAAATATATAGAATCACAGATGTGGTTTGGTTTGAGCAGTAATATTTCAAGATGACATCAAAACAATATATTTACCAGTGTTAAGGAAAGCGTAGACAGACACTTATGGTAAAAGCTGCACTGTTAAAGGTTGATACCATGACCGCTTTATTATTGTTATTGTGCTGTTATTGTTCTTCATCAACAGTTGCCACACACAAACAAGCCACATTTCATTTAACCTAAAACAGCCCGTCAGCATTCTCTGTGCAGAACGAGCAGACTCCATTGTTTCAGCACTCCCTGAAATGATGGAATGATAGCAGCACAATGATAAACGAGGAATGATAACTGTCAACATTCAAATGATAAACACATGCTAAATTAAATTCTAAATAGTTTATTGGTTTAATTCAGAGGTTCTCAATTTTTTCCCCCCGCCATGGACCCCTTAACCTCTTGGAATAATTTGACATTTAGCCGTTTTTTTACACTTCTATAATCTTAGTTATGTGAAAGAACAACACAAAAGAATTGTACTAGAAATATATTAGACATGTATTAAGCATGTCTGCAGAATCTAAGAATTATAGATTTGTTAGATTAGAATGTAATTTATGAACTATTCTACTGTAGATTTAAAAATTTAAATATTATTTGTTGAACTATGAAGTCTTTTGTAAAAAAATAAAAAAATCATATCATGATTATTTATATGAATGAATCTGAACACTTTTCACGGACCCCCTGACAGAGTGCCACGGACCCCTGGGAGTTCCTGTACCTCACTTTGAGAATCAAAGTTTAATTGATCCTCAGCTATTTAAGTCATTTAAATTCACCAGGCTGTATTTTCATGGAGTTTCACTTTTGAAAATTCACCTCAATTTAACTGCATGAATGGCACATGCATATTAATTAAATGTCTATAAATGTTGACAATTTACTTATGGGAGAATTCAGCAGATGAAACTGGACATGAGCCTGTAAAGAGTGTACATTTTTACAGGCATTTTTACAGGCTGCTCTGTGGATCTCTCCTACAATACTATTATTAGCTTTTATATTGTACATTTTGCTCCATTAAAAACAATCTGTTTTTCCCTACTGCATGTCTGACGTGTTATTTTCCTAGACTACTGGTCTTCAGTTTAACCACTGAGTACATTACAACACACTGTTACTTTTAATAATGTGTTTAATAATTAGTCACAGACCTGTTTTGTACTTTATTTTTTTTGCCAGATTTGATCATTTCAGCTATGGATACAATTATGGCAATAATTTATTGCTATCTTTTATATGGTTCAACAGTTAATAACAGTTCATATTTGTTCCATAACATATTTTATACATATACATAAGTAATATGAATATGTTATGGTCCATGTTTATGGATAAAATTATGGTCAAAAGTGATTGATGATGATATGGCATAATGATACATCTCTATGTTTGGTATGCCTTTGAAATTATCACGGGGTATAGGTCAGGAGCGCAATGGGTCGGAAGAGGTGTTAGCCGTTTACAGTTTTCTCAGGTGTTCATCTCACCTATATGAATCATCTCCTGTCTGTGTGCCAAAAACAACTGAAAACACACAACATGATGGTAACACACTTGTTAGTGCAAACAGAGAATCACACATGGGACTTTTTGGTTGAAAAATCTTTACACATCTTGTGTATCCCTGCAGCGAAACCACAAATTGCGCTGCTCTAATGTCAGCCTTTGTAAGGTGCGTGTGTGTGTGTGTAATTTGTACCATAGATAAAGATTTCTAAAAACTCATGTTACTGAGAACAATAACATTTCAAATGAAAACCATGCTTTCCTTTAGTCTTTGCATCAGCTGCAGTGGTCAGTTGCAATTAATGTTGCCAGTATGAGCTTACTCACAGCTCCTTCTTTTCCTACTGAAGCTGTGAAAAAAAAGAAATGGTCAAAACAGGGCAGCTGTGTCCTCTGTCCCACATTTTGTTATGTTTGAGACAAAATTGCATACCTCTTGCGCACACTTAATAAAACCCATATGAATTAATGCAGTTCCTAACAGACATCAAAACCTTGAGTCACGGTTTCCCCTCAGCTGTCCGCTGAGACTCGTGATTTGGTAAGTTATTGTCCCTCCAGTGCATGGAGCGCATGCTGGTTACAATATGTCTCTCCTCCAGGCACCAAAAATGTGTTAAGAAAAGTGTTACGCAGCAACAAGGTCACAACACCTGTTTAAATGAATCCTTTTTGAAAGAAAAGGATTCATGGTGGCTGTTTAATGACTTTTTGTTTGTTGAAGTGAACAAACTCGTGACAGGGTACAATTTTAATAACTCTTAGTGTCATAGGGAGAAATGCTCAAAGTGAGAGGAACTGAACTCTGACTGATGCATGTACTGTAGCAGTCAGGGTTCAGCTCTTAATGTGTTGCGTCAGGTAAACATATTTGTAACTCATGTTCATTTTCAAAAGGCAATAATGATACATTTGAAGACACTTGTGTGAAAATGACAGATGGGTGTTAGATCATATCAGTCAGCCTTGTGGGTTTGGTTTAGTTGGAGGACACTTGTGAAATACTTTGTTTTTGTGTAAATGTGCTCTGCCTATTCTCTTTTTTTGTTAACAAACATTCATTGTTCTCAGTAGATATCCTTATAAGTTACAGGAGGCTGATTTTCAATAAAAACAACTTTTTTTCTCTAATGTTGGATGAAGAAATCGGGACTGGATCACACTCCCTAGTAAACCTTTCTCTGCCCTGTGATTTATGGGCAGAGAGATCCTGTTCTTTTCTGACTCCAAGAAGCTGCACAGTCTTGCGCTATCATTCTGGAGGTTAACCGAGGCTCTGATAGTTGGAAAAACACTCTGTCCTCAGTTTAACCGCTGCGTTGGGTTGAAAGTGGGCTAAATATGGTATGGGGGACAAATAATCTGAAACAGTATTGTACTAGGAGTGATTAAGGTATAACATGAAGGTAAACCTTTAAGTGCTCGCTCATAATAAAGAAAGAAAGAAAGAAAAAGTTTCTTCAATAAATCCTTCAGCTGTTAAAAAGTTATTAGCTTTACCAGAGGCTATAGGGAGTCCTTCCAGCAATCTGACAGCGCTGCACACATGAGCACTTTATGGAGAAAAGACTGAGATAACTGACGTCATTTGCACTTAAGTAAGGTATGTTTCCCATAAATTTCAACTCTGAGAGGTTGTTGTGTGTGGACGTGGTTTAGGGCGGGGGTTCTCAAACTCTTTGGGGCCAGGGACCCCTTAAAGGGAAGAAAATCTTTCAAGGACCCCCTCATAATCGTAACACCGATTAAGCATATTGCATACTACCATTTGTACTCTTAGATGCCATTGAAACTATTTGTATTCTAAAACTTTTCAACCTAAATACTTCAGACCTGTTTGATAGTGATATACAGAAACCCATTTAAATTTGAATCATGTTAATACCACTTTATTTTGTCCTGATATTTCTAATCAGATGTCGCTTTAGCTTGGCTGGCTTCATGGCTTTGTTGCATTTCGGTCTCCCGTCGCTTGTTTTATTGGCGCAAATTGTCCCCATCTATAGATATGTACTTTTTAATGATACAGCACACTTTTATAATTTATAACTAATTATTTTGCGGACCCTTTGGCAGAGTGCCACGGACCCCTGGTGGGTCCCCGGACCCCATTTTGAGAATCACTGGTTTAGGGTTAAAACATTTTCCTCAGTAAAAATCCCAAAATAAAGATATTAAAGTTCAGTTTGCCCCTGTTGCTTCTTGTTTCTGTGTTCTTACATTTATAATTACATAAAAACATTAAAGGGAGTGGCAGTTTAAATGTTGGCTGTGCATGGCTCAACTAGTGAATTGCAGTCATGTGGTTGTGGATTACTCTCAGGCTAAAGCTCATTAAGTAGCTTTGCTGAACTATAATTGTAGCTATATGATATTTAGAGAAGATGTATCACTCTGTTTATACTTTCAGTCCATGGAGCTAAGTGCATTTTCACTTACTTACCAAAGACAAAGTTATCCTCTTCCCCATAATGCTCTTTATAATGTACATATTGCATACTTTCTTGCCAGAACTGGAACTGTACTAACATAGACACATGTAATTGCTTTGCTTACAGCTAGTCAGATGAATCACATTTCTATTTCAAGACTAAAAAGTTGCCTGAGGTCATTACAAATTATCTTTGTTGCACAAATAGCGTGCTTGAGTGAAGTTCTGTCTTTGTTGGACTATGTTTGATGGTCGCGGCTGAGCTGATAATGATCATGAACCCGACTGAGGAGAAGGAGTCAGATCAGGTCAAATGTATCTTGCCATGTTTGCATATTGAATGCAATGTTGTGTGAACCTGAAGTCATTGAAGAATATCAAGATGAACTTTACTAATGACAAAGCCAGCAATGGAAGATTGACAAACACATGCAAACATCATTGGTGCAGTTTCCCAGGACAATAAAATATCATTGGCAGGAAAGTGAGGGAGGGAGGCCAAACATATTGGGTTGGCTACAGCAGCATCAACACAGCCAACAAGCCATCTAAGAGATAGAAAAATAAGGAACATATCAAGGGTGATGCTTGCATTCAATCTTTGAAAATCTGTAGTAAACTATCTTTAGATGTAAAGATCTTTTTGTAATAATTTTTTTTAGGGATGCAGAATACAGTAAAATGTGGAAAACAGAAGCCATTAATGAGGGTAAATGATTGAAATAAAAGGACTCAGTCCAAGCATTCCTAAGAGACCAAGCATCGTTAAGAGAGAAAAGATGCCGTAATTATCATCATGACTGACAAGGCATGCAAAATGTTTTGTATGCAGCATGATACAGTAGTAAGGATTTGTTTAGAGAGATAAGTAGACCAAAGCAATGTCAAAAAAATAACGTTGTGCCACGATACAGCTAACAACACTAAGATAATGTTAATAATGCTTTACAAGACATAAAAGCAAGACAAATTAACATGTATAAATAAATAAAAATAGAGTTGATACAATAAAAATGACAAGCAAGGTATGAATTACTAAAACACAGGAACAACAAGTAGAATAATAGCAGAAGAATAACTGATTAAAAAAAAGTAATTCTGAAAAAATGCATTTTTAAAAGAGATTTGAAAGACAAAACATAGCTAGTCTGCCTGATCTCCTCCGGCAGGTCATTCCAGAGTCGTGGGGCCCTGACTCCAAAGGCTCCGTCTCCTCTGGTTTTTAACCTTGACCTAGGAATAACTAAGAGACCTCTGTCGGAGGATCTCACGCTGCATTCAGGCTCGTAAGGGGTTAGTATTTCAGTGATACAATCAGGGGCCAACCCCGACCGTGCTTTAAAAAGTAATCATTAAAATTTTAAAATCAATTCTAAAACACAGGTAACCAATGTAGAGATGCTAAAACAGGCGTTATGTGGACTCTTCTGTTGGTATTTGTAAGTACTGCAGCATTTTGAACTAGTTGAAGTTTGGAGAGGTTGTGTTGGGTGAGACAGGAATACAGTGAGTTACAGTAGTCTAAACAGGAGAAAGAGTGGACGACTTGACGATTGAGTAACAGACTTCACCTGTTGGTCAAAGTTAAGTTTGTTATCAAAGATAACACCTAGATTTCTGCACTGGGTTTTTATGCAGCAGGACAGAGAACCTAAGTGAGAGAAGTGCTCGCTAGAGGAGTCTGGACTTATGATAAACATTAGATACATAATGATAAACAATCTGGTGGAGTTTCTGCATTTTGGCTAGTCAAACTAGCCCGTGACGGGCGACTATGGCCAATCACAGGTCATTTCAGAGAGAGAGAGCGTTCTTATTGGCTGATCATGCAGCGGAAGCAGCTGACAATCACTTGCAAACTCCAATCAAACAGTCAAACTAGGTAGCGCTGGTCAAATATGAATTAATATTCTCTTACTGTAATGCCTATTTCTCGCCTCAAATGTTTTCAGAAACATCTTGTAGTGCACGGTTTAGCTGTAAAATTAGAAAGTTTGTTCCGGCTGGTGGGCGGTGCTTGGTATTTCCTCAACTGATCTCAACACGGCTGCCGGGTCACAAACTTGACCTTTTTGTGACATTTTTGTAATTGTGACTCCGAAGAACACAGAGGCACATGTTTTTTTTCAGATTACTTGTCTCAGATATAGTGACCGTTTTATAAAAATAACTTTTTTTAATCATATTTGCTCCAATTCTACCCACTGCTGCTTTAATAGTCATTAACAGTCAAATTAAATGATTTACTTGTGTAACATAACCCACAATCAAGGTGAGAAGCCAACACAAATCTCGCTGTACAGTAATGTCACCACTTGTCTCAACACATCACAACTTACAGCACTCTTGGCTGAATTTCCAAGTGTGGAAAACGGAGATGTGTTCAGCGTGCCAGCACAGAGAGAGGAATCCATCAGCTGCTTGTAGGTGTGGCTCTGCTATATTGTCTTATCTCAAGGCTACCACCCCTCCAGTCAAAATTTTTTTTGTATTGTTACTTCACTCGGATTTTTGACCTTTACTGCGCAGAATGATGTATGTGCAGCAGAGTTTGGAACTAGCAGGCTGTTTTCAACTTGATCTGCCGAAGGGGGAACGCTTGCCTGGGTTGACCTTAAAACTGAGTTTATGGCATGCACATACGAGCAGGATTTTGAGTCATCAAAATCAACCAAAGTCCAAAATGCAACTTACAGAAATGTGCGGTGCGAACTCAATGCGTCCAGAGCACATTCACCATCCAGCAGTCAGACTTTTACAGTGTAATGTTTAGAGTTGTTAAGCAGGCAATTGCATTTAAAAAAAAAAAGTAAAAACCATATCGGATACAAAGTACCATTCAAATCAGAGTATTTTTGTCCATCTCAAAACAAGTCATAAACTCATCACATATTTTGTTCTGTCTGCTGGTTCTAATGAGAGAAATATTAATTTCCAACTGATCAGTTTTTATGGACTTCAGCATTGCATCACATGGAAAATTCAAGAAATATATTGTGCATCACTTTGAACACATTTTCCAGTAATTTCGCCTGACCAGTTTCTTTGAAGACTCTGTTTTGAATTCAAAATAAACCTCTGTGGGTTTGAACTATGCCTGAAAACATGAATATGTGATGATGGACTTAATGCCGTGACAGTGCCTAAGGAGTGGCAGACCGGGGTGGTGGTTCCCCTTTTCAAAAAGGGGGACCAGAGAGTGTGTGCCAATTACAGGGGTATCACACTGCTCAGCCTCCCTGGTAAAGTCTACTCCAAGGTGCTGGAAAGGAGGGTTCGGCCGATAGTCGAACCTCAGATCGAAGAGGAACAATGCGGATTCTGTCCTGGCCGTGGAACAACGGACCAGCTCTTCACTCTCGTAAGGATCCTGGAGGGGGCCTGGGAGTATGCCCATCCAGTCTACATGTGTTTTGTGGACTTGGAGAAGGCATATGACCGGGTCCCCCGGGAGATACTGTGGGGGGTGCTGCGGGAGTATGGGGTGAGGGGGGCACTTCTCAGGGCCATCCAATCCCTGTACGCCCAAAGCGAGAGCTGTGTTCGGATTCTCGGCAATAAGTCAGACTCGTTTCCGGTGGGGGTTGGCCTCCGCCAGGGCTGCGCTTTGTCACCAATCCTGTTCGTGATATTCATGGACAGGATATCGAGGCGTAGTCGGGTGGAGGAGGGTTTGCAGTTCGGTGTGCTGAGGATCTCATCGCTGCTTTTTGCAGATGATGTGGTCCTGTTGGCATCATCGGTCTGCGACCTCCAGCACTCACTGGATCGGTTCGCAGCCGAGTGTGACGCAGTCGGGATGAGAATCAGCACCTCTAAATCTGAGGCCATGGTTCTCAGCAGGAAACCGGTGGATTGCCTACTCCGGGTAGGGAATGAGTCCTTACCCCAAGTGAAGGAGTTTAAGTATCTCGGGGTCTTGTTCGCGAGTGAGGGGACGATGGAACGTGAGATTGGTCGGAGAATCGGAGCAGCAGGGGCGGTATTGCATTCGCTTTACCGCACCGTTGTGACGAAAAGAGAGCTGAGCCGGAAGGCAAAGCTCTCGATCTACCGTTCAATCTTCGTTCCTACTCTCACCTATGGTCATGAGGGTTGGGTCATGACCGAAAGAACGAGGTCGCGGGTGCAAGCGGCCGAAATGGGTTTCCTCAGGAGGGTGGCTGGCGTCTCCCTTAGAGATAGGGTAAGAAGCTCAGTCATCCGTGAGGGACTCGGAGTAGAGTCCTTGCTCCTTTGCGTCGAAAGGAGCCAGTTGAGGTGGTTCGGGCATCTAGCACGGATGCCTCCTGGGCGCCTCCCTTGGGAGGTGTTTCAGGCACGACCAGCTGGGAGGAGACCACGGGGAAGACCCAGGACTAGGTGGAGAAATTATATCTCTACTCTGGCCTGGGAACGCCTCGGGATCCCCCAGTCAGAGCTGGTGAATGTGGCCCGGGAAAGGGAAGTTTGGGGTCCCCTGCTGGAGCTGTTGCCCCCGCGACCCGATCCCGGATAAGCAGTTGAAGATGGATGGATGGATGGATGGACTTAATGCAGTCCAAGGGGAAGATGAGGTTAGATCAGGCCTTAATGAAACCAAAAAAAATCCGCTCCTTTCAGAGAAAACACCTCCCATGGAATGTTTTACAAAAATTCCTCTTTCTGTTTTGACTATACATAATGTTTCAATTAGTTGGCTTCCGAAGAATATTATGTTGTTCACATTTTTGTGTGCAAAAGTGAACTTTCTCTCCCTGCAGTGACGAAGAAACTCTGAGCCAAGTCTCAGTCAATCGCACTACCACTGGCTGGATAGAGAGGAAACGGCAGGCTGGAAATCTGGACCATGAAAGCCCAGGGAATCCCGTCTACGTGGCTCATGACTCCCAGACACCGCTGGAGGAGGGGAAGGGGAGTGTTGCTGGCTTCCAGTTAACTGACCTTGGAGGAAAACAGTGAAATATTGCCTTCCCATTCCTGTGACCAGCAGCAAAGGGAAAACTATTATGTAGCATATAATGAACAATGATTATGTTGTGAACCTGCGCACTAATACCTTAATTATGAAGTCACGTGCAGTGGACAGTTTTCAACATCATTCCCTGAGGTACCATAATTCAGAGTTTCCTTGGCTGCTTACTGTGCGTGTGTGTTCATAAATCCATTCTTTTTTTTTTTAAACTCTTTTTTTATTTGAGAACAAAGAACATGAGGTCATCATGGGTGTTACAATATCAAATCACAGTACATTTTTGTAAATACATCTTAATATAAAATGTCACACTTCAATCAACGGTGTAAATACACAATCCATTTTTCCCAGTACTCAATACTTTTTTCCAATTCCAGCCTTAAAATAAATGTGAGTCTTTCATTACAATACACTTGATTTACAATACCCCGCCATTGTTCTAATGTTGGAGGATCAGTCTGCAACCACTTTCGCGTTATGGCTTTCTTACTACTTGCCAAGAGAATCTTTATTAAATATTTATCTTTGTGAAAGACAATTTCTGGCATTTTTCCCAAGTATAGTGTAATGAATGAGTATTTTAACTTTATTCCAATTATTTTATGGATCTCAGTTGCCACCTCTTGCCAATATGGCTGTATTTTAGGGCATGCCCAAAAAATATGGAAATGATCAGCCATTGAGGTTCCACATTGCCTCCAACAGAAGCCCCGGCTCTGCGTGTCTGTTTGCAGTGCTGTTAATTTAGGAGTAATGAAAAATCGCACTACGTTCTTCCATCCAAACTCCCTCCAGGATCCCGAGTTTGTAGTAGTTGCCTGAGTCTCACATATTTCTGTCCAGTCCTCCTCTGTTATTTGTGAGTCTGACTCTTTCTCCCATTTTTGTTTAATGTAGTTTGTAGAGTGCTTCTTAGAGTCTTGTATACTTCCATATAGTTTGGAAACCAACTTTTTACTTCTCTCTTTTGTATATGCATCAGAGAATATAGTAATCAAATTGTAATCGTTTGTTTTTGTGCTTTGTATTTTTTTCTTAAAGTAATCTCTAACTTGCAGGTACCTGAAAAAGTCCTGCTTTTCCAGTCCAAATGTATCTGCTAAATCCTGATAGCTCTGTAGTTGACCTTTTGAGGTGACTGAACAGAAATACGTGATACCTCTCCCAACCCACAGTTTAAATCTCCCATCCAACATTGCAGGCTCAAATCCTGGATCATACGCTACCCAACCCAAGACCCCCGCATGTTTCTCCAATTGTAATTTCTTCAGCAGCCTAAACCACAGCTTAACTGAAAATAGGGTCCACTGGTTTAATCTGTTATAGCTCCTTTCAGCCTGACTTCTGTTACCTAGTATTGACTGTATTGGAGTATCTATCTGTTTTATTTCCAATGTCTTCCATTTGGATTCATAGTTTGGTGCACACCAACACACTAAAGGTTTCAATTGGGCAGCGTAATAATAATCCTGCAGGCATGGTAGGGCTCTCCCTCCCTTCCCCTTTGACAATTGTAGTGTCTTGAACTTTACCCGAGGTCTCCTGCTGTTCCAGATGAACCTCGAAATCATCCTATCCCATTCGTTAAATTGTTTTTGGGGTACTTCCAAAGGCAATGACTGGAAAAGATAGAGTAACCGCGGTAACATGTTCATTTTAATTATTTCTATTCTACTACTCATGTCTAATGGGAACAACGTCCATCTAGAAATATCTGATTTTATCTCTTCATTGATAGGACCGTAATTGCTTTCAAAGAGTTTTGACATGTCTTTTGTTAAATTTATTCCCAAATATTTTATTGAGGGGGAATTCCATTTAAAGTGATATTTCCTTCTCATATCTTGAGGGGGTATAAAATTGAAAGTGAGAGCTTGAGTTTTTTGGATATTTAATTTATATCCAGAGTATGAATTATATGTTTTTAGAAGGCTCATCAATTTAGGAATACTAGATTCAGGGCTCGCAAGGAACAGCAGGACATCATCAGCAAACATACAGATCTTATGTTCTTCCCCTCTGATTGTAATCCCTTTTATCTCCAAGTCCTCTCTAACTGCTTGGGCAAGGGGTTCAATATACAATGCAAACAGAGCAGGGCTCAAGGGACACCCCTGGCGCGTCCCTCTTTCTAGTTGGATTGTTTGCGACAGGTGTCCGTTAACCTTAATCTTGGCTATTGGACAGGAATATAGCGCTTTAATACACTTAATAAAACCATCCTTAAAGCCAAACCTGGCAAGCACCCTGTACAGGTATTCCCAACCCACTGAGTCAAATGCCTTTTCGGCATCAAGGCTGACCAGCATTGCATTTATATTTTCTGTTGTAATATGGCTCATAACTTGTAATGTTCTCCTTAAATTATCCTGTGTCTGTCTGTTTTGTATGAAACCTGTTTGGTCTAGATCTACCAACTCAGGTAAGATGACCTCTAGCCTCTTAGATAGGATTGAAGCAAATAATTTATAGTCTACATTTAGGACTGATATTGGTCTATATGAACTGCATTCCTTTTTATCTTTTCCCTCTTTTGGAATTATTGAGATGACTGCTTCTCTCCATGATTGCGGGGCTTCTCCTGTTCTCAATGTATGATTTAAACAGTTAAGCAGTATAGGTATTATTTGTGGTCTAAATGCTTTATACCATTCAGACGGGTATCCGTCTGTGCCCGGGGCCTTACTTGATTTCAACCTTGAGATAGCTCTGTCCAATTCTTCTGCTGTTATGTCAGCCATCATTGCTTCATTCTGTTGTTCTCCTATAGATGGTAAATCCAATGAGTTTAGAAATCTCTCCATTGCTAGTGTATCTGCCCTTGCCGGTTGGGTATAAAGATCTTTGTAGTATAGTTCAAAGGATTGTTGAATGTTTTCTATGTCACTGCAGACATTTTGTGTTCTAGGATTCCTGATTTTGTAGATGTTGTTTTCGTATTCTCCAGGAGAGGAGTTTCATTGCTTTAGGTCCTGTCTCGTAGTATTTTTGTTTGACAAACTTGAGTTGCTTTTCTATTTCCTCATCATATATCCCATTTATTTCTTGTTTAACTTTGTTTAATCTGGTCAATATTTGTGGGTCTCTTTGTTTTGTATGTCTGATCTCTAAGGACTTCATTTCTTCTTGTAAATCGGTTAATCTTTTCTGTTTTTCCTTTTTCCGGAAAGCTGTGACAGCGATAATTTTACCTCGAATCACAGCCTTTGCTGTGTCCCATAGAGTATTTGGGGAAACTTCTCCATTGTCATTATTTTGAAGATACATTTCAAATTCATTCTGAATCTGTTTCTGGACTGTTTTGTCATTTAAAATACTTGTGTTGAGTCTCCAGAGTGTATTTTTTTGTTGATTAACTAGATGTAAAGATAAGTATACTCCTGAATGGTCAGATACATCCCTAATCCCTATATTACAATTTTTAATTCTATGTCTGTCTGATTTATACATAAATAAATAGTCAATTCTTGAGTACATAGAGTGGCATGAGGAGTAGTAAGTATATTGTCTTTCCGATGGATGAAAATCTCTCCACACATCAATCATACCCAGTTCCTTGAGCATCCGCTGGACCACTGTAGCATTTGGATGTTTCTTTTGGGATGGGTTAGTTGTATCCAGTTTAGGATTAATTTGAACGTTCAAATCTCCACCACATATTAGAGTACCATATGATTCTGTGGCTATCAAGTTAAATATCTTCTTAAAAAAGGATTTGTTACTCCCTGGCGGAGCATATACATTAAATAGTGTTACCTCTTTATTATCTAGTTTTCCCCTGACTAGGACATATCTCCCCTCCTTATCCTTGATTTCAGACATAAATTCAAAATTGACTGAGTTTGGGATCAGAATAGCCACACCCCTCCTCCTTCCAGATTTATGTGATGAGTAGTAAGTATTTTGGAATCCAAGTTTTTTCAGTTTATCATGTTCTGGTGGAGAGAGGTGGGTTTCCTGCCAATATATTACCTGCATCCTTTCTCGTTTCATTTTAGCAATGATTTTACTCCTTTTAATCGGATTATGCAACCCATTGACATTAAGTGTAACTATCCTGTAGTCCTGATAATGCATGTGTTTAATTCGAATCCTGTGCACTTGTGTAACCTTACCCATGACATCCTAGTAAATACAATGAACAATGTATATGAACCATCATAATAGAACAAGAACATACAACAAAGAAAAGAAAAAGACTTCCAAGTCCGAGGTTTGAATAAAGCCTCAAATTGAGAGGGAATCCTTGAGTCCATCAAGGGCCTCCCCTCAGTGCAAAAGAAAATACTCTGCACAGGTAATGTTCAGAACTGTTCCCAGTCGGCCGGTATAAAGATTCAACTTAGGCAAGCTCCAGGAGAAATTATATCAAATGTCTTAATAAACTGGTTGAAACTAAAATAGCAGAGTGGCCTCTTAGTTTAAAACAATATGACTTTGTCTCTGTTGTTTAGTGGCCCAGTGTTAGTGCCACGGTATCACTGTCAGTCTACTCATAACTGGGCCGTCCCTTGTAATTTTCGAGGTCGGATTTTACATTTATTTTATCAGTCATTCAAGTGACTCATCGTGGAGGTGTATGGCTCCGTCCACTTACCGATAAGCCCCGTTATAATTACCCTCAACGTATCACTCGTCAGCGCCGAATATTCCCGGGGGGTTGCGTTGAAAACTCCGTAGTCTCTCCCGTATCTGCTCTCGGTCCACAGCCCGGCGGCCCGCACCTGCCTTCTCCCACGTTGCTAGTCTCCGCTGTTTCACCGCTGCAGAGTCGGGCTCCTTGACGGGTCCTATGGAGAATCCCCTCTTCTTCAAGTCTTTAGCCGCTTCTGCCGCGCTCTCGTAGGTGTGGGTACCGCTGTCAAAAAACACCTTCAGTTTGGCTGGATGTGGCGTTTGGAAACGGATTCCTTTAGCTTTAAGTTCCTTCAGTATTTCCACATATGCCTTTCTTTTCTTGAAAATGTCGGAGGGATAATCTTGATCAAAATAGATCCTCTTCCCGTCGTAATGGACATCTTTCTTTCTCCAAGCAGTATGCATTATCTGCTCTTTCATTCTGAACTCGAGGAAGCAGATCACCAGTGATCTTGGTGGTGCATCGTTTGGAGGCTTTGGAGCGAGAGCCCGGTGGCAGCGCTGTATTCCGAGGTCCATCTCCGCTATCGGCGGGCCCAGCTCTGACTTTATAAGCTTTGTCACAAACTCCGTTAGGTTGTTCCCCTCAGATCCCTCCGGCACGCCGTATATGCGGAGGTTGTTGCGGCGAGAGCGAGCTTCCAAATCAGTTAGCTTAGCCTGCAGAGCCTCTTGAGTCTCCATCGTCTGAATAAGAGCCTCTCTCGCCGCTGCGTCCCATTCTTCAATACCGGCGATGCGTTGTTCCGCCTCCGCCACTCTGACTTTGGTGGCCTGCAGGTCACCTGTAGCTTCTTTGAGTTTCTGGTTGATTTCTCCCCTAAACTCTTTCAACTCTTTCTTTATGTCTTCACAAAACGAGAGTCGGAATTCACTCATATCACTTTTCAGATCAGATCTGAGCGCCCGGATCTCATTGTAGATAGCCTGCATGTCCGAGCTAGCTACCGCCTCGTTAGCTTTCCCCGCCTCGCCGTTGTTGCCGTGACTTTCTTCATCGCCGTAGTTTTCCTCTGCCAATTCACTTTTCTCGCGTCTGGAGCCTGTTTTGCCTTTACCCTTTTTTTGCTTTTCCCCTTCCATGTTATACTTCAGTTTAATTTTATGTCTCAGCTATTTTTCTAAGGGGATTAAAACCGACCGATTGGGAGAGGTTCTTTCAAGCAGCCATCTGCTTCAGCGCCACACCGGAAGTCCCATAAATCCATTCTGATGCATTGTAACTTTAAAAAAACACTATTTAGATTTCACTGAAAATAAGAAACCACAAGGGAGACGTATTTTACAACAGAACGCGTAACTTTAGTAAAAGTTGTTGTTAAAAGAGCCCTCTAGCTTCTATTAAAGTTGAGGGACTCACAAATAACAGATTAAGGAGAAAGAGTGGTCAGAATTCATGCAGCAGAGGGCAAGATATTCAAACTTTTAGTCCAAGCTCCAAGAATGTATTATCCTACATTTCCCACTATGCAACTTGATAGCGTGTTTTCATTGGAGCCTCCCCTCAATGTGTTTTTCCTCCATGCCATCACTTGTAATGTATAGGTTTTCTTTTAAAAATGTTTAGCTTCCAAGCCCAAACTGAGATAACCCTGGTATCATCATTCAGGTTATTATCAAAGACTGAACAAAACTTACTCCAGAACCACAGAATACATCATACAGATGTGTCTATAGAAAGAGTCAGGCTTTATTGTACGACTCCACACCTCGCAATTTATATCCAGTGCCAACTTTGGAAGTATTGTGCCCTATAGGATGCAGCATTGGTGTACAAGGCCATTCTAGGCAGGTTACCCATATGCATAAGTTTGTATTGGTACAAAAAACCTACAATCTTAGGTCCAATAATTGGCTATAGGCTTAAAGGTGCCACCTCTGTGGACTGAGGCTGGAAAAAGGAATCTATTTTATTATGGCCCTTGGTCTTAGATCACCTGCAGATTAGACTCAATCTAGACTCATTCATCTCTCTAACAAGTTTTAAACAAACGTTAAGTTTTGGTAGGTTTTTACCAGAAATGAGTCTTGTTACAACATAAGAATGTTATCATGTGTATATTTAATCTCTTTTGTTGATGCGTTTTTGGGGTTTTCTTTTTTGCTCTGGACCATTTCTGATGTGTTGTTTTGTGTTTTACTGTAAGTGTATCCACCGTGTAACTTGCTGCCTTCTTGGCCAGATCAGCATTGAAAAAGAGATTATATCTCAACTGGTGTTTATCTGGTTAATTAAATAAAATAAATAGGCAGAAAGTTGGAGCTCCTCGGACTTTCGTTGGAGTTTGCATCCCATCACATTGCTACCTGCAATTAACATTTGCCATTTTATTAACTGTAACCACAATCTTTCCCTGATCTTAAGCAGGTGTCTATAACCCTGAATATGCTGTAACCATAAGTTATTTGCAATAATCATAATCTTTTTGCAGCCTATGATATCATAGTTGTCATGTGCTGATATTGTAGGGAATTTTAAAGCACTGGCATTGAACGTATTCTGGGGTTTTGCAGAACCATCCAATATTGACAGTCTTGTCTGGCAATAGGGTTGGGAAAGTTGCACTCCTGTGACAAATGAACTGATCTTGATATGTGAAATCAGTCAAATGCCTCTTTAAAGGTACAGTGTGTAACATCTGGCGGCATCTAGCGGTGAGGTTGCAGATTGTAACTTCTCCCGGAGAACTACAGTCGCCGACGTGAAAACGGGAATGGTCCTATCTAGAGCTGTTGTAAGAGTAGTGTAGATCATTTGGAGAATAGTAGAGCCAGTGCATAAAGTGTGTATGTACGTGGGAAGTATGAGAATAAAAATGTGTGTGAGCAAACAAGTGAGCTAGTGGAGCAGAAGAAAGAGTTAGTTTAGCTCTGAGAATATCAAGTGAATATATAGTGGAAGTTGTAGTTTGTGCAGAAAAAAATGCTGCAACTCCTCAAGACCAACAAAGGTGTCCCGTGTCTTGCTTCCTGGCGGCTGAGTGGAGTGACGGGGTTAACTCCGGAGCGGGTAACGTTATCGACTCCGGCCCGAGCAGAAAACATTTACACAGTGGTTTGTCCATTCTGGGCTACTGTAGACACATGGCCAAAGCCCCCACGAAGTGCACCGGTCGTCGATCCCAACTTTCGTAGTGGCCAAACGGCGGTACTGCAACTTCCGTGTCCGTCACGTGATGCATTATGCCCAAAAATATTTTTTCCGATAGACTTAAATTGGGAAAGAGACGTCTGTAACTCATTTTTTTAGGTGAATCAACTTCCCGGTATGAACACCTAAATAGTCCTTATTTAAAAAAATAACTTTTTAAAGTTGTAAAACGCACTACTAGCTGAATCCAGAGTTATTTCCCTTCCTCCGTTCATGTGAATGAGTCCCAGACCGAGTCTGGACCGCAAGCCTTGACGACGGCGTGACGCTGGGACCCGGTGATGGGTCATGTGACCGAGCGGACGCTACCGCGCATGTTCCATGTACCCAAAATCCGGGTACTTTTCCAGACGGAAGTCGAGCCATTTTTGGCTTCATCAACACTGAGCAACTTTCATAGGAGTGAACGGGGCCCCGCCTCCAACGCTGTATCCAGTTCTCTTTATACATCCATGCACATGGCAGCCGGCTCCGTGAAGAGAACCCGCTCCCTACGTAGATATAAACCGCTCATTCTAAGGTAACGAAAACACAGCTTATAAATATTATATTCCATTTATGCCAATAGATCCCCCTAAATGTTACACACTTTTTGTTTACTACTATTAGTACTTTATTTTTAGCAACTTCCTTAACAGGTTATATAATGTTATTTTCATAACCTCATTACTGCAATTCTGTTGGTATTCCCAAAAAGTTAAAAATCCTGGTATTATTTTATTATGTTCTGAGAAGGAGTTACATCACTGAGTGGTGAGACAGATAACTTTACACCATTTGGATACTGTACACACTTGAACACTATGTCCTCCTTTGGCGCAGTGTAAAACGTCTGGATGGTTTCCACGAGGGTGAGTCATGAAAAAACACAAATGAAGCCAAACCTGCGCATGGTCTGCTGGTTACGCTGTCCAATTAAAACTGTGCTGCACTTTCCCAATAATATTAAATATTCTCCTAACTGTCACTTAAGCCATGAGTGCTCTAGCAAATATCCAGTAAAAGTAAAGTGTGTTATGACACCACTGTCCAATATACGTGGGCAATGTAGGAGGATGATGCTCCAGACGAAAGCAAAAATGCTCATTTTAACGTCACACTAGACTTTCTAAACTCCTGTTAAGACAAGTGAGCACATTCTTCTTGGAAGCACTTAAGTTGCACTGAAAAGCATTTCCCAGCTGTTGATCTTGTTTCTATGTTTAAAAAAAAGGACAATGAAACTGTAAAGATAGTAGTTAATACCAACAAGGCTGCCAGACTGACATTTAATTTAGTAGAAATAACCATTAGCTGACATACAACTTACAGTATGAACTAATGAACACACCACTTCTCTGTCTCTTTTATATTGTTGCAGCGTTCTGAAATAGTTAAAATCCTCATTGTATCATGCAAGCTGTCGTGCAAGCCAGGGCTCATAATAAGTACGAGCCATTTCACAGTATTTGGGTTGGCCCAAGTAATGAAAGATGTTGAACCTGAAGGCGATGAATTGCATTTAACATGAATGATTTCAATATCATATCCTCAGGTGTCCTTTCATCAGCACGCAGGAGCTTTCAGTTGTCAGGTTAGAATTCAAAACAAGTCACCAGGTCAAATGTGCAACTGCACAGTATGTGGTTCAGAAGAAATGCATTATTGGAAATAAAAAAAGTAAAAACAAGATTGATGCTGGGTCAGTGGTGTGGTTGCATTGATGCTGAAATGATCATATTTGTCAAAACTAAAAGAATAATCAAAATAGTGTATCTTAGAGTTCTTTCTATCGCAGAAATTTATGTATTTTCCATGAAAATTAAACATTGCCAAATCTTGTCTCTCATGTGCCTGCGTTAGACAAACTGTTTGGGAAGTTGTTGATGATCCCTCGTGTGCATTGAGCCTGCCATGGAATTTTGGAAAAACATGGGACTGCAGCTGCTGGTGGTCAAATTGCTCCTATTGTTTTTTGTAATCTTACTAGTCTTTCTGATTTAAGATACTGAATTCTCAGCAATGAAAGAATGTATTAATGTGAGACGCAGAGGGACATACCGTAGGAAACCCTCCCAGTGACATCTTCAAATGAAATTGAAGACAGAGGAGAATAAGTTGGAAAGTACAGTTTGGGGAAAAGTATGAGGGGGGGGAAAAGTGAATTATGCATGGATAAAAGGCTCAGTTTCAGGAAAAATTCATCTCTGTCACAATTTCCCCTGAACGATACAAAAAGACCTGTCCAGAAGTGCTCAATTCATCTTACATTTCCATGGAAACGGGGTACAGTACTTGAAATGACTAAATACTTTCATATCTACATGTTGTGTAATGCAGTATAAATCACAGCATCATCAACATGGATTTGTAATTTCAAAAACAGAGAGAAAAATCTTGATTGATCTTGATAAAAATTGTTTATGTAACATGAATATTCCAAATATCCAAAGTAATTAGCTTGTACTTGAGCAAATGCATTATATATAAAAAGCAAATTTGCTTCAATTTGAACTGTATTGACCTAAAGGGTATTTTTTTCTTGCTGCAGGTGAAATATACAAAGCACACAAACATTGAATACTTAAAACAGAAATTATAATGAAAATACATTAAACAGAAAACCAACCACATAAAATCACACAAAATACGATGAACATTAAAAAAATCCTGACAACATAAAATCCATCTATCACCATCCAACCCATAATAATTTTTTGGATAAATCATTATCAGGTGCTGTAAATGACTCCTAAATGTGTATTAAGGTCTGTTTATAAGGTAATTACTTTTTGCAAGCTTTTATTTTGAAAGTCGCCCTTTTACATTACGGGACTTTTATTTTGACGCCACCTCCTGGCGGAAGAAGGATAGTGCTACGGAGATTTACTGAAGGAGGGAAAGCACGCAATTGCGCTGCTTTATGTCATCATAAACTGATAATTAAGCGCCTAGCCAGTACGGGAACAAGGTATTGTGTGTTGAATATGTTTTATGATTATATGCAGTAACATTATGTGATTTAGGTGGACGCATTTACAGTGTGTGTGTTTAATTGTGTTGTCATTCTGACGGTCTTGCTAACATTAGCTTTTCATGGACATTGCTGTAATGCTAGCTTTCTAGCTTTTCATGTGCACATATTAGGCTTAAGGTTTGATTAATGCTAATGTGTATGGCAAATACAGTATATGGATAAGGTTTGTAATGTTTATATTTTTAGTAAGAGCTCATTGTATTTTATTTGTCTGTCCTTTAGCTCTTACGGTGTTTAAGGAAGAAAAGGTGTTTTCTGAAGGAAGGATTTTACAGAAAGCAAAGTGAATTTGTGTTCAAAATATGGCTGACGGCTGAACATAAATAAAAGGCTTCTGAAACATCAGTACGCTTCACCATTGTCTGGCTGGGGTTCGCTACAGTAAGAGCTTGACCCTCATCGATCCTGACGACATCTTGCATCAACGACGGGCCACGACGGAGGGTCTTCACAGCGTGCCTGCTGCCGCTACACGGCCACTAGCTGTCCACGTGGATTCATGGAGCAGCAACATGGTACCATGCTAGCAGCCTGATCTACTCTGCAATTCAGTTTCGATGCAATGGTCAAGTACAGTCATATTCACTGACATTGATGCAGAACTGTGAGTATTACCCTATTATACAGGTGAATCACGGACGAACAGTTTTTTGGACTGAACCAGTGAACGTTTAATACTCACCTCATCTGCAGCAACATTAAAGGACAATCGTTACACGGAACAAATCCTCACAAGATCAATGGACTATTAATAATTAAGGACATTTGACACTTTTTGGACTCTATATTTCAAGTACTTTGATAATTGTGTTTATTGTGTATTTACACTGTTATATACAGTTATTTGAGTGTTTCTACATCAATACATCTGTGCTAGTTGTTTTGTACTAATGCTCTGCTATCCTATGGTTATGCTGTTTATTGCAAAGGTTTATTATATCTGAGTTTAACAGCTTTCTTATATCTTAAAAATCTCATTATTTAAGTTGATAATGGCAGAGCCAATTAGTGAGGGGGAGTTGGAGGAGCAGACGGCTGGTTTGCAGTGTGAACCTCAAGAATTGCAGAATGAGCTCCACACAGTGGAAGACACATCTGATGAGCCGCTTGAAGGTCCCCGACGCTCTGAACGTACACGGCACACTACAGAAAAGATGCAAGCACTTCAATGTGAAGAGGCCAAGAAAAGGGAGAAAAAGCTGCTCTCCATGTATGAGAAATGGAAGGTTCTTGTACGCAAAGCACGAGATCAACTGAAGGCGTACATGCCAGAGAGTCAACTCTGGCCTCTCATCGATGAACTCAAACAAAGTAAGCAAAACATAATGAGCATGTATTGTGGAATTCGAGATCTCGCAATACCTTCCAATGACATAAGAAGACGGATTGACTTATGTGAATCAGTAACCACAGAAATCGTCACCATCGCCTACAACAGAACAATAGACCAGGAGGATGAGTTTAATGAGGAACAGGAAAGACACCGCCTTCATGATCTGCTCCACCATGACTTTGCAAGGTCTGTCTATGGATCTTCTGCTTCCTTAACAACTCACAGTAAGTCCGACCATCACTCAGTGATTTCATCTATGGCAGCCAAACGTGTAGAGGCAGCAGCTGAACTGGCTGCGAAGGAAGTGGAGTATGAGATGATGCTAGAGGAGGGAAAACAACGGAAAGCGATGGAGGCACAAAAACGTGAATTGGAGGCACAAAAACATGAATTGGAGGCACAAAAATGTGAATTGGAGCGACTACAGGCAGAGAAGGAAGTGAGGGCAGCTCAAGCTAAGCTGAATGTCTACGACAAGGAGACAAGACGCGAAGTTCCTGCCCACATTAACAACGAAAGGAACAAGGAAGCAAAAAATATGCCTAAATCTGCAGTACTTCCATCCCATGTTGCAACACACTCCAATGCTGACATTTCCGCTCTCGCTCAGGTCTTTCAAGACGGTATAGCCTTAAATAGGCTCCCTGTTCCAGAGCCATTTGTCTTCAATGGTGATCCAATACAGTTCATTGAATGGAAAGCAGCGTTTACCTCACTCATTGACCAAAGGTCAATTGCGCCAGCTGGAAAACTCTACTATCTGAAGAAATATGTTGGTGGCCCAGCACGCCAAGTTCTAGATGGCACCTTCTACCGAAACGACGATGATGCCTACCAAGATGCCTGGAATAGGCTGAATAGTCGCTATGGCCAGCCATTCACCATTCAGAAAGCATTCAGAGAGAAACTCACAAATTGGCCAAAGATTCAACCTAAGGACGCAGAAGGACTCAGAAATCTCTCAGATTTTCTGAACATCTGCCAAGATGCCATTCCCCATGTCAAGGGTCTCGACATATTAAATGACTGCGAAGAGAATCAGAAGCTCATTCATAAGTTACCAGACTGGGCAGCTTCTCGCTGGAACCGACAAGTCACGCAAAGGCTGAACGAGAAGCAAGAATTTCAAAGTTTCAAGGACTTTGCCAGATTCATGTCGACTGAAGCTGAGATTGCCTGCAATCCTATTACGTCATTTCATGCTCTTCATTCATCAGACTCTGGCATAGACAAAAGAAATTTCAGAGACATGAAGAGAAACAAGGCCAGTGTTCTCACCACTCAAACAGTTACAGACAATGAAGGTCAAAGGTCAGACCAGAGAAAGGTCAAGCTACCATGTATTTTGTGCCAAGACAATAGACACCAGCTTAATACATGTTTCAAGTTCACCGATATGCTGTTGAATGAACGACGTAACTACGTAAAGGAGAAAAAACTCTGCTATGGATGCCTTAAACCTGGCCACAATGCAAAAGACTGTCGTCATCGTCACTTCTGTGACACCTGCAAGGGAAAGCATCCTACAGCTCTCCATGACGACAACTATAGAAAGGAAAGGCCTACAGTGACAAATCAAAGTGCCGCTGCCACGTCACTCAGTGTAGCAGGCGAAGGCTCATCCAGTACATCAATGGTGGTACCAGTGTGGGTGTCATCTAAATACAATCCAACCGCTGAGAAACTTGTCTATGCTCTACTCGACACACAAAGTGATACGACTTTCATCGACCAAGAAGTGAGCGACGGTCTTACTGCTGACAAGCATCCAGTGAAGCTGAAGCTGACCACCTTGAGTGGAAAGGACACGCATGTCACAAGTGAGAGAGTTTCTGGTCTTTGTGTAAGGGGATACAGTTCTGCCATTCAAATCAATCTGCCAGCTGTTTATACAAAGGACTACATACCGGTGAACCGGGCTCACATTCCAACTTGTGAGACGGCTAAACAATGGAGTCATCTCAAAGAAATCGAAGGTGAAATCCAACCACTGAAGGACTGTGAAGTAGGCCTTTTGATAGGCTACAACTGCTCCAGAGCAATGGCACCTAGGCAAGTCATTCTAGGAGGAAACGAGGAACCCTATGCTGTACGGACGGATTTAGGATGGAGTATTGTAGGCCGCTCATCACATGGCGATGATTCGCTGAGCACAAGAGGTCTGTGTCACAGAGTCTCTGTTAAGGAAATGCCTCCATTAACTCCTGCCGATGCTATTCGAATCCTGGAATCTGACTTCAAGGATGGCAGCAGTGACAGCAAAACAGTGTCACAAGATGACATCACATTCCTAAACAAGCTAGATAAAGGCATACAGAAGAATACACATGGACATTATGAAATGCCTCTTCCGTTCAAAAACAGACCCAGCTGGCCTGACAACAAAGACTCAGCCATGGTACACCTAAATCACCTAAAAAGGAAATTGCAAAGGGACGAAAGGTATAAGGAGCAATATGTTGAGTTCATGGAGGAAGTCATTGAAAAGGAAGAGGCAGAGCAAATTGAAGATGGAGGGAGTGAAGGTGAGAGATGGTGGAACAAAGAAATGAAGCTGCCAGCAGATGAGATTCCAGAGTTAACAATCGGTGATCCTGAAGTCAGAAGTGCTCTAGCACTTACCACAAGAGCCACAGAACGAGTAAGCCTCGTTGATCGCTTGTCTAAGACCTCATCTTGGTCACTGGCTACTCGATCTGTTGCACGCATTCTAAGGTGCATCAGGAAAAACAGGTCAAACAGTCTCAGTACTGTAACAGAACGAGAAGATGCAGAACGTTGCATAATCAAAGACATGCAGGAAAACGTTTATCGAGAAGAGTTGAAACTGCTGAGCAGAGGGATCCCCCTGCCATCTCGCAATCAGTTATACTCTCTCGATGCTTTCCTTGACAAAGATGGTATCCTCAAGGTGGGAGGAAGACTGTGCAACGCCTCTCTTTCCAAATCCATCAAGCACCCTGCAATCATTCCCAAAGATCATCACATCACGAGGATGATTATCGCTCATCACCACGACAGGATGAAGCACCAAGGTAAAGGTCTCACCATTAATGATATCAGGTTCAACGGCTACTGGATTCCAGGAATCAACCGAGCAGTAGCATCCTACATTCGTCAATGCGTCACATGTAGACGGCATCGGAAACCAACGGAGGAGCAAAGGATGGCTGACTTACCTCCTGAGCGTGTGGAACCATCACCCCCATTCACTTTCTGCGGAATGGACTGCTTCGGCCCGTTCCTCACGAAGCAAGGAAGAAAGGAGAACAAGAGGTACGGACTTCTCTTCACTTGCCTAAGCTCCCGTGCCATTCATATTGAGATGCTTGTCGACATGTCAACTGACGCGTTCATTAATGGCCTTCGATGTTTCATTGCCATACGTGGCGCTGTACGTCAGATCAAGTCTGATCAGGGAAGCAACTTCGTTGGAGCCAAAAATGAACTCAAAGAAGCTTTAAAGGAAGTTAATGCAGACCGGCTGGCTGCATTTCTCGCAGAGAAACAATGCGACTTCAAGATGAACGCACCCTATTCAAGCCATGTCGGAGGGGTGTGGGAAAGACAGATTCGGACAGTGAGAAGCATCCTGAGGCACACACTTAACCTTTCCTGTGGTAGGCTGGACGATGCCTCGCTACGAGCCTTCTTTTATGAAGCAATGGCAATCGTCAACAGTCGTCCACTGACCGTTAACAATCTCAGTGATCCCCATAGTCTCGAGCCACTCACCCCTAATCATCTTCTGACTATGAAGTCTGTCAAGGCCTTGCCTCCTCCAGGTGAATTCGTCCGAGAAGACATGTATGGCCGGAAAAGGTGGCGACACGTTCAATACCTGGCGGAACAGTTTTGGAGTCGATGGCGAAAGGAATACCTTGCCAACATTGCTCTCAGACAGCGTTGGCATACCCCAAAAAGAAATCTGCAAGTTGGAGATATTGTCATGATGAAGGAAGATGATGTACACAGGAATGAGTGGAGACTGGGTAGAGTCTCAGAAACCACTACTGACAAGGACGGACTAGTAAGGAGAGTTAAAGTCTGCCTCGGTGACAGGAAGCTTGGCAAGAAAGGTGAGCGTCTCCACAAGATGTCAGAAGTCGAGCGCCCAATCCAGAAGCTTGTCCTGCTGCTGGAGACTTGCTGAGTCTGCCTCCCCCTCCATATAGTTCATAATACCTCCTTCTTAATCTTCTATAGCTAACAAAGGTTTTCTAGTTTTAGCACAAGTCACCTGTGCTCCTTTAAGGGTGAAGGTCATTTTCAGTTATAAATCATTCGTGATTAAAACAAACTGTATAATGTTCTATTATGCACTCATGATTGGTGGGAGTGTAAATGACTCCTAAATGTGTATTAAGGTCTGTTTATAAGGTAATTACTTTTTGCAAGCTTTTATTTTGAAAGTCGCCCTTTTACATTACGGGACTTTTATTTTGACGCCACCTCCTGGCGGAAGAAGGATAGTGCTACGGAGATTTACTGAAGGAGGGAAAGCACGCAATTGCGCTGCTTTATGTCATCATAAACTGATAATTAAGCGCCTAGCCAGTACGGGAACAAGGTATTGTGTGTTGAATATGTTTTATGATTATATGCAGTAACATTTTGTGATTTAGGTGGACGCATTTACAGTGTGTGTGTTTAATTGTGTTGTCATTCTGACGGTCTTGCTAACATTAGCTTTTCATGGACATTGCTGTAATGCTAGCTTTCTAGCTTTTCATGTGCACATATTAGGCTTAAGGTTTGATTAATGCTAATGTGTATGGCAAATACAGTATATGGATAAGGTTTGTAATGTTTATATTTTTAGTAAGAGCTCATTGTATTTTATTTGTCTGTCCTTTAGCTCTTACGGTGTTTAAGGAAGAAAAGGTGTTTTCTGAAGGAAGGATTTTACAGAAAGCAAAATGAATTTGTGTTCAAAATATGGCTGACGGCTGAACATAAATAAAAGGCTTCTGAAACATCAGTACGCTTCACCATTGTCTGGCTGGGGTTCGCTACAGGTGCCACATAACCATATAACAGTTGGATGGCATTAAACTGATGAAATAGAGTTGTGCATTCACAGGCAGCCACATCTCTGAATTGCTGTGGATATCTCACATTTTGTCCAGCAGTTTGACCATTCAGTCTGGAAATCAGGCTAAGTCACAGGAGTCATTCTTATGTGATTTATACAGAACTGTAACCCAGCACCAGAAAAGATTCCAGGAATAGCTTGTTCTTGAAATACGGTCCATTGAGTTATTGCTTCCGTACTTCCGACTTTCCCATTAGTTTCAGATACTACGTCACCTGATCCCTATTGAACACTTGAGGATTGGTGGGTTACGTAATAGTGGAGAAGCGGCTGTTGGGAATATTTTATGTTAATGTATTGTGTCACATTTACGTCAAAGTTGACTTTGGCAGGTCGATGTCATTGAAAAGGAAAATGGAGAGATTTGTGGCTAAATATTGGGATCATGTTCTTTTGTCAGAGTCAAGATATTATTTAACCCACATGTGCCTTTTATTGCTTTCTACGTAATTATCTACACCAGAGCCAGATGATCTGCTTGTTGTAAAATATAAATGACTGTCTGTTTCTCACAGGAGAAGAATATTGAATCCATCTGAAAACAGCATACATATTTAAATCAAGGAGATATTGACGATTTAGTGTACAAACAGGTGGGTAAGAAACCATGTGAAACATTTACTGTTATAAGGCTCAGAAGCCATTTTTTTTCTATAATAATAAAGCTCATAACTCTTGCATAAGACCATTTAAACTGAGTTGAAAAAATTAACCAAATGTTCCCCTCAAGGTTTTAATACAAAACTAATATTCAAATTAAATATTAATTTGGTAAAAAAAAATGATGGTGTAAGTTTTTGCTTATAGAAAAATGAGCCAATCCAAATAAATAATGGTGCAGTCTTGGTAAACGGCAGGCATCGCTGTGCCATTTTTCATACTGGGGGGCACAAAAGTTGAAAAGTTTCAAATCTGCCAAATACTTTAAGTACAGTTTGGAGAAAAACATGCATGAGGGGAAAAAGGTGACTTGTGTATGGATAAAAGACTACGTTTCAGGAAACATGAAACATGAAACATTTAGGTTTAGGGTAAGGTGCCAAAGTTAGAATTTTTCAAATTCTCAACATGGTGGCTTTAACTCAGGTGTTTTTTTAAATGTTTTTTCTTAACTAACCAAAGCCTTTCAGCTTTATGCAGTGTTTTTTTCCTGTTGGACCAATTGAGGAATGTAAAAATTAATATTGCGTACCAGCAATATAGCAGGAGCAAAATATTACAATGAATTTGATGGAAGGGCTAAAGCAAGGCGGCACAATTAATGCTTTTACTATGAAGCAACTGCAGCCACATTAAAATATTCGGTTAGACACTGAGGGCTAAATTGTTGCATAATTAAGGTTGGTGTAAAGTTTCAACAAATTTTTGGACAATTTTGTGTAGCAGATTATATTAAAAACAGTAAAGGATCTAGGAATCACCAAATTTCACAACATCTGCCTGATGTGGATATCAAGAGCAAAAGACAAAGTCTGTTGTTGTATCTATCTAACTGTATTAATTTGTGACCATTTCACTCAAATTTTGGACCCTTAAATATTGTAATTGTAATACTTAACTATTGTAATTTCTCCTAACCATCTGCAGAGTTCATCATGCCAGATTTGCTCTTTAATGCTCTAAAATGTACAGTGTCCTTTAATCTTTATTGACAGCTACCAATAGTGCTATAGACAAAAGCAGGTTATTAATTATTGAAACATCTATGTGTAATCTTTCCTTTTATAATACTTTCATCCAGGGGATGAACCTCTGATCTTCCTCTCATCCATCATTCTAGCAGCCCAAATATTATGTAACATCTTGGTATTCATGAGTGGAAACAGTCAAACAAAATTCAAAGTCTTCATGTTTTGGACATAACCATAAGATGAGACGTGACTAGGATAACTGACCATAGTATGATTAATAATCATGATGTTATTAACTATAATTACAGCTATTATTTATAATTATAGCTGGTGGTTTTGAATTTACATTAAAATCAAGTGTTAATCAAAGATATTTCATATGGAAGTAAATAAAGGCATACTTATACAGCATACTTTTCTAGAGAGAAGATATTTAGCCACGTAGCATAATAAAGCTCTTGGCAAAAGACATTCAATAAATTGTCTGTTATAAATATAGAGAAGATTATTTATTGGGCTCCATTTATGTCGCTCTGGCAATTATTCCTGGCAGTCTGTCAGAGCATGACAGGTTATGTAACTTTTGAATCTGCTCCTGTGTATGACACATACCACAGAGATGGAAAACAAAAGTTGCTATGCTCTATAGCTTTTCATCAACCATGTCAAATGGTCTAACTTAGTATAGGCTTAATGGTGTTAGTTATGAAGGTTTAACAGCTCAGATGATACCAGACCTGATAATAGTCCTGCAAACATTTGGGTGTGTATCATTCACTTCTTAGAACAGTAAACTTGGCTGTTAGTGGAAATTGTGCAGTCTGTATTTCTGAGAACTAATAGTTCCTCAGTGATTCTATCGGCAACTGGGAAAAAAACCCAACAGTGACAGATTTGGGGTGTTTTGTAATGAACTACAATTGTAAATTCACATTTTTATATCAAAGTAAGACAAATTAGAGCACTGATACGAAAGGGATCGGATGACGTCTGGTGTCTTTACTAGATGTCTAGTGAAAAGGCAATACATCAGCGAATTTAAGAGTGGAAATGGGAGCAGACCTACAGGCTGGAGAAGTTTTTTTTTTTAAAGATAAAAATCTGAGGCCCGTCTTTAAAAAAACACATTTATCATTGTCATGAAGTAATTAATACCTGGACCAGGAAAACTGGTCATCTGGCTCTGGTAATATGACATTTACCAACCCAGCTATATGTGCATTCACATCAGTAAAGTTGGATTAATAACAAATAGAAAAGCTACAGGTCCAGCATGAGACATGCTTGATAAAGTAAACACTGAGTTAGTGTTGATAAGCTACCGTCGACCAATGTCCAAACCCCTGCAGATGCTTTCTAGTCATTTTGTTATATAGAAGAATAAAAACAGGGATTAAAGCTGCAGTGGGTAGAATTAGAGCAAATATGATTTAAAAATGTTCTTTTTATTAAACGGTCACTATATCCTGACAGTAGTGCATGAGACTGGTAATATGAAAAAAATACTGTGCCTCTGTGTCCTCCGGTGCTCCTAATGGCATCTGCAAGATTTCACAGAGTGGAGGAAAACAACCAATCAGAGCCGAGCTGAAGCCTGCCGTCTCTGAGCAGCTGTCATTCACTCGCAAGCTTTGATCAAATAGTCAAACTAGGCAGCGCTGATGAAATATGAATCAATATTCTGTTACTGTAATGACGATTTCTCTCCTCAAATGTTTTCAGAAACATCTTGTAGTGTACTGTTTAGCTGTAAAATGAGAAAGTTTGTGACCTGGCAGCCATGTTGAGATCAGTTGAGGAAATACCAAGCACCGCCCACCAGCCAGAGCAAACTTTCTCATTTTACAGCTAAACAGTATACTACAAGATGTTTCTGAAATCATTTGAAGTGAGAAATAGGCATTATGGTAACATATCATTAATTTATATTCTATTAGGCTGCCTAGTTTGACCGGAGTTCATGAGTGATTGACAGATTTTTTAAAGCCTGAAAACAGATCCATGAGGAGGTGCAGAAGTCTTGTTTTTTCTCAGAACACTTGAATTACAATATGCTGAAAGGTTATTATTGGATTTTTGATATTCTGCCTACTGCAGGTTTAATTCACATTTAAGCAAATAGTCATTATCTGTAACTTTGTCGTTTTGAAAGTCACCCCGTCGATTCCGATGACCTGTTATGGTTTTGCAGTGATAAAAGGTAAATAAACACTTCCCTGACCTGGAACTGTCACTCAGAGCTCAGTAAGAGGATATTGACTCATGTTTGCTTCACTATGAGTACATTTCAAACTGCTTTACTGCTTTCGATCGTACTCCGCATCTCATGTGGACAGAGACAGAATTTATTTAATTGCGGCCAAGTCTATACATGATGGTACTGCAGTGGAAACTCATCCAAGAGTCAGCACACTGCCACCGTGCCAAGAACATATCAACTCTTTGGATTCGATGATGCATCCAGATGATGAGTTACTTTCACACAGCTGCATCCAAGGCATTCGCCGATAGGCACATGGGCCAAAGAGTTCCTGGTATGCTTGATTGATATGGGCCAATTAAAAACAGACTGAAACCTTCCCTGAACTCCAGATAAGACAGACGAGGTATACTTGTATATCACATCAAGAACATCATACTATTTATATCACCATCATCAACATCATACTTTTCTAAATGCAAATATAAACTTCCTGCATGTTGGAGAAAGTCCATCCATCCATTTGCAACCGCTTATCCCGTTAGGGGTCGCGGGGGGGCTGGAGCCGATCCCAGCCGACATTGGGCGAAGGCAGGGTACACCCTGGACAGGTCGCCAGTCCATCGCAGGGCTGACACATAGAGACAGACAACCATTCACGCTCACACTCACACCTACGGGCAATTTAGAGTCCACAATTAACCTAACCTGCATGTCTTTGGACTGTGGGAGGAAACCGGAGTACCCGGAGAAAACCCACGCTAACACGGGGAGAACATGCAAACTCCACACAGAAGGGTCCCAAGCCGGATTCAAACCTGCAACCCTCTAGCTGTGAGGCGCCAGTGCTAACCACTGCACCACCGTTGGAGAAAGTAATTTGTGTAAATGACACCTGAACAGCTCAGTTAGATATAACGATGAATTTGAACTGTTAGAAGATTGACACTTAAGAAGAGGAGCATTTAGCCCCAATTCTCTTTACAATAAACAATATCATATATTCAAATAATGGAAATGTATTTTTGCTAAGTATGTCAATTATCAGGTAATTAATTGATTATTGGATTCGGGAACAATCTTTCTTTTTCTGTCTGGCCTTTGCTCTGCCTGTTTTGGTGAGAAAGAGATTAATGCAGTACTATTATAACATTTCACGTTAATTTCATTCTCTAGCAGTAAGAACATGTTATAAAAATGGTGTCAGCGTGATGTACCTTTAAAGGCCGGAACTCATCATTAATACATTGTTTGGTGACACAATTACAAACAATAAAAGCGTGACAGATAAGGGAAAATTAATTTGGCATGAAGTACTGTATATGGATTTGCTGCCTGTGCAGTTTCACTTAAGGATGAGCAAACAGCTGTCTGCTGGTGATAGTGATGAGCAGTGGAAACTGTCAAGTGAAAGTTGAATCCGTAGCTGGTGATACCAGCAGTCTCATAAATGACTTAATAATTGATTGGGAGATCACTGCAGAGTACAATGTGGTGTACAATCCAAAACCGAATGGAAAAGCAATAGGATCCTCCAGCAGATGTTTTCTCAATTTTCAGACATTCATTGCCTGTTGTGAGTCTGACTGCAGATGTATTCACCCTCTCCGTAGCAAGATTTTCATGTTACTGTATAGCAGTTTGCTTAAATAGTTACTTAGTCTTTGCTGGTAATGTAAAAGTGGCTGATACAGTCTAAACATAAAATAATTCCAGGGATTTTAAGTGAAGAGGAAAATATTATATAAACAAACAAACAAGCAGATGGATAAATTATTTTTATGGCCATCATGAGTCATGGAGAGTTGGTTCTCAGCCCACCTCCAGCATTATAAAAGACAACTTAATAACACTAATATCTCCATACTGCCATAACGTATCTATGCAGCTGAGGAGGTTCCACTCATACTGAATTAGGGTCAGTCAATTGCAACATGACCCTCATTACACAGGATAAATCCCTCTAAGCAAGCAAGTTTTACATTACTTGTTGAAACAACCACAAAGGACGGATGTGAATATATTCATTTATACAACAAGATTTACGGGCTATATTCTATTTTTTTTTGGTCATCTATACTGTATATCTGTTGATCTTGCTGTGCAGTAAACAATAAAGCAACATATCATTGTACTTCTTGTTTGGTTGGCAGGCAAGTTATTATTTTGGTTTTCCACGGGCCACTGACTGGATGAACAGACAGAATGCAGATGTCACTCTAATATAACTGGATAAAGCAGCATTTAAATAGCAACACAACTAGAATAGCACTCGGAGAGTGCAGACCTCCGCCAAGCTGCCCGAGTACGATTGCACCCCCCCTCTCTGTGCAGCTTGCGCCATCATCCACGTGTATTTTTGTTTATGTTGAGATCAGCTGTACGCAGCGAAGCATCATAAAACACTTCATTCAAACTGGATAGAAACAAAGTAAAACTCACCTAAACCGTCATTGTTACTCTTTCCAACAATCACCAAGTGTGCTTTGGTCGAACTCAACTGTAATTTTCCCAGAGATTAATGTGAAAAAACGTCGAATCTACAGTTGTCCCCCCCTCCCTCCACCCCCCGCTCTCTCTGTCCCTCTCTCTGCAGGCAGAAGGAAAGAGGCGGGGTGACGCGCCATGAATGTGTCATCAGTTACACTGCACATGCCTTAAAGCCTGTGGTGTTAATGCACAGGCTGAGCGGAGTTATTAAAAAAAAATTCCCAAAGCCGGATCATGATCCGGATCGCCACCAAAATCGAACGGATTGTTCATTGTGCCACACCCCATCCCTCCAAATGATTTCATTCAAATCCATAGCGGACATTTGGTATAATCCTCCAAACGGACAAACCAACAAACCAACGCTGGTGAAAACATAACCTCCTTCCTAGGCCTTTGGCCTTGGCGGAGGTGATAATGACTTCATCACCTCAAGCAGTGGCGAAACAGCTGCCTGGCTCAATAAAGCCTGTTGTTGCATGCTGTAAATTATTTTAATGCAAAATTACAGATGTACAAAAAAATGCTTTTTACATTTTGCCATGTTTGTGCTTTTGTATGTTGCAAGAGTTTGTGTTTGTATCTTGGCAGTTACTCGTCTTTTTACGCACTCCATCCAAGAAGCCATAAACAGCACTGAAGAGTTTTGCCCATGAGCCAGATAACAGAGGATCTGGCCCTGTTCCAAATGTCTGTTCACAACAGCTCACACACAGCGTCCCTGCAACCTCAGGGCAAATATTTCAACTGGCTGTATGGTTACAAACACCTGCTTAAATATGATTTATTCTGCTGAAAACATACAGTATAGCTACGCACTCAGTTAATCATTTCAATACCCACTGTAAATCAAATCATAATTACTGATGTTGAAGTTAAAATGAATGATTGATTTGTTTTCACATATATATATATACATATCACATATTTTCAACTTATGTAAGTTATTTGTATTTTTATCTACCATTTCGGTAACTCTTTTTATGACGCCCATGTCTACAATGCATTATAAACATACTTATAATGCATTACAATCTGCTTATTGCACTGTATAATTATAGTTATAAGCACTCACATATTCATAATGTGTTACATCAATAATCTTAACACATTATAAAGCTTTTTATATATAAGGTCAAGTATCATAATTGTACAAAATCCCCTATGTGCACTCCCAACTGACTGGTGCGAACGTTGGGGAGCGCACGGACATGCGCATTGCTGGCACCAGCTTCAGAGCAGTTCATTTAAGCTCAGCAGAGACAATTAACCCATTTTAACTTCTCCCTTGTGATTTGTGTGCGTGAGTGAATAAGAAACACACACATTCATTGTTGTAATCTCTCTACATTGGAATTAAAGTACTTTCTCAGAACTGATTCACTGGCAGGAATAATTTTATTCCATAGTTATCCAACCCGAACCAGTGCATCCCTGAGGTCCCCATCCTCACAATAATACTTATATTAATATGTAACATATAATTGCTGGTCACTCACTGACATTTTTTGTTGTTGTAAGGATCATAGTGTACTAAAATTCCGATAGAAATATATTATAATATTTTTATTATGTGATAAGAAGTTACTCTAAGTGGTCATTGTTTGCCTTCATAAAGTGAAAAATGTAATTAAATCTTTGCAAGAACAACAAACAAAACATTGTAAAATGAATTTTCACACAGTGAAATACTCAGCAATTTTTAAGTATTAATGATACTTGACCTTATAACTCCTTATAAAATGCTTTATAATGTGTTATGATTATTGTTATAAAGCATTATGGATATTTATGAGTACTTATAACTATAATTATACAGTACAATAAGCAGATTATTGTGCATTATAAGTATGTTTATAATGCATTATAGATATGGGCGTCATAGAAAGTGTTACCTAAGTTTCATGTACTGTATTAGATACATACTTTCCATGAAAAATGGAAAAAAGATTGTTATTTTGCATTAAACCCAGTTTATTTCATATTTTACATAATGTCTTCCTGAAAGTGTCCAAAAGTGGACTGCCAAGCTCCCGCTTAAACATACAGAAAAATGACTGAGCCATTGGAAAGGAAATATTAGAGTCTATTTTAAAGACCGCGTACTTGGAAATAAAAAAATGCAGACATAATATTTAGATTTGACATCGGATATTTTAGACTCTCTTTTCTGAACCACTGTCGACACTAAAGAGCCTTCCAAGTACATTAGAAATGACTCCAAACAACAATCTCTTCAGATTGTCCTTTTCAAATTGACATATTTATATAAAAGAATGCACTTTATTGGAAGATGTTTAAAAAATAGAAAGGAAACAATCTGCAATTGGAAACATCGATCCAAATGATACAAGCATAGACAAAATTTACAGCCACAGAAATGAAAAGAATGGAACAGTTTAAGTCTGAAAACACACCATCATTTCTTTTTCAATCTTTATAATGCTGAGCTTTATACATCTTCCCAAACAGCTAGTAAAATCTCCTATTTTTAACCTTCACCTTGAGCAAAAAGCATAGAGAAGTTTAGAGCTGAAATGTTTTTTTAAAGCTACTCTAATGGCTTGGATTTAAAATAGTTTATTGCTACCCTGACTTGCTCTGTGTCTTTAAAGTCATGCCAAAATGTTAATTTGAACACTGTTTACATATGCTGAACTCTTTTCAGAAATTACAGCCTAACAGATATACATTCAAAGCACCATTAAATTGTTCATGAGAATAGTTTTATTTTTTATCAACTATAACTTTTACAGTATATCTGGAATCACTGACATCTTAAGTGTATCCCCTGTATCAAAGTTTCAACCTCTGGGTTTGGTATCTTTCTGCCTTTACAACGTTGATATTCTCATCCGTCCATGCTCAGTTCCTTCCCCTCCTCCTGTTGCCAGCTGTTAAAAAAAAGGAAAGAACCATAAATACATGTCAGTCAGCCACTTCACTTTGAATAGATTATTATGAGAATGTAGAATATGTACGGCGTGGAAGTTTGGCCTATAGGCTCTGATCTCATCACTCTCCACAAGGAAACATCAAGCTCAGCACAGCATGGAGTGGGGAGTGATGATAATAACTTTACCCATACGGAGGCGTATGGACTCCGAGCCTAAAGGTGGATGCTTCAGTGGAGGTGTGGCTCATTAAAATGCGATACAGTATGAACAGAAGCCGCAGTGGCATTAGCCCCAAGAGTCAGCATAGCTTTCATGTGAGCGTTGTGGCGGCAAGCACGGCAGCAAAAGAGTGAACAGCGCACAGTCGGCTTAAAGGAATATGTGCTTATTTGCTTTCTTGACAAAAGTTAGATGAGAAGATTGATAAAATTCATGGTATCAGTCTTCTCATCCAACTATCAGCAAAAAAATGGCATTTCTCAAAATGTCAAATTATTCCTTTAAGTACACCTGCCATGATTGAAGGGGTATGTTGCATATATGATGCAGAGAGAAGTATATGCCATGTGAACATAGCAGCGGACTCGAGTTGACTGCCTGAGCTAGCTGAAAGGCTACGCTGCATTTATTACAAATGCAGGATTTTTTTAGATTAGCTCATTTTCTTTACCTACAACTCTTCGGGAACCAGTTCTTCTTGTACTGCCTTCTATAATGGCAAACATATACATATAAGTCCACACATTATTTATGAATTATTCTTTCCCAGTCACTGAGGTGTACGAACTGATAAAACTCACCTTGGATCATTTGGGTAATTCTTTCACTATCCCCTTCAAGGTTTGAAAGGTCAGTTTCTGAAGGAAAAAGAAAACATCCTTGAAGTGAAACTGGATTTTTTTGAGATGCATTGTACTGTGCTGTAAGAAACGTTTGCTTAAAAGAACAATCAGGTTGTATTATGGTTATTTTAGCCTTAATATAGAAATGATGAGCAATGATTCACATTGTACCCTAAACATGTACTTAAACAGCTGCAATTTCATGAGATTTACATAACATTTGTTTTATGGATGGAATAACAAGTTAGAGATTGATCAGTGCATTTTGTTCAGTCTGTATACACTCCCCTTTGGTCATATTATTGGTCAGTTTAAGATTGTTGGCTGCCATTGTTATGCAGCAAATTTAATTTATTTTAAGTCTTCACCCAATACAATCCATTATCCAGTATGTTTGTGTTATATTAATTTCTTATTTTTTCATCAGTTTAAGATTGTTGGCTACCATCGTTATGCAGATGACACCCAGCTTTATTTATAATTTAAATCTGACAATCTTACATATCTGGATAACCTACACTGCTGCCTTACTGCTGTTAAAGATTGGCTGTCACTGATTTTTTTACAGCTGAATACGGACAAATTACATTTTATTTAAGTCTATATAATCACCCAATAGCATCCATTGTGGTATGTTTGTATTATATTAATTTTTTTATTTTTTGAGTGGGATTACTTGTACATTACTTGAACTAGTGTGACTCTAACTTATACTATTTTACATTTATAAGTGATATACAAAAATATATCCCTACAAGTCCAACCACATTTACCACTGCAGAGAAGTGAGCAATACAACTTTAAACACCATTGATCATTATAGTGACTCAAACTAGGACAATAAGCCTCAATGCTTAAAATAATTAGAATTGTCCTTAAATTTCTGAATTACTTTCACTGACCTTCCAGGGCGATGTTGGTGGTGCCAGAACTGGCTGAGTACTGAGGGCCTGCAGACGACAGTAATTCATGAGCTTGTGATGTGATAAATGATATAAAACTACTGATGTATTGATTCAAGTAAAAAATATTTACCTTCAATGACTCTGGTGACCGTGGTGTAGGTGGGGTCACCTTCGATGACTCTGCTGACCCTGCTCTCACTTGAAATGACTCTGGTAACCTTGCTGACAATGGGGTCCGCTTGAACAACCCTCGTCACTTTGGTGACAACGGGGTCAGCTTGAACAATCCTCGTCACTTTGGTGATAGTGGGGTCCGCTTGAACAACCCTCGTCACTTTGGTGATAATGGGATCACTTTGAATAACCCTCGTCACTTTGGTTACATCAGGAACTATAAAAGCAAAGAAGACATGTTTCACTACATTGAAATTACAGGCAGCACAGCATTGCCCCTCGATACAGAGAATTTTCCATTTGTATGCAGGTATCATAACAAATGGACCTTTCACTGGATCAGAAAGTTTGCTTTGACAAAAACGTGATTCATAATCAAAGGATTTCTGCTATCTAGTTTTTAAATATTATTTTTGCACTGCTGTTTATTTTTATTCATATGGAAATATGGTTAATTAATTAATTCATTTTAAATATCCATTTTTATTGCTGACTGGTACAAGTCAGTAGAAAAGAGATTCTCTTTTCTTCTCTTTGATTAATGCTACTTTAGCTGTCAAACCCTGCTTGTGTGTGTTTGTTCATGTACTTACATATGTGTGTGAAATGATTAAGGAGTTAGAGATTGATCAGTATATTTTGATCAGTCTGTATACATTCCTCCTTGGTCATATTATTCGTAAGTTTAAGATTGTTGGCTACCATCGTTATGCAGATGACATTCGGCTTTATGTATCATTGAAATCTGATAATCTTTAAAATTGTGATACTCTACACTGCTGCCTTACTGCTATCAAAGATTGGATGTCACTGCATTTTTACAGCTGAATATGGACAAAACAGAAATCTTGGTCATTGGGCCAGACCAAGTTTCAAAGGCTATTAGTCCATACCTCGGACATTTAGCAGGGAATGTCAAACCATCTGCTAGAAATCTTGGTGTTGTGTTTGATCAAAATCTAAATTTTGACCATCACATTAAGAAATTGGTTCAGTTTTGTTTTCTGTAACTCAGAAATATGGCCAAAATCCGCTCAACCTTGCCTAAGAGCATCTTAGAGCAAATTATCCATGCCTTTATCTCTTCCCACCTGGACTATTGTATCTCCTTATTTTCTTTTTTAAGTGAGTCTGCAGTTGCTCAACCTGGTTCAGAACGCGGCAGCCAGGCTTTTGACAAACACTAAACGAAGACAGCATATTACCCCCATTCTGGCCCATTAGCTTCCTGGGCGCTTCAGAATTCAGTTCAAGATCCTCCTGATCACATTCAAAGCCCTCCATGGCATGGCACCCTCTTATATTTCTGAACGCATAACCCAATACTCTGCCCCAAGATTACTCAGATCTTCTGACCAATTGCTATTAAATACCATGCTTTTACTATTTTAGCGCCAACACTATGGAATTGCCTCCCCCTCATTGTCAGGTCAGCTGAGTCTGTACCACATTTTAAAAAACTTTTAAAAACACACTTTTATAGCCTGGCGTTTTTATAAGTTTGTTACATGCAAATCCTTTGGTTTTTGGTTTTATTTGTCTTTAATTCTGTTTTTTTATAATATTTTGCTTTTATCGTTGAGTATCAGCTCCCGTTTGATAAATTCTTGCTGTGTACGATTATGAAAACTGCTATGCCAATTCTATGCATGCGACATGCATATAATCTGTCAGACTTTACTGATTAGGAATCACATGATGATGATACTCTGATCATCATTACTGTACCTTCCTGGACGACACGAGTGATGATCCTCTCTAATAACAACAGGAGATATAAAGCCGTTAATGACAGTGAAGAATGCCTCTTAAAGGGGTAGTTTGTGTGTTTTGAAGTGGGGTTGTATGAGGGACTTATCCACAGTCAGTGTATTATCTTCAGTAGATGGTGTTTGGCACGCCCCCAGTTTGGAGAAACAGACAGGAGTACCAACACAAAGGCAAAGCAATGTACTGCTGTGGACGGAGCCGGCAGCAAAACAGATTTTAGTCATCTAAAAGAAAGGCTCACCAAAAAAATTTATATCAGTTTAAGTGTACGAAGAATATTTTCACTGCAGTCAGACAGCCTTTTTCGACTGAACTGAAAGTGCAATCTATGCTCTCTTCAAAGCAGCCAGACTCCAGTTCAGTTTTCTATCGGAAAATATTCTAAATATAGTGTACACTTAAACTGATATAATTTTTTTCAGGGGGTCTTTTCTTTTAGGTGGCTAAAATACATTTTGCTGCCAGCCCCCGTCCACAGCTGTACATTGCTTTGCTCCCATGTCGGTACTCCTGCCTGCCTGTATCTCCAAACTGGGGGTTTGCCGACCGCCATCTACTCTAGGTAATACACTGACTATGCAACATGTTCTCATCCCAACTTGTCATATACTGACGCTTTGTCAGACCCCTCGGCGTCACTTTTCGGTTGCAGTAAACATGTGCTTAATGAATTAAACAAAAACACTTGCTTAGGTTCAGGCAATAAAACCAATATAGTTAGGTTTAGACAGAAACAACATGGTTGGGCTGTACAGTAAAAATGACACTGAACATTGTGAACACAGCACATGAACGAACAGATTGTAACATGACGCACGAGACACAAACAGCGGTCTCCTGGATGAAAGTCTTGTGTTTGTTGGACCCATCCACCTCCCTTCCAGCCTGCACGTTGTGTCTCTTTTGCTCTTTAAACTACCACCACTGTCACCAAAGCACTTTCCCTGTGCATTTAATATTGATGTGGATGGGTTTACTTTGTAATTATTGGAAAGCCAGGTGCGTCTCCTACCAGCGCTAAGGGTACCTTATGCGTCGGTATGTAACGCCACGGCTGTGACAAAGCGTTGGTATTTGACGATCAGGGAATGAAAGGGCTGGACTATGGATAAATAAGCAAACTCATTCAACCCCACTTCAAAACACCCAAACTATCCCTTTAAGAGATTAAAAATACTGTATTGCAAAAAATAAAAACACAAATAAACCTAATGGTAATATTGATACTTACTCATAAATGTAAGGGGGATTTCCTGATATCTGAATCCTGAAATGTACTGTAAAGAAAAGGGCAAAAAATCTGTTACAGCAGATTACACATTAACAACATGATGTACAGTATGATCATTGTCATTCTTTGTGTTTGCTGCATAACAAAGCTTATAATCGGTCAACCTGTAAAGTAAAATAAACAACTGCTGAGTCAGAACGCCCTTGTTCAAAACTACAAGCTCGACACTCTGCACAGATGGTTTACAAGCAGGTTCTTGTCTTGTACTTTACGTTGAGAATTGTATTCTGGCAGCCACAGAAGGCATAAAAAACATCAACACCTGCTCACAGAAAACTGCACCCTGCCCTTTTTAAGCCTCAAAGCTTTAATAACGAGGAGTAAATCTTTTATATGACACCTTGATTTGCATGTAAGTGATGATCCTCCTCAGTAGCATGAGGAAATCCTGGCTTCCAACAGGGATATCTGGAAGAAAGAGCAGGGCGTTAACTGCAGTTGAGCCTTTACAACAGTGATTAAAGCAGTGCAGAGTGCATCTCTTGACAGATTTACAGAAGGAAGGGAATATTGACAGAAATGATTGAGTGAGAATTATACCTCCAGGATACAAGACTTGGTTGACGAAGTGAATGACTCCATTTGTGGCCATGATATCAGATTCAGGGATTTGGACCGAATTCACTTGCATAGAGCTGTTAGCCTGAGGGAGACAGTAAAAACAATTACTAATAAGAAAACCACAAAATGAGGGGCTTGAATAAACCTGTATTTTAAAATATGAGGAATGAGTTTGACAGTAAACAAAGTTAATAGCTTGCTGAGGTTACAGAGTTTAGAAATTGAGGACGATATTTTATCAGATAACAATTGACGCTATCATAATTGTACCGAACTTTTATGCTTAAAGATAACACAAGGTTCGTAAAGCTTGAATTGCTCAAGGTATAAAGTTTATTGACTAAAGATAAAATGTGTTCAGTCTTGCTGTGCTAAACACTTACAAGCATCACTCTGAGGTTGCTGCCCTGAAGAGACTTGAGAAGGTTTGTCACCCCAGCCTCCAAACCGCCACCAATGAAGACACCATTGTTGATGTGATACAAAAGGATCGTTCTGAGGGCATTTATGTCACCTGAAATAAAGAACGACAAACATACATTTATTAACTATCATTCATTTATTTTTTGTGAATTTCAACTAGCAAAATAAAACACATTAAAAGATAAAGAAAGTATGGGAGACCTACTCTTCAACAAGGACAAATCACTGTCGCTCAAACCAGCAAAAGCCTTATCGCTTGGGGCGAACAGAGTAAAGTCTCCCTCCTGTTTCAGCAGGTCAGTCAATTCAGCGGCTTCCATCAGAGACAAAAAGATCCTGCAGGACAGAGAAGAAAACAGTAAGTTGGCTGTTGCAGAAACCACTGTGGGCTGACGTATTGCAACAACAGCACTTTCTCTTTCCCATATGTGCCATGTGGATTTAATGGAAAGATACAGAAAGATGTTGTTTGAGTATTATGCTGCATTTAATACCACAGTCCATTTTCACTACCATTGCTCTTTACGTACTTGAACCCTCCATTTTCTGTCAGAATCTCAAACATAGATTTTTCCGCCGGTTTCAACAGAGTCCTCATGAGATGAAGGGCCCCATTGCTTCCTTCTTTACTGCCTCTTACCAGACAGGAATTCTCAATGCACACAGCCTGGAGAAATAATCCACAAGGTAAAGGCATTGGGATTAGTAATGTCTCAAGGATATGTGGATTGATGGTCAAATAACAGAGGTAATGCATATAGTGTGTGTTTAGTGGCACCCAGCCACAATTTTTTGGCACAACTTCAGAGAAGAGGACGCACTGTGCGATAGATGAAGACTCTCAGAAATTTCCCTGCGATGGTCTCCAGCCGCTGGCCACTGAACAACTGTCCCAGGACAATCTTGCTCTTCAAGATGTGGCTCTCCAGGATACTCTTGAGCAACCTCTGATCCATGGACATCACTTCATCTGTAGAGGAAAGAATGGTTTTATATTTCCCATTAAAAAGTAAACATACCAGCAACATTGTACATTTACATATAATGTATTGGCTTATAGCATCAGAAATGACATTTATAGTCTTATTATTTTTACCACAATGTCCAGAGAGCAGCAGCCACAACAAAAAGTGTGAGCAAAGACATATCTGCTATCAGTGACTTGATTTACTGCACAGTTAAAATCATGAGACATGATGTATTGTACATGATTGAATTTACAGTTGAATAAAAGGTTTTTGTTACATCCAGATGTTGCTTGTGCATTCCTTACACCCATTTAAAATCGTATGTCTATAAAGATAAAAGTATTCTGCCTCGATTAATTACAGATTCTTGTTACAGAAACAAAACATCTCTACTCCCTTCGGGTGAAGTCCAGGAATGTTTTCTGGGGGAGTGGGTTTTTGGTCTTGCGTGGCATAAAGCTTTTGCAATGTCCCAATAAATCCATGATTTCCCTGAAGCTCCATATATGTACATATCTATTAATTTCTGACTCAGCATGCAAGGGGAAATAATACATTTATTTTTTATTCCAGACTGTGACTGAGTGTGGAGCAAACAGGGTTCATATTTAGCCACCTGCTGAATGGAAAGCAGAGGGACGTTCATGATATAATGAACAGTATGTTACTCACCATTGAAGGCAACGTTGAGGGGAGCCAGCAAAGTGTACTCAGCGTCTGCTCTCATGGCAGCAGAAAGGCCCAGCTCGGACACCATGTCACCAAAGGTTGACTGGGAACTTCCCACCAGCTCCATCACCTGCTTAGCTTAAAGGGCAAAGGAAATCCCAACACCATTAAAATATGGATCACAGAAAAACATTATAAACATCTGGCATAATGTACATATTGATGTAGTAAACCAGGTATGCTTAAATAAGAGGAAAAAAATGGGAGTCTAACCTGAGTCTGGCATGAGCACTTGGTCAATAAGGTGGATGACACCGTTGGTGGTGACAATGTCCTTCTTGAGCACCATCTTGATGCCGTTGACTGTTAAGCTTTCACCATCACAGCCGATCTCAATGTTGTTGCCCTCCAGGGTCTCATAAGAGGTACCAGCCATGATGGCCTCAGAGCACTGCACGGAGTCCAGGAGGTGGAAATTCAGAAGAGCTGGAAAAGACAAAGATTTGAATAAATGTATGGTTTAGTTGTAGGTAGATGTTTATTTGAAAGCAGAGTAGGTCAGTTGGCTGCATGGGCTGTTGTATGTTCTTCCTCATGTTTCACTGCAGCTGAGGATATGATGCCCTGGGAGCCTGAGGACCCTTTGGAGCCCTCGGGTCCTTGAGTGAGAAGACTTGTGATTTCGTCACAGTTCTGTTTAACTTTGTGTGAAATGGTCTGATCTCACATTATACAGCGAGCTGTAGGCTAATAAAATGTTTTGGGTTGTTGCCAATTTGACCAGCTTGCTCCATAAAGCAGCTGTTTCCTGCCTCTCAGTGTTGACGCCAAACAAGATAAAATTTAAAATGTTGAAATTCTGCTTTTTTGTTGTTTTCTCCGCGATTTTTTCAAGAGCTTACGGTCACTGTATATTTGAAGGGTTTAACTTGCTCTAATTGACGATTATAGTGGCACAATTCTTGCAAATGTTTGAGAAAATAAAATAGCTACAGTATATTAAACCCGACTTACTCACAACATACTGTATATACCGGTAACTCTAAAAGAACGGAAAAAAACATTACCATAGTGCCAAATGATATGCTGCATTGTTTGACTTTCCACCAACCATTTCATGCGTGACTTGAAACTTGAGACTTATTTTTATTACTCATTGACCAAACTGTTATGTACAGCTTGCCAAATCTGTGTAAGCTCCAAATCCATTGCGGCGTCATCTGTTTTGGATTGGAAGAAGTTGTATATGTAAAAAAAATAAATCACTTTATGGGCAACTAAGTCTAGGAAACATGCCGCCAGGGAATCACCGCATTTCTTTTCTGGCACCTTCCTGTTCCTGTTTCCTGTCTCCACTGCAATGTTTTAAATGGTCTCGAGTGATCTTTGGGGCATTAAGGAACAGCGGCAGACCTCTGTGAATAAAAGTCTGGTTTACCTTTGAGGACCTCCTTGTCACCCTGAAGTCTCTCCAACACTTCGCTGCCCAGAGTCTCAAAGGCTTCGTTGGTGGGGGCAAAGAGAGTGTAATGTCCTGGCTGACCCAGCTTCTCCAAGAATCCAGCATTTAGAGCCACATCCTAAATGGTGATTTCAGCGAGATAGAGTAGTAAAAACATTAGCAGGAGATAGACATAACAATCTAATCATCTGAAAAAAAGGATTTTAAAGTAACTAAATCACAAAATTTGTACTCATGTACCTGTAATATTTGCTAAATTGCTCTGCATGCTTGTATCTTAATAATGTGTAACATGTGTTTGCATATCTATCCCTGTATATATTTACTCACACTCAGAGTTGTCAGGTCATCGTCAACCTCAATGACGTCCTGGATTGTGTTTCCAACAGCGCTGATAACACGGTCAATGACATGCACAACTCCATTGGTGGCTACCTGGTTGCCATAGATAATCCTGGCGCAGTTCACAGTCACCACCTGCACATAACGTACACTTCAATGTTATACCAGTGAAAAGTGTTTTTAGTACAACTACAATAGGACTGATAATACTGAGTGATAATACTCACCCCATTGGAGTAATGGTTGATATGGAGACCAAGGTCGTTGTACATGGAGGTGACCGCCATTCCATTCTTTAAATCTTTGGTCAAGAAGCGTTTGTTGGCCATGTGGTAATGCAGAGCGTTGTACAGCTCAACGTTGACATTGCTGACCAGTGCACTCCTTACTTCCTGTTAGGTGAGGAAAATGAGATGTTAAAACCTCACAGACAGAGAGCCTCCACAGCGTTTTGTTTCATTGCAAAAGATGCTAAAACTCCACACCCTCAATCCTTTAATAACTCATTACAAGCGAAAGTTTCTGATCACTGCATCTACTTCTGAATTTGCCTCTCTGGAACACAGCACTTTATATATATATATATATATATATATATATATATATATATATATTCTGTATATATACTGTATATATTGTGATGTTTTAATTTTGTCTCATGTTTTATTGCACTAGTCGTACTTATGTTCTATCTTCTAATGTCTTGTCTCGCCTTGCCTTCTGTCGTTGCCTCTTGGCCAGGTCGTCATTTTAAATGAGAATTGGTTCTCAATTAACTTATCTGGTTAAATAAAAGGTAAAATAAAATAAAAATAGTTTTTGACTCACTTCGTCCAAAAGCTCCCAGGCCTCGTTGCTGGGGGCAAAGAAGGTGAAGGATCCAGATCCCTCGATCTCAGGCCTTAGCTTAGAAAGATCAGAGTACTTTTGGGTTGAGGTGGCCTTCACCAGACCCAAGGTCTCGTACACATTGTCAATCGGGGCCACTAAGAAAGAGATTTACAATAAGCAGTATCAGATGTCAGCCTGCCATTATGATAATAAACTCGAAAAGAAAGACTCGACATGTGTCGACAATATGCTGCACCATCCTCTTCTAGTTTATTTGGCCTAATTTCAGAAATAGCAAACAGCTGCTGTACAGTTGGCCTCATCTAACCTTTATACATTGACTGCATTGTAGCACTGTACCTGCAGGGCAACCGCGCATGCCCTCGAGCTTCATGTACCCTGGGCAGCACTCATAAAGCACAGTCCTGCAGGCAAAACACACAGATCAGAAATGTGAGTATCATCTCAAGTCAGTAGCACATCCCTTGAAATACTGTTTGCAAGAATCTTTCAACATAGCTGTGTAAGAAATTTGTATTCTTTCTGGCTGCCGTGTTTTGAGCTGAATCATCATTCCACTTTGGTCTTGTGTATTCAGTGTTTCCAGATGTGACTCATTATCTCCTTCATTACCCAAACAAACCATGTGACCCTACAGCTTAGGCCAAAACCTAATGGAAAGGGTGCCTGGAGGATTAGGCTACCATTACATTAGGAGATTTATATTACCAGGACTTCCACTTTGAAGCTAAACAATTAGTTTGGACTTACTTGGCATTTGGTGAACCTCAGAAACATTTTGGCCTTGAAAAACTGCCGTGTAATTAGAGCTGAGTTTTAGGAAATGTTGGTGGTGACACAAAGAACATTTAAAGGGTTTGGTGGTCTTTATGGAAACACTAGCGCTAATCTGAAAAGCAACGTTATTCAATTGTCACCAGAGTTTTTAGAGCTTTTTTTTAAACAAAGTTTTATAATTTAGAGAATAAGCATTGTGATTTCTGTTTAGATAAATTAGATACACATGAGAAATGTTTATTTGCTGTAGCCCGTATCACCGTAACCCAAGAAGGATAGTAAAATTCAAAGTGCAGCTGCTACATATAAACATGAGTATACCCCTTGTGTCAGCAGGTTTCGAACATGTTGGAATTATATAATTGTTTCCAGACATTTGCAGATGTACATTTCACTTCAAATAACTAACAGGTATGCAACAATAAAAAGAACCACAAGACATAAAAGAGCAGAGTTGGCTGGGGAGTTCATTACTGCAGACTGCCCAGTTTTTATTGTTAATAAACTCTATCAAGGAAGCTGCTTCTTCCCCAATTAATCAGCTCAACATGATTAAAATAATCATGACAGATGGTAAGAACATTATCAAGTCTGTGATCACTTACAAATGGCACAATGTAACAAGTAGCTATATTTTTGGTTGTGAACTGGTTCTACATAACACAAAAGGAGGAGGAAGATGCAGTTCCTCCTCATCAGTGGTTTCCCTGTGAGACCTAAACACCAGGAAAGCTTCATATGTGTCCAATGTGTAGTTCAAAACGGACAATATAGTGACTTTGTCGGCATGGTTAGGGACAAACAAAGACGTAATTGGATTGAATGATTGGATGACTAAAAGATGCTACACGTGCAGTAATTTAAACAATTGCTCTTGGGAAAAACAAGTTTAACAGTATAGTGAGATTCCAACACTTCATAAAAATGAATTAAGCTTTTGTTTGAGCAAAAAGAAGAAGAAGAAAAACATGTGCCAGCTGTCTCACACGGGGTACAGACCGAGGCCTCTGGGCCACGGCTAACTGCACCTCTTTAACAGCTGTATTTGAATCAAGCTGAATGGAGTCGGAGGGACTGGGATGAGATCACACAAGCCCCATTGGGGCAGAGTCAGCAAAACCCTCGCTACATTGCTCTCCCACACTGAGGGATTGTGTCTGGCCACGGCGTAGGAAACTTCTGACTTGTCAGCATCTCTATAAAAGTGCTGTTCCAAGAATCATGATTATTTCTTCAGACATAACATAAGCTGTATGTGGCTTTATTCCAATTCAACCCATCACTAATGGGCAGTTTAGAAGTACGGCTGTACACAGTTTTCTTGGAGACAGAGCTGCACTGGAAGCAGACATATTATCATTTGTTGAATTAAACCTCAGTGGGACAGGAACAAGTTCTTTGGCTGGCCAAATAAAGTTAGACACAGCATCAACTGCCAGAAACTACTGTAAAAAGTGCAATTTAAGCCATATTAGATCATGTTGGTCAGTGGGTTAGCCTGAATTATTTTATGTGTTCAAGATGGTAATGCTTTCCTGTTGCTTCTTCAGTAGCCATACAGTAAGAGAGATATGTATTATATTGTATACACAAGTTAACCTTTGGGGAAATTTAAGTTATACCAATTCCATTTAGCATAAAATGTGTTGTCCTGATTGGTCCAAATCAGTGTGGGACAGGAACGCTGATATCAAAGCAAAAATTTACAGCTGATTAGTGAAATTGTTTGCATTTAAATCAGCTCCACTGAAACGTATGCTGACTGAAACAATTATACATATAATTGAACTGAAATACAGATGTTTTTTGTTATGTGAACATCTGGGGAGTTTATCGAAGACCGGGTGGGAGGAACGATGGGAGGGTTATACTGTAGGTTTGGCAGGTAATATGATCTGTGTCTCAGTAACTAATGTGTTTTCAGTTTATCTTTAATAGACCAACTAATCTAAGTAAACTTTATCAAATAATAAGAACCTTTCTCCAGCGCGGCTCTGCTTTGAAGAAATTTGTGTAACTCAAACTGGAATCGAGTAGTTATAAGTTGTGCTTTCAGGACACCTCGCATCATCATACTATAACAGGTATAAATCAGTGAACTAGTTTACCGTGTGAATTCAACTTTGGCCCAGTTATCTTTTGATTGATCCCACGCTCCCATGTCAGACTCCCATTGAAATAGATAAAATTCTTTGGCTGTTTCTAACACTATCATTTGCCAAGTTTAATGAGCAGTGTGTATTCATCATGAAGAACTAAGCCTGTTTAGAGTGCTAAGCATGACTTAGGCATAATAGAGGGAAAGCTGAATGTGTGTGTGTCTGTGTGCGCATATAGAGAGAGGGAGAGAGACTGTAAAATAGCCATGGCTACGATCCATGTTTAAACACAAAAGTGCTGAGGGGGCCGGAATAATAAGAGAAAAGAGGTTGTCCAGAATGACTGAGCTGAATGCTTTTCCATTCATGAATACAGTCAACATTTTGCAGCCACATCATAGCCTGGAATCAGTGGTTCACCGCTCAATGACGTCCAGGCTTCCCAAGTTATGAAAACCCTAACGTACAGTTTACAAGATCGAACCGTCTCCAATACAAAGGATTTAGGGCCTGCCTCCACAAATGTGTTTTTCATTTTAAGCGGTAGTTTAGTTCAGAGTGAGATAACAGATGTCTATCTCTATGGAAACATTAACGTTTCCATGAAAACCCTTAAAGAAGAAGCAGTAGAAGAAGCGAAATGCCATATTTTCAAAAACATACAGAAGCGATGCTCAGGTAAAACTTTTTAGTCGTTGAATTTGCTTGTAATGTTCATCTTTAAACAGGAGAAACAACTTGTCCTATTGGAAACATGAAACAACACTTACGCTTTCTTTCCACAGATGGCCCCTTGGTACCAATTACGACAAGTGCTGAAGTACTTCTTCTTGGTCCCCATGACTTGCTGGAGTGCGCAGACATTGGGTCTGATGAGAATTGAGGGTGAAAAAAGAGATAAAGCATTAATCAGCAGGTAAAACACAGGAGTAAGATTCTATGAATCTCTGAAGTAATTCACATTTGAATTATTATGTGACTAACAGCCCTGCTGGGTAAGACACCAGACTGCCAAGTGTGAATATTTGGCAACTACCCCTGCTGCTTCTGAAACCAGTCAAATATGAGTGATTATGACATCCACGCCTGCTGGATATGATATTGGTTTGTCAGATTTTAGTTATAATTCTAAGTGAAATGTAATATAATTAAATAACATATGCCATAATTTTAAACAGTTAAACAATTAAAATGTGTGAAACAACTTTGACTGCATTCAAATATAGCAAATTTCATATAAAAACGGAAAAGAGACAAATGTGCAGGAATGATAAGAACTACTGCCGCTTGTTATCCTCAAAGCCCAATACTACTGCATGCAAAATGAACTAATATGACTTCACAAAGGTGTAAAAAAACAACAACTCCAACATAATCATAATGAAAAATATGAATAAGCTTACCCTTCTTTTCTTGCCCTGATGCGACTGTGGGCAACTATTTTGTCATAAGCTGAAGATTCAGCCTTGTCAAATGTAGAGAGCACAAAGAGTGTAAAGGCAGCTACAAAAAGGAGCTTCATCTTTGATTTCATATAGCTAGCCCCTCCAGACCCAGAGTGATGGGAGCAGACTCAGAGTGGGAGTTTATATACCACAAGGCTCAAGGAGTATGGCAACATTTCATGCATGGATGGACCACCCAGAACCTTTTCAAAACCACATTTTTATATACAAATGTACTGGGTTTGTATCATTTTTTTTTGCATGTAATGAATTATGATGATTTGTATGTTTGGATTTATTTTATATATCAAACAATTTATGGAGGTCCATTTAAAAAACATAAAATAAATGGGACCACCATTACATTCACAAAATGTTTTGTAATCTTTGCCATTCTTCTTTTATGCACATTTAAAAGGTGCACACATTTTGATGCATTTCTCACAAAAATCTTGACGTTGAAACATTCTAAACTTGTTTATTTCACTTTTTTAAAAGAATTTTCTAGAAGTCACATTACAACTCTAGCACAAAGTTACTTGTTTAAGAAAGCTTTAACATAAAAGTAGATTGCATTGCAAATAAGTAAAATTATCTGGACACATTTGCACACTTTTTGTTAAAAACACAATTTAGGATTTTAAAGCTCAACATTAGGCTTTACATAAATTGCTTAATATACTTCTCTCTGCATATTTTATTTTTTAGAGCCCTGAAACTGAGCGCTACATTGAGGGACATATATAATGAGCAGATGGGATACAGAATCCAGCTGTATCTCTTCTGTAAAAGTGTCATCTATTGGACCGCAAACAAAGAAACATTGCATAATTTCTGCTCTGAACAAATGCCAGAGCACTGATTGTATAAATCTTTCAGAGTGTAGTTTGCTCCATCTAGTGGTGGGAAAGAGTGCAGGCAGTCTCTCACAGCATTACTATTTCACAAGGATAATATTTCAGCATAGTTTTTACATTGGAGAAGGAATAAATACTGAGGTAAATCACTATTTAAAATTATGAAATACTTCCTATCAGGCCAAGAACCAGACAACCATAACACCCAATCTTTGATGCAAAGTCAGTCAGTTTTAAATCCGAAAACTTGTACTTGTCTCCCTACTAAATCACTGCTTTTATTATACCGTCAAATGTATTCTCATTGGAGCCACATCAGCCTTTTAAAGCCACAAAACCTGATCCCTATCTCAAACTGATTGGCAAGTCTTGTAACACAAGAACTAAAGGACACATAAGGTTTGTATTTTCATATCTACAAACACAACACTTAGGAAATTGTCTGTGAATTGGCTCACACAATCTAAAATCCCAGAATTATATAAAGAAAATGAAAATAAGCTGCAATTTATAAACAGTATGAGCACACATGTCAAACGTATCAAAGAAGCTACTTCATAATGTGCTATTCTATCTTTTTAATTCCTTACTAATAAGTAAAATGACCCATGGCATCAAACATTATGCGTTCTAAAAGTGCAGCTGTTGTTGAGCTTTATCAGTGGGTGTTGTTGCTCACAGCATACCCAAGTGGCATCACTTACACCATTCACTCTCCCACATGTTGTTCAACCTCCTGGCTAGACAGATGTTACAATGTGAGCAGGGAAATAATGTCCATGGCCAAGTCAATGGATTGCAAAAAAAGGGGAAAAAACACAGTCCAGGATTCAAATCTGCTGCACAGATCTGAGACTGAAAACCAGTGGCCTGTCTCATGCTTCTGTAGGTGTATTCTTAACCCGTGTGGAGAAAAAGTTGAACATATCAGAAAAATTAACCATTCAGCAAACCACATACTTTCAAGGCAGCAAGCCTCGTATGACCTTGATTAGTCAATGCATTTAGAAAAGCACTTACAGATAAAATCCCTACCCGGGCTTTTCATCTCCCAGAGACTGGAATACATTAACTTTACAATCCCAAACATTCCAATGAGCAGCCAATTTTCTAACTAAAGACTCTGTACTCAGAATAATGGTGCAGATGAACCCATTGCAGTGATAATGAAATGCAGCGTGGCTTTTACACTTTGAATCAGAACACTCTGATTTAGACACTCTCACACACGCTGACACAAACACTGCATGTGTCACAAAGAATGGATAAAGTAGGCTACGTCTTGGTCCCGAGCAGTTTCCTCTATTTGTATCTTGATAGTAAGCTCCTTTGTGGAGTGGAAATTAAAGAAAAAAATGTGACATCAATCTAAATTGAGTGAGCTCTTCAGATATAGTACAAAGACCCACACAGTCTGTGGACTGGCTTTCTAAACATAGTGTGATTTGCTCTCAGCTGCTATGGTAACAGAAACCTAAAGACTTCATCCACCCCAAGTCGCTTTCAGCTTCAAGCTATGAAGGTGTGAAGTTGAATATCTGTGCAAATACAGAATATAGCACAACAATTATACAATTGATAATGAACTGCTACTACTATCAATGAATATACTTATAGCAGTAATACAGTAATTACTGTACCAACAAATAAACTCAATGCTAGTGGATAAAAACAGGTAAAAGGTGGACTAAGTACATGTATTTGAATACAGCTGTCATTGCATGTTCTGCACAGATTTAGAGGATTTCCGCTTTAAAAGCATATGTGGGTGTACAGTCTCTATACAGTGATGTCATTGTTTACATATCTCCATTTAGCCCACAACACTGCACTAGTCTTTAACATGCCTACACATCACTAGAGGGCGCTTGATGCTTAGTAATAATTTAACACAAGCTAACCACATCATCACCAAATGATGAGAGCTGGAATAAACATAATCAGTGGTTAAGTGGTAAATGGTAAAGCTCCTAAATGAACTTGGTGACTAAATCAACATCAACATGCAGAATGGCCCCATTCAGAGTTATGTTATTATATTATTATTATTATTATTATTAATATTATTAACTGGTCAATGTGGAGCTAGTTTTAACAAATGCATATACACTTTAATTTATGCTATACACTAGTTTAATCTATAACAATGCATCATATTTTATATGTTCATTATAGCCTACAGTGTGATGTGCATGCAAAACCTAATCTGCAAATTAACCAGTGTAGAGTATAAAGTAGCATAGCATGGAAATATGTAAGTGAAGCACAATATCAACATTATAAGATAAGATAAGATAAGATAAGATAAGATAAGATAAGATAAGATATACTTTTATTGTCCCCGTGGGGAAGTTTTTCCTGGACTCCGTCCAACTGCAGTTACAAGCACTAAATTAAAACAGCATCAACAACAATAATAAACAATTCCACATCAGACAGGGAAATAGTTTCACAGAAACAGATGTTTCAACACATACACAGTCCACGTACATAATGGCACATACAATCACACACACTATCACACACACCATGGCAGGTATTGCACCGGTAGTGCACTGCACCGTCTACTGTCTTGCCCCTATTGCACAGACAATAGTCCAATATTACACATATGCAACATATTGCACTGTCCCAATTTAACATATTGCACTGTCCCTATTTAACATATTGCACTGTCCTTATGATAGCTTTATGTTACGAGTTGTTGAGGAGTTTAATAGACATCGGCAGGAATGAATGTTTGTAACGGTTCAATCTGCACCGTGGGACTCTATATCTCCTGCTGGAAGGTAAAAGTTGGTACTCCTGGTGTAAGATGTGAGTTGGGTCTGACAACATTTTCTGTGCCTGTCTGATGACAGACTGCTCATAAAGCATCTGGAGGGTAAGGTGGTTTTTGACCCCCATAATCTTCATAGCAGTCTGCACCAGGCAAGAAATCTGTGACCTCAACTGCACAGTCAGGTTACCGTACCAGGCCGTGATGCCATATCTTATGATACTTTCCAAGACAGCCCAGTAGAAAAGTAACATGATCTTCTGCTCCACTACATAGAACCTGAGTCTGCGTAAAAAGTACATCCGCTGTTGAAGTTTGGAGAGGTTTCCAACATGTACCTTCCAGCTGAGAGTGTTGTCGATGTGGACCCCTAAATACCTGTATGAACAGACCTGTGGGATAGAAGTATTTTTAATAACCACAGGCCTGAGGTCACCCACCATCTTTGGGTCAAACACCATCTCCTCTGTCTTCCTCACATTCAACTCAAGATGGTTGTTGTCACACCAGTGCACAAATTCCTCTATTTCAGAGAAATAGTCCAGTGGGCTGCTATCCCTGTGTAGCAGGCTGAGTATGGCTGTGTCATCAGAGAACTTAATAATAAATTATACTTAAGAACAGGTCTTCAGTAAATTGACTTACTCTAGTTACATTATATCTCTGATCCTTAGTTGCAAGATCAAGCTGAAATTATGATATGAAATACAAAAAATATGGCAAGCCCGCTGTTTATGAGAAGATCTCCAGATGTAACATTTAACTTACAGTTCATCAAAGGCCGTCAGTTTACACCTGATAGGCAGGATATGAATAATGTACCAAATTCTGCAAGAGAGAACCTTGGGTAACGCTTCTCCTCTGACAGGTCACAAAGTACAAGAATAAAAATCTCTCAGAAGAGGATGTCTGTGTAAACTGTGCATCTAGTGCACAACGTTAGAGGGACCACTGTATATACAGCCAGAGAGAAGGGGAACAAACTATTTACTGAAATCTTTTCTCTAGTAAACAAAATGAAAGAGAAGATTTCAGCGGTGAAGCAGATCAAGAGAAAGGCCAATTCAGGGGAAGTCCACAAGCCGAAACGCGTTGGTCTTACAAAAAAGTGTGTTATTGTAATGTTCTATATACTACAAGTGTTGCTGGAGTTTTTCCTTCTCCATGCACCTCGGAAGTATTGTAGGTGAAGTTGTGCCACTCTGCTTCTATAATATGCATATTCTGAAACGGAGAAAGAGTACAGCAAGTTGAAAGGGGGAGCAACATGTTGTGCTGTAAATAAAAAAGTTAGTTAACATTGCTTTTTGAATTAGCATTGTCTTTTATTTATATTCAGAGTAATTTCATTACATTACAAGAAATAAAACAGCACACACAGATCACAAGAGGACCCTTATGCCTGAAAGTTATAGGATATGGTGTACCGGCACCTGGTTGAGGAATACATATTGCAACAAATCTCAACTAGTGCCTCTTCTGCTTCAACAAAAGAATTAGGAGTAAAACATTCCCTCTCACCCTAAACAGGTCAGGGAGGTGATGGTGGAGTAAAAGAGAAGCCGAACCCAAAGCTGAATTAGCTAGGTTCTACGTTGCTTTTAATCAACTGGATAATTTGTCCAAATTCAATATAGAATTTGTTCTGCTATTAAATACAACTAAACTTGTGTTTACCTCAGCATTCATTTTCTTAGAGGAGGATGGGATACTGTCAGTATATGAGGAGTAATACTTTTTCTATAGACATATAAAATACACTTTTGCATATCACAGTAAGAGTACAGTTCAAAGTGGAAGAGGGTAGAGTAGGCAGCAGGGTGTCAGGGCTCTTTGGAATCAAATGCTCAAGTTAAAATATGAATTACGAACTTGCTTCACAATTCCCTGAGCATCAAGTTAGCACTTATAGGTCTATCCTCACTCAGTATTGTTGTATAGCTTCAATCAATCAGAGCTGAATACATGTAATATAATGTGAAATAACATAATATCATTATACCGTGATATGTACAGTATATATTACAGAATACACGATTATTTGAACTGAATATATTATTTAACTTTTTACCATGAGATAATTAGATTATTTTGATAAAATGTTTACAACTGGTAGACGAATGAATGAAAGTTGCAACCCAAAAATGTTTTAAAACAATTAAAATCTCTCAATTGCAGACACATATTATTTTTCATATTGTTTTGGCCCATTTTTCACTTCCTTAGTGTGTTCTTTGCAAGAATGTTCAATCTCCTGAATCATCTTCTCCACTTTCTGTACGACTTCCACAACTACTTTACCAGTCTGAAGTTGTTCTTGGTTTTGTCCACCAGATCCCAACGTGTCTTCCTCTGAGTGTATTTCATCACATTTCTGCGAGGCGAGTCTTGGTCTCTGGAGGGACCCAGCACCTGAGACATTCTTGGATATCTCCTTCTGAGTCTGTCCTGGGCTGGACGGAACAACTGAACCATTGGTTTGCCTGTTGGAGCCCATAGAGCTGGTGGTGGTAGCAGCTCTGCCCTGCAGGGCGAGGTTGGTAATGTCAAACATGTTCATCTTCTGTTGAGTCTCATCAGTAGGAAATTTGGGAGAATATTTGAATGGGTTTCCAGGGTAAGCCAAGGTGGAGCTTGCAACTTTACCCGCACCACCACCTTGAGGTTTACCCTTCATCATTCCCAGGACTTCATAGCGGAAGCTGGAGATATCCTGCTTAAGCTCCTATCAATTATTGAGAACCAGAGATTAAACAACAGCAGCGATAACACAGTAATGAAAAACAAACTTGGGTAATTGACTACATACTACCTTGAAATTCTCTTCTGTCAGCCCTTCCTCTGTCTTGGCATCTCTGATCATTGCGGCCACATACCGCTTCATAAGGTTCCTCAAAACCTCCTAAAAAATACACATAATTTTTTAAGGCAAAACTACAGATTCATTTTTATATAAAGTTTCATCAAAAATGACCTCAGTCAAAAATAATATATCAAAATGTTATAGTGCATTATGGAATACAAGTTACTACCTGATACTCATGGTTTAATCTTACATTATCGGCTGCACGTCTCTACAATAAAAAGAAAAAAAAGGTCCATTAACAAAGCTACATGTTATTTCTGTTTGCAATGGTAGGGTGATATGTTGATAGGGTCTTATGATACACATTAACTTAGTGACTAATCCATTTCTGAAGACAACAGGTAAGCCACCCGTTTTGAGTCTACAATACCAGACAGGCATTGAAAATGTATGCAATGCAGTGGTGGCAATACAGATCAGAGCAAATCTCTGAAAACTCCTTACCCCCAAAGTTTCAAAGGTTTCCAGCCTTTTTATGCTTGTTCCCTTAAACAAATGCTTCTTTATACATCCAATTAAATAATACACCGACTTTGGACTGGGTATTATATTGAATGGAGATGGCAAAGTTCCCCCTTCTTCAAAATAGCTCATCCATAATTTTGTTCTTGCAAATTTCCACTCTATATCTGCATGATCCTGAAAAGAAAAACAAACAGCAATTTTTAAAAAACATTCGCAAAGGAATACAAGACAAATTAGCATGGTAAAACTCTAAAATAGGTAAGCTACAGCACTCACAGCAATGTGCTGGTAGGAGTTGTTCATCATTGCAATTAGCATGTTCAGAAGCACTACCAGGGAGATGACGTTGTACGTGCCAAACATGGTAGTGCCCACGAACTCGGTGAATTCATGGTCTGGTTTCACATTGGTCACATAGAGAGAAATCAGGCCAAATACGGACCAAAATAATGACTGCAGTGTCTCGAACAGCCTGAAAAGCAAACAACCATACATCACACAACGCGCCGCTGAAAAACAAGCATATTAATTATTAAAAATGCAGATTTGTCAGGGACAATTTATTTAAGAACTCCAACTTACGTTGAGAAGGCATTGTTTTGCTGATTACAGCGAATACCTGTGCAATTATTGCCCATATCTGTTTCATAATAAAAGTAGAGCTGGTTGAGGCCATTGGCAAAGGCTAACAGAACTAGACAATAGATGAAGAGGAACTTGAGGATGTCCAGGAGCATGCGGCCCAGTGAGATCTGTAAGGGGCCCAGATGGGAGTTGGCAGTGAAAAGGCAGATGAGGCGCAAGGAGCTGAAGATGTTGGCGATGGCAAACAATGCCTCTGCAACCAATGTCGGGTGCCACATTTCCCATTCGTCTCTGGGTTTCTCCCCTCTGTACTGTAAAAGAGAAAAGAGGGAGAGCAATAAATGCATAGACTACCATCAAATATAGATGCTGCAATGTTTCAAGTTTTCCAGCACACATGTTGAATGTTCTACTGAAAAGTACAGGAAAATACAGTGATACCATTTATTTTCATTTTCCTCTTAAAAGTAAATCATGATTGAGACTGCAGCAAAGTAAAAAAATTGGCATAAAATTTTTTTCAATTAGGTAAAAAAGCTGCAGTCTTTCATAAACTGTGTAGATAAGAATACTTGGTAACACTTTATAATAACCATCATTTATAAATGGTAAATTGATAGTTAATTAAACTTAGATAATCATTATTTTACTGTTTACAATGAAATGATAATTAATAAATATGACTAATTATTAGTAAAGCTATAATTTCTGTAATTTTATCATTTGTTTGTGTAATATGAAATAATTATTTTAGAAATTATATATTGTATCATAGCTGATAGGAGACAATAACAATTACATTCTGATTACATTAGAAAACTTTTATCAGTTTATTGTTGAAAGCATTTTAACATTTGATGTACTATATTAAGTATTTGTTAGTGATTACCAAATGATTTATAAACCTTTAAGAAATTGTTTGTATACAAATTACATAGATAGATGGACCAGACACCAATTATTAACCATTGACACAGTATTAACTATCTATCAAAATAATGTTAATAGATACTTTATAAAGTATTTATTAACCATTTAACAAGGTATTATAATCACCAGTTGCAACTTTATAATAACCATTCAAATAATGTTTATAGACGGTTTACAAACCGATTATTAACCATTAACAAAGTGTTACAAATATCTCGTCCATCTACCTATGTAATATTTGTAGATGTTTTCATAATCATTAACAAATACTAGTATAGTATAGTATAGTATATAAAATGTTATAATGTGTGCGACAATAATCTGTTAAAATAATATAAATTATTCCATTACTAATAATTAGTAAACATATCTTGACTCTAAGATGTACAGTACCTTTGAATAGGCGACAATCTTAAGAGAAATGGTTGCAAGATACAAGGAGTTCATTATGAAGTCCATTAAGTTCCACCAGTCATCCATGTAGTCTTCGAAACCACTATCCCACATCTGTTTGATCTCAGTCCATATAAAGCCTGGAGAGATGAACAAATATGTTGTTTTTCACTGTAACACCATCACTCAAGTAGTTCCACAGGAAAAACAAATATGTGACAAATAGATGTTAGCACTTTATTTAGACTTTTTCCAAATGTGTGTGACTACAGTGTACAGATGTACAACAGTGCACGATATCATGATGATGAACAGCAGTCTGTTAGTGTGTTTGTGTGTGCGTTTGTTGTTACCAAGCACCCAGGGCAGGATCATCCACTCCACAGTGGTGGGTGCTGGGCCTTGAAGGCGCGGTTGTGCAGATGCTATATGCTGCGAGGCCAAGAAGAGCAGGAAGAGGAAGGTCAGGTAGGAAGCAGTGTGACAGATGAACTTGATGAAGGGCTTACGGATGAATAAACCATAGCGGTTCTTTGGAGAGATCAGGTAGAAGATGGATAACAGTGGGAAGAGGAGGCCAATGAAGATGCATGTGATGAGTTTTCCTGCCCAGTGACGCCTCCTCCAGCCTGGGAACTCATCATACCACTTAGACGCCAGCAGCTGCTGACAGTTGGGCTGAGCAACAAACTGAGAGACAGGGAGAGACAAAAAAACAAAAAACATGTTAACTAAAATGAAACTACCTCCTTGTCTGAGAAATCCATGCAGACAATTATAGACAAATCAGAACAAAGGCCAATAAGCTTAAACTACCTCCATCCATGGCCTGCAGGCAGTACACAGAAACAAAATTATACATTAAACAAAAAACAATTATTCAAGACATTAAATGCTGTACTCAAAATGTCAGTGTCACGACGCTCACTGCCCTACATAGTATCACTCTAATGCCCCATGTTGGCATGTAAAACTTGAATTATTACGATTATCTCGGCTATAACGATCTCCGTATACACCATTTTCTTTATAAAACTGAAATATATGAAGTAAAACCTCACTAGCATTTACATTGTTGTAATTTAAATATGCATGTTTAAAGAAATGCATGTAAAAACCTTTTTTTTTTAACAATACATATGCAACGTCTTCTGTTGATTTTGGTTTCTGAAACCACAAAAACAAAACAGCTGAAATTGCTTCCTCCAATGCTTAAATGTTTATTTAAAAAAACAAGTATGTTAAGAAAAAGTGGCTATATATATATATATATTTTTTTTTATATTTTTGACAAGATATAGTAATGTTGATTACACCGATCATATCCGTAGCCCCATGTTTGCTTTATGAAGTCTAAACTGCCACTAGACCAGTGGTATAAACACCTCAGATCTGATTCTTCCTCAAAATACCAAGCTTGTCCCATACAGGAGGTTCAATAGGACATGCCCCAACTTCCTCAATTTTTGTATACCAAACCCAACATGTAGAACCTTCCTGAAGTCACTGAAACAGGCTTCTCAAAGTCTGGACCAAGGTTCGCATCCAGACCGAACGGCAAGTCAATCTGGACCCAGCCCATACCTCGTAGGGATGGGTACGAAACCCGGTATTAAACAGGCAGCGATGCTAAATTATTAAAGACCGTAGTATTGACATTTTAGATTGTTTGCAGTGAGATATTGAGTTTAAATAGTGACATTGCTGTTGTAAACATCACTGTTGCTGCTCAAGAAACAACATTTGGTTACATTTAAAATATAAATAAATTCTAATCCTGTTCTGAATTTATTCTTTTTTAGAATAATAAATTAAAAGGTAATTATTTAGTGATGAAAAAGAACCGATAAGAGTAGTAGGCTGGTATGAATAAAATTCTAATGTTACCCATCACTGCTTATGTTTTGAATACGTTATGATGTTATTACGTTATTGCCAATCGTTCCGAACCTCTGACCTTGAATGAAATTCAGATTCGGACCTTTGAGTAATAAGTTTGAGAACCCCTGCTCTAAAACCATCCTTCAGGAACCCCTCCAACGGAGGACAGTAAACAAACACATGTAAAATGGATTTTCAGTTGCTAATCAGAAACAACAGCTCTCCTCAGGTACGCCACATGTCTGCACATAGCATTTGTCTTATATACACTGGTAATTTGTACAGGGAGTACCAGAAGACATTTAGGAAAAGCCTGGACCAAAGAAACTCTCCTTTACACAGATGTAACATAGATTGCTTTTTCCAGCAGTCTCAACCTCTACCAGGTATGATGTTAAAATGACAAAAACGGACAAGCTACCTCCTGCTGATAACCCACAGCAAGGGCAACATTTAGGGAAAAACCATGCTTCAACTTTCTTCACCTTATTGGACAGACAGAGAGAGAGACACTGAATAACTAATGTGCAGCAAAACAACTGCTTACTATGTATGCTGTCTATATTATTCTTAGCCCGATTTATCTAAAATCCAGTCACAAGAGTCGTAAAAACACCACATGTGAGTCGTGAGATACAAAATGAAAAACAGACTTTTATCTTGCAAGCATGCAAGACAAAAGTTTCAAGTGGGAAACATTTCTGAATCCTCCGTTAAGAAGCAATTGACTGTGAGATCAGATAAACATCTGATGGACATCTGCAGATGGTGATTGAAGTTAATTTCAGCTTAACCAAGTTACAGCCAAATGGATCCCCATCATGTTACTATATAGCATTACACTGTGGGTGATGAGGTCGTCTATCAATGCACAATCTGACATCTTTAATGTCTCCTATCCGTCCTTGTGAGATGTTGACTTGCCATAACATGACTGGAGGCAAAAGGTGGCATCTGGCAGGACCAGATTTTGTCTGAGAACATTTTTGGAAGGTGAAAATCCCCCCGTCATGTCACACCACTCATCCCTTCAAAAACAAGTATTAATCTGTCCTAAGGCACATCATAGTGATGGCATACTGCATTGTGCCTATTAATTAAGCTAATTAATAACATTTAGTCAGTTTATTTGAACATTAACTAAATCAGTTCCACAGAAAATACAATTTATACTATACTATTCTGACATTTTTGGTATTAGCAACTGTCAGTTTATGTTTCCTTGCACGCATATTGTAGATAACAGCACTATTTTTAAAGCAATTAGACTTTTTATAAAAATCTTGACTATGTTTTGAACTTATTAAATTATAAAATAACAAGCCATCATCGGGTGTTATTCTACACAGCAGCAGCTTGTATGAACAGCAATGAACCGAGAGTTCTCTGGTCATGTGGCAATATGTGATTGTTATTAATTGAATGAGACTTTTGGGAGTTTAAGATGTGAACTTAACCGTGGATTTGTAATTCCACTTGAAGTTTTACTATGATGAAACTTGATCAATAACAACCTAATGATTAAAGATAGGGTCGACAATGTTTGAAAGCTAGCATAATTTGAAAGTAACATAGCCTCAGGAGCTCCGTCTAAACCCCCCTCCCCTCGGGCTCCTTCCAAGGCAACGCCCCCACCCACCCCACCCCACACACACACATGCACGAGCACCGCTGCATCGTAACTACTACACAGACACAGAGCAGACAGAGGACCTCAACTCAACAACGCTACCTCATGACAAATAACTGCGGCATTGCTACTGCAGGGCTGAGTTTTCTCTTCCATTCTCTAAATGGAAATAAATTTGACCTAAATTTGTGGCGGCGACGCGCTTTGAGTTCAGACTGGTGCACGTCAAGGTCAGAGTACGAGCAGGGAGGCAGAGAGGTATCTGATTGGTTCTTTCCAAGCGGACCGCGAGGCAGTGATTGGTAGACATTTTTACAGGATTACAGCAGCTACAGATGACGTCTCTTTTCCGGTCCTTTTTCAGAGTTCATAAGTAACGGATCACTGTCGGGGTGTAAAGACCATTTCAACCAATATAACAAATAGTGTATACTGGATAACATCGTCAACTCTCCCTTTAAGTTCTGTTCAGAAAATAAAAGCAAATAGTCCACATAGTTTTTAATCTGCCACAATGTACTGTCCATATCGTTTTATCGTCATTTTACCATTACAGGTCCAAGAAAAAATTAGTAAAAGAGTGCAGAGTGTAGCAGGGGAACAGAATGAAACATCTTTACTGAATACAGCAAAGGAAGTTTGTACCAGTACTGTAAGTGCGAGAGTGATCTGTGTCACCAGTCCACTCTGTAACCACTTTGTGCTTTTTTTGGAGAAGTCTAAAATAACCCAGCTCAAGATTGTGTTATTTGTCTGGTTGTTAGCATCAATGGACAAATTGACAAGGGTATTCTATGTACCTTATACACATAACCTACTATACTGTCAGTACACAACAACTGCTCACTGGCCACCTCTGTGCAGTTAGGGAAGGGCAGGACAAACAATAGACACTCCTATATGAGTTTTCTTACTTCCTGCTGTTTGCAGCCTTGCTTAACACGTTTTGGCTGAAGAAACTTTTGGGGGGCATCTGGTGCACAAAGCCCCGTAATGGCCTTTCGTGATGACACGTCTTCCAATTGCTCCAAGGAGTGGTCAACACCCTCAATATCCCATCTTGAAATGAAAACTAACTACTAACTACTAACTCACTCGGATATCTAATGTAACTTAAAAAGTTTGACCTCTTTGAGGGCAAGTCTAAATGTCAAGTCTAAAGTTAATAAAGTTGTCAAACTTTACAATAGCAAATCCACTGTTTCCAACTGATCATACTGTGTATATAAAGCATGAATAATCGTAATTATCTTCACTATTTTGCAAGACATTAAAAACAACTGATCCTCTAAACGCATGAACTACATATACCAGCAAGCACATAAATAATAGTGAGGCCAGTATTACCGATCCTCAGAACATGAGCACTAACAGGGGGAAAAACCATAAAGCTCTTTGTTTTATCAAGTTTATTGATTTGTCTTGAATCAGCCTTTCTCCAGGTTACACAGGCCAGATACTTAAATACACAAGATGAAGTTGGCATATTTATTATTGCTCCAGGATTTTACTGGTTCAGAACTGATAACATTTGTTTCCAGAGCTCGAGTTGCTCAAGTTGAGTCTTAAAGCATTCAGGTCTGAAGAAAGTCAAATCTCATTGCAGATAAACCTGTGATCATTATCATTACTATTGCTATAAGTATTAGTATTATTACTGGTAGTGGTAGGAGTGTAGTGTAGTAGATGGTCAACGTAAAATGTAGTCTGAAATCGACCAAAGAAATCTTGTTAAAAACACCCATCTGTGATAAAACAAATAGCCGCTGAGCCCTCGAAGTTCAGCTGTAAAACCTTTAGCCACGGAAAACAGTTGTGTCACATGGGGCTGCTAACAATCACACTGATCTTTCATTCTCACATTGCCAACTGTCTCATCAAATACAGAAGAAAAGCACTGCGTGGAGAGACTCTTCTCAACTTTTAAATGTAGAAGATGAGCAGTGCACAGATGGTATATGAGCTTTTAACTCGATCTGCAAATACTACACATGTGCTGTATACAAACAAGACCCCAAAGCTCCACGTAGTCTCTTTAATGAGTGGATAAATAAGAGACACCCACTGAAACTCAGTCTATAATTTAGATTTAGCCGGTTATGCAGGAAACAACAAAACAAGCCTGAGCTTTCTTTTACGTGTGCACATGCAGTAAAAGTTTATAATGCCACATTTCCTGACCTCCCACTATAAAGAGAAAGCTTCTTTTTTACCAGCTTCCATCGTTATCACCTGTTGCTGTGGTAACAGCACAGATCCATGCAAAGGAGGGCTGTCAAAGTTAACATGATAAAAACACGTCAATACAAATTTGTTTTAATGCCACAAATTTCCTTAACGCATTGATGCAACTTGAGATTTGTAGGTTGTAGCCGGCTCAGTTTTAAAGCTAGAGTGAAGATGCTGCTATCATATGAAACCAAAACCTAAGGAATCCATTGGTGCCAACCATGTCATACTAGCTTGTTGTGAAGGAGGTTAAATATCACTCCAAACGTCCACTAAATTTTGAGTTTTGAGCTTGAGTTTGCCATGTTATGATTTGAGCATATTTTTTATGCTGAATGCAGTACCTGTGAGGGTTTCTGGACAAAAATAAAGCAAGCATATCTGCCCACTCCCATGTTGAGTATTAAATACTCGACAAATCTCTCTTCAAGGTATATTTTGAACAGATAAAAAATGTGATTAATTTGCAATTAATTATGGACAATCATGCGATTAATCGTGATTAAATATTTGAATCGATTGACAGCCCATATGCAAAGTATATACATTTACAGATAAAACCAACTTCATAAGTAATGCTTAAATTATTTTGATTCACAGAAAACACTTTTGACAAATCTCATTCTGTTACTGCTACTGTGTAATCACAATGTGTAATTTTTTAGTGGCTCTACTTCGCAACAAATGACAGAAAGTTGGCATTGCATCCAGGGGATACATACTCCAAAGAAGATTTTAAAAGACAGTAAAAGGTTCCCTCCCTAATTAAAATATTATGAGTTTGTATTTCGGGGAAATGGCCATCACTTATTCCATCATTATCCCCCAATTATCCAATTGTCACGGGACTGTCTGAGAGTGCTACTGTAATGCATCGCTAAGAGCCAGCCTGGCAATTATGTGTTTTCTAAACTCCCTGAGGACATCTCCACCCATCTCAGGCCATTTACAACTCATCTTGGAACCGTTCTTGTTACCCAGTCCATGTTGTTCAAATAATGTAATATGTATTCCTTGTTGTCATGATACTGTACTGTAAAACCCTGTCAGTTCTCAGTATGTCTGTATGTGTACCAGTGTTACCAAGACAATAGTTATTGTGCTGCTGTAGGCAGCAGCAGTAGTGTGACAAATATCATAATCAACAAACAGCTTACCTCTTTCTGGCAATATTTGATAGCCAGCTTCAGTCGGGCCAGATCATTAGTGGTGTCATCCAGCAGAGGGTTGATGTCATCGCGGTAGTTGAGGATTATTTCCAACTCCCTAGAGCTCCGGGTCTGGTCCAAGAGGGACTTTGCAAATTGTTTACAAATATGGGACAGCTCCTCGTACTCTGACTTGAACTCATTCTCCACTGTGCTGAGCTCCCTCAGCTCCCAGCTGAGCTGAAAAGCCGTGAGGAACGGATCCTCGCTGGAGACGGCGATGAGAGACGGGCTGGAGAGGGCCTTGTAGATGTTAAGGCGAGAGCGCGAGTTACGTAGGCTGTCCACGTCTGAACTGGACACGCACTCCACACAGTTGCATCGCACAGCATGTGGCTGAGGTATGGAAACACCTCGCTGCACCAGCAGTTTGATGATCTCGTAGTTGTTGGTGTGGGCTGCCAGGATGATTGGAGTGATGTCTGGGGTGAAGTCTGAGAACTGTTTGTCCAGTAGAATTGGTGGGACCTTTTCAGGAAGACAAGAGAGGAACACACAAATGAAGATGACATGAAACAGAATCACTTTACAGTATAGTATTATTTTCAGGGCTGTCAAACGATTAAAATATTTAATCGCGATTAATCACATGATTGTACATAGTTAATTGCAATTCATTGCAAATTAATCACACATTTTTTATCTGTTCAAAATGTACCTTAAAGGGAGATTTGTCAAGTATTTAATACTCTTATCAACGTGGGAGTGGACAAATATGCTGCTTTATGCAAATGTGTATATATATATATATATATATATTATATATATTTATTATTAGAAATCAATCAATCAATACAAAACAATGACAAATATTGTCCAGAAACCCTCACAGGTACTGCATTTAGCATAAAAGAAAATATGCTCAAATCATAACATGGCAAACTGCAGCCCAACAGGCAACAACAGCTGTCAGTGTGTCAGTGTGCTGACTTGACTATGACTTGCCCAAACTGGATGTGATTATCATAAAGTGGGCATGTCTGTAAAGGGGAGCCTCGTGGGTACCCATAGAACCCATTTTCATTTATATATCTTGAGGTCAAAGGTCAAGGGACCCCTTTGAAAATGGCCTTGCCAAGTTTGGAGTGTTATTTAGCCTCCTTGCTGACAGGGTTGGTACCAATGGATTCCTTAGGTTCTAGTTTCATATGATACCAGTATCTTCACTCTAGCTTTAAAACTGAGCCGGCTACAACCCAAAAATCGCAAGTTGTTAATGCGTCAAAGAAATTAGTGGCGTTAAAACGAATTTGTGTTAATGCGTTATCGCATTAACTTTGAAATCCCTAATTATTTCATCAGATAGTTCACGCTGCTTTTTAAACCCCTCACAGGAACTGAGACAACTGTTTGGATGGATCTAATTTCATCAGTCTTGGGTCTAACAATCGTGTCTAACAGCAAGCACACAGCTAATGGCTTGTGGTTCAGCTGGCCTCAAAATATCTTCCTGGTTGGAAGCAACAACACCCTTTTTTCTTTTTCCTCCTCTTCACATAAGTCCATTATAGGGAGACCAAGCAGCGTCGAAAAACATATTTACAAAGATGTCAAGAAGTTGAACGGAACCCAAACAGTATAGAATGACATTTTCTTGTAAAAGCTATGGCAAAAAGAGCCACAGCAGCACATCAGAGAGCATCAGTGCTGCAACTTCTAAGCAGAAAATAAGAGTTGGATTCCTAAAATAAACACAGCCATCTCTGAAACTAAGTACAGAGGAAAGCACGTCCTTATTTCTTTACTTTATCTCCATCAGTTCTTTAGACTAAATAATAAAATGACTGAAAACCTCTCACCGCTGAAGTCATTTAATTCAATCAGACATACCATTAACCTTGATGGTTATATTGTGCCATCCTAGTTTATAATGTGCTGTCCAGCTAGTGCTAGTGTTAATGAGAGGCAGGCATGTTACCAGAATCTCAAAATCTATTTTGTAAGCTGGTCATGCACTTCAGGGTTGTGGAGTGCTGGAGACTAGTCCAGGAGAGCAGGGTGGAGTCTGGACCGATTTTCAGTGTATCACAGGGATGCTATCACAATCACATGAACAAATATGAGCAGCTGGTGGTGGGGGACATCATTTTAAAACTATATAAAAAAAACTAAAAAAAAACTGTACTGTGGCGTAATGTACTATATTCTGTAAAAAAAATGCTTTGGTTAGTTCAAGAAATGTTGCTGTAAGGGCTGAATTGATTCATGGAAGATGAAAGAAATAACCCAATTTTGACTGACTGATTAACAGTCTGATAAATCTGCCATGTTTCACTAGTTGCTAAACAGAACAACTAATAATTTTTCTCATCGAAGCAGATTAAAAGGCAACATATACTGTACTTGTACCCATTGACTACTTTTTTTCTGTACAGGTGTGGACATACGTGCATTTGCAATTCAAACAGACTGTACAAGTCGGATGTTTTCAAAAACAATATCACATAATGGAAACCACTTTATAAGCCTAACTGAAATTGACAGCGAAGCGCCATGAATCCTCAGCCCTAACTTAACCTAAATGTCCAGTGATGTCACTGCTGTACCTCGACACATGAGGCATAATTGTGTGGGCAGGTTGGTTCAAATTCTGTTGCAGAAGCAAAGGGGCTCAGGAAAAGTGACACAAAACACAAAAAAAATGACTTACTGACTGAGGCCAGAAAAGTTAGCAATGAACTTTAACTACAAGAAAAACATTGTGGGGATGTAAAGTGTACAAGGGATGTTATCATCAGTACCTGTTTTTCTCCACGTGGCTTCTTGTGGTTGAGCAGCAGCTCCACGGCCCCCACCACTTCTTTACGGATGGCATGTAGCAGGGCATCACCCACATACACATTAAAGCTGAGCAGCAGCTCAATGATCTCCAGGTTCTCATTTTCGATGGCGATGAGCAGAGCCGTGCGCCCCAGGGGGTCGATGCAGTTGATGTTGATCCTGAAGTAGATCTCAGCCTCCTCCAGGGCTTGTTTCACACTGGCATAGTCCCCCTTCTCAACAGCCCCCAGGTAGCCCCTCTCCAAGGCAGACAGCTCCGACTCGGCCCGCACGATCCGCAGGGGGATGCGGTCCCTGTATGACGAGTTGTCAGTCTTCTTGTAATACAGCTGTGACATTGCTGCTACAAGTCTCAACTGAGAATGGATGAGAAATAATAAGACAGGGGAAAATATGAAATCAAGTTTCAGTGTTAGCTTTGACGTTTCACACAGTGGGAAAAGAATAAACTGTCCCTTTTATAACCATTGGAACAATGCAATAAAAGTACACATTTCAACAAGACAAATGCATTTTTATTTCAGAATTAGTTTATAATGACATATTTGGCTAAAAAAGTAGGTCGATTTGTGTTTTTCATTCAAATAATCGTTAAAACACATTACTGTTAAACTGAAAACAATCTTCCAGTTACATCAACATAATCTGAAACATGATTAAACATATTTATTCGTGCGTAATCGTGCGTAATCACTTATAACAAATCGACGCCAAAATAAATCACGCGCAAAAGAAACAATGAAACTTTAACCTACCTTCCTCCTGTTGCTTTCCAGTTGTGATTTACTCTGTAAGCGGAGTAAAGCGACGGAGATCCAGAGGATGCAGCTGTCAGAGAGAAAACTTGCCCGGTCGAATCCTCATCTTATCACTAAAGTCTCCTCTGGAGACACTGTAACTTCTTACTGGCATGTCATGATATCCCCTGCCCAGCCCTTTCACTCTCTCTCTCTCTCTCTCTCTCTCTCTCTCTCTCTCTCTCTCTCTCTCTCTCTCTCTCTCTCTCTCTCTCTCGTCTGTAGGGCATCAAGGAAATATGAGTGCCCTGGTTCCCCCGCACGTCTCTGAACAACACACGCGTCGGATCAGGTGGAAACAAGAGATGACATTCTGTCTCCTCTCGCACAAACTGAGCGCTCCTCGGCTGAAGACGCATCTCCAGCCATCACCGCCCCAAAACCCTGAGGATTGTTGTATCACAGTGTACTGGTTTAGGGACAGCTTCCCATAAAGGAAACCAGTTGCCCACTCTTTATTTTCATGTAAAAGTAATGCCATTACTCTGTATTAATATTGTCAGGACAGTTATTTCCAAGAACAGTGTGGCGTTTTGTTAATAAGGCATGGCAGTAAAGAAATGCTTATATCACTGTTGATTTGTTTTCTTTTCAGATTGTGTAAGCTAAAGCAAACTGTATGGTTTGTGGGCATATTTAAATTCAAATGATAGCCTAAGTATTTATTTATTCATTTATTTTTGACACTGGTAGCCTGCTGATCAACAAAAACAGCTTAACAGCTTGTTAAAGTATCTTTAATACCCCTTAGGCAGGGTAAAATATAATATGATATAAGATATGTTTAAAAAAAAATTAATTTGGCAAATTTCTGCTTGTTGAGCTAAGTGAATGTCACTGCAGCATCACACTGACTAAATAGCCTATCCATAACCTCAGGAAATGCATGCAATACAGCAACATATTCTATAGTTTATAAGATTTATGCATCACGTGACAAACATTATTGTGCGACATTTCCACAAATGTGTGTTTTCCTAATTTAAATGGGCTCAGGACAAATTATTTTAGATAAGTTTGGTTGGGTTCAATTTATTTTGTTCATCTTTTAATGAGGTAGTGGTGGCAAGAGCTGTAGGCTCCAGGTGAGCTGTACAGGTGAGCTGTACAGATACAGGCCTAGACTACAGGTGAGCTGTACAGGTGAGATAGAGGCCTAGACTACAGGTGAGCTGTACAGGTGAGCTGTACAGGTGAGATACAGGCCTAGACTAAAGGTGAGCTGTACAGGTGAGATACAGGCCTGGTGAGCTGTACAGGTGAGATACAGGCCTAGACTAAAGGTGAGCTGTACAGGTGAGATACAGGCCTAGACTACAGGTGAGCTGTACATGTCCCCACAATGGAGCTGGGGTTGACAGTATTAGGTAGCACTAACACCGCCCTGTAGAGATAGCTCTGGCTATGCAAGACTATAGGTTTGTAGGCAGTAATGCTAGCTAGTTTAATCACGTTGTCATAAAAATAACCGCCTTATCTTATGAAACAACCCAAACTTAAGTAGGCCTACATACTGTATGTTTACAGAACACTCAAATAAACATTAATATGAGGGATTCCTTCCTACCTGAACAGGAGAGCACTTGAATGAGAGATGTACTGACACCAAGGTTCCTCAATTAGGTGATCAATGACCCGGAGGGATGAAGCCAGATGTCCCTTAAAGGACAACAGGGCAACAACTCTATGCTCCCCCTGCTGGAGCCCCCTGGTAACTACTAGGCCTTACCACAGCTGGTGTTAGGAGGACTTTATGAATGTAAGACATGTGAAAATACTGCACTATAACTACTGCAACTGACAGTAAACATTAGAACCATTAAAATAGGATATAAACAGAATGTTCTCAAATATCAGAATATGAAAATACTAAATATATAGGCCATTACATGTTGCCCCACTAGCCTATAGTGTACTTGAGCTGGCTTGCTGGTAATGCACATTATTCCATCCGTCACATGTGCACACTTGTGTTGATGTAGCCAAACTGTATTTGTAGTAACAGTGCCACAAGATGGCAAGAGTTGCAAATCACAGAATTTTCCACACTCGGTCCTGCAAATCTTTCACAATAAAGTCTTATTAGGAATGAAGAGATACTGTAACATATTTTTAACACGGAAAGTGGGAGCAGATCTGAAAACAAAGAGGTTTCAGCCTACTACATATGAGCAAACAAACAGAGGGAATTAGAAATAAAGAGGTCTGTCTCTAATATATGATGAGTAGAGGGCAACATACACACACCACTTGTCTGCATTCGTGGTGCAGGGAAACATTTCCCCTGAATATCCAATTCCAAAGAAAATAGTCAGTTCTCGCACACACCTAATCACCTCTGCATTGATTTATTCAAAAAGAATCAATGTTTCAGTTACAAGGACCTTTCTCAAGACATATCAACAATCATAAAGTGAGCTTACAGTCCATAATTGCATGATAATCCATACTTGTGTTGGAGGCTGTCCATGATCACGCACAAAAGAACCAACCAAGACTCCCTCAACCACCAGAAACATACAACATCCATAGGTTGACACACATTCAAAATCCCTTTGACATTATTGAAAAACAAAACATTTTTAAGTTAATGGTGTATATATAGGCCTATATATAAACCAAGTACACAGTATACAAATGCCTGTCATATAACTTTAGATTCATCCATTTGAATATACAAAATATGAATAGGTCCTACACCAAAACACATGCCCACAAAGGAAAATATGTGCATGTTATATGGTGGTGTGCACGAAAGTTTAAAACCAGTTTAAAGGAAATTGTGCCCTGGATTTGCTTTGCCCTGATTGAGTATCTGTGGACACAAACTATGGAAGACTTGGACGGGGCTTTGTCCACTCTTGAATCTGCAAATACTTAATTTAATGCTGTGTTTAGTTGTTAATATCCTCTATCCTTGAATATTGCCTTCATAATATCCACCTGTTGTTTTAAAGACTCTGGTGTGCGACAGATCTTTTGTCGTGTGTGAAATTATCTAATGGGGTGGCATCCTTAATATACTGTTTCTAATATATGCCTTTTTGTAATAATGCCTGGTACCTTCTGCAGTTGAGGTAAATGAAGGACCCGGCCACTATTAGAGAATTTATGATAATTGTTCTCTCCAGGGACTGGGGACACCGAGAGAATGAAAACTATGTTTCAGTTTGGACAAGCGCCTTGGACTACTTGAATATGCAGCCTGACCAGAATTGCATGAGAACGGACAGAGGCCTATGAACACAGAAGACAGTTAGGATGCGAGACACTGCATTTATCCCACAGTACAAGCACATGGCTCAATAGAGAGAATCAATGAAACCCCAAGTCCAATAAAGTGTAATGATCTGGAGTGCTTTAGAAAATATGGAGTGACAGCTTTGTCTAAAAATATGACACTATCTATGGAAGAGACTATGCTTAGTGTGTAAACTATAAAGACTTATACATTGTTGAAAATATCATGTGATGTTTGTTGGAAACCACAAGGAAGACATAAACATCATTGTTGCATATAGGGGCTATAAAAAGCACACAATGACCCTACTGACTGTCATTAGAACATGCTTTACTGAGACTGAAACATGCATGTGCCCTTCAGTAATGTAACAGATAGATTGTAAGGCAATAAAGCAGCAGTAGACATGTAAAGCACATAATTGGATCAATTCATTCCCATATTCCCACCCTCACATCTTTTTCACTGTGCAGCCTTAAGGGTTTTCCAGGAATCCAACATCCCCAGACTCTAACTGTTCTGTATCCAGTCTTTCTCCATCTAATATCTTTGCACTGCAAGGACTGTTTGTGCTTATTTAATAAATGTTCACAAGACTTACAAAACTAGCCCTGATAAACAGCGCCTGTGTCTGCTACAGATCTTGGAAGATATGAAACTAACTTTATTTATTTTTATATCCCCAATATATTTTCCCATTGAGCTCTCAAAGGTCAATTACCGTAGTAGGGAAAGCAGCCATGTAAGATGTTGCTGTAAGATGTTTATCAGTCTTTAGCTGGCGTGAGCATGCACAGTTGCTAAGAAACCTCCTTCCAAGCCATCTCTTTCTTCCACATCCAGAGGCAAAAATAACAGGGAAATAACAGGCAAACATTTGTCCATGACACTTTGAACAAATCATGGTTTCATGTTTGTAGTTTGCAATTTTGTTGTGATCTCATTGAAAGAGCAGTTTTCTAAGGCTAAAAAAAGCACAGGAGAAGCATTTTTACTCCATTGAGTGCAGTCTCACAAGTTTGACAAATAAAAACTCATTAGACCAATATCTAGCGACAAATTTCATTACAATTTAGATGGCCATATTCAACTATTATTTAAACTTAAGATAATACAATGTCAAAATTTAGGATTTTTGCTCATACATTTTGATTTGAGACATTGTATCTATGCTGCTTTTGTTTTGTTTCCAGCACCAACACATTCAGTATTTTCTCCTTTTCTTCGAGTTGGGCTCTGGAGAAATGTGTGTGCTTCTGTGTGATTTTGGCAAATACTGTATGTGTCTGAGAGGATGCAGGATATGATAAGATACATTTCCTCTCACTTACAGGCCTTATGGTCACTATTATCATCACTGCAGCTATTATCTCACCACAATGATCACGAGACATCTGCAAAGCAATCTGGATTGTGCATTATCAATACAATTATGCCAGCAATGCTATCCAGCAGTACAGTGAGAGAATATGTTATAATTGGACTTTTTTACATACATTATGTATGCATCGTGAAAGCTGGTCATGGGTTATCATGCAGCTGGACCAAATGGCTCTAATTAGCCCGGCATATTATCACTTTAAAACACAACTCACTCATTACATGTTGTAGATTGGTTAAAAGCGCACTTTTGGCTGCACAACCTGAGGACGGACAAAAAGGAGGAGATAAGATGTCAGTTCTATTTTAAAAATGGCCTAAGCTAAAGTGAAAACATGTAGGGATGTTGTATGCAACATTGGTGGAGTGGACAATGTGATGATGCTGTCTGATGTGGCAAACAAACCAAACCAAACCAAACCCAAGATAGAGAAGAGGGAGAGTGGTTGACTGATTGCCACTAGTTTAAGTAGTGTTGCAGGCAGTCAGACCAGGTAATGACCCTATAGGCTCCTGCAAGGACTGACTATTAAGATAAACCTGTCCTAAAAGGGGTGTCACCACTTTGCTTGTTTGAACTGTGAACCATAAGTGACATCTAGGAAAAGATGTCAGAATTTTTTTTAAAGTTTGAAGGACTTTATTGCCAAAATGAGTAATAGTCTAATGAGACTCCAGCTAACTGCACACTGCAGTTTAATAAACCTCTTAGTGTGACTTCTATTTATCACTTTAGGCAGCTGGGACATGTGGAGTCCCCAGAAAGTGATCACATACCAGAGTTCTTTCAGGTTATGTGACATAAAACAAGAGAAAGAAAAAGTCAGTAAAACCTTAACGGCCACAGTGAATACGGCCACTGAGAGAGGTTATAATCCACAGAAATGGACTTCTGAAGGGAAAAGATCATGTTGCACTTTCACCACAAATGAAAATTTGGAGACATCTATGACATTAATAATACATAACAGCTTCCTGCTTCTGTGCTCTGGCAGCTGTGGGTCAGTTTCAAATGGGTCTACTTTAAGTTAATGAAAACATAAATGAAAGCCCGTACACTGCAGCTCCCTTAAGTGCAATTTATTGGCACATCCACAAGTTGTTAGATTTGCCAATAAAGTTTTCGACAGATAAATAAGCTGCTCAGAACATGTTGTGTTATCTTGTTGTCTGAGGTATTCTTCCTTTAGACCGTTTATTACACTTGACAACTTTTATTGGCTACATTTTTATTTTATTTTATTTTTTATAACTGAGAAAGCATCATGGCATTGACCCTGTCATTTTGCTTGGATCAGTAACAGAAGTAAACAAAGTCACTTGACTGAATAGGCAGTATTGGCAATCTCATCCATTGAAGGTGGTAAACTCAAAATAAAAAAAAATTGAATTCTTGGTGTTTTTTGTGTTTTTTTTATAGAAAAATGTTCTTTTTAAGAGTATAATGCAATAAAACATTCTTCACTACACCACTGTGAACCAGTGAATAATAAAATCAGTGTAAAAAATATTGAAATGAGTAAACTAATTCATTCAGCAGTTAATGATTCAGGCTGAAATTGTAATGTTACTGCCCAGTGAAGAACAAAATGATCAATAGGTTAATGAGTGACATTTGAAAAGATCTGTTCTATGAGCAGATGCTGTATCTTTCCTTTTAGACCCTTATCTCTTTTCAGCATACAGTGGAGGCAGCTGTTGTACAGTTCTTTGCCCTGAGCAGCATTCAGTATTTTCTATTTATTCCAAATGAAAAGCAAGGGCCGTGATGTGGCCAAATTTCAAATATTCTATTCATTTTTTAGAGTTTCCTGGTTGAATTGCCTGCCGTAACACTGCCCTGTCAATTTAAGTCAAGGTCACACTGTATGATCAGCTCATGTGCTGTATTTTTTATTTTTGATACCTTTTGCAGGGCAGAGCTGTTGATAGACGGAGCTGACACCAGACTGCAGAATGTGACCTGTATTGCAATATATTTCCTAATCCTGATCCACACCTTCTGTATATTGCCCTGTGGCAAAGCATTATTTGTTTATAACCATTGATATTGTCACAGACCCAGAGAGCCGGCTCTGTTGATAAATCCACAATCAAAACCATTTTAAAGGCACAATCTCTGAACCAAATTCAAACAACATGTTATCTCAGGATTGGAACCTATTATCACCCCTAAACTGATTGACAGTTGATTGATTACATGTACTATAGCCAGTGGCGGTTCCAGGAAGTTTGAACTGGGGCCAAGGGGTGGCAAAGGGATGTTTAGAAGCGGCCGCCAGGGATGGCATTGCGCATTTGTAGCGCGTGGGATTTTTTTTTTATGCATTAACATTCTGCTAATAATAGGCTAAAACATAAATTGATAGGCTACATGCATATACATAAGTGTTGATTGTTAGTCTCCTATTTTGCAGAACCTTTATAGTCAAGTAAGCTAACATTAACACTGACTAATAAATACAACCTTTTTCTAAGCTCATTTACAAAAGTTAATGCTTATTAAAACCACCAAACAAAAAATACATTTTGCGTTGTGGACCAATGTGGCTATTCCACATTTTGATGAGACACTGGGTTGGTTCTATTTTTCTCTAAATCAACCCAAAATGACTAATCTGAATCATATAGTATGCCATACATTATAGCATATACTGATACAATCAGACAATTAGCTTGGATGTTTTTAGATAAAGAATTAACAACAGGTTCTGACAATATTTAAGGCCGTCAAAGTCAATTTGATGTGACTTTTGAACAAAGCAACACTGTGTATTACCATCTTCAGGTTGTTGAGCTTTATTATAATAAATAATACTCTGACCTGTATATAAACCTGTGCAAGTATTTGTGATTATGGATCAAGTAGGGCTGTCAAAGTTAACGTGACAATAACGTGTTAACGCAAATTTGTTTTAACGCCACTAATTTCTTTAGTGCATTAACGCCACTGATCTTTCAGAGGTTGTAGCGGGCTTAGTTTTAGAGTGAAGATATTGGCATCATATGAAACTAGAAAACCTAAGGATTTCATTGGTATCATGTCATACTATTCTGTCGCAAAGGAGGTTGAATAACGCTCCAAAATTACCCTAAATTTTGGCGAGGAAAAACTGGCACGGCCATTTTCAAAGGGGTCCCTTGACCTCTGACCTCCAGATATGTGAATGAAAATGGGTTCTAAGGGTACCCACGAGTCTCCCCTTTACAGACATGCCCACTTTATGATAATCACATGCAGTTTGGGGCAAGTCATAGTCAAGTCAGCACACTGACACACTGACAGCTGTTGTTGCATGTCGGGCTGCAGTTTGCCATGTTATGATTTGAGAATATTTTTTATACTAAATGCAGTACCTGTGAGGGTTTCTGGACAATATTTATCATTGTTTTGTACTGTTAATTGATTTCCAATAATAAATATATACATACATTTGCATAAAGCAAGCAGATGTGCCCACTCCCATGTTGACAAGTGTGTTCAATACTTGACAAATCTCCCTTTAAGGTACATTTTGAACAGATAAAAATGGTGCTATTTCTTTGCGATCAATCACAATTAATCATGGACATTCATGCGAATAATCAATTAGATAATTCGATATTTTAATCGATTCACAACCCTAATAACAAGCCATTCAGAGAGGTGATGAGGCCTCTTACCGATACTACTACTACTACTACTACTACTACTAATAATAATAATAATAATAATAATAATAATAATAATCTGACTTCATGGAAGCTGTACCTCTGCTATAACAAAATAAGCTTGTGAGAGACTAATAATTAGAATCACAAAGTGTCATGTTGATTGTCATTCCAAACAAACAATACTGAGCAATAAATCACTTTAATCATATTCTAATGAAATCATCTTGTGTTTGTTCGACCCATCCATCCCCATCTCGGCCACCTCTTTAAAAATGTGCATGATTATAGCTCTAGACAACATCTAAAGCTAAGCTATTAATGTTTCTGATATTTACATAATATTTGTTTATGTAATATTTGCGAACACCGCAGTAAAAAAGGTATAGATTTGTGATTATTATCAGTTGTGAGAAACACCAAAAAATGCTACTTTTTAATTATATGTGAATGTACAAAGTCAAAACTCTTACTGAGCTTTTAATAATAACACTGTGATTCACTCAATGAATTACTGAGCTCACTTGCCACTAGAGGGCAGAAAGAGATTTCCTTCTCTGCCAAAATCCTGATGAGCCTCTTTTGGAGCACAGATATATAAGGCCACCACATTGTTACTCTGTCTTATCTGTTCTTTGGTGGCAGCTCCGTACCTGGAAAAGTCACTGACTGTTCCCCATATTAGGGAAAGAACATTTCCCAAGAAGGTTCCCCTTGACTGAATATACAGGGAGGCTGTTTGAGAAGCATCTAAACTTCCTACAAAGGTTTATGTTCAGTGAGGGTTTGAAAATCTGGGCCACATGTTTGTTAATGATGTTTGCTATTGCCAAAGCGTCCTCTGACCCAGTTCCTGGCATGTTGATTACTGCTTTCACTTCTCTTAAGTATGCAATGACTCTCACTTTCTTGTGCCAGCACTTGGGGTTTATGTCTTTAATCTGCATATAATAAATAATAAAAACTGAAGAACACTTAGAAAGAAGTGTGTGAATTCTCAGCAGTAGATCAGGTTCCTGGTGTACAAGCTGCCAGCAGTTACTGGAGACATTTACAGCACCATGATTCAATATTAATTGGGGAATGTTTATGTTATGCAAGACATCACTTGTATTAAGTGGTGCTGGCAGAATGATTAATGATAAGTCTGTCAATTGAGATAAAATGTGTCCCTATTTATTTATACGTTTACATTCAACATGAGGTTGCCAGCACTCTAATAGTTGTGTGACATTTGAAATAAAATCCGTCTATCAGTCTAAATTTGAACTGGCTTTGTTGAGTCTCTTCTGAGCTGAATGTTTGCTTCAGCAGAATCCACTTAATTTATGTGAACTGCTAACAAATAGCTTGCATACTTACTACTACTGCCTACTACCATATATTTTATGGTGAAATCGATGCACTAAATGCAAAATATAGTGTTGTGCGTTATGCATGGCTGATCTGACTTCTCATGAGGTCGTCAGTCTTCGCTGTGCAGCTGGGTGTAGAGCTCATTTGGCATTTCAGTCCAGCTCTCTGTCAATTAGATGTAGTATGTATCGGCCAGGTTTCGACCCCGCTTCTAAAAATGAGCACTGATGCAATAGTCAGGCTGGCAGCAGAAATCCAAAGTCATTAGATAGGGTCTTGAACTAATTAGGCCTGCCAGTCTTTCAGTGGTGAGACAACACAGCTACAGTTTGTAACTCAGCTGACAACTTGAACCAAACTGAACACATCTGGAAATTCTGTCTACAGGTATACGGCAGTATTATTTAATAATGGTTACTATTCCCACTTAGTGCCAGATCTGACTGCAAGCCGGACATTAATACGTTTTCACTACATGTACTGAACTGAAAATGTGATCATACAAAGTGGACTCAAAGTTTCTTTAACAGAGTATTTCAATTATCATCTCTGTTTTTAGGTTTGTATACTGTTTTTTTAATTGTATAATCAGTACTTTACATTTGTTTCATATTAATCAATCAAAGTTGTTAGACATGAAATTACACTTAAAGCAGCAGTAGGCAGAATGTTTTTGGCATCATGAGAAAATTTGCTCCGGCTGGTGGGCGGTGCTTGGTATTTCCTCAACCGTTCTCAACATGGCTGCCAGGTCACAAACTTTCTCATTTTACAGCTAAACAGTACACTACAAGATGTTTCTGAAACAATTCAGGTGAAAAATAGACATTACAGTAACAGAATATTAATTCATTTGATCAGCGCTGCCTAGTTTGACCATTTGATCGGAGTTTGCGAGTGATTGACAGCTGCTCAGAAACGGCAAGGCTTCAGCTCAGCTCTGATTGGTTGTTTTCCTCCGGTCTATGAAATCTTGCAGATGCCATTAGGAGCACCAGAGGACACCGGAGGCACATGATTTTTTTTCAGATTACCTGTCTCATGCACTACTGTCAGGATATAGTGACAATTTTATAAAAAATAACCTTTTAAAACATATTTGCTCCAATTCTACCTACTGCTGCTTTAATTCACCAAAGTAAAGTCAGACTTTTTTTTTTTACTTTAATTATGTGTTATTCTTTATTATTAGTCTATAGTCTGTAGCTGTCACACTATGATAAATGAATGATAAAAAACTATATAATGTACTTTGCATCACACTAGATGTATAATGTGATGTTGCCATCTTCTGGCAGTGGCAGTGAAGTATATGGTATATGATATTCACAGCTGTTATTGTATACAAAATGTACATGTCTGAAAATTAAAACAAATAAATGTTGATTTTTCTCATTATACAAATACAGTACATGCAGTACTGTATACAGTTTGTCTCCAAGTACTCTACAGGATTTTGTTATGTGTGTTTGCTCCCTGTGGCGGGGTGAGGATGCGTGGAGGTTATAGGTTCTGTTTATGTCTGTCTGCAGGGTATTTACCAAACTCAATACGATCAGCAACACCCCATCACCTGACAAAACTGAGCAAGAGTTTGTCAGTTTGTGCGCTGGTGCTTATTAGAGCTGTCAGCGGGGGAGATGTGTGTATGTTTGTGTGCAGTTTCTGTGGGGTAGGGGGTTAAAAATCACCCTTAAGTCTCATAGCTAAAACTCACATCTATCAGGAATTTATAGAAAGCACCTTGTTACAACAGTTAACTCTAACAGATGACAGCTGACTTTGGCGCTAATGGAAAGATTAAGTCAATTACGGCTTGGCAGGGGGACTTCGAAATATTTGAGACATTCCCCAGACTATTGGAACAATAGGCACCCACATAGACGCACGCTGTCACTCCGAGGCAGTAAATTTCATTGTGTCAGAGTAAATCCAACAAAACCTACTTTGTTCCTTTTCTAAAAAATAAATCTTGATAATAACATAACAATGATAGCACTGAAACGCAGTCCAAGAGAAAGCATTACTGTCCCCACATGTGCAGTGTGTGCAGCTTTTTCATGAGCATCTAGTGAATGCAGTCTGTTTCATCAAGATGATATTGTTGCTGACTTAGTCCCCAACTTTAGATCAAACAGAGTAGAAAGCGAACGCATTCAGCTCAGCAGAAACTGGAAACTCAAAAGGGTTGAGGAGGATAAAATGCAGCAAAGAGGAACGGCAAGAATATGCTGCTGTTAAATCCACTACACACAGGAAGATTAAATGCTTCAATTTAATTTAATCTAATGGAAATATATGGGGAGTATCATCATTACAATTTTCAGGGTTTTTTTGCACTATATTTTAGTTTTTTACTGGAGTTTTACTTTTCAATCAAAGTTATTTCCTCTCAGTGCAGAAGGTCATACACTACACAATTAGCACTTTTGTTTAAAAAATAATCAATCATAAATCGAATTTTTTTCTGCTGATGATGTGACAACTTGCAGATGGCACCAAGTGACTCCCATCAGCTGAATTCTCATTTCTCTTTCTTTTAGCGCAGTACAAATGAGTTCAGCCCGCAGGGTGGGCAAACATGTTAAGTGCCTCTCCGCTTTAAAACTCATCAGGAGAAGGAAGGCCTGTGGGGTATCTGGCAGCAATCCGATTAAATGATGTAACCTTTGGCCTGTAGGCGACCACACCTCCCCAGGAAGCCCACGATTTTGAGCTTTTAATAACATTAAAGTCTGAAGTCAAAGACGCAGTTTTCAGTTACGGATGAATAGTTAAATGTCTGGTTGGTTGGCCTTTGCTTGTGTCCTTAGCTGCCACCACATCAGTCAGGTTAGTTAGAATATAATGAAGGCAGTTTTGACAGTGTGGTGCCCCCTACAATTGTTTTTGCACTGTTAGAGGCTTTTGGTTCACAGCATTACACATCGTACTTCATTAAAATCTCTCTGTAACATGGTGTCCTTACAAGACTGCAACAACATCAAGCAATTAATGTCTCACACAGTCAGAAACCTCGACTTGGTGCCAGCACAGAGGGAGTGTGTGTTAGAGCACTTGTTCGTAGGTTGTGGCAGACACTGGATGCTTGTAAAACAATACATTTACCGGAATTAATTTGAATTGTTTCATAGCATTTCTGGACAATATACACACGTCTTTAATGTCTTCAAAACTAACATAACATTCTATGAACTCATGCATTATTCTTAAATAACCCCAAAAAACAATGCAATACTTCATCAATTATAAAATACTTATAAACAATAACTTAAGTAAAAAAGTGGGATTATGTTTTCTGTATATATATGTGTGTGTGTGTGTATGTGTGTGTGTGTGTGTGTGTGTGTGTGTGTGTGTGAGGTGGACATAGTGCAAGCTGTGCAAAATTTAATGCAAATTATACCGTAAATTTGTAGTGTAGTTATGGATCAGATAATTTAAAGATATATGAGTCCAGTGTGAGAGTGTATGTATCAGTTTAAGTCTTCACCTCCCGGCCCCCCCTATCCTGACACAAAGGGGACTGGTTGTACAGGGAGATGGCAGCTGTTAGGAAGGACCTCAATAGCGGCCCTGGTCACAGCGGACCTGGATCAGCCTCTTAGTGAAAGTGCTCCGCTGTTTGACCAGGAGGTTGTAAAAAAGATGTGAAGTGTTTTCTATCATGCACAACACTTTGTGCAGCGTAATTTATTGTTTAATAATAATAATAATAATAATAATAATAGATTAAACTTATATAGCGCTTTTTATAGATCTCAAAGACACTTAACACATTCGGGGGGAAAACGGTGTGAGACAAACAGGAGACGAACGACAAAAACAGGCGACATACACAGGCACACTCTCATACATACACACGGACAAATGGGTAGGGAGAGGGGGGGGGGGGGCTACAAGTAAGCAGAGGAGAGAAGATGGGTTTTGAGGCGGGTTTATTGCTTTTACAATAAAAAGATTGATATACATTTTGATTTAAAGCCCACTGAAATAATACATGTGTCATGCTGTATTTCCACTGCGTTTGGAATGTAAATCTACATTTATCAATATATTATCTCTTCACGATGACATATACATATATACTACTATTGACTAACAGACATTATTGAAGTATTTTCTGTTTTTTGTTTTACAGAATTTACTTGAAAAAGACATCTATGAACCTTTACATTTCTCAATTGTAAATGCCATCCCATTCAATAGTTACTGAATAAGCTTTATGTTCTGACAAAAAAATGTTTTTGAGGTTTCAGATCGGAAGACAGGTGAATATTTTTCTGCTTAAATGCCTATACATTAGTCACATTAGCACCTCTCCATTTCATTCTGTTGTTTTACTCCTGCATTCTGAAGATAAACCGCTAACGTCTGAGGTTATGCCCTGCTTAAAGCGGAGGTCAACAGTGTGGTCAGAGAGCTTTAACTTGCTGCTACATTTTATTCATACACACACACACACACACACACACACACACACACACACACACACACACACACACACACACACACACACACAAACATATATATATATATTTGTGTCCCTATTATTAGAATTTATTAATCCTCTTCTTTTGATTGCCCTTGGATTTTTATTTTTGCCTCATTTGTTTTCTGCGAAGCACAGCGGTGAACCTATTTGTTAAAAGCAGGCTGTAAATAACCTGAAATAAGCCCTGACTTGTTTTGTAAGCAGCAGGATTGCTCTGGCCATACGTTATCTTAATACATGCGTCCACACACACCTGGGGAATTTGGGAGCACAAATGCAGAATATGATTAAACTTGACTGGTTCCGCTGCCTTTTTAGATCTGTAGCATCCCAAGAGTAATATAAGCTGTGGAAGATGGATTTGGCTGCCGGTCGGCTCTGCGTCGTGTTTCTATGGGTTACACAATTTACCTTTATAGTGGAGGACTTCAGAGGAGCTGCTGCCACCATTCTGGCTTCAACCATCAAAAGAATTGTCCCTGACAGAGACGTAATGAACAAAAATAGCCTTAATGAGATCAGTGAGGCCGGGGTTGTATAGTCTCTGGGGAATAGCCACCAACAGAAATAGTCCTGATAAGTCCAAGGAATTGTTAGAATGGAGTCACTTTAGCAACACTGATACAAACAGTGGGGTGACGCTGAAGGAGACAATTATCAAAAGTATTTCTAGCCAGAGGGAGACATTGGAATTGGAGTTGATTAGACATACTGTGTAAATTCACATTTTATCTGGAAATTGTATTGACAATTGTATTTACTTTATTATTGATTGTTTTATTTTACATAGACAGTCCACATTAGAGCTGTTTTCTAGCCACAGTTCCATAGTGCCATGCTGCAATGTTCAAGGATCAATATAATTTGCCAATTCCAGCAATACAGTCATTGGCAATGAAAATCTTTGGTCTCAGGTTCCTTCAACAATGCTCATGAACAAATATGTATATATAAAAGGGGAAAGTAAAAGTAAAATGATAATCTAAGGCATAAAATAGTGCATTTAAAATATAGGGCTTAAATATAAACATAAGTAAATATAAAATAGTAATGTAAATTTAAATTGATAATTTTGTTGAATACTTTATTTCAGATGGGAAAACTGAGTGTAAACGGGATGTAGTATCTATATGCATGATGAGAAGTAATATACTGTATGTACACAGAGGTGTAAACAGGAATGTAGTATGTATAGCGAAGTAGTAAATATGTATATATAATTTATATGCACAGAGGTGTAACAGCCTGTAAAACAGTATGTAAAGTTAAAGGTAAATAAGGTAAAGTGACCTCAGTCACCCTAGAACAGTACAAAATACTGAAGTATGATATAAGCATGTAAATTGTTGTTAATGTTACTAAAGACTGTGTACAGACATACAGAGAAAACAATGATTATTGAGAGTTTGCTTGGCAACAGATTTCAGCACTGAAGACACAGATGGTCCGTTCAGCAGCACCTCATTATCCATGTAGCAGGTTGACTTGATGTCACTCCTCAGAGCTCAAGGCACCTTACATGATGCGTATCTGTGTTAACCCGGGCACAATGACAGTGGTGACACTGACAGCAGGGAATGCAAGCCTTCCAGTGTTTGGCTTGTTGGTGTGTGTGTATGTGTTTATGTGTGTGTGTGGTGATGTCAAGGCAGGGCATTTCAGAAGAAATTTAAAGTTAAGTCTTTCTGTAAACAACAAGAAAAACAGGATATTTTTAGATTATGGCTGCATCTAACGTAAATATGTTTTATTGTTTTCTTCTAGGCAGTCGGTATCTTTGGACTGCTGGTACAAGCATATTTAGCTGTCAAAAGAGTCATCACGAAGCAAAACAAACTGCAAACAGCTACAAATAAAAACTAGATGAGCTCCTGAGCAAACAGCTTTAAAAATTCTGTTGTCAGTGTTGAGCAGTGAGAAAGCCTTAAATGAATGAGCAACCTAAAATTACCTATTGTTATTCTGATTAATTATAAGTGGGATTCAAAAGTGAGCTGAACTACGATATTTCACCCAGAACCCCACCTGTACCATGTGTATCTTTGCCCCACAATAAATCACCTGCACATCAGGACTGTGATTGGCATCTCCACTTCCTTTATAGACCATCATCTAAGAAGGATTGGTCATTTACAATAAATATGATATAAATGTGACATGACAGAATACCATCAAACTTCCCCTCGCCTCAAAAATAAGCCTGAAGGTTTGGGTATGATCCAATTCCCTCTCTGCCGTCGCTGCTTTCAGAAAGTTCTATTCATCTTCTTTTTCATTTTCTCTTGTAACTAGGAGCTGTCAAGGCCTGGGGGCTTTGCCTTGCAGTTTGCTTGGCTATATTTATAATTGGATCCTGTCAACAGTGTCCAGTGCAACTCAACTGCACAGTTTGTTATGGCAGCTGTACCGATTTCAACACACGCCAGCTGTGAGACGGTTTGTATGTCATTAAATGTGCAACAATAGGTAGGTGCAGACACAATGGTTGCACCCGCTACTTTGTGGATAGAATGAAAAGCATCTGAAAGGGATCAGAGGGGACTGAGCACAGTTGAAGTCAAATTCTTCCAGGCAATATACAGCTCTAGGGATGCTAGAGTGTAGGTATGTGTGTACATCTAATATATACAAAGGCTGTGGGGTAAATCAAACATACAGAACAGCTGTGTCTTTTTTTTTGCATAATGAATAACACAGTTGAGTTAGAGAAATCAGGGTTTTTGTGCCATTTAATGTGAACAATACATTATATTACACCATATAGGGGCCTGGTAATGAGACTATATAGGGTTTTACATGGCTCCCTCTCCCTTCAACATTTTCAGACATCTGTGATTCTTATCTAGATGTGCAGCGGTGCTCACTGTGCCAAAATCAAACCAACTTTTTATGGAATTGAGTTTTTAACCTGCCCTGCTGTACTGTACGACATCTCTGTGGGTGTCCTCTTAATCAACACCGGCTCTCCAGATGAGTGACGCAGAGAGAGGCCGGATCATGACTGGGCTTGTCAGGAGTCAGAGGAGAATGCTCTGCTGGAGGAAGCGTCTGACACCTGGAGGACCTGTGTGATGAGAGAGCAGCATAGCGGGAAATAGGACAATGTCACTGCCATGACTCCAATAAATAGAACTTTTGACTCATGCTTTAAGGGTGGATTTTGGGCTATTTTGCAGGGTGAAATCTGTCAAGAAAGGTAGCTGTATTATAGTTACACATGGATTGGATGCACAGACAGTGGAAACAGTGAGATCCCTGCAGTGCTTCCTCTACATCAGCTGGGATGTGGATGACAACTGAATAGCCCTCACCTCATACAATGAAAAGCTGCTATAAGGACTTTACTCCATTATGTGTCTCTTGTCAAACAATACACAGCACAATGCTGTGGCACTGTGCATGAAATGCAAAACCTGTTTGACTTAAGAATTCCATGATGGACCTGGGTGAAGGTGGAAAATGTGCATAACATCGAGGGTAGTGCGTGATTTGTGTGGCTGGTAGTGAAGGGTGTGTGTGTGTGTGTGTGTGTGTGTGTGTGTGTGTGGAGCATCCTTCCTCCTCAGCAGCGCAAACCACGAGAGGGAGACAAAGCTTTTCTCCAGTTTGATCATCAGTGAAGACTCTATTATACAGCAGCACTTCTGACTGCTTTCCCTTATTGTGAGGAATAATCTGGAGGGAGAGAATATAGCTTTGATTAGAGAACAAATGTAGATGATTTTAAAACAACCTCCAACAGTGTTGAATGATGTATTTGGACCATAATCTCATTCCTGGCCACACTAATTCTTGCTTTATGCCCCAAAGAATGCCTTATTCATTTATTTTTCTTACCTTATCCAACCTGATGAGGTCCAGCCCACGCGGCATCGTTTTGTGTGCCCAGAATGACACGAGCCATATCCATTTAAAACCTGACAAACGCATTCCAGCGGAGATGTGAGCCAATCGGCTGAGAGGAGGGCGTACCGCTCCTTACTCGGCAGAGCAGGAGTATGAAGTTTGTGTTATCAGTGTACAGCTGCTGGGAGAGAATGGTGCACCTTAGTGCCCATAGGTGCGTCATATCATCCCACTCTCATTTTATACTCTGGCAACTTTAACCGCCGTACTTAGTTGATAGGGGCGTATGCGCAAAGTTCCCCGTCTCACCGTGTCTCCTCTGCGGCTCCACTCTCCAGATGGCTCGGATTATCCGCCCGCAGCTGCACGGGACCGCCGCTGCTTTTGTTCTGCTCGCGCTGATTCTGACAGGTGATGCGCTCGCGCAGGTTTCTGACAGCTATGGATTATCATACGCCTTGAGGTCCGAGTTGTCGGAGGACACGATATTGGTTGCCAATAATGGGATCCGCGTGCCTTTCGGGAGATCAGTCTTCATTGATCCCATCAACGATTTGGTCATCCAAGTTCAGCCCGGTGATAGATGCAGCATAACGGTCCTGGACAATGATCCCTTGTCTCAGAGGCCTGGACACCTGTCTCCCAAAAAGTTTCCGTGTGAATTCGGCCCCAACGACGTGAAGTATTCTCACTTCGGCTCCAGGAGTCCTCCGAGGGACAGAGTGAGATTACAACTCAGGTATGACACCCAAACGGACACCATTATAATACCTTTTATGATGGAGGTGGAGGTCATTTTTACGCAGCTGGAAGTGCTAACCAAAAACATGCCACTCTCTGTGGAGAAGCTGCTCGGCACAAGTAACCCCATCGATAGGAGGATTTTAGAATTCACCTATGATAAAAGTGCACACCAGTGCAAAATAGCCTCCCTCTCCAGTGGCAGCGTGCTGCCCAGGTATGGGAAACTTGTGGATGAGGACAGCCTTGGGACAATGGTGGACTGTGATGAATTCATTAAAATGAACATCCGTTATCAGCACACTTTTGCTTTGAAGTCACCCAACAGAGATTACATTCCAATGCTTGTGGAGCTACATGATAAGGAAGGCAATTTGCTCAAGCAGGAATTTTTCCAAATTCTGGTGAGGATTAAAGATGGAGAGGAGAACACAGCCCCTAAACCCAGCTTTGTTGCAATGATGATGATGGAAGTGGACCAGTTTGTAATGACAGCGATAACCACGGATATGCTGGCTGCAGAGGATGTTGAGTCTAATCCTGACGAATTAATTTTCAACATCACATCCACCCTGTCCTTTGAGGAGGGCTACATAGTGAGCACAGATGATAGGAATTTACCAATAACCTCATTCTACCAAGGAGACCTCAAAGACTTGAAAATCGCCTACAAGCCCCCCCCTGTGGATTCAGACACTGAGCGGATTTTCCAGATTGAGTTTGAGGTTGTGGACTCAGAGGGGGCTGTGTCAGACCCTTTTGCTTTCATGATTGTTGTTAAGCCTATGAACACGTTGGCCCCCGTGGTGACGAGGAATACGGGCCAGTTACTGTATGAGGGTCAGTCCAGGCCTCTGTCCAGTTCACAGAGTCTGGAAATCAGCGATGAGGACAGTTTAGACAAAGTCAAAATCACTGTTATTGATGGGCTGAGGCATGGAGAATTGACCGTTCTGGGCTCCAGGAGGAAATTTTTCACCCCTGCTGACCTCGACGCCGGAGTGGTCATTTATCAACACGACGGCAGCGACACATACAGCGATAATATTATTTTCAGAATGACAGATGGCACAAATGAGGTGGAGTTTCTGTTTCCCATCACTGTTGTGCCAACTGATGACGAGCCCCCCATAATCAACGCCAACACTGGTTTGGTTTTATTCAAAAACCAAATGATGCCCGTCTCCTCCCTCATGCTCAGTGCGGCAGACATCGACTCAGAGGATTCTTCAATAAAATTCACAATTCAGCCTCCCTTTTCCACCATTGGGCAGGTGTTGCTGCGTCAGTCGGAGGCCCCGGAGGACCCATCAACCTGGAAGTTTAATACAGAGGATGAATTGTATGAGAAAGTGGTGACTGAATGGCTGCAGCAGGATATTACTGATGGCAAACTGTTTTACAAGCACATCGGGCCTCACAGCACCGGCACAGTCATGGATCAGTTTGTGTTCCGAGTTCAAGATGACAATGACCCGCCAAACCAATCGGGCGAGAGCTCGTTCATTATCAAAATACTCCCCGTCGACGACGTCCCACCTGAACTGTACCCCGGCACGACTCAGGAAATGACTGTGCACGAGTATCAGTTTACTTACTTTCGAAAGAAATTCCTCCGTTACACCGACCTGGACTCAGAGGATCGGGATCTGAAATACACAATCATCCTGCCCCCGACGGATACAGATGAGAATAACCCTGTTGTGTTGGGAGCTCTGGTATTAACTGAAAAGCCAAACACTGTTGTCACAACTTTCACTCAGGCACAAATAAACCACCATAAAATAGCTTACAAACCGCCTGACCTTGAGCTTGGAATTACCAGTCATGTTTTGCAGTTCCGCTACACTGTGGAGGATGTTTCTGGAAATATTGTGGAAGGAGTTTTCACTATATTTTTAAAGCCTGTGGACAACACGCCGCCTCAAATAACCAACTCTGGATTTACTGTGCTCGAACGCGGCACACACGTCATCACAAGTTCCGAGCTGTACACCTCAGACACAGACACAGACAGCAAACAGATATCCTTCACTATAACTCTGCCTCCACTGCACGGCCGGATCCAGTTTACATTCACTGACATCACAAGAGGAGGCACATTCACCCTGGAGGATATTGGAAATGGCAGAATTTCATACATCCATAATGGAGATGAATCAACTGTTGATTCCATACAAATAGATGTCAGCGATGGCATCCACATTGTCCCAATTACTATAAAGATTAATGTGAAGCCTATTGATGATGAGACTCCAACCATCAATCTCCCAGCTGGCACAATTGGCTCCTACATAGATGTACTGGAAAATGGAGCAACAGAAATCACAAGTAATGTCATTCAGGGAAGAGATGAGGACACAGATGACCTTCGCTTGACCTTCATTGTGGAGGACCCACCATCATTAGGGGAAATTCTGGTGAAAGGTGTCCCATCTGGCACATTCACCCAAGCCGATGTCATTAACGGCTTTGTGGTCTATGCTCATACGAGTGGGGAAATAGGCATAGCCACAAAAGAGGACTTTTTCAATCTCACTTTGACGGACATGTCTGATGAGTGGACTGTAGGAGGAAATAAGATCACAGGTGTCAGAGTGCATGTGACTATTCTTCCCCTGGACAGCCAGGCTCCGGAGGTCTTCGTGGGGCCACAGTTCACTGTTGTTGAGGGGGAGAAGAATGTCATTCAAATTCTTCATATAAGCGCTGATGATGCAGACACCGCCAACGATGACCTCCTTTGTACAATCATTGTGCAGCCGACTTCAGGCTATGTTGAAAATATCTCCCCTGCCCCGGGCTCAGAGAAATCCAGGTCCGGTACAGCTATTAGTGCTTTCACCATCAAGGACATCAGACGGAATCACATTTACTATGTTCAAAGCATTCACAAAGGAGTCGAGCCAGTGGAGGACAGGTTAACTTTCAGATGCTCTGATGGCATCAATTTCTCTGAAAGGCACTTTTTCCCCATCTCCATAATCCCCTCTAATGATGAAAAGCCGGAGATTTACATGAGAGAGTTTGTAGTTATGGAGGGCATGAACATAGTCATCGACACTCCCATTCTGAATGGCGCTGATACAGATATCCCCCCTGATCAGCTCACGTTCATTATCACCAAACCCCCCAAGCACGGATTTATTCTCAATCAGCTCACTACTGGCACCATCCCCGTCTCTAACTTCACCTTGGATCAGATCAGGGAGGCCTCCAGCATTGTGTATGAGCACGATGACTCAGAGACCACAGAGGACAGCTTTGATATTGTTCTCACAGATGGAAAGTTCAGCGTAGAGAAAACAGTAATAGTTATGATTATCCCTGTGGACGATGAGACCCCGAGGATGGCGATCAATGACGGCCTTGAAATTGAGATAGGTGACGTGAAAGTCATAAACAGCGACATTTTAAAAGCAACAGATCTGGATTCTGAGGACGACACGCTGACTTATATTATCCGCTATGGGCCCGGTCAGGGATATTTACAGAAGGCAACGCCTTATGGGACATTGCTAAACATCACAGTTGGAATGAACTTCACACAGAGCGAAGTGGATCAGGGTTTAATTGTTTACATCCATAATGGGCAAGAGGGGATTCGCGACCTCATCAAATTCGATGTGACAGATGGCATCAACCCTTTGATTGACAGGTACTTCTATGTCACAGTGGGTGGCATTGACATGGTTTTCCCAGATGTGATCAGTAAAGGTGTATCCCTTAAAGAGGGTGGCAGGGTTACTCTGACAACAGACCTGCTAAGCACCAGTGACCTCAACAGCCCAGATGAACACTTGGTGTTCACAATCACCAGAGCTCCCATGAGGGGACACCTGGAGTGCACAGACACACCTGGGATGCCCATCTCATCCTTCACACAGCTGCAGCTGGCTGGCAACAAAGTCTACTACATCCACACTTCTGACGACGAAGTGAAAATGGATAGCTTTGAATTTGAAGTGACCGATGGCTACAACCCCGTGTTCCGCACTTTCCGCGTCTCCATCACTGACGTGGACAACAAAAAGCCCGTGGTGACAATACACGGCCTGGTGGTAACCGAGGGGGAGAACAAACTCATCACGCCGTTTGAGCTAACAGTGGAGGACAGAGACACTGTTGACCGCCTCTTGAAGTTCACAGTCACACAGATCCCAGTTCATGGTCGCCTGCTCTTTAACAACACCCGGCCCGTCACCTCCTTCACAAAGCAGGACCTGAATGAGAACATGATCAGCTACAAGCATGACGGCACAGAGAGCGCGGAGGACAGCTTCTCCTTCACCGTCACCGATGGCACTCACACAGACTTCTACATCTTCCCCGACACGGTGTTTGAAACGCGAAGGCCCCAAATGATGAAAATCACTGTCCTCCCGGTGGATAATGGGGTGCCACAGATTGTGGTGAACAAGGGGGCCCCGACATTGCGGGTTCTGGAGACCAGTCACCTTGGGTTTGTGATCACCAGTAAGACACTTAAAGCAGAGGACAGAGACAGCATTCAGAACTCTGTGACCTTTCGGATTACCGTCGTCCCGGAACACGGCTACCTGATCAACCTCGGCAAAGGAAATGCCACCATCACCACCTTCACGCAAGGTAAGAGAGCTGCATTTCAAACATCTTTTGCAATCCTGTGACATTCAAATTTGACTACACTGAAGACCATTTTTAATTCTCTAGAGCCCACTCACATTTACTCACACCGCTAAATGTACTCCCCTCTGATTCCTGAAAAATGCTGAGTTCAAACATAAGGGTTTTGTTTTCACTCAAGAGACTGTCTATTTACAGAGATGAAGTATGCCAGAGCCTCAGGCTGACCAGATCTCACTAGGGGAGTGCATTTTTCAAACAGTGCTAATGTATTTCACTTTAGGAGAGAAGTGATGGTGATTTGTACATTACCAGAGCCATATTTTCTAAGGGAAGAAAAGGGGATTACAGACAGGATGATAGATAGGTGGCATGGCTCACAGCAGACCACTGGCTTTGCAAACATGAGTTATATTTCAAGCAGACCACAGGGGTGTCTGGGTAAACCTTGGTAAATGCTAAGTATCAAGGTAGCAGCATCAGCGTACAGTCAATAACCATGTATCCCCTGCTTTTATTTACTGAGTCACTGCGAGATGCTTTCCCCAAGAGGCCTGTTCAATATTTCAAGAGTTCTCTCAAGAATAAACAGACAGTAAATAAAGACACTCTCTCCTGGGTATTCGAAACTCGTAAAGAAGCCTGTCTTGCACCACGCTACCAGGAAGGCAAACAGACCGCTGTGATGGAGCACCAACAATCAAGCTATTCTCTATGCTCTGTGTCATTCAGGAGGCTAATAGATATACAGCCCTTGTCACCAGGCGGTTTCTCCTTTCAAATTCCCCCGACACTATGCAGTGGGCACATAATGTTTGTATCCTTGTTTATTGTCTTTGTCCTTTCTGTGATGTTGCAAACGGAGCTGCTGTTATGCAAAACAAATTTCAGACCTGTCTGACAATAAAGTATAAAGTATAAGTATAAAGTATAAGTATTTCATCCCACGGCCTCCGCCTGCTTCTCATAGCAGGGCTCAGTATTGACAAATAGTCTGTTAGGAACAAATTAGACATGATTTTCCCACTTGCCATTTCAGCCAAATAACTGGTGTAACTTTTATGAGTGGGATATCATGGATATTTATGCAAATGTATCTCTTTTTCAGCTGAAATTGACGACATGAACATATGCTATGTCCTGAGGGATGGGGACAACGCTACAAATGACATCTTCTCTTTCTCCATTGAGGACAGTGGTAAGTTTATTTTACTTAAACATGCCCTCTTGCAATTATGCTCTCACACCATTAAGATGCTCAAGTTTTAAAAAAAGTGATTTCTTTAAGAGGGGAAAGGAAAAGCTTGAGTGCTTCATAATGTGCCTTATTTAACAGAAGCAGAAGCTGTGTGCACAGATGGGAGACATTTCCAGAACAATAACTTCACACGGTTTCTTTTTTCAGCATGAGTAAACGATAAAATAGGCATGCAGCGAACGAGAAGGAAAGAAAAACATACTATTTATAGATCACTTTTGTTTATGTCATGCTCTGTTGATTTCCAATAGTTCTGCTGAGAAAATCTGCATGTCAGCGCGTCCACCTTATTAACCTTTTATCTGAACATTCATGTTAGTCTTACTGTGCAGCATCAGTCTTATAGCACCCCACCCATGATCCTCCATTATTTTTTCCATGCAACAGCCTCCTTATTTAGAAAGTAATGACTGATTTAGCAAGTAAGTAATTAGTAGAACAATTAGCGAAGACCTTCCTTCCACTGTAGATATGTAATCAGGCACAGGCTCCGAGAATGGTTTGAGGCAATCACGCCGGTGTTGCCGATTAGCAGAAGCAGCGTGCCTGACAGTGTGTCCTTTCTGCTACCCTTCAGCCGTGATGAGTGAGCACAAAGGACCTCTCTAATAGGGGCCCTCTTTTCCCACAAGCACCTCAGTGGGCCCCCGTACACATTTTCTCATCTCTCGACTCGGGACTAATCTGTGGCTTCAGTCGAATAATAGACAGGTTAACATCAATGCCAACAGGTGGATAGGGTGCTAATGAGTGGTGACTAAAATGCAGGGGACAGCTCCTTATCAGGGGGCGATACTGAATAAAAGTGCTCTACCTGAGCCGCTGGCAAATGCCAAGCCCATGCAGAGCTCTTCTGTTGCTGAGCGAGGTTCACTTGGTCCCTTTATTATTGTCTCAATTGGGTTATTTGTTATGGATCGCTCCAGACTTCCCTCCCTCTGTCACGTCCTTTCTCTCTCTAGCTTGCTTAATGCTTGATGACATATGCTTGTATCCCTCACCGGTAGTTTATCTTCCAGAACTGGCAATTAGATTCACTTTTTCCAGCACTTCCTGCAATCTTTTACCTTTAGACTTGATAAGAGGATTCAAAACAGTCATATTCTGTCCTCAATCATAGTTATGTGCTCAAACAAAACAAAACATGAAATTGCAATGGGCAGACACGTTCCATGGCATGGGAATTGTGCCTTGTAGTGGCACCTAAATGGCTTGACAAATTGATAAAGGGTCTTATTGGACAACCCATCCATAAGGATTCGACACATACTGCAGTGTGAGGCAGTCAGTGAACATTTTTTTAATAAGATTTAAGCTTTGCTGGTGGCTGCCCTAAATCCCCAGACGGAGCCTCCAGCTCTTTGAACAGTGGCGTTGGGGAGAATACGCGGGCACACAGCTGCACTGTGTCATGTTCAGCGGTGGAAAACATTCCCCTCCTCACTTCAAGTTCATTGGGAAATTTACCAACTGCACTTGGCAATTTTTTAAGGGTGAAAAGTTATTTTTCAAGTCGCAGCTGCTCAGAGGGATTCCAGGAGTTTCTGCTAACAGCTGTGATGAACTCTGAACGTGTGCACAGTTTTGACTGACTACTGATTAATATTTGCGACTGAATGTTCCCCCATACAGTATGTATGTGTTTTAGGATGGTGGTTGTGTTTACAGAATAGCAATAGACAGGATTGGAACCAGGGCTGTAGCTATTGATTATTCTGTTTTTTTTTCTTCTTTTAAAACAATGAATTATTCATTTGATCTATAAAATGGCCAAAAATAGTGAAAAATCCTCAAAATTTTCCCATATAGCGCAAAGTGATGGCTTCAAATTGCTTGAAAACGTTCAAACAAACACAAAGATATTCAGTTAATTTCTAATTATGTTAAACAGAGAAGAGCAGCAAATCTTCACATTTGAGGAGTCAAACTTTACATGATTTTAAATTTAAAATAATTTTAACAATTTACCAATGTCACTCTGACTGTAGACTTTGTTGGTAGACTAATCGATAATTTGACTAATCATCTGAGCACTATAGTCACTGACATTACTTGTCTCTTTGCCTCTACTCACAGATGAGCTCACTGTCCTGAGATCAGTGCCCCACACAACTGATTGTTATAGGATTTGTGCTGGCTCCATTGGCAATCCTAAAATAAAGTGACTTACAACCTGAACTCATTACGGGGCAGGGCACTAATTTACTCTTGGCATGTTTTTTTAGCAACGGGAATAAATGGAAAGTGCCAATACATTCATTACGCTCAATCCAAATACTTATGGCAGTTTGACCACAGGGTTGTTTTAGCTGTTGAAGCTGGGATCATAGTTTCTCCGATAGATGGATTGTCTCGGTGCAGGGAACAGTCTTGGCTCCGTTAAATTGAGCTGCCAGGGGCTGAGTTCTTCTTGGCAGCGGAGTGTCATTTAAACTCGGAGTGTTCAGAGCCCAAATTCGAATCTATGTCGGATCTGACCTCCTCTTGTACCTTGTTTGGCACAGTCCCATGTGAATATTGATTGCAATAATGATTTGCTTTAAGTGATTTCATAAGAACTGATATAAAGGATGATAAACTCCTTGTGAATTGTTTTGTTTAGCTAGATAAATTATGCTTATGTAATTTAGACTTGAAGTGAAGTTGCTTTTTCACTCAATTAACTTGGCTACATGGAGACAGCAGATGGGCTTTTCGCCACAGATAACAACATGGCAATTAGGCCACGTCCCAAAATGCTTATCATTTTAATTAGTGTGTGTCACAATAAAAGACGGATTCTCTCTGTGTGATTAAAACACTGCTATTTTTAAGTATTATTAAGTTTGTTCTACCAAAACGGGGTAGAACAAACTCAATAATTATACTGAAATCACATCAAAATTATACTACACATTCTTTGTAATAGTCTATAACTATATAATCATAAGTAATTCGTGGACTTTGTGTGTTATTTTCTCATCTGTCTCCGGTTTCTTTTTTATCTTAGAATCTTGCACTGTGTGCCGTTACAGCTTTATTTTAGGTGCTTTTGCCAAAAAGGAGATAACGGGGCAGACATGTTTTCTCAGAGTGTGTGTCTCGCTATTTTTCAGGCTTGTCAAAGCTTTGAATGAATAATCACAGAGGACTGAGAGTACATGTATTCATTTGTGGGTGTCTGTTTTGGAGAAATATCACACCTGGATAGCAAAGTCACGAACAGAGTCGTGCGCCAGAAACCTCTTTAATTACTCGGTGAAAGTGTCTCGCTCAGAACACGATTGATTTCTGGATGTTTGTGTATCCGTGTGTGCTGGGGAGGGGGCTGCTCCTGTCTTTAAGTCACTTAATTGCCGTGTATCGGTGGACTTCGCCCCCCCTCCTTGTCTCCTGAGGATTCGGGTGCATTCAGGTGAGCTTACCTGAGCACACACAAGCCCTTGCATTCCCAGGAAATTGTTTGTGGAGCAGAATCCCTGTCTGCCTCCAGCAGTCAGTCAGCATCAGGGATGGTCCTACTGACAGACACACTGCCGTGGCCTTTGTTTTTCATTCCAGGCACTCAGTACCATCTCTCTTTTTTTTTTTTCTTTCACTGAGCTACAAAGAGGCAGCAAAAGATCATTGATTGTTCAGTTCATAAAATAAGCTACTTCTGAAGGTCAAACTCCACAGCTCTGTCCAAAGTTTCCTTCCCATTTGACTTGTGAGATTTGTTTTGTAGCAGGCCCCATGGGCATAGAGTATGAAAATCAATAATTCAGATTCATAGATGAATGGGTAAAATTACTGACTGGAACATTTTTTCCTTACATGGCAGCCCCTGAAACAGAGAGGAATGTTTCTCCTTTCAAGTTTCCAGTGCAAGTCCGCAGTGCCCTCCTCAACAAGCGTGTTTTGTTTGTTATTTCTGCCTCGTGTAACAAGATGAGTTCAGGTCACCATGAGCACCTCGCCTAATAAATCCTCCCAACCATTTCGGCCTGCAGTAACATCTGCCGTGCAGATCTTCCATGTTATCGGTGTGTAATCGCTTGTGACACTGAGTGCATACTTGAATCCATCTCCCTTGTCTCCCCTCCTGTCTAATCCCAGGTTAGGAGGGATTATCTTTCTCCCCATAACGTGCTAGAGTGCAACAAAAGTAAGGGGGAACATGCACTCACACGCAGTTGTGAGGTTAATATAGACTTTGTGAATGCTATAATATCCCCATCACAGTGCAGGTGATGACTCTGCAGTTTCTCTGTGTGTTTCTATCCTGTTATTAATGAAAATGTCTTCCCTACACTTTTCTTGGGGGGTATAACATTCCTCTGTCCTTGGGACCTATAGTGTGAATCATAAAGTATGCTGTGGGCCTCAGCAAATTACATAGCTGGTCCAGTTATTGTCTTTTAAAGAGATCTGGGGGGCGTTAGCTTTTCCTCGCAGTCCATCTGTGCTGCAGCTAATAAAATATTAGGTATTCGGTCATTTTATTGTTATGGAGATATGTTTTGTGATAAAACATCTGGAAGTTGATTAGAGGAGCTATTCCTGGGTAACAGCTGTTTCACTTTGAGGGTGAAAAACTGAATTACAGAGGATTTAGGCTCTTTTTAGATGGAGAGTGATTTGCGTGTCTCACTGGTCCCTTATGTCCTTAGTCGCTAACTTTGAGTTATAATTTCTCACCGGTCTGCATTGCAGTTATATTGCAATGTGTATTACCCAGCACCAGGCTTTCTGTTGTCTCTATTCAACACAACAAGGTGTATTCACAAATACGTTTTTCTTATTGTGTTTATGAAGAGCAAGTAAAAGCATATGTGGAGAGTGCTGAGGTGACTAACCAAACAAGTGAAAGAACCTGTGCTCATCGATGAAGGGATGAAACATTCATTTTGAGCTAACAGACTCCAAGCTAATGTAATTCTTCTCAGAAAAAGATTAAAAAGCCATTATTAATGATTGGCTCATTCTAGAAGGCAAGTAAGCCAAAACATGTCGATGTGAAATTCCATTCATATATTATGAATTATGCATCGAATCAGCCAATTGAGGGGTTTTCTGTTTCTTTCCTTGGGTTTCCTTGGCTCAGGTTTGTTGGATTACATTTGGATTTTATGCTTCTTTTTCTCCATTGTGGTTTCCTTTTCTCTTGAGTGCCAATTACTGCTAAATAGTCCTTGTTTAGTCAAAAAAGCATCTTCTACTGCTTGAGATGTGTCTGCTGGGACAGAAAAAGAGAGCCATAAATGTATTAATGATAAATAATGATTTAGGAGAGGGATAGCAGCATCTTATATATTTTTTATTCTGGTACAGTTGTGATTGTATATCACATTTGGGTGAAACATAGCTAAAGTTTCTAAGACCCTTTCACATTGATGTGCCCTCATTTTCCCTTTAGGAAACAGACGGGGAAACCCTGCTTGATGATTCCCTTCCTCTATCTTAATATGCTGCCAAAGTCAGCGTGTGGAGCCGAGGTTAACAAAGCAAAGGCAAATTCCCGAAAGTATAGAAACCCAGGCCCGGGCTTGTTCCCTGGATGATGATGTGTGTCGTCATATACCTGCCTTAGGATATCAGTCTAGCAGAACTGGGGTTGTTCAAGCAATGGGTTTGCAGAAAATCCCTCTTTTGTGGAATAAGCTTGCAGGCTGATGTATGTGCTCGGTTTTGCGTTTTGACAGCCGAGAGTCCCATCAACTCCAGAAAACCTGATATATAAAATACATATAGCTTTCTAGCACTGGCAACAGAACGAGATAAAAAATGTGTAAAAAATGGAATGGAAAACTCAAATGTTCAGCAAAATGAAACGTTTTGGTATCTTAAGTCTCTTAAGGGAGCGTTCCATTTGTGTCTTGTTTGATTTTAAGCCGTAAAATATCAAACAATTTAATGAGACTGTGTTTTGATAAATCTGATACCCCCCCCCCCAAAAAAAACCCAGCAGGAACGCGGAGTCAGTGATGCTGTGACATCTCTCTTTTCACAGGAGCAGAGCTTTTGTTCAATTTTGCAAAATCACTCTGGATAATGTGTTTTTGGCCCCTGACTCCCAGCAGTGGGCCGGAGCTGCTCCTCTCAGCCCTGCTGCACGATAAGCCTCTGACAGCTGGGCTAAGGCTGCAGTGTCACAACTCTCTCCAGCTATAGCCTGGGTTTCAGGATCAGAGCCCAATGCAGGGTACATATCCTTTGTAGACACTTTTTATGCACAAACATTCACACACGTACACACGCAAATCACCCACCATCCATCCATCTTGGGGCCAGCTGCCCGATCCCATAATCAGAGATGAAGCTGGCACTGCTAAAATGTTGCATCAAGATGCCGGGCATCAACTACAGTTTAATTGATAACTGCTTTGTCTTTGATTTCAAGCTGGTGTCTCTTTTGATTAGACTGCTATGATGTAGGCCAGGAAAAAAGAAAACAGCTCCTTTCATTTTGATATCATCAGCATTTCAGTACGCCAAGAAAATACATACAGTAGAGGGGAATTGGAAATGTTACACGGCTTGAAGCAAACTCTCTTGAGAAGGTTTGCATTTTATATATTCCCCCCTATGAACATGGTTGGAGCGTGTCTTGAGAGTTCCAGGGCTCTCATCTCATAAAAGGTGCTGATGAAATCCTTTGGGGATTCTGTGTGTGGATCGAGCTCCCTCTCACCACCACCGCCCCGGCTCCACCACCTGCTTTCAACCATAAGTGGAGCCTGATAGGCAGGATATGAGAAGTCATCTAGTTGAGAAATGGGAGGGAAGAGCAGTCAGAAGAGATGAAAGATTGAAGTGCTCTGTTGGTCCCAAGATTGGTGGGGGCAAGGCTTCAAGCTGCTTCCTGTCGCCTGTAGCGATGGCATGAATGCGCTGATGTGCGGTTCACTCTCTAAACACCGCCTGTGTTGACAAGTTGGGAGTAGGTGAGCCCCGCGGGTAGCAGCCTCATCTACATTTGAATAGAAATTATTTTGATATTTGACAGACTTGATTAGTCTTCGGCAAAAATAAACCAATCATTTTTTATTTATTTTTTCATAGAAAAAACAAAACAAAAACAACAACTTAAAAACATGTGTGGAACAGCCAGGGCAATGTCCACAGCTCAGATCAACCCTTCCCCCATTAAGAATAGTGAGGAATGTCTTGCTGCCTGAATTGAACTAGACCATGCCTGGGCTTATCTTGGTTTTCCAGGACATGGGCTTGCAGTGAAGAGTTACATATTAGCAAGTAAATGGGAAGAAGGAAAAAAAGATAGGCCACCGGGTGCAGGTCTAGACCGCTGGGCAATCTGATACAGCGGTTACATTTAGCCCCATAAATCGCCAAGTAATTGGCAGAAGCTATTACAATTACCGCAAAATTGCTCTGTAATACTTCAAAGGTTATCATTGGTCAATGAGTCATATGCAAAATAGCCCATTGTGTTTCATTACAGGGAGGGAACATTTAGCGCTATTGGGGCCTTGTGAAACCTTTGGGATAGCCAGCTAACAGATTTAATTCACACTTAATTTAGCTTCTAAAGAGAGTTGATCTTTTTTTAAAGGGCATTCAGTGTGCGAGAGTTAATGTCGATAGAGCTGTAGGCAACAATGCAACTTCTGCATGCCTCTCATGTTTATCCCCTTCACATCTTATTACTTTATTCCATTCCTCCAGGGTCCAGGTGCTGTGCTCCTTACACCAGGTCGTGCATTTGTGTTAGCTTTGAACAGCCATGGTCTCTGAATGGCAGCCCGCCATAGAGAGCAGCTTTTTGAAGCTATTTCTTCTTCTTTTTTGACACATTTGATCCGCTTCTATGGTTATTTTCAAAGGTTTGTTTTGGAACTATCATAGTTGTTATCTCTACCTGTCTCTAACAGTGAGCTTCAACTTGTGAGCGCTCTTTAACGCTGTCATCCTTTTCAACATTGTTCCCTGTGTGCCATATTAGATAAAGCTGCTAACTTTATGACTGACAATCTATATTAAGCACCAACACTGTTTATTTGGCGTCTTTTGAGATTTATTTGCCCAGGAGATATAACCCACTTGTTGTCAGGCGTCTTTAGATACACACTTTGTTGCTAGCTGCCTTTGTATTTTTTAATAATGAGTGATGATACAACATCATTAGTTGTTTATCATAACTGCCAATGGAAAGCCAATTAGGCTATGTATAGCCTATAACATAATGCCATTTGTCAAGTTGGAGGAGTAACACCTAATTTACCACCTGGGGATCAATATGTAACATGTACTTCCTACTAACAGACTTGCCGGGACTACGGTACACCAATTAAAAGTACTGTTGCTATATTAGCAACCTAGACTAGGTTTAGTGTTGATATAACAGTAGGTTGATGTAACACATGACTACTGCTATTGTACCATTAATGTTGTTTTTCTTTAACTGATGGGTTTTTAAATGATGTGTGACTACTTTATTTACCTGGCTGCAAACAAATCTCCCTCTGGGAACAATAAAGATAACCACTGTAAAGACTGTAGTCAGTTCAGGTTATGTGGCTTAAAGCTTTGCATTCAGTATAGGCTCTAAAGCTACAGTATATTCACACTACGAGCGACAAAAACGACAAAACGTGGCCCGCTACATTGTCACTGAGTCTAGCAGCGTAACAGTTCAATGCAGTGTAGGCTATCTATCAGTATGATCTATTACATACTCTTACATCATTAAACCGTTGCATCAAATTCCCTAATAAAGACGTAGTGTTGAAAACTGTATGATAATAATTGTTATAGTTACAGTATGTCATGTATAGCAATACGTTTTTCTGTTCAACCATTGCACCAGTGTAGTTAAATTCAAAATCTAAACATACTGGTTATAGTTTGCCCAAATGATAATGCTATTTATGGGTGATTTAGTGTATTAAATGAGTTAGTGTTTTTTTATTAAATCATCTTTCTTTAATCAATAAAACTCGTCAGTTTCATCAACATGAAAAAAGTATTGACGTCTTGATGGATTCACCAAGCGAATGCAGAAAATATTATCTGTTTTTGTAACCTTTTAATTAATTTACTATAATAGTGTTAGAGCCAAAATAGATTTTTGATCGTGATGAAAATGTTGTTTTTGAAAGGCTAAACGGCAACAAATATGGATTGAGGCAGAATATTTCGTTAGATTTTGCTACTAAATAGGCCGGACCCCAGGTTGGGAACCACATATATAAAATTGCGTAATCATTTTTTAAAATGAGACATGATTGGACGATAGATTTGAATATACTACATGTGAGAGTAATACTGTACATCCAATCGCTGCACACAAATAAGTTTCTGAATGTTATTTGCATAGCCATGGCCTCTAATATACTCATAAAGTCACAGAGTCCATCTCTGCAACTACCAGAGTGTCTCCGGCTTTGCATCAAATGTTCTTTAAGATTTTTCCAGTGTAAAATTCACTTTCTCAAACAGAGAAGTTGCTTTTATAATGATTCAAATACAGTGTAAAACACCTGCAGTTTGAGTGTCTAAATCAAATTGTGCAAGCATCCTCAGAAGTAATCTTCTTTTAACATACCTGTACATATTTTTGAATCCTGGCTTTGTTTCGCCGCACAGACTAATCTTCAGTTCAATATTACAAGGATGAGACAATAACAACATTAAATCCTTAGACATTCTCTCTCCTCTTTTCATGAATGCAGACTAGCATGCTTATCTTGAACATGCAGGTTTGCACAGTTCTACTTGAAGTCTCATTTTCATCAGTCACAAACAAAGAGAACCAAGAGTCATTTAACACTTCTTTAGGAATTACCATTTCAGCTTTTCAGGGAGCATTCTCCTCTCAGGCAAAATCCTTTCTACATGTGAGGATTTGCACGTAACAACTGTGAAATGCAGCTGAAACATGTTGTTATAAATGAAACCAATGGAGGCCCCGAGAACAGCCTGGACAAACACCCGGCTCTATTAGTATGGAGCTCATGAGTCTGTGGGACCGGGATGGGGTTTTTATATTCTATGGTCTCACACTGCTGCTTTCAGCAAACAGTCCACCATTATTCGATCTGACAAGAGAGCAAACACTGTGCATTCAAGGGTCAAGAAAAAGCACGTCCCCCCTCTCTTTGTCAAGTCCCTTCATCCTGCATCCTTATGTTGCTTTGTTTCCTCTCACATTTTCACACTCCCCCTTGTATCCCCTTGTTATTTCACCGCCTATGTTCTTTTCTATTCAGTCACCAGCAGCATCACAGAGTTGACGTATATTTAACACACTTTGTAACAATGCAAGTCTTTCAGCTCCTGGGATGGAGACAGATTTTTGTCTCCATGGGCTCATCTCTTCAATCAGGCAGAGTGTGACGTGACTTCTGTTTTCCAAAATTAGCCCAAAAGGAGTGTAGCATGTTTGTCTTTTACAACTTATTCAAATGGTTGTAAATGTATTTTGCAGTTTTCCCCTATGCGTCTATACTAGGGCTTTCAATTGGTTGAAATATTTAATAATTGCACGATTGTCCATAGTTAATCGCGATTAATCGCAAATTAATCACACATTTTTTATCTGTTCAAAATGTACCTTAAAGGGAGATTTGTCAAGTATTTAATACTATTATCAACATGGGAGTGGGCAAATCTGCTTCCTTTATGCAAATGTATGTATATTTTGATGACATTGTTGTTACTGATAAACAACGCATGGCCACACACTTCAACCAACATTTCGTGAACTCATCTAATTTCTTTGGTGCAGCTGCCCCTGAAACAGATTCATCTAACACTCCCACTTCATCACCCAGCGTTAACAGCTTCTCCCTTCAACCTGTTAAGGTTTCGGAAGTCCTGGATGAACTCATTAAGTTAGATTCAAACAAGTCAGCTGGATCTGATGGGCTTGACCCTGTGTTTTTAAAATCAGCCGCTCATATTATTGCTTCCCCTATTACAAGCCTGTTCAACCTGTCATTTCATCTGTCTGTTTTCCCCCCTGACTGGAAATCGGCTACGATTCTCCCCCTCTTTAAAGGAGGCTCTGGCTCTGACCCGAACTGCTACAGGCCGATTTCCATTTTGCCCTGTCTGGCCAAAGTCATAGAGAAACTGGTACATAAACAACTAATTCACTTCATTGACTTAAATCATATTTTGTCTGACCTGCAGTCTGGGTTTAGGAAAGGCCACGGATGTACCACCGCTACACTGAAGGTCCTTGATGATGTCATCACCGCCATGGACAACAAACAGACTTGTGTAGCTGCCTTTATAGACCTAGCCAAGGCTTTTGACTCGGTCAACCATAACATTCTCCTGCAAAGACTTACCAGCATTGGCTTGTCCAGTAGATGTTGCAACTGGTTTGCTAGCTACCTGGCTGATCGTGTCCAGCGGGTGAAGACCGAAAACATCATGTCTGAACCTCTTACCATCTCTAAAGGTGTGCCTCAAGGCTCCATCTTAGGCCCTATTTTGTTCTCCATTTATATTAACGATGTAGCCAAAGCTGCTGGAAATTCCAGGATTCATCTGTATGCTGATGACACCATCATATATTCAGCTGGTCCCTCACTCCACTCTGCTGTGTCCACTCTTCAACAAAGCCTCACCTCCATCCAACAGTCTTTCCACAACCTCCACCTGCTCCTCAACTCCAAAAAGACCAAATGTATGCTGTTTGACCGGAAAAACCTCATCATCCCCAGCCCTCCCAAGATCTACAGTGCTGATGGCTCGGAGCTGGAGTTTGTCAGCTCCTACAAATACCTTGGCTTCTGGTTGGACTCATCTCTCTCATTTAACACACACATCAATAACCTTCTGGCTAAAGTCAAAGCTAGACTGGGTTTCCTGTATCGAAACAAGGCCTCCTTCACACACTCTGCCAAATTCACCCTTGTGAAAATGACCATCCTTCCTCTATTTGACTACGGCGATATAATTTATAAAATGGCATCAAAGACCACCCTCAGAAAACTGGACACACTCCACCACTCAGCAATCCGTTTTGCCACATGTGCACCCTTCACCACCCACCACTGTGATCTTTACAGATTGGTGGATTGGCCCTCCCTTCACACCAGGCGGCTACAACACTGGCTGCTCTTGGTCTACAAATCCATTTTGGGAATGACCCCTCGCTACCTCTCCAATCTTCTGCACATTTCCGACAGCAATCGCCGTTTAAGATCCAGTGACTTCATAAGGCTCATCATTCCAAAAGTCCGTACTGTGTTTGGTCATAACTCCTTTCATTTTGCCGCTGCAAATGACTGGAACTCACTACAAAACACGCTCAAACTAACAGCTCTCACCTCTCTCAACATGTTCAAACAAAAGCTGCAACAAGTCATAGTTGACTGCTGTACTTGCTGACCAGCCCTCACTTCTCTCTCTCCCTTCCATTTTCACAAAGTACATCCAGTAATCCGCCTTTTTTTTTTTTTTTTTTTTAACATAGTGTTTGTTAATTTACCTATGCTGTTTTTAGCCATTTTCTCATGTATTTGTCATACTGTATTGTATCTGTGCTGTTTGTGTCACTTGTGTGGACTGTGCTACTGCCTCTTGGCCAGGTCATCATTGTAAATGAGAATTGGTTCTCAATTGATTTTACCTGGTTAAATAAAGGTCAAATAAATAAAATAAAATATATTTATTATTGGAAATCAATTAACTTCACAAAACAATGACAAATATTGTCCAGAAACCCTCACAGGTACTGCATTTAGCATTAAAAAATATGCTCAAATCATAACATGGCAAACTGCAGCCCAACAGGCAACAACAGCTGTCAGTGTGTCAGTGTGCTGACTTGACTATGACTTGCCCAAAACTGCATGTGATTATCATAAAGCGGGCATGTCTGTAAAGGGGAGACTTGTGGGTACCCATAGAACCCATTTTCATTCACATATCTTGAGGTCAGATGTCAAGGGACCACTTTGAAAATGGCAATGACCGTTTTTCCTCACCAAAATTTAGCTTACGTTTGGAGCGCTCTTTAGCCTCCTTCATGACAAGTTAGTATGACATGGTTGGTACCGATGGATTCCTAAGTTTTTTTATAATTTCATGTGTATCTACACTAGCTTTAAAACTGAGCCCACTACAACCTAAAATCGCAAGTTGTGTTAATGCGTTAAAGAAATTAGTGGCGTTAAAACAAATTTGTGTGAACGCATCATTAGCGCGTTAACTTTGACAGCCCTATTCTATACTTATTCTTTTTCAGTGGGTCACAGATTTGCCAAAGCTACTTCAGCAACTTTGGCCTCGTGGCTGTCAGGGCGTTCATACTGTACATAATTGACCGGTAATGAGCGAGAAACTCTTTATTTTAAATCCTCAATGACCTTTACAAGTGAACGCTGGAGAAAGCCCTGCAGCTGCTAATTCAGCCTTTTGTCGTTCTTCCCCCTGCTCTCTAAACCGTGTGGCTTAGAGGTGTGGTTAATTAAGACACTCAAGGCTGCATCCTCTTTGACAGACAGGAATGCCATTCAAGGGCAATCAAGGAACACTTTGTCTGACCTCACCTACACAATCGAAACAAGCCAAGCCCTCAGCAACGACTTTTGGATGGGTTCCGAAACGCAAAGTCGGCTAATTGATTCATGCACTCACTTGTAGAGAGATACAGGAGAATTAGAGTTTTTATCTCTTCAGTTTTCATGTGCGATAGTTATCAGTCTGCTGAATAAGGCCAGGCAACAAAAGGCGTCTCAAAGTCTGAATGTAAGTGGAATTAAATTAAATATTTTTCAGATAAAGAGGTGAAGACTTGTTCTAAGTGTTTCTAAGAGTTAATATAACGCTCTGGTTAATGATTGTAGCTTAACCAAAAAGGAGGAAATAGTTCAGAATAACTTGTGCCCACCCAAGTCTGAACAGTCTGTTTTCCAGCTCTAATGATGTAGCCATGATCAGGGATAAGTCGTGACCTTGGGTGCTTGGCAGGACACCCTGTGCCCCCGGTTGGAAATCAACAACCCGCGACAGAGCCGATCGTCTGCAGAGTTGTGCATCCAGATTTGGTTGCTTGCTAATCCTTAAAGTGTGTTTGGAAAGATTCTGTTTCAACTAATATTTCCAGGCGAGGCTAATAGGATTATACTTAAAAACTCAGGATGTTTGCTTGTATGGGATGCCAGTAATTTCCAGACACAGAAATAGTGACCGTGGCAAATATCCAAAGGGCGCTGTATTGAGTTGTTTCTCTATTTGCTGTTTGGATTAGTTTTTTCAAATGTACACCATTGATTCATATTTTTTAACACATTCATTCTGAATGTTCCTCAATAACTTTTAAAGAATGCATCTCTCCACTCAATGTGTGGCTTTTGTGTTGAGTGATTTCTGTAGCGGATGACAAATGACGTAATTTGTGGCAGTTTGTTAGGACACCAGAGCGTGAAGCCGAATCTCCGGACAGGAGTGACCTTTCCCTACAATCACACTGTACAGTGTTTCCTCTGACACAATTCTCTCCTGGGCCACAAATAAAGGAGCCCCATCTGAAATAAGAGCTCTGGGAATTCCTCACTGACTTTCCACACAGGCGAGGGGGCTCCTACATTGTGAGTGACCCAGCAAGAAAGTCTCCGAGCAGTTTCCACAACAACCTTATACGCTGCAATTTGGAAGCAAAAGCAGAAAGTGTGGGAACGGGATGAAGGTTGTTGCTTTGCTTAAAAAGGTCTTTTCCACCGCGCTGTGGAGGACAACATTTATAAAAACACTAAAGCACCTTTTCTCATAAACTAATACGTTTAGTGAGTTACCTTGAATGACTTTCGGTGAATGTAGAATCGGAGCAAATATGATTAAAAAAAGTTATTTTTATAAAACTCACTATATCCTGACTGTGTCCTCCAGTGCTCCTAACGGCATCTGCAAAATATTACAGACCGGATGAAAACAACCAGTCAGAGCTGATCTGGAGACTGCCGTCAAGCTGCCGTCTATGAGAGCCACGAGTCAATCAATCGCGAACTCCGACCAAACGGTCAAACTAGGCAGCGCTGATCAAATATTAATCAATATTCTGTTACTGTAATGCCTATTTCTCGCCTCAAATGTTTTCAGAAACTTCTTGTAGTGTACTGTTTAGCTGTAAAATGAGAAAGTTTGCTCGAGCTGGTGGGCTTTCTCATTTTACAGCTAAACAGTACACTACAAGATGTTTCTGAAAACATTTGAGGCGAGAAATAGGCATTACAGTAACAGAATATTAATTCATATTTGATCAGCGCTGCCTAGTTTGACTGTTTGATTGGAGTTTGCAAGTGATTGGTTTAAGTCCTCCGTCACGGGCTAGACTTTTTAAAGCCTGAAAACAGAGCCATGAGGAGGTCTAGTTTCCTCTCAGAACATTTGAATTACAATATGCTGAAAGGTTATTGTGGATTTTTTGCCCAATAATGCCTAAAACGTGTTGCCTACTGAAGCTTTAATGGTGCAGCATTTTCAAAATATGCTCTTGCTCTCATAAGCTATTCAGTTTCTGTGCCCATCCAACCATCACCATTGTGTACTGAGCAGTTGAAAGAATAGTTTGTCATTCTTAGTGTCAGGTTTTGCCTGCACAAGGCAGAACAAGGGAAAGAATATAATGATTTATGCGATTTATTTATTCCTACACTTGGAAAGTGGTTAAATTATGATCAAAAAGCCTCCAAAATTGTATTGTAATTTCATCACAGCCAACATAAGAAGATAACTATGTTCCCATAGAAATAAACAGGAAGTCAAATTTCTGTGCAGAGCTGTAATACCTGTAAACAATTCTTGGTTATTGCATTTCTAAACACCGTCTGAACAGCTTTAGCAAATGTTTATTCATGATATAGTCACAAGAAAGTAATTCCTGCACTGTGAGTTAACTCACCTCTGTCGTGGTTCATATGTTAATCTCAAAGAACTTTCCCTGCTGAGAGCAAAGCCTTGCTTGCTTTAAGCCTTGCATGGCTCTCTGACCCAGCACTTTTGTTCAGAGGTGCCTTTGGCCTTTCTTTCAGGCCCCTCAAATGTCGCCTCCGAGTGACCACTGTGTCAGAGCGGACACAGAGGCGACAGCAGCCAGAATGGACCCCGCGGAGCGACCAAATTTATGGCGGACCAGTTCCCTGATAGGCTGTGCTCGTAGAAAAGGGCTTAGGGCCTGTGAAATCATAACAGTTCTAAATCTTTCAAGCCATGGCCAACTCGTTACTGCTGATACAAGGCTTAGGGTGATTAGACCATAGCTCTCTCTCTCTGCTCTGCCATGTGCTTTCTTTCCTTCAACAGGATTATCATATCCCTTTTCCCTTAATTGGAGAGGTGAAAAGTATGCTGGTATGGTCTGGTACATTATGGAACCCAGAGAAAACTCATTTCCTAGAGTTAATATAAGTTGTGATAATAGAATATATTTTCTTTCCATCACAAAAAATTAAGCTTTGTCATAGATTTTCTTTAGAACACTATTTGCTATCGATTATTCTCTAACTTAAATGTGAAGTCAGCTGACCATTTCATCTCTCATTTCTTGTCCTGGAAGCACAGAGCTAAAAATGTCAAATGCAATCCTGCTACCACAGCAGAATTTAAAATGAACAAAGACCCACTAATGGCCCCCAGAGTCTACAATATTCATACATTACAATATTAAAGTCTTAGATTGAATGATATAGGGACACTTTTGTAGTCTTAGAGCGTTACTGCTTGTGGTGCTTTAAGTGTGAAGTTGTGCCAGAGGAAACTTCATGGAGTGTTCTAAATGGACATGGTTCATCCTCTGGGGATCATGAATAGCCACATGAAATCCCAGCAGATCTGACTATTAGTGTTCAGCATACATTACCTTGTCATGGTCCAAAGTTTTAGTCAATGGGAAATTTTGACCTGGATGAAAATCATGAGTCATCTTCTGGGGACCATGAATGTTCAGAAAATCATTACCATTAATCTGAAGTAGGGCTGTCAAAGTTAACGCAGTAATAATGCGTTAATGCAAATTTGTTTTAACGCAACTAATTTATTTAACGCATTAACGCAACTTAAGTTTTTTAGGTTGTATCGAGCTCAGTTTTAGAGTGAAGATACTGGCATCATGTCATATTAGTAAATCTAAAGAATCCAATAGTACCAATGGGTTCTTTAGCATTTCATGCTAGCATGTCGCAAAGGAGGCTAAACAACATTCGAAAACTCGAAATTTTGGCGAGGAAAATCTGGCATGGCCATTTTCAAAGGGGTACTTTGACCTCTGACCTCAGGATATGTGAATGAAATTGGGTTCTATGGGTACCCACGAGTCTCCCCTTTATAGACATGCCCACTTTATAATAATCACATGCAGTTTTGGGGGCAAGTCATAGTCAAGTCAGCACACTGACACACTGACAGCTGTTGTTGCCTGTTGGGCTGCAGTTTGCAATGTTATGATTTGAGCATATTTTATTTTTTTTATTATTTTATTATCATATGCTAAATGCAGTACCTGTGAGGGTTTCTGGACAATATTTGTCATTGTTTGTCAATATTTGTCATTGTTTTTCCACTCCCATGTTGATAAGAGTATTGAATACATGACAAATCTCCCTTTAAGGTACATTTTGGACAGATAAAAAATGTGTGATTAATTTGTGATTAATCGCGATTAACTATAGACAATGATGCGATTGATCACGATTAAATATTTGAATCGACTGACAGCCCTAGTATAAAGCTTTATGGCAGCCTGGTCAGGATCAAAATGTTGGATAGACAGACCGATAGACTGACTAACCCTCATCGCCGTCTCTCGGCCCTGCCGCTCAGATCTAAGAACCAAAAAGAGATGTTTATTTTGTAAACAATTACTTCCTGCTGTTTACTTAACACAGATAATAAAACGGCTTGATATAGATTCAGGGAGGATTGATAAATTGTGTAATTATTATGAGTGAATTGGCTTAAACAAGGTGCTTAAATCTGCTTCATAAGACTTTATGGCTCCCAGTACAGCTGCAAAAACTCCCTATTAAGCATTTTGTTATCCACATTATGAAATATTAGTATGCATGTAAACAAATGCAGTATGGGAAAATGAACTGCTCAAGTACCCTCGATGCAGGGTTTGCTGTATGATTTAGTATTGAGGTAATTCACTTTTAACTGTCAGTTAACTGTCACCTTAAAAGCACATCTTATTCTGACATTTCCCTTTTCCCCCATTTAAGAAAACAGTAAAATTAAATGATTTTTGAAATCTTGAGCTGACTGACTCGATGAGCTCAAACTCCCATTACATATATAAAGTACGCTATGGGTTCTAAAACTGCTTCCAGTCTCCTTTAGCTGCAGTCTCTAAGGGTTGTGCTAATTATAGAAAAGGGTTATACTTCACCAGTATTCAGATTTAATGCCTTTATTATGAAATAAGAACGTGGTAAAATAAAAAGCTCCCGTGGCTTTGTCCTCCTGTGTGGTCCATTTTAATAGCATTTGAAAAACTAAACTAAACTCTCCTTCTGTGAGCACTTTGCTGGTCCTATCTCTATACTATGTTGCTTGACGTCTTTAATGCTACAGTAGAATACAGTTATATCAGATCATGGAAACTGTTAGCTCACATAATCCATTTGCAGTATATGATCATTAAGTATTTTTAGATGCATTGTGTCTGTTGAACAGGATTCACTGGCTTGTCCCAGTTTATCCCGCCTAATCAGTGTGGGCAAAGGGCCGCCTGTCTGTCTGCCTGGTTGAATGAACAGGCGAGGGTCCACGGGGCATCGTGGCCCCACGATGCTTCACGGTGACCAAATAAGGGCCGTCTGCAACATGTATGCAGGGAGAAGTTGGCACAGTCCAGTCCCTCACATTCTTTGGCCTCACTCAAAAGGCTTCTGTCCCTCATCACACAAGTGAGTGGACAGATCTTGTGTTTAGAAGAGCAGCTACTTGAACTGTACAAGGGTTTTTGTGAAGAGGTTCATGGACAAGGCTGGTTATGTTTAAGTGGTTAAAATAGTAGTCTAGAGGTTGACACTTTGTTGACCCTATTATTTAGACAGACGTACGAGTTAGTTAGTTAGTTAGTTCATTATTTAGTTTGTTTATTTATCCCATAGACTGTATATAAAGATGGACGACGTGACAGCTCCCCAAAAGTGAAGCCAAAACAATTCAATCGCCCCCTGGTGGCTGGCTGCAGTACAGGTCATAAACCTGACGTAGCAGCTAGGTGGCTCATGCTAGTAAGCTGCAGCCGTGCTCAACTCGTGATTTGCTCGGGGGGATGTATGTGGGCGGGACCTCGATACCGCGGCTCCAGTACCTCGATCACTACTGCGCACACTCTGGCTCCAAATTACGTAAAAATCTTAAGATGGCAGCTCTCGTAACCGGGATATTTTGGCTTCACTTTTGTACAGTGGGAGGAAGTGGAGCTCCGTCGTCCATCTTTATATAGTCTATGATTTATTCTTTCGGAAACTGTCTTTGTGTCTGTAGCAACTGTCTGACTTATACAACCACAATAAAAATACATTACAATTAAAGACAGACATTTACCACAACAAAATCACCAACAATCAAGAATTAATTACAACAAACACACACACACACCTCATATCACCCACATTTGTTTAACAGGGATATACTGGAAGGTATGAAGGATCTCTGGGCGCGGGTATTACCGTATCTCTGTCCTGATGGTAACAACTCATATTCACCATAATAGAGGGGGTGTGATACATCACTGAGGATTTCCCGCTCTTTCCCCACCACTTGTGCTAAAAAGTTTACTAGAAACCAACAAGACAGAGTGCAGGCAGGCGGTCAATTAATTCAGTGAATGAATTAAGATGACTAGCCCCTGGAATTTGCAGGACTCCTGCTATTACCACACAATTTTAATGAGAATGTGGGTATTATGTAGAAATACGGTCTAATATATTTCACCTTAGCTGTGATGTATTCACTGCATAATGATGTATGCTTCTGCTCTAAACTGCACAGCAGTGCAAAGGCCCGAACATAAGAGATACCGATAGTGTTCACTAAATTCTGTCTCAGTGCTGTGAGTGCTGGTTAAAGATTAACTCTGGTGTTTTCCTTGGGGCCTCTTTGAAGTGGACTTACTCCAACCCCTGCTTATCTTAATTAGAAAGAAATCTGGAGGAGTGAAGTGGTCCTCTGGATACGAGCACCTCCACTCCCCAGCTCCCTGAAGGCCACGCAGCACGGCGGGGACTTAAAGGCCTCTTGAACTCAATATTTGCTCATGTCATGGTGCCATTGTATGCAGCCTAAACTGTGAACATCAGTTACTTTTTCTGAGATTTGAAAGCGCTGCTGGATGTATCCTCCTCAGATCTTGCCGGATATGAGGAATGAATAATTAAGAGCCACTTTATGTTTGTGAATACTGTTGAAGAAACAGGTGTTTAACTTGATTCATCTTGAAAGGGAGAGCTGCCTCTTTGAGGCTTAGCTTGATGTGTAGGCTGTTTCTTCAGAGGCATGTAAATAATTATGCAAAACGTAACCATTTCATGCTTTTATTGAAATGTATGAGGCACTTGGGATAAATCCTACCGATAAACGGTTCTAAAATGTCCCTGCCTGAGTGTTTGATTGTAGAGAGATGATGATGCATGTCATTTATATTTCACCATTTTCTAGAATTATGCTTGAGATGAAGAGGATTAGCTGCGTTATAGCTATAACAAACTAGTCTACGCCAACGTGTGGTGTTGGATAAGTAGCCATGGCCTTCTCTGTTTCCATTACCTCAGAGGACGGGCTCCTTCACGACTCAGAGATCACACATGCAGTGTTTACCGGTGGCATGCGTGCCATGTGGCTGGCTTTAATCCAAATGGAATAGGGAGGTCCTGTCATACACAGGTCACCTGTCTCCACAAGAATGATGTGGAACACACAGGAAGCACAAATCCTACACTGCGGTAGACCTCAAGAATGTAGTACAAATTGTAAAATGTATCACTTTCATAAAAAAACCACATTTTGCGTTCTCTATTTCCAGTTGATTTAATACAATAGTAAATCAACCTTTACATTTGCAATATTTGTTGCTTTAAACGCAAAGTGTTGCGCCACAATTGTTTACCCTAAAAAATTGGTTTTCTTTGAACGCATCATTTTAGGTTTCAGATTGAGTTGTTTTTCCTATCGCTAGCTTTTACAAAAAGCATAACAGAGATCATGCTGGTTTGTGATTTTATTATATCAAACTTAATGCTACACTGACTTACCAAACAACTTCTCTTGCTGTACTTGTAATTTATTCAGTGTGTGTCCCTCATGATGTTTTCATGCTGTTTCTGATGCAAATTCACACAAAATAGCAACATATTTGGGATGAACAGACAAATAGGTTGTGCGTACGAACAGTGACGTGATGGCCGAACAGACCAACTAAACAACACCAACGACAGAAACTTGGATTTTTTTGAGAGAAGTTTCATCAATTATAAACATCATTTAGTGGATCGCAATTTTAGAGTAAATGCTGAGACAAATTACTCTCAAGGATGCATTAACATTGTTGTAGTGGTGCCTCTGGAGTTAAAAAAAAGAAGTCTATTTTCCAAGAGATAAAGACATTCTGCTTTCTACAACTAAATGATTCAAACATTGTGTTAATTTTGCAGGAGAGAAAACAATGGAACAGTTTCTCGTCTCATTTCTGCTCTAGCTTCACAGTCTCTGCCGCCTTTTGTCCCGATTACAGCTCCGTGTTGACATCACCGAGTCTGTCTGAAGTTCACTCTGAACTGGATCTACAAGTTCAAAGATACCAACATCTATGTACTGTATTCTTCCACTTTCCAGCATTTTTGATAAAGCCCATTTCTACTACAAAGATAACTTATGGAAAGTCATGTCTCATAGAATCTCACTACATTCTTAGTCTTAACAACTTTAAGTCCTCTATCTGGTAGAAAACATCAAAGTTCCTCCATGTGTTCATTATGGATTAATGGACTTTATTCAGCTAAATGATTTAATGAGTTGTTGGTTTTATATGATTCAGGGAGAAGCAATTTATGCTCTTGTCCTTGTGCATCACGCTGACTTTGTCCTTTTGTTCCAGTTATGGCACAATATTTTCAAAAAGCATCGATGTCCGGGCATTAAGTCCCAGTTTTACTCTGTGTGAGGAACTAGTACACTATTAGACCAAAGGAAACGGCTCTGAACAGCTGCAGAGCACATCTCACATTCAGACACACAAACTCGTAAATGCATGCGCCCTCACACATAATAAAACACCCGGGGTGAATGTGTATAGGTCTCACCGTGCCCATCGAGGAAGGAAATGGACACAGTGGAGCGGTCAGCTGGACGTAACAGATTTACCGACCATAACGACGGGGGTGGGGCGGGACAGAGACTCTCAGTCGTGCCTAACACAAACAACAGCAAACCTCTGAACAATGTCCCTGCACCCTCCCGGCACTTTCCCTTTTATTCCACCACTTTCACAACTGCCAGATGTTTAGTGGCTCAGTCATCTGTGTCTCACCAGCCTGATCCAGTACAGCAGCAGGCACCAGCTTTCACTTGGCAGTCTGCTGGATGCACGCTGGTTTTTAGGAATCAGTGGATAATTATTTAGACTGCTCTAGAAATTAAAATTAAATTAAATGTGGTGTCTGTATGAGTCAGTGTGTTTACATCTTTGTGTCCCTGTGTGTTTGATGCCTGTGTATGTGGCTCTGCTTTGAGTCTTTCTGGTCGTAATGGTAGCAGGACGGTAGCCTCGGCCTTTGGATCCAACATCAAAAGGCAAAGATAAAATAGCCCAGTTCAGACAGGAAACAGACACCTTTTATCTTAATTAGAAATGAAGCAATTAGACGGCCACACTTTATTGCTTTTGCATAAGGGCTGTGCACCCCTCATGCCTTCCACTGAGTGCTGGCTTGGAGTCTCAAAGTCCTAAAGGTAACCATTTAAGGAGTATTGGAAATTACTGAGCCACCCCAGAAACAAATAGCTATATTAATTTTCAAGACACGTTTTGGATTATTACGCCCCAGTGAGGCTGTTTGACTTTTTCTCCGTGTTTTCCCTTGCTGTGTGGTGAGTTCGTTCTACGGAGCCATTTTAAGTTTCTTTAACTTCATCAACTGTATGTGTTTGCAGGAGGCAACAGACTGAAGAACCAGCAGTTCCGTTTGAACTGGGCCTGGATCTCTTTAGAGAAGGAACGCTACGTGGTGGATGAAGAGGTCAAGTACCTGGAGGTGGTGCTGAAACGTCGCGGCTACCTCGGCGAGACTTCATTCGTCAGTAAGTACACTACCTTTGACTTCATCAAGTCACTTGTAATAATAATACCATCCAAAGTGATATCAATAATCATGACTAAAGGTTACTAGACAGCACTGAGAGCATGCAGCATTTTAATTATGTCAAACATTTCTATTTTATTTTAATAAAAATGTTGATCTATATCTTAATCTGGATCCAGATCTGCACCAAAAATAATAGATTAATTAATTAATAAGTAAGAAAGTAAGTAAGTAAGTAAAAAACTAAATGTGATATATAGTAAATAATAGATATATGAAAAACATTAAATAGATACTAGGAAGAAGTGAGAACAAATAGACCGATGAGACACAACTGCAATTTCTTTTTCATTAAGTACAGTAGATGTTTGTGTAGTGACATATTTGATATATTCCTGGATCCACACCAAAAACTACTCAGCTGTGGATTTGCCCAAGGACTAATTTACAAATTTCACTGAATCTGCTGATTCTTCTCAGTTATCCCAGTTCGTTCAAAGACCGACGCTTTGTCACGGCCGTCGCTGTTCTATATTGCCGCACAAGGCACCCTTTAGCAGCGGTATGAGACGCACCGGGCTTTCCATTAACTACAATGTAAACCCATCCGCGGCAACAGTAAACGCCCAGTGAAAGTGCAGTGGTGACATAGTTTAAAGAGCAAAAGAGACACACAGGGCGGGTGGGAGATGGTGGATTGGCCCAACAAACACAAGGCTTTCATCCAGGAAACCAGTTTTTGTGTCCCGTGCGTTTACTTTTCACTCTGCAATCAGCTGTTTGTTTGTGTCCCATGTTCACAACGTCAAGTCAAATTTTCACTGTAAAAACATAGTATGTTGTTTTTTTCTAAACCTAACTAAGTGATTTTGTTGCCTCATCCTAAAGTGTTTTTGTTTAATTCACAACAACATTGTGTTTACTGCAACCAAAACGTGACACCGAGGGGTCTGATAAAACGTCAGTGTTGGGTATCCTGATAGCTAACTTTCAAACAGACAAAGAAACAAACAAAATGAAAACATAAACTCCTTGTCAGAAGATATCGACTCCCTTCAAGCTATTTTTGTTATGTCTTTTAACTTTCTGAACACCTACTATCGGTTTACATATTGATAGACAAGCCCCCGCAGCACACAGACAACTACACACACACACTTCGATATATTTAAGGACTACTCTAAAGCTGGCCTAGACACTCTTTAGGGTCACGCAGGTCACGATCTTTCACCTGTCTCCTCTGGTCAGTATTTACGTTCCAATCACACAATAGCGCTGCAGGACAATCCCTCAGGGACTGCATGCGCACATAAGAAAGGTCACCCCAAGTTGGTGGCCATGGAAAGGAGCCATTCCAAATGTTAGTCGAGGAAATTTACAGGCCGGAACTAGACAGACAATAACTGTTAAAAAAACAAGTTGCTCTAAGCATTTATGAGTGGCAGGAATTCGTATTACTGGCACCATTGGCCTGTTTTAGTGCCGCCATTTATTCTGTCCATAAAAATGAGGTGCGATTAAAACGACCTGATGTTAAAGGTCAAATCCCATCATTTGCGCTACTGTCGCCTGTATCTTTATAAGCCCCCGGGGCGGCAGAGTAATGAAACATCTCTGAGGTGGTATATGCAAATTTTGCTGACCTTTAGAGTGCCTCACACTGTATATCTGCACCATCTCTGCCACACAGTGAAATAAAAAACACACATTAAGGTAGATCATCACATACTTTAGAGATATACAGGCAGATATACTGTAGTCAATAATAAAACACAGTGAGAAGTAAATAACTGTGATAACAAGAATACACTTAGATTTTGTTTGTGTTGATAAGAACAAAAGAAACTGGAAATGAAAGATCAACTGAAATGCCTGTGCGATGACCCCACCGTGATCTCTTTGCACATTAATATTAAACAACAAAATAATATATCTTGTTCAAGGAGCTTGGGCAAACAATCATATTATTGTCCTTTGTTTTGGTTTTCCAGAGCATCGCTACTGTTTTATTAATGTTTGTATTATAAATTAAAGAAGCGCTACTTTGAACTTTGGATGCACTCAGTGTTCAATGCCCAGAGAAAACATTTTCATAATGTCCAAAATTGACTGTTGTGTGCTTTTAAGTCCAAACCATAGCCTTTCATAGTGCAGTTTTCTTATGATTGAGGCAGCATGAAGGGGAATGATAATGGATGAGGGAGATGTACCTCTCCATGTCGGTGATGGAAAACACACAAAAGAAGCTGCAATTTCCAATTTATTTTTTTAAGTCAGGACCATTTTATTTTACAGCGCCCTCAAAGTACCAATAGCAATAAAGTTTCTCTTTCCAAATGCATAAGTGGCGAAAGCTTTTATGTTGTCCATTTCTCATTACAGTAAGTGTACATATTTACATCCTCAGGCATTGATTCTTTGATCATACACCCCCACACTTTTTCTGTCAGTCTCATTAAATGGCTTTTGAAATATATATTTTTCAATTTCTAGCCAAGAAAAACATTGCTGACCTAACTGAAAGAGTGAAAGGAAACTGTTTTGGGGTCGAGATGTAACATGGGTATATTTAAATCTTCAGAGAGTAACACTTACCTACACTTAATAATTACCAAGGGCATTGGAAGGAGATATTGTTTTCACCGGCGTTGGTTTGTTTGTCTGTCTATTAGCAAGATTACTCCAAAAGTTAGCGTCGGATTTGAATGAAATTTTTAATCTAATGAACAATCCATTCGATTTTAGTGGCGATCCGGATCATGATCCGGATTCAGGACCTATTTTAAGAATTCCGATCAGCCTGTGCATTAAGACCACAGGGTATAACACATGCACAGTGTAACTGATGACGCGTTGATGTCCTTCTAAGAGCAGAGAGATACGTGTGTGGATGTGTGTGCGGGAGCTGCTGGCCGTCCGCGGTGAGAAAGAGCAAAGCGGTAGATGACGGGATGAGAGACAACGTAGTGTAACGTTATACAGACATAACAAGGCTGCTGAATGAGAGAGGCATCCGCCGATACGTTACACGGAAACACACCGTTTTAATAACAAGTCGACCACCTCATGGTACCGCTAGCTGTGAGCTGTGATCTGTTTTTAAAGTCAGGCACCTTGGCGGAGGTCTGCACTTTCCGAGTGCCAATCTAGTTTACTTTGGTTTCAGTCAGAAATATGTTGCCCAAGAACTAATTATTTTGGACAGATCATTTTACTTCCCTTTGCAGGTACACAAATAACAACCAATATCCTGTCTCAGTAGGGTAAAAAAAAAATGTTCATCACTGTCTCACAGTAAACATTTGGAGTTACCCTCTTCTTCTGTTGCTTTGAGGAGAGCAAAACTATTTTTACAGGCCACCGGAGCAGCTACCCATCTGCCTCGGTGTTGCGATGAGATAGTGACTGATCCCAGGCCAGTATCTTCTCATGAACACAGGGGATATCTCTTCTTGTCCAGCCCTGCCTGAGTGAACGCAGATCAGAGGAGCCCACTGGTGCTTCACTGGTCAATGTGCGCAGTGCAGGTGTCACCAGTTTGCCCACCTGCTGCGATCCCTCAGAGAGACCGGCCTGCTGTGATCGGGGCCATCCAATCCAGGCATTGTGCAGGAGATGGAGTTTGTTGCAAATCATACTCTCTCCTCTTCTAGCTACTCTTTGAAGACTGCTGATTTTTCAAGCTCCATTGAGCTTGACCATTTTATCTCAGCACATATGTGCAGGGGCCTTTTCCTTCTGTCTGTACTTGCATATCAAAGCCCACTTTTTATTTTCATCAAAGAACAGAATGGTAATTTTCTTAAAAGCCCAAACTCATGCATTTCTCAATCTGTGGTCTTTTGAAGATCTTATGTGTAGTCCTGATGCGATATATCAGTTTTTCTCTTCTCTTTTTTCCTTCCTCAGTTGTAAGCAAATAGCACTTTTTAAAAAAGTTCCTGTTATTCATGCTCATACTTCATTTATCCAGTAATGTCTTGCTTTCTACATTTATGGAAGCTTACATTGGGGGTGTGCAGGCATGTTCATTCTATTCACTGCCAGACCCCTGCTGCTTGTTGTGTGGCCAGTTACCAAAGACAATGGAGAGGCTGTGTGACATTTCACCAGCTTCAGTGCTCCCGCTCAACAGGAATCCTGCCAGTGTCACAGGCATAGTGAGGTGGCGTAGGCCTCATCAAACAGTTCACATGCTGAAGGTCAGACAACGCAAGTCAGCCTCCAATCAGTGCTGCTGAGACCGGGCTGACATGAGGGGTAATTGGCTTTATTCCCACCACGGCCATTTGGAACACTGGGGGTGGAAACTGCACCCAGGAGATGAGCGGGTATTGTCGGGTTAGACCAAATGGGATCTGACATTTTCCTGGTTTTAGAGAACATTATTTTAATTGCATCAGGATACAATCTGTTTCAATATTATCTCACACAGATATCAGGATTCACAGACTGAAAGAATTAATGGTTGCCGGTACCAAAACCGGACCAAGGTGATACATTCTCTGATAGTATGCCTGAGGTTAGCAGATTATATTATTGATAATAACCCATTTTTTCCCCCCACGTCCGTCCTAAGGTATCGGTACAAAAGATGGTACTGCACATAAGGACAAAGATTTCCGGGGGAAATCTCAGAAACAGGTGCAGTTCAACCCGGGCCAGACCACGGCCACATGGAAGGTCCGGATCCTGTCGGACAGCGAGTATGAAGTGTCGGAGACCTTCCAGATTGTTCTGTCTGAGCCGGTGATGGCAGCCCTTGAGTTCCCGGAGTCTGCTACTGTGGAGATCCTGGACCCTGATGATGGTCAGTAATGATACATGTTGACATTTAAAATGTTGATTAGTTTGCTTAGTTTTAGTGGGATTAAATAAGTTCTTTCTTAAAAACTAGAACCCAAAACAAATATTGGCAAAGATACCTGGGTTTTGCATTTTGGGGTTTTGTTGCCTAAAGCTGCTTTCACATGATAAGAAATTTACTCTACACTCACCATGAGGGAGGGCGCAGAATATGGCTGGCCCGAAAGCTTTGAAGCTTTGTCCATTGTCATGGTAATCAACCTCCAAATCAGTATTTCAATGCTTCATTTTTAAAAATGTATTTATTTTTTATATACAAGTAATAATATTAATGTAATAATAAAAGTATAAATCCCAAAATAGCCCATGAAATAAGGAATAATCCCACAACACTATACATATTCAGCATTGATTATTATTAGTTATTCTCAAATGGATATCTCAGAGTATATGTATATATATATATATTGAAAAATATATATTTAAAAAAATATACATTTCAAAAGCCATTTAATGAAACTGACAGAAAAAGAACAGAGTGGTGGTGTATGATCAAAGAATCAATGCCTGAGGATGTAAGTATATATCAGTCTTGCAGAGGCAAAGCACAGGATAGGTATAATATGCCATCAAAAAATATGCAAGGAACGCCATTCTCCTTTCTAGGCAACAACAACAGTTGCAGCTGTTATCTCATTGGTTGCGCTTTGAAAGGTCAGTCAACCAAGGGCAAAGTTTAAATAATTTGACCTTTGAGCGCAGTGCTCGGTTGCAATTTTGAGCAGTGCGCCATTCCAAGGGTAGGGCTTCCGCCTAGTCGGGCGGCACCTCTCTCCCCAGATGTTCAACAAAAAGAACTCCGTTGTAGAAGGGAGAAAGATGTTGGTCATATATTTAATAGGGGGTGCAGATCAATGGCCGGCACACCTATGATAAACTAGTTGGCTACTTTAAGTGCCAGCAACAAATAACAAGGTACATGTGCTTCCTCTGTGGGTTGGAACATGAAAAATCGATAAAGAAAGAGAAAGAAGGCAATGCATTTTTAGGGAAAGTAAGTAAATCAAAACTATAGACACATCATCAAAATAGGCTCCATCTCAAGGAATGCACTGAATTTGACAAATCTGTGTAAGAGTACCTAAAGGCAGAGTGATTCCAGTTTAGGTCCAGGAATACTTTTGCCCTCATCTCATCTGTATTCATGTTTTAGGGAAATGCTTCTGTCCATCTGCCGAGGGCATCAGAGCACATGATATTTTAAATACTAAATTAATTCACATGGAAACTGAACGCTGAGAGGAGGTAACAACATCTTGAACCCTTGATTATGGAAATAGCCACATAATGAGTAAAAAGCAAACCCCATTTATGGCCAGTATTTTCTTTCCACAAGTGTAGATAAACAAGGTCAAGAGGATATATGGAGATAACCACACAGACCTCCGTTGCATCTGAAATGAGCTCTACGCAAACAGATGAGTGGGGTTTCTGGAAACAGCTTGACTGTGATAGAGCCGAGATAGAGAGCTGCATGATATAAATATGGATAATGCTCCTCCTCCTCGTCCCCTAGGGCTTCATTGGGTGAAAAGGAAGAATTTGCTGTCAACAATGTATGCTAATTAACATGTTTAGTTGGAGTTTTGTTTCACAGTACATCAGTCTCTGGAGGGCAATCAACAAAACTGGCAGTCATCTCTTCGCAAGATGTCAAATTCTATATTTCTTTATGCCTTTAACAGATATTGTCTTCCTACAGCCACATGTCTATTATCATATCATTATACTGTTTATGCTTTCTAAAGTTTTATGTGTTTTGGCCTCTCAAGGTCAAATAAACTCTGAAGGCTCATAAAAATGTATTTTAGGTTTCTTCTTTTCACTGAGAGCAGAAGAATGGAATAGCCCAGGGGCTGCCACCACGAGACTGTGAAAAATAAATTATTTCACTCCAGACAGACTAATGTGGCTCAGACTGAAAACAGCTCAGTGTTTGAAACGAGAAGTGAAGAGCGACCACGTCGTTATGCAATTGTTTGCATGGTCCTGGGGATGGGGAAAGGAGCAGCACCTTGTTAATGTGGGTGACCACGATGCTCGCTGAGAGGGAGACGGAGCCGCTGTCTGAGCTCTTTGGATTTCATGGCTGAAATGTTGCAAGCTCATTACCCTCCTGGTTGTTATATGCAGCTCAGAGAGGGAAGGAGACAAAGAGATGGAAAGCTGCCAGTAAAACTTTTGAGTAAAAAAAACTAATTGTTTAACGTGTCTCTGCTCGAAAACAGAATGAACACGCCTTGTTATTCGAGCCAATTTATGCGGGCAACTAACAAAGACTTCTTAAATTAAACTGTGTGAGATGCAGATTTGTACTTTTAATTCTCTAAAGGATTCCTAAACAGCGTTATCTTACAGATAACATTCACATCCACGTCTCTCTGTGCTATTCTGTGTATCAGTGTAAGCCGATTCTGGGTGGGAATATTTGCTGCAGATAAACAAACAGTTGATGGTGGGTTTTGATTAAACATGATGGAAGCACCATCAGCAGAGCTGTAATGAGAGCTGTCATTGGTCCCAGCGTGTGAGCTGTGTATTAAAGGTTATTGATGTCACACATGATTTGATGTTTTGAAGCGTTTCCCTTCTCTTCATCTCCGATCATTCAGTTCAATTCACTTGACATTCAAGTCATCGCGTTCAATTTGCCAGAAAACCGATCATACACTATAGTGACTTCCTCGAATGAAAACTCAGATAAGATTTAAGATAAAAAGGTGTTCAACTCCGATAATGTTAAAGCACTATGTCAAAGTAATGTGTGCTGATTTTTCTCATGTACAGAGTCAACAGTGTTCATACCCTCAGCTGCATACAACATCGAGGAGGACATTGGTGAGCTGTTCATCCCAGTGCACAGGAGTGGAGACGTCAGCCAGGAGCTCATGGTCATCTGCTACACTCAGCAAGGTAACACAACAACTATGTGTTGACATTTGAAGCAGCAGTGGGTAGAATTGGAGCAAATATGATTAAAAATAGTTATTTTTATAAAACGGTCACTATATCCTGACAGTAGTGCATGAGACAGGTAATCTGGAAATAATCATGTGCCTCTGTGTCCTCCGGTGTCCTCGGGTGCTCCTAATGGCATCTGCAAGATTTCACAGACCGAAGGAAAACAACCAATCAGAGCCGAGCTGGAGCCTTGCCGTCTCTGAGCAGCTGTCAATCACTCGCGAACTCCGGTCAAATGGTCAAACATGGCAGCGCTGATCAAATATGAATCAATATTCTGTTACTGTAATGCCTATTTCTCGCCTCAAATGTTTTCAGAATCGGAACTTGTAGTGCAACACTTGTTAGCTGTAAAATTAGAAAGTTTGTGACCCGGCAGCCATGTTGAGATCAGTTGAGGAAATACCAAGCACCGCCCACCAGCCACAGCTGAACAGTACACTACAAGATGTTTCTGAAAACATTTTATGCGGGAAGTAGGCATTACAGTAACAGAATATTGATTCATATTTGATCAGCGCTGCCTAGTTTGATCGTTCGATCCGAGTTTGCGAGTGATTTACAGCTGCCTCCGTTGAATGAACAGCCAATAAGAACACTCTCTCTCTGAAATGACCTGGGATTAGTCAAAGTCTCCTTTCACGGGCTAGAGTTATAAAACAGATTTAAAACAGAGCCATGAGGAGGTGCAGAAGTCTTTTTTTCTCTCAGAACACTTGAATAACAATATGCTGAAAGGTTATTATGGATTTTTTGCCCAATGATGCCACAAACATTCTGCCTACTGCTGCTTTAAAGGGTAAACTTAAAAGTGAGATAGTGAGAGTTAAGAAAATAGTTTCTCGGCATCATCCTAAGGTCGTAATTCAGTGATGCATTCATGAAAAAACAATTTCAGGGTGAAAGGAAATCATATTTACGTATTGACTTTTATGTGGGGGGGGGGGGAAAGAGTTCTGTATTGTGGCGGAGTCTGGATCATTAACTTTGCTCTCCGTAATTCTGTTTTCTGCCCACTCAGTCTCGGCCACGGGCACCGTCCCCACCACAGTGCTGTCCTACTCTGATTACATCTCCAGGCTCGAGGACCATCACAGCATCCTGCGCTTCGACAAGGGCGAGGTGGAGAAATCCTGCCGGGTGGTGATCATTGATGACTCCCTGTATGAAGACGAGGAGAGCTTCAATGTCACCCTCAGCATGCCCATGGGGGGCCGTCTGGCCCCAGAGTTCCCCGCAGCTAGAATCACAATCGTTCCCGATATGGAAGACGGTAAGATGACATTTCACTGATCATGAGTGTGAAATAGAATGCAGCATAGTGTCACAGTGTCTGTGCAGGTATAAGAAACTGCTTAATGAATGGCTTTGTGGAATTTAGAGACAAGTTTTTTTTTGTGCTTTTTCCTTTCAAAGATTTTTAACTCTGATTAAAGCCTCAAGAAAGACAGCGTGAATTAGTTTCTCGGCTGAAGGGCTTTTATCTGATTTAGTTGAAGGTGTTAATGTTTGTGCAATCTCTTATTTTATAAATGTAATGGATAAAGACGTTGACAATAGCTGAAAATTAGTTTGGAAAAAGTTTCGAAAGAGCAATATGTTTTGCTGCATTGATCCAAACAGAGAAATTCAAACAGTTAGGCAGGTGGGCAGACAGACAGCAAACATGTTGCTGTGCATGTGAAATGTGTATTTGAATTCTCTCTCTGTGTGTGTGTGTTTGTGCTTGTCTGACAATGTCTCGGAGAGAAAGCGTTTGAGTCGGCGAGCCCCCTTCCTGCAGGCGAAGCCTTTATCTCGTATCTGCAGGCTCAGACTGGAGGGCTGATAGTAGTCTCCCATCACTTCCTGACGCCTCTTTGTTCTCCAACACCTGACGGCCATTCCTCAGTTCCCTATCGCTCAGACGATCTCCGGAAGCACTGCTGTGAAGTCAACACTCTGTGATAGCAGGCAGGCAACACTAGAGCTGAAAAACCCAGCATGAACGGAAGCGTCTTTTTTCCCTTGAATCAAAACCCATTTGAAGCTACATAATTGGGGTGATGATGATGCAATGTTCAATTCAGCGTTCCGTTATCTAAAGGCTTGGTTTAAGTAGTCAGAAAATCATGACCATTGGGAAATGGGTATTTTTTTTGCATGTAATTGAAGTTTGGCTTCATTGAGAATTATTTTAATCTTCTCCAACTGCTCAAATTACTTAAAATTAGAGTCTACTTGCAGGAGACCCTGCCATTACATAGTACTGTACATGCTGCTGAAAACGTCACAGACTCCAGTGCTTTAGCAACGCAGACTCTTTAGTATTTTATTTCCCCTCCTAAGAAATGTATTCAGACATCAATGGAGCCGAGGATGTGAATCATCTGTCCGTGAACCTGTGCTGAGGAGGTCTCGTCTTTGAGGCTACAGTAGCAGCAGTTTTCAGACTGTGTAACAGGTTATTCTCCTCTTCCATCCTCGTGGGACTCGAGGCAGCAGACACACTTCAAGTGGATTTGACCTGCTTGAGGAAGGAGGAGGTTACGTGGTCGGAATGTAGCGTGGTCCGGTGTAACCTGAGAGTGAGTGCAGGGCCTTTTGACCGCCGCTGCTCCTGGGTATTGACTCCAGACTGCCAAGGCAGCTGCTGAGACACACAAGTTTTTAATGGGATGTACAGCAGTCGGTCCTCACGGCATTCAGCCTGCCTCACAGAGTAGTGTTTTACCAATGCAGCTATTGCATTTCCACAGTGGCGAAGTTAAGTGCACTGCATTTGCACTGTTACGTTTCTTAACAGTGCAAATCATGCATGTCTTTAGAACTGCCAGAGAGCTCATTGATTGGAGACGTTATTGATTAATGTCTTATATTGACTCGGTCACATACGGCTGCTTGTCATTTACATTGAGGATGAGGGTCAAGGCTGTTTGAGAAACAGGGAGGCTGAGAAATAGAGCACATTATGTATGAGGAAGTACTAGATAAGATAAGCCAACTTGCTTTGGTCTCAGAAGAATAAAGGTAAAGGGTTAATGGTTTAAGAAACAACTCCTTTAGGAGGGGCACAGTTTCCTGTTACTGATAAATAGCATCTTCATGTTCATGCATTACTGCTTTCTCATAGTGTCGGAAGGCAAACTCTATTCTATGATTGCCCCTGGTTTATAGAGAGTCAGCCAGTGTGCAACTGTTACAAACAATGACTTGCCTGAGTAATCCAATTTTTGTAGCTTGAAAAGTCAATTAATTATAAAATATACTAAGAAATGTTCTTGCTCTGCACATTTGAGACTTCCTAGCATTGCCTTTGTCTACATTAGAGGTCTCCGGGTTTAGTGTATTATCACACAGAAACAGGAGAAAAAGGAGGCTCAGCGCATCGCAGGATTAACTTTGACTCGGACTGACAACCAACGTTAACAGTCTGCACTCAGGTTTATTCCTGCTTTATCTGCAATCATGTTTTCGTTGCCTCTGGCTGTGTCAGGGTGGCTGAGTGACAATCAAAATCTCCTTATGCATATCAGTTGTCAGAAAGCGCCAAAGTCGCAAGGGTGCACCATACAGCATGATTGTAAGGGGCAGACTACAGCCTCCATTCGTGGAAACATTCTTTGTGTTATTGTTATTGTGATTCTTACTGTTGTCAAGACTTTCAGTGTGACGTTGAGAGAAACAATGCCTGGAGCTCTTGTCCGACAACTTGCCTCCTTATTATAATGACACCTGACATCAGATCGACTGCCTGAACACACATACTCACAAAGACACACACACACACACACACACACGCACACACACACACACACACACACACACACACACACACACACACACACACACACACACACACACACACACGTAATAATGTGTAAAGTTTGAGCAGCAACACCTCCAAAGTGTAATTTGGATTAGGTGCTGGAGGTGTTTAGGTTGCCTGCATCCACTGAATAAATGGAGCGTGAAGAGCGGGTAGAAATACGGTGGTGTCAAGCCTTCATATCTCCCTGAAGGAGGTGATAATGAAATGGCTTGAATACTGATGGTGGAGTGAATGGTGAATAGCTCTGAGGCAAGCAGAACAAGACCAATCTCCTGTCTGGAAGGGTAGACTGGCAGCAGAGATTCATTCCAACTCTGAGTTCAGCTATGCTGGCTTGATATTAAATCTAAGTACGGTACATACTCCGGGTTCTTTTCCTAACTCCACTCCAGTATATATGGAAGGGGAGGCAAATGGGGGCATCACATCCTTCTTTGTCATCCCCCTTGCAGCATAGCCGTCCAGTGGGTGTACATGGGAGGAAAGAGTGGGTGCGTGGCCGAGCACCTGTCCCCGCCTGCCTGTGAGAGGTCTGTTGCTGGGGCTCCCCAGGAGGGCTCTCGGCAGCTACACAGAGCCGTAGGCTCAAATACTTCTTAGAAACACACACTACTGATATCAGCAGAACCTCATGTCAGCAATATGTCTCCTTTTCAAGCCAGCAAAACCACAGTAGCACAATACGATGAAATTAGAAGCCACAGGGCACCGACGTATGCACTCCCTGCTCTGTGCAAACACACAGTCTCGGCCACCTACGCAGGCACAAGCACGTGCAAGAAACCACACAAGTGCAGCAGGAGGTGGAGCTCCTGTTGTCTGCCAAGTGACTGATGTTAATCTGACAATTTATGGGAATCTAATTTGGGAATGTCTACAGCTTTTACTACTAAATGAGTTGAAGTTTACTGCAATAGCAACCAGTTTTGTAGAAACCGTGCCATGGAAGAGAAGGCAGGTTTTCTTTCCAAACAAAACATTAATTTCACTAATTAGCACACCTTCACCCGCAGAGAGAGAGAGAGTAATTAAAATCAGCTTTGTTTGAAATGAAAACCACCAGACTCTGGCATTGACATGGCACAGGAATTAATATTACTGCTTCTGAAGGAACTTTGTTGGCAACTGATCTCCGACAGAAAGTGTAACCAAAACTCAAGAAAACCCTACTGGGTGGTCTCCAGACTTTTCCCCTTTTTACATATTTGGGTCTACAGGAAATTCATTCAGAGACAAATCGTTTAGTAGATGGGTAAAATTTAGTACGTTTACTTAATTTTCCCATATGTATAAAACAATAATTGAGTACTGGAATTATTTGCCATTTATTTAGATTTTTGATTTTTATGTTAATCCTTAGATGTGCAGTCATAAAGTGAGGGATGGGTGAGCTTCAATCGCTGCTTGCTGCGTTGCCAGTAGTTTGTGGAAACTGCAATTGAGAAAGCTATTTACAATTAAAATAATGAGTTGGAAATGTCAATTTTAGGCTAATCCATATATACCGAAATATAAGTACTTCATCATATTGATGCAAAATATCCTTTAAATCCAATACTGTCAAAGCAGTTTTGCTTATTGATTTATACCACTTCCAGCAATAATCTAATATAAGCAGAGATATTAAAGAGATTGTTACAGTACCTTGGTGTAAATGGTACATTAGTCTTTCATCATCTCGTTATTTACTGTATTGTGATATCGCCTAACAAGATGCAATTGCTACACTGAGAATGCAAGCGAAAAAACAAGTTGTTACAGCATGTTATAGCTGTGGGCATCAAGGCAGTGTAAAGTTACAATATTTGCCCTGAGTCACAGAAACCCATGCAGGTTCAGTTCACAACAGCTGTGCGTTCTGCCTGTCCAGACCTACAACAAACAATTGTCAGTCCACAAGGGTGCGAAGGTCGTGAGGGGTCATTTTCAGCTTGCTGCACTTTGGATCCCTGCTGGTTGTTCAGGTTGTCTATCAGAAAAGGTTAGATTACCAGCCAGACCCTATGTGTCATCTGGTTTGTGGTAATTTCATTAATTGAAAATTAGTTTGAAAATATGCACCACTACACCAAAGTATCAACTGACATGACATGGGTGTTTTACAGCATAATACCACACAGAGAGTGGGAGGAATGGATTTAAAAAAAGGTGCCAAGCAGGTCATTTAGCTCTGGGCCCACTACCAGGTTAATCCAATCATGCTATCAGAGGAGGCACACAGAAGTGTACTGTAGACACTCCAATGTACTGTAGTTGTGGCAAGTAGACAAGGAGAAAAGGGGTAGAAAAACTCTTAAAAATCTACCTTAAAAACAAACAATAGAGAGGAGGAATCAATTAAAAAAAGATAAAAGAAGCCAAAACTCGACAGGACTGATAAACAGAATCTGAATGAGACGGCAGGACACAATTTTGAAGGAAACAGTAAACAAGAGGAAGTACAAATTGACATGGTCAATAAAAACATAAAAGTGTTTTATAAAAGATTGCGGTAATTAGTGAGAAACTATGAGAAAAGGTTAAAGATGGGTGTTGTTTTATAATGCTAAAAGACATCTAAATACACAGCATAATAGCCTTTCACACCATTGTTTCTGTCTTCTTCTCAATACCACACACACACATTGAAGCAACTGATGCACAAATACACACAATATGGAGCTGCTGCTGAAAATGAGTTTTTACCAAGCTTATTGTTGACAGTTAACTACTTTTTACAACAGGGACATGAATTATGTTCCCCTGTTTTCTGTAGAAAAGGTAACTCTTCTGGCAACTTGGCATGTACGACTGTAAAGTTTACAAGCTGTCCAGGCACTCTACAGCGCGGACAGCTGCTATCCTCAGAATACCTGCTATTTTCCCAGCGACCGACCATCTGCACATAAACGTCCACACCCTTACAGTCTCCACTCTGTTTGGAGGAACTTGTCTTTTCTTGCAGAGATAATTGCTGTTTGATATCGACTGTGCATCCGGGAAAAATGTTTTGGTGGTTGGGGCTGTAAGACATGAGAAAGCTTGTACGGCAGGACTTCACTCGTGTATTTATAGTCTTGTGTCAGTTGCCTGTAAATTTCACCCTGTTTCTGAAGGTATGATTATGAGCGGTTTTAAAGATGGGCGGGTGCCGTGCGTGCGTAGTATATCCTGGACGGGGATGAATCAAGGGGGAACCCACAGACCCTGTCATTATGTCTCACCTGGATTCCCACTCATTCTCATATAAAACAGATGTCCAAAGCGCTTAAGCAGAGAGGTGCTAATCAACAGCCTTAAGACACTCAATCTTAAAAATTCAAACGTTTCTCACAGTCGACAACAATTAAAGTTGCAGATTTTTGTGCATTGAATATGGAGCTGCTTTTGCATGCTTTTGCTGTTGGAGAGAGAGATTTGTTGAGCACACAGTGGGCAGAGGAGCGTTTGCCAGGGCTCAATTGAATCTCACCATTAGAGAAGCCACTTAGCGCTGTGGGAATGTCATGCAAAGTTCAAGTGGAATCAAGCAGTCAGTGGGAGTGTAACAGTCCCCTTAGGGAGGCCTGTGTCTCTCCTTGTGCCGCTTATTTTATTTTATGTTCACACATATGCAACAGTAAAGATATTCCCTTTGTTTGTGGCTTTGTTCTTCTGGCATATCGCACAATAACCGACATAATGACTATACGTAAGGGGCTCCTATTTCTGACATATGTTTTATATTTTTAATTATTAAGTATTATCAGAATCTGGTTTATTTTGCCCAGTGCATACATACATGGAATTTGATTATGGTTTTATGCCACTCTCTCAATGTTCTTACACAGAATAGTGACAGATATGTACATATTACAATATGCACATAAAGTGACAGATATGTACAAAAAAATTGCATTAAAGACTGTAAATTATAATATAAAAATGTGCATTAAGGACTTTAATTTGTAAATTGTACATTTTTATTATTTTATTCTAACGTTTTTATCTATTCTTTTATCTATTCTTTTGTTTTTATCCATTCTTTTGTTATTATATTGTACTGTTTGTCTCGCACCAAAAATGCCAAAGAAAATTCCTAGTGTATACCTCTTACACCTGGCAATAAACACCATTCTGATTCTGATTCTGATTCTGATTAAAGTATAATCTAAAAATGTGTATTAAAGACTGTAAATTTCAAATCTAAAAATGTGCAAAAATGTGCATTAAAGACTAAATTATAATCTAAAAATGTGCATTAAGGACTGTAAATTGTAATCTAAAAATGTGCAAAAATGTGCATTAAAGACTAAATTATGATCTAAAAATGTGCATTAAGGACTGTAAATTATAATTTAAAAATGTGTATAAAAAACTGTCAATTATAACCTAAAAATATGCATTAAAGACTGTAAATTATTATCTAAAAATGTGTATTAAAGACTGAATTAAAATTTATAACAGCAGCAACGGATATCTGGTGTTTAAGAGTTATTGACAGTGTATGACTGATTAAGTGTTCATCAGATTGACTGCCTGAGGGAAGAAATTGGCAACACTGATAAAAGCAATGGAATAACTACTGTATATGAAATCTTATGAATCAGTTAAATTAGTTGTTTTTTGAATAAATGGAAGTTTGTACACCTTACATAATAGCTAGGTCTAAATGTGGATCGTCTCCTCTTACGTCCAGGTAACCTTAGATGTGGCGTAGAAGGCTGCTGCTGGCTGGGCTGACGGAGCCCAGGAGCCAGCGGTTTACCTTTCACTTAATGGTCCGTGGCTCTTTGAAGCTCACTGTTTGTCTGCTTCACAAACCTTATCTGATTACCGGGCTAGTACAACGGGGCCCCGAGTTCCTGGCTGCCAACATCAGGCTAGTAGATCTGATTACTCCTCCTGTTGGGGGACCCAGTGCAGGCAGCCAAAACCATCTTTGTTTGGTTTCTCTGTGGGGAGAAATTCTGGCAGCTGCAGGCCTCTTGATGCAGCACTCATTGTCCTGCCTGCGCTCTCAGCACAGATTAAAGCATAAAAGTTTTCTGTCCTCTGCTTGCTCTTAGAGGAAATATTATTTCGACCACAGAGATGGCTCCTCTGAGAACCACAAATCCCAAGGCTTTGCCTAAAAAGACGATTTCCCTCTCAGAACGTGTCTTATCTTGTTAATATAGAGCCGTTACTGCCAAAGCAGACGGCATCAACATATGCAATATCATCTGAGACTCCGATTACTGGGAAGAATAATTATATAGTGCAAAATAATAAACACATTTTTCTTGATCGGTAATTGTGCCTGGCAGCGCTGTTGACAGTGAATCTCTTTTTTTCTGTGCGCTTGTATTTTGGTTTCATTAGACAACATAATCATCACGCAGTTACAACAGTATGGATTTGTTTTTGTTCAAAGTGTTTATCGCCCCGCTCCACATCCCCACCCTCCTGTTCGCCTCATACTGTGTGATGAGAAACAGCTAAGTGTCGTTTTGTAGGTGCAGAGTTCCATTGTCATGGAAACCAAAACTCTGCCCATGGCCATCGCCATTCACTTAATTTATTCATTATTTGGTCACAGTTGCTTTCAAAGGCACAAGGTTCTTATTGCTCAATATTGGCTTGTTCCCATTAGTCATCATAACAATGATGTATCTGATCAATTATGAGAATGTATGTAAGAAAAAACTGCCTTTTTGGATTGGTTTCAGTTTGTGTCTGCTCAGGTTATTTCTGTATCGTTCTAATAGACTATGACTGACTCCCTGCAGTTTAAGGCCATAAATAGTCTCTTTGTGAAGGCAGTTCTTAGGTTGTTACAATGGCTGACTGCACCACGTATACAGAGGTCCAGGCCCTTAAGCAACCATTTTACAAGCAGCATGACATGAGAGGAAACAGACTCTGAACGGGTTAAATAGAATAATAGTGGGTGAGTTTGGCTGCAGTGGAATCTCAGCTCATAGAAGCACTAATTGCAGTCAGGCAGGCCTGGGCTGGCACATCGAGCTCTACATCCCCCAGACCTCCTGTCAGGCCTCCTGTCTGCCTCTCAGACCCATCACTATCAAAGTCAGCTCCAACACCAGGCTCGTCCGCAACAAAACCAGGAAACTCAGCTCTGCCTTCAAGTTGCTTTTTTGTCTTTTAAGACTTGATGAATGAATGCAGATGCAGAAATCCCCCCCCTAAAACATCGTTCCAGGAAGTTAGAAAGTGTTGTTTAAGGGCTGCAATTACGGTGTTGACTACCTGCTGGTGTTTCAATGGAAACATTCCCTCAATTTCTCCTGTAATCAGAGGTAATCGTACAGAGCTTTTACAGATTCAGCTCAGCAATTACAACGGGCATTCGCATATCCTGTTGTGAAACAGCTAAAAAGATGATTATGGATTACATCCTCCTGTGTGCTTTTCCCTCATCTCCTTCACTCCTTTCCTCTGTTGTTGTTCCTCCCAGCCCCCGTCTTCTACTTCGGCAACACAGACTACCACGTGGATGAGAGCGATGGCTTCGTGGAGGTGCAGGTATGGAGGACGGGGACTGATCTCTCCAAAGGAGGAACCGTCACAGTGCGCTCCAGAAAGACAGATCCTGTCTCGGCTGAGGGTACGTTTCCCTGCGAGGCGCCTGGCTCTGACAGCTTTAGCTAGTTTAGAGAAATGTAAACCCAGAAAACAATAGACTTAAGTCATCGCCCTGTCGCTCTTTGTTTTCCTGAGCTCAAGAGTGCATGATGATGTTAAAGCTGGATATGTTGGGAGGATGACCTGTGGAATGTAAACATTGTTTTAGGTTAGGGGGAGAGAAGGTTTCTGATGGGCTCTTGCCTTGAAGGCATATGATATACTTATACATGCTTTGGACTCCAACACTGGTCGCCCTCTCCTCGAGCCTTCCCTACAGTCTCCATTATCTCCTGCCCCCAGGCAGTCTTCTCCTCCCTGCATTCTTAACATCTCCGCTCTCGCCTGCGTTATAACCGTAAAAATTACTAACATCTACTCATACTGCAGCATAGTAGAAACGCAAGCCCACACTTAGGCACATAACTGGGTCATAAGTACATGAGAAAAGCCTGCGGGCACAGGGTGAGCTCTCAATACTCAAACTCTTCAAAGAATGGCAAATGAATAACCTGTTTGCGCTCGGGGAGATATCCAGTTTCTCTCAGCTCTACTTTAATCACGCAACAAATTCCAACTGTTCATGCCCATCGACCGCGAGATAGAGAGCGTCATTTTGTCGGCACACAGGGCATATCCTTTCATCTTGCCCGCCGCCTGACAATCACAAATGAATTATGAAGTAACATGAGAACTGCTGTTAAAATAAGATCAAGTGCTGTAGTCCATTTGTGTTATATTCACTACATCCCATAAGCACTATGCTCTTTGAAGCATTCCTGTCCTATATTGTGTTGCGGAGCAGCTGGGGTGGATTACGTCGGGATAAGCCGGAATCTGGATTTCGCACCGGGGGTCACCATGCAGACGTTTCGTGTGGCCATCCTGGATGACCTGGGCCAGCCGGTGCTGGAGGGGCCGGAGAAGTTTGAGCTGGTGCTCCGGATGCCCATGAATGGGATCCTCGGGGAGCCGAGCAAGGCCACCATCCTCATCAATGACTCCGTTTCAGACTGTGAGTGTTGCAATCAAAATTAATTCAAACGCTTAGTGATTTATGATGTTTATACCGTATTTCTGATGTTGATTTATGGGTTTCATTATGTTGTTCTAGTGCCAAAGGTGCAGTTCCGTGATGCTGTGTATGTGGGTAACGAGGACTCCGGGCAGATCTCCGCTATCGTATACCGTAGTGGAGATATCAGCTACAAGTCCACAGTACGCTGTTACAGCAGGCAGGGGACGGCCCAGGTCATGATGGACTTCAACGAGAGGCCCAACACAGATGGCTCCATCATCACCTTCTTACCAGGTGGGGTAGTAAAACCTAACACACATCCTTTTGCATGTTTGTGTTTTCTTTAAAATCAATTAAAAGGACATATGCAGTCGCTCAATATCTTTTCCCTCTCTTCAGGAGAGATTGAAAAGCCCTGTGTACTGGTACTAGTTGATGACACCGAACATGAGGAAGAAGAAGAGCTTCGTCTCGTGTTGGGTAGCCCCAAGAGTGAATCTCCATTTGGAGCATCTATTGGAGTGCAGAATGAAACGCTCATCAAGATAAAAGACGATGCAGACAGTAAGAATGCTTTGTTTTGTTGCTACACTGTTGTTCCTTAAAATAGTTCTGTTTAAACACCACAACGTGCAGAATATTTAAATGATCATATAACATATTTTAAGTTATCCCAATGGCATACATTAGTTTGTGAGAAAATTGGACAATTTCTTTAGTCTGTGTGTTGCTGTTTCCCGAGATCTACCATAGTGTCTCTTATGATATCACCACTGGGGCAACAAATTCGGAAAGTTGCACACATAATGGCTTAAAGGACCAGTGTTTAACAATTAGGGGGATCTATTGGCAGAAATGGAATATAATATTAATAAGTATGTTTTCTTTAGTGCATAATCACCTGAAAATAAGAATTGTTGTGTTTTTGTTACCTTAGAATGAGCCGTTTATATCTACATAGGGAGCGGGTCCTCTCCACAGAGTCCACCATGTTGCACCGTCATGTTTCTACAGTAGCCCAGAACAGACAAACCAAACACTGTTAACTTTTCCTGCTTGGGCCGGAGTCGATAACATTACTCGCTCCACTCTCTCTCTTTCTTCACTATTCACTTGCCACTGGCTCTGCCCCGAATGACCTACCCTACTCTTACAACAAGTGACTTTAGAAAGGGCCATTTGCATTGCATTTTCTGCCACCGTTGGCAAAGAACGCATATTGATAAGAAGTGAAAGCCAATTAATTGTTGCATTGCAACATCAGTGCCCAGCAGCAGAGCCACGCTTCGGCCATTTTGGACTGAAAGCCGGACGCCAGTAAAACGTCCGCCTACAAAGTGCCGTACAAAAGTAAAACAAAAATAATTTTTATTCTATTGTCATATATTTAATGTCTCTACTGAAAAGGCCTGTGTTGAACAATAAAAATGTTATACATATGCACACTATTATCAATATTTACTTACTTACTTAAGTATTTATTCAACTTTTTGCCTGGCTGCTTCCCAGAGGAGCATAAAGTGAGCGGTGGACATAAATGGTTAGGTAGTTAGAAAAATCCAGCACACAGATTTTGAGAGCAATATCAAACTTTTTCATATCAAGGACCTCCAAAATCGATGTCCAATAGACCACAGACCATATTAGCAAGTATCCTACAATCAATGTAAATTCTTTGCTAATACTACGTTATATTCAGATTATTTCATGCTATTAACGTTAGCACTACTAGCTACTGGCTGATAGCCGGTTGTTTGGGAACAGAGACATTAATACATCCAACACGGTACAGGCTTACAACATACAGCCCATTGGTGTATAAGAAGATAATAAAAGTGATGAATTACACCTAATATATCCATTATTACAGCTGCATACAGCTAGCAGGAAGAAGGCAGAACCGGATAGGTCACATAAGCGTGCCGGGCGGTGCCGTCCTGTCTGATGCATGTTCATTATGCCGAAGAAAATAACTCTGGATTCAATACTGGGAAGTTGATTTACCTAAAAAAAAAATCTCCTCTGATTTACAGCTATCTCTTACACATCCACAGACTCATTGGCGTTTTCAGTCCAAAATGGCGGCAGTGCTACCACAAAGCCATCTAGCGGCTGTTGTAAAAAAAAACACACCAGAGTTTCATCTCTTTGCTTCTATACTCTTTGCCATAGGTCTTCTACACACTTGGCACACAAATGAGGCTTCAGTTTGTTGCAATCTGCAACCTCATCGTTACCGCCAGATCCTACACACTGCTCCTTTAACATGTGCTATGCTGTAATTTTAGATTTACAGTTTATTGAAACTATTTGCCATGCTTTCTCAGAGGCCATTATTAGGTTCGGAGAGACCAAATTCAGTGTGAACGAGCCGAAGGAAAGTGGCCAAGTGTCCGTGGTGAAAATCCCAGTGCTGCGTGTCGGAGACACCTCCAAGGTCTCCGTTGTCCGAGTTCACACCAAGGACGGATCTGCCACCTCCGGGGAGGACTACCATCCCATATCTGAGGGTAAATAATACCGCAAGGAACCTTTTGTAAGAACAGCATTTATTTGAAATTTGCTAGAAAAAAATGTTGATAAAATCTCTCCTTTCTCTGCAGAAATTGTGTTCAAAGAGGGCGACACAGAGCACTATGTGGAGGTGGAGATTTTATACGATGGTGTCAGAGAGATGAGGGAGGCGTTCACGGTGCACCTGAAGCCGGATGAAAACATGGTGGCAGAGACAACGGTGAAAATTAAGCCACATTAACATATAATTTAATTGTCAAGTGTGGGACTACCTTCTCCAGTAACGTCCTCTTAATTGCCCGTGCTTGTCAATCAACAGATGAGCAAAGCCATAATCTATATCGAGGAGACCAACAGCATGGCGGACGTCACCTTCCCCTCGGTGCCCAGAGTGGTTTCTCTGTTGCATTACGACGACGTCGACAGGACGAGGGACTCTCTCCCTGTGGCCGGATACCCTGTCATATGTGTCACTGTATGTCCCAAGTGATAGTCCAATGAATACTTAGTGGCACTTTTCAGTCATTTACTCTGCTAATGATTCGTTTAGCAAGACTTTCTGTTAGTGCAGCTTTACAGGTAAATACTGTTAATGAGGTAGTATTAAGCAGATGTGCACACGTTGCTCAATTATCAGCTACCTTGAGGGTTCATCAGGAGTATACAGAAATGACTGCTGCAGGGATTTTTGGGTGCATTTTACTCACAAGCATTTCTTCTTTCACTTTTTCTCCAGGCCTGTAACCCCAAGTTCCCAGACTACGACAAAACAGGCTCCATCTGCGTAAGCGAGAACATCAACAACACCCTAACTCGCTATCGTTGGCTCGTTAGCGCCCCCACCGGCTCTGATGGCGTCACCAGCCCCATGAGGGAAGTCGACTTTAACACCTTCTTCACCTCCTCCAAGCTCATCACTCTGGATTCAGTCTACTTCCAGGCTGGTTCCAGGGTCCAGTGCGCTGCGAGGGGCGTGAACTCTAACGGGGACGAAGGTCTGGAGCTCAGCAGCCCCATAGTGTCCATCAGCATGGACGAGGGTGAGTGCAGCTCATTCTCCAGCTTCAAACTGTTTAGTCTCTCTCATGGAAAATGGCTCAACATGATAAGCAGCTGCTGGCTGCATTATGCTCTCCCACCGCACTACTTTCTGTCCTTGCTCCGACAGAAAACTGAATACATAAAAGAATTTTTCTGTGGAGGACTGTTTGGGAAATAAAACGTTTGATGTTTGTTTATGGCCGGGTTTGCAGGAATGTGCCAGCCTCGCGTTGCAGGCACAGTGGGGGCCGAGCCCTTCTCTGCCAAGCTGCGGTACACTGGAACAGAAGACACAGACCACCCCAACCTCATCAAACTCACTGTCACCATGCCCCACATTGATGGTAAGAACAGCAGACTGAATGTCTAGAATCATTTTCACGAGTGAAAATATCACTTAAAGGCAGGTTGTTGGTTTGAAACCCCTCTCGAGCTAGGAAAGTCTTGGTGACATAGGTCACTCATCAACCGGTCATTTAATAAAAGGCTACTTCAGTTAGTTGTTCCTAAATTCTGAATCTACTAGGGCTGTCAAATTACCGCAAATTCGTTTTAATACCACTAATTTCTTTAACGCACCATCGCAACTTTTTTAGGTTGTATGTCGCTCCAAACTTAAGCTAAATTTTGGTGAGGAAAAACTGTCATGGCCATTTTCAAAGGGGTCCCTTGACCTCTGATCTCAAGATATGCGAATGAAAATGGGGTCTATGGCTACCCACGAGTCTCCCCTTTACAGACATGCCCACTTTATGATAATCACATGCAGTTTGGGGCAAGTCATAGTCAAGTCAGCACACTGACACACTGACAGCTGTTGTTGCCTGTTGGGCTGCAGTTTGCCATGTTATGATTTGAGCATATTTTTATGCTAAATGCAGTACCTGTGAGGGTTTCTGGACAATATCTGTCATCGTTTTGTGTTAGTATAAATAAATAAATATGTACATACATTTGCAGAAAGCAAGCATATTTGCCCACTCTCACGTTGATAAGAGTATTAAATACTTGACAAATCTCCCTTTAAGGTACATTTTGAACAGATAAAAAATGTACGATTAATTTGGAGTTAATCACAATTAGCTATGGACAATCATGCGATAAATTGCAATTAAATATTTTAATTGATTGACATCCCTAGAATCTACCATTCCTATGCTTCAAATTTCTGACTGTTTTACGTGTATCCTCCCTCAGGTATGTTGCCCGTAGTATCCACCCGAGCCCTGTCTAACTTTGAGCTCACGCTGAGTCCCGACGGCACCCGCGTCGGCAACCATCGCTGCTCCAATCTGTTGGACTACGCCGAGGTAAAGACTCGCTACGGCTTCCTCACTGATGCCACCAAAAATCCAGAAGTGATCGGTGAGACGGCCTCTTACCAATACAGCAGTTCCCTCAGGGGATCCAGCACACTGCGATTCTACAGAAACCTCAACTTGGAGGCTTGTTTGTGGGAATTCACCAGCTACTACGACATGTCTGAGCTGCTCAGCGACTGCGGAGGCACCATCGGGACTGATGGACAGGTAAACAGCCCCACCTTTGAGCTCCAGCTCACCTCTGACCCCCCTTTGTCATCTCTAGACATGAGGAGCAAGGAGTTAGTTCAATAAAGCAGCAGAGCCCCTGGAGGATAGGAATGTGGACTCAGCAGTTACTGGTCCGTTCTGTCCTATAACACGTCTTGCCCATTTTCATTTCAAAATCCTCCTGGATTTCCAATCCTAATTAATCATTAACAGGCATATTAAAAATCTGCTTGCCTGCTTGGTTTTCCTTTAAAGATCCTAAAGTAAATACTAGCCTGTAGAGAGGTCATCCATTATTGTCTGGAGAGACGTGTTAACCTCTGAAGTAATGACTAACTCGACACTCTGCTCCCTTCAACTCCTGGGAACACCAGTTATTTGTCTTCTCAAAGTGGCAAGTCAATAACCAGCAACCTCATGAAAAAAAAATCTGTATTCTTCTATTCTGCTATGTGTACAATGTGCTCTTTGTAGCAGCAGCTGTTACACGTGGAGTGGGAAATATTAAAGCCCTCTGTGGCCTCCTGGCATACATGCCTCGCAGCCTTCAACATTTGCAGTCACCTTGAACGTACAGTTAGTCGACTTGCAGTTAATTAAAGCAGAGTGTTGATAAAGAAGGGCCGCGTTGAGTGCACGGGGCGCATCATGGTGAAAACCTCCACTACGCTCCCTACTGAGGATTATTAATTAAACCCCTACAGCACTCGCAAATACATAAGAGTGATTATTGGTTTGTTATTAGAGTAGGAGTTTCTCATTTTACATGGCTTCAGGTTTATTTAATAACAAAGGCATCACCCTGGTGATAACAGCCTCTCTCAACAAGTGGAACTTTGTTGCCTGTAGGCGCATGATGTAAATGAGAACGTGGCAATAATCAACATGTCTGGACAAGTAAGCAGACTCCTGCCGCTAATATAAACTTTACCTTGAGGTTAAAATCAATATACTTTGCATTAAATGGTGAGCACTTCTGTCTTCATTGATTAGTGACCACACTGATCAGAGATAATCCAATCATTTTTAAAAGAAAGTTATGAAAGAGATGAATGGTTTTGATCCTCAGGCTACTTAGACAGTCTCAAAATCCTGAAGAACGCTCTGTTCCTGTCCCTATTGTCTTTCCATCAAAAGGGGAGAATGGTATACATTCAGGTCTTGTACAGCACTGTATGTAGATTGTGTTGCTATGGTTACTGAACAGAGCAAAAGACGGTATGTAGATGCACAGACTGAGTTTTTTTTTCAGTTTCAGGATACGTACGGCAGGACCGATGGAAAAAAACCCCACCTTTTGTTTGTGGGCGCCCTGTGACCCGAGCGCTCCTCTAAGCGGGCCGGCGGGCTGAGCAGAGACAGCTCCGTGCAGGCCGGGGCCAGTGTCATGTCACAGTGTAGGGCTTAGTGCCCAGCTTAACAAGACCATAGGAATCTATTAAAGGCCCAGCAGGATGTGTCAGAAGGCCATTCTGCAAATCATTTGCGTGAGCTCTCAGCGCCCAGAGGCGTAGTAGGCACGTCCCCACACGAACACAGCACCAAGTGCAGGCAGGTACCTCTCACGGGTCAGAGGAAAGTGCAGATACCGGAGAGCGCTCCCTCCGAGGACTTTCACCACTTGGAATACTTTGACCATTTTAAGACAGCTCTTTTAGAGTGGGAAAGCTTGGGAATCATTCAGTATACCCAGCAAATGTAATTTTTTTTATATTTTTCTGTTCAGCAATACATTATGATTTGGACACATTTGATTTGCAAATGTTTTAAATTGATTTAGAAGTAAAAATTGCAGTGATTCACTGTAATGTTAGAGTCCATGACCACTTAGAGAATACATTCAGTCTCACAACTATAGAGCATCCAGTGAACTTACTAATGCTTACTCTAAGTTAACATTATAGGCATGATTTCCCCGGAAATTTCCCTAATACACGCATTACCAAGTCCGATCAATCCGTGGACTGAAGCACTATTCAGAACAGAACTTAAATCAGCCCTAATGGTAGAATATTGGTCTTTATCTCCAGAGGTATTATACATGCACTTTATTCAAGGTGTCTTAATGTTTCTCTCGATAAACCCAATACCTCTATAACAAGGCTAAATCAATCTGTGAAAAGAGATTCTTCACTCAGACTAACACTCACTTGATTTTGTCGACTAATCGATAAGTTGATTTAATCGACAGATCTGTAAAACTGAGTTTCTCCACAAAGAATCACAAAAGCATCTTGTGTCTACCAGATATTTGCTCATAACTTTCTTGGAAATAAGTCATTCATCATGAAAAACAAGCATAAAAAAATGACTAATCGACTAAAGAAATCTTAGTTGACTAATCGACTAAGAGGGGACAGCCCTAGAAGTATGATTTATTTTTGTTGCTCTTACACAACATGTTGGTTTTCACTGCAGGTGTTGAATCTGGTCCAGTCCTATGTGACCCTACGAGTACCGCTCCATGTGTCCTACGTCTTCCACTCCCCTGTGGGAGCAGGAGGATGGCAGCACTTTGACTTGCAGTCAGAGCTGAGGCTCACATTCGTGTACGACACTGCCATCTTATGGAGGGACGGTATCGGTAGCCCTCCAGAGGCTGAACTACAAGGTAAGACTTGAGCAGTTTGCGACATAAAATTGAGGATTACTTAAAAATGTGTCACTTTCACTGAATACGGGATTGTAAATCAGTAAAGTAGGCAAATTAAAGCTGTGCTGTGTCTTTGCAGGTGCCCTGTACCCAACCAGCATGCGTATAAATGGACAGGGACGACTAGTAGTCAACTTCCGCACTGAAGCTCGATTCAGAGGGCTGTTTGTGTTTGCACATCCAGGTACAGTATGTCATACATGGGATGTACAGTAGTGTTTAGCAGTCTAAACTGGATATGATATATAAATGTGGCTTTATAGCATGTCATATTTGGCATAAAAGTTGAAATGAAACATGTTTCTTGTTTAGATTTTGTTTAGATTTTGTTTAGGTTCACTCAGCTTTTAACTTTATGGCTTTTTTACCTGTGACAGTGCATTTAAAGCTTTATAATATAATCTATTAATTAATATAATTTTCTTTTAAAATCACATTTATTATTAGTTCAAATGATGGTAAAGTATTTGTTATGCCTTTTTTGTTTTTGAAGTATTTCAATTTGCATCTGAGCATGCTACATACATTTTAATTGATGTATTTCTCCATCAGCTTCACCACTCACCTCCATGGTCATGTGTCCGGACCACGCCGGTCTGACCTTTAACATCAGTCTTGTGAGAAACGAGCCCACCTACAACCAGCCCATCCAGCAGTGGACATTTGTCTCGGATTTTGCTGTGAGTAAACATTTTGATTTCCACTTTAATTGTTTTTACACCTAATTCTCACTGTAAACGTAATTTCCCTTCTCAGGTGCGTGACTACTCTGGCACGTACACGGTGAAGCTGGTACCCTGCACATCCCCTCCCAGCCTGGAGTACACCATCCCTCCTGTCTGCAATCCCAGGGAGCCTCTTACCTTCGACATGGACATCCGCTTTCAGCAGGTGACCTAGCTGACCTCGACTAAAATTAGATGTGGAAAATATGGGAAAGTTTATTGAACACTGAGACAATTTAGTCAGCAAAACTAGGATTCAGGATGAGATGGAGCATAATATTTTCTAAAATTAAAATACAATGTGAGGCTCTGCCATCTTATAACACTCAGCTTAAATTTAAAGCCAATTACAATTCGAGAGCTACTGTGATACCAAGACCTGGTTCAAAGAGGAAATTGCAAAAAAGGAATGCACTAAAAGGACACTTAAGAAAACATCCCCCCAAATAAGTCCACGAGAAAATAACGTAATGTCCACTTGAATGTCCAACTCAAGTCCACCTTAACAAGACCACATGATCGAACCAAAATGTCAACAAGGTGTGTCCAATTCGAGTCCTCCTTAAGACCACATGATCCAACCAAAATGTCCATAAGGTTTGTCTAACTCAAACGTCCTCCTTAACAAGACCATGTAATCCAACCAAATTTCCACAAGGTGTATCTAATTCAAGTCCCCCTTAAAGCTGAAGTAGGCGAGATTGGAGCAAATATGATTAAAAAAAGTTATTTTTATGAAACGGTCGCTATATCCTGACAGTAGTACATGAAACAGGTAACCTGAAAAAAATCATGTGCCTCTGTTTCCTCCGGTGCTCCTAACGGCATCTGCAAGATTTCACAGACCGGAGGAAAACAAGCAGTCAAAGCTGATCTGGGATCTGCTGTCCATCTGCTGTCTATGAGAGCCGGCTGTCAATCACTCGCGAACTCCGACCAAACGGTCAAACTAGGCTGCGCTGATCAAATATGAATCAATATTATGTTACGTTAATGCCTATTGCTCTCCTCAAATGTTTTCAGAATCATCTTGTAGTGCACGGATTAGCTGTAAAATGATAAAGTTTGTGACCCGGCAGCCATGTTGAGATAAGGTTGCGATGACTTGAAGGAACGCCAAGTACTGGTCACAAGACCGGAGCACAGCCAATAGGAACGCTCTCTCTCTGAAATGACCTGTGATTGGTCAAAGTCTCTCGTCACGTGCTAGATTTTTTAAAGCCTGAAAACAGAGCCATGAGGAGGTGCAGAAGTCTAGTTTTCTCTCAGAACACTTGAATTACAATATGCTGAAAGGTTATTGGAATCTTTGCCCAATGATGACAACAATATACAGCCTACTGCCACTTTAACAGGACCACATGATACAACCAAAATGTCCCAAAAACAAAATTTCCAACCTTCAAACTGTAGAAATACAGGAAAAGTAATGCATTGCAGAAAATCCCCAAAATAACTGAACTTACCGGACTTAGTATTGGGAATTGGTAACTCCGGCCTCGACTTGATTTCCAGTCCTCTGCTCGATAGTTATGGTCCTTAAATCACACAGATCTCCTTGTTTACCTCAGATGGACGAGGTACATCCATAAAAAGGAACTAAATGTTACTCCACTCTCTACTGAAGGCTTTCCGGCTCCTATCTTTATTCCACCGTCTACCTTCAAAAAACATTTCTCTTCCCTTTGTTTTCCTAGACCACGCACCCTTCCACCTGTGATTCTGGAGAAACAGATCACATGACCAGTGAGATCTAAATGAGACTACGCACGGCAAATAAGTTAAAGCATGGGTGACATTTACAAAGTGCACCAGAGGTTTAACCTTGCAAGGGTTTTTAGTATTAAATATATATAATTATATATATTTGTGACGGTGTCACAATCTCAGTTAAAACCTGTATGGATTAAATTACATGTTTGTTTGTTTTTTGGACTCACAACTGCTTGTTTGAATCCAGACTACTACTGTACATTTGAAAAATGGGCTTATGAATCTTTGTGAAAGTTAAATCAGGATGATAAGTCGTTCATTAATACACCCCGTCTCCTTCATTCATTACTTCCTGTAAGCCAAACCTCTTGGCTCCTACTCAGTCATTTATTGTCTTGCCTCTCTCTGTTATCCCATCGCTTGAAAAATCTAAGAGGAACCTCCCTCCTCCTGGTCCACTCCATCTAATCAAGTACTCGTAAAACTGAAAGTCTTTTTTTACTCTTGCTGACAGGAACAAATCTCTAATCAACATCCCCCTTCTAATCCATTTAGCTGCACCTGCAGTGCTATATGTCCAGCTCCTGATGCCAACGTCTAACCACCCCAGCTTCAACATCACCATCTACAGTGATAATAGCAAAGATGGACACATTAATTAATTGTTCTGCTCATAAAATGCCACAAATAAAGACAAATCCCCATCAGCCTATACCAAAGAGATGTCTTGAAATGTCTTATTTTGTCTGACATAGAGTAAAACAATTATATGAAATCTATAAAACTGAGCAAAAACGTCTACCAGACACACTGTATGTACCTGAATGATGTGTTTCAGATTGTTCACCTAGTGTCTATAAGTTAGCTTTGCTTGGCTTTGTCTCTAAACATGTTTTGTGCGTGTCTTGTCTGTCCTGTATGTGTTTCTAGGTCAGCGACCCCGTGGCTGCTGAGTTCAATCTGAACACACAGATGCTCTTACTCTCTAAGCGGACGCTCTGGCTCTCAGACGGCTCCATGGGCTTTGGACAGGAGAGTGACACTGCCTTCTCACAAGGTGAGGCAATAACATGCAGTCATAAACTGCTCTTGAAAGTTTATGGATTAAAAAAACATAAACAAACAGGGCCCAAATAGTTATTGAAGCTGCATGGATGTCTGTGAATGTATTTCATTACTCAGCTCCTTGGACTTCTACAGATCAAAAAGAAATCCCTGTGTGATGAATATTTCTGTTGATTTAGCAGAACTGTTTGTTATTCCCTGACCTGGGAGCATAAAATTTGAATAAAAATGAGGCCCCGATGAAGTGTCACTTTTACCACTTTCATGTCTTACGCTAATTACAAGAGTCTGAATTAAATTTTTCTCAACAAGTGAGCGCGGAGAGCTCTTGTTGCCAAGAATGAAAGAGTAGTTTTAGCTGGGGTTTTAATGTTGTTCTCAATATTGTTGTCTGAGCAAAATAAAACCATTCAAGAGACCTGCATCAGTGTACATAATAAAAACCTTTTTTAGTACAACTTTCAATTAAACCATCAGCTATAGTTTATGTGCGTTGCAGTGATGAATACTGTATTTCTCTTCCCTCAGGGGATATAATCTACGGCCGAGTGATGGTGGATCCAGTGCAGAACTTGGGCGACTCGTTTATTTGTAACATAGAGAAAGTGTTCCTGTGTACTGGAGCCGATGGATATGTCCCTAAATACAACCCCAGCAACTTTGAGTTTGGATGCCTGGCTGATGCTCCCTCACTACTCTACAGATTCAAAATCATTGTAAGTACTGTATATCTCATCATGTCACATGTGCTTTGTGTCCATTCAAAGCTAAATATCCCTCCCTGTGTCATCTTCTCCCTCCAGGACAAGGCCCAGCCAGAGACCCAGGCCCGCTCATTTGGCGACATAGCTTTCAATGCCTTCCTGGCGGTGGATGACCCCGGCGCTTTAACTCTAGTGAGACAACCTGGGTCAGATGGTTTCAGAATTGATTCTTCAGCTCTCTTCCAGGTCAGTGTAAATGTCAAGTACAAGAAAAAATTACCTAAAAGGGAGATTTGTCAAGTATTTAATACTCTCATCAATATGGCAGTGGACCAATATGCTTGCTTTATGCAATTATATGTATATATTTATTATTGGAAATCAATTAACAACACAAAACAATGACATATTGTCCAGAAACCCTCACAGGTACTGCATTTAGCATAAAAATATGCTCAAATCATAACATGGCAACAACAGCTGTCAGTGTGTCAGTGTGCTGACTTGACTATGACTTGCCCCAAACTGCATGTGATTATCATAAAGTGGGCATGTCTGTAAAAGGGAGACTCGTGGGTACCCATAGAACCCATTTACATTCACATATCTTGAGGTCAGAGGTCAAGAGACCCCTTTGAAAATGGCCATGACAGTTTTTCTTCGCCAAAATTTAGCGCAAGTTTGGAGCGTTATTTAGCCTCCTTCGCGACAAGCTAGTATGACATGGTTGGCTGAGCCCGCTACAACCTCTGAAAGATCGATTGTGTCACTGCGTTAAAGAAATTAGTAGTGTTGGTGTTCAAACTAATTTTCGTTATTATCGCGTTAACTTTGACAACCCTACAAGAAACACATTCAACACACCATAAATTCTCATATTTCACCAATCTGTGCTGCATCATAAAGGTTATTCTGTGCTGGAATTTACATTTTTTTGTGGCCACTTAACTCAGCCTGGAATGTAACTCTCAGGGAACTGGTGTGAACTCGTGGCATCCCGCTGTGTAGAGAGCAAGTGGAAAGAGCAAGATGAAAATAATGGCTAGAAGAGTCACAGAAAGTGACCTTAAAAGATGTTTTTTTTCCCACTGATATTTTACTTTTTCCTCTTAACAAGCCAAGAGAAAAATATTCACTGGCCTGACACTTTCTGCATTAGACCTTATGGCAAGTGAGCAAATCCATCATCACCGTGTGGGCTGGCCTTTATACGGCCCCTGATCACAGGATTATGTGTATGACTCAGACTCCCCCTCTTTCGTCGGGTCCAGATTGCTTCCTCTGGTCAGCGAGTCTGTATTTCTTGGCTTGTTAAGTAGAAAATGTCAGTATCAGTGTGTCTACAGGCCTGATGAGTGTTATCCAGTGGCTGAAAACTTTTTCTGTTTTTCAACTCCAATGTACAGTAACTGCACTTGCTACACTATATGGCCAGATATACGCTAGTACAGAAGAAATACCACAAGAAACATCCATAAAGGGAAGCTACACTGACAGTAGCTGTATTTCTAACAGTGTTAACAGTATTTTATTTCTTTATTACTGAACTCTTAAGGATATCAAAAGGAACTGGTGTTCTGCAGAAAGATGTGCCATAAAAATGACCTACAGGTATCATTTTTAAAACAATAATTGTTGCTTTCTCCAGGTATCTTCAGGGAGAGAGTGGTATATTCACACCATCTACACCGTCCGTTCCCGGGACAACGCTAACCGTGGCATAGGGAAGAGAAGCCTGGAGTACCATGCAATGAGCCAGCACACACATCTGCTTCCAAGCGTTCAACAGCATCGCACCAGAAGATCAGCCAACGATGTGCCAGACGGAATAGAGGAGATCGGTCGGAGCAACAACCGCGGCACCAACATCCTCCACATCGCGCTGGACCGCAGCAGCCAGCGGCGGACGAGCCCAGAGAGGGAGATCTTCACCAAAGGGATCATCCCCCGTGAGCTCAACCACAGAGACGACAGTGATGACGACAGACTAGTGTTGATCATTGGCATCTTTGTCGGGCTGCTCCTCACTGTGCTCCTCATCATCGCCGTGGTGTTACTGGTCCGGTCCAAGCGAGAGAACAAAGACGCACCCAAGAGCTCCAGCAGCGCAGAGCCCATGATGACACAAGCCAAGCTCAGCGACAGCTCAGAGGTCTAACAAACAGACTGATGATTGAGAGTTTTAGTTAATATTTTTGTTTTGCAAGTGCCTCACATTTAGATAGAAAGATTGAAGATTGTGTGTGAAGCAACACAAACTACAAGAGCTTTGATTCTGTTCAGAAATCTACTTGAAATACTGCGTCACTTCCATGGCCGGGGAGTGGGGACGGACTTTGTTAGCAGCTGTTTCAAGGCACTACTCACTTATTGATTTGCTTTTGATGCCATTTGATCCAAAAAAAGGTGTTATTACGTTTCCAAAGGTGCTACGGGAGATGCCTCTCAACTTGAACGGCATTTGGTGTTTCACTGAGTAGGTCAAGAGAAGGTGGATATGTCGCATACTGTAGTAGTTGTTAACAACAGGCTTTGTATGTTTGATTTGCTGCATCGAGACACTGTCCATAGTTGCTTACACTGTCTGTTCTTATAGAGAATGGTTTGTCCTTATAGATTCAGTGCGTGCCTAAGAAATCACAGTTTTGAGGTTTTATGATGTATGTTATGTTACAGTATGTTTTGTCCCGTGTGATCAGTAAGACATCCACTCAAGTGAAAACAATATTTTTTCACGTTGTTTTCTTGTGCTCATGTTTTTGCATGCATTTATTTTTGTATTTTAAGACTTTTTGAAACTGTAAAAAAAAAAAAATGCTGATTTGAATGGAATTGTGCGTCTGATCTACTGTATTTCCACCAGTTTGTGTTTTACAGCGTATCCCATGAAAAACAGTATTTATCAATGGCCAATCATTATTGTTAAATCCCCCCTAATATGTAGTTGTTGAAACACTGTATGATTTCAAGACCTTATAATTGACACTATCAAATAATAGAAGTGAAACTGTTAGTCTGTAGTATTGAATTGACTTTCAAGACAGCTGGTCTGCAATGTACAGTGTACTATAGTAGCGGTTCCAGAGCCACTATTTCCAACAGAAACTATTTTCACTCTTGTCACAACAGGTATGCTAAATTTGTAAGTGTACACTACTGTAGCTTAGTAGAGATAGCTGGGACTCTAAATCCTTCTCACAACAGGGCTATGTGTTGACTGTGCTGTTCATTTTTCTTTTTTTTTTAAACCTTGAAATATGGTCTAATACGTTTAGCAGATTTCACTTAAAGGGAATATTATGCTTTACGCTCAATCAACATCATTACTGTCAGAACGGCTGTCCTCTCCCTCATTTATTAGTTTGAAATGTGTTTATTTATTTTTCAGTGCTTGTTATTTAGTACCGACACAAATCTATATCATTTCATCTCCCTTTTTCATTTTGAACCTTTGAACCTATTCAAATTTCTCAAACTGTATAACTTGTTTGTTATTGGGATTTCAATATACAATACACATCTACAGGTTATGTGCCATGTTATTAGAATATTGTGCACATAGGATAAACGTCATACAAGCTTTCCATGTATCAGTGTTGTTGGTTTGTTTTTGTTCCAGATCCAGGCACAGGATTGCCAAAAATTACCTCATATATCGTATGATAGACACTAAATTCATAGTCACTACTTTATAAATGGTTTATTTGCAATTTTATTTTTGAAATTGAAAACAATTCTATGCAACCTGTGATATCATACCTTCATGAAATGTTTACCCCAAGTATGATTTTTTCTTTTCAGTGCACAATTTTGCTTGCTTATCTAGGTTTGACACTGTATCAATGTACTGTGGTTCCTTTATTCCACTCTAATAATTTGAGTGCATTCTGAGCTTTTTTTATGCACATGTATGTATGTATATACATATGTATTACCTATAAATATACCATTTGGATGTTTTGGGAATGGTTACTGTTAAAACAAAATGCATACTGTATGTGCTGTAAGTATTTGTAACATAGACCAGAAGCACAGCGTGGTCTGCAAATAAATAATTTTTCAAGAAAGTATGTTTTTTTTTTTTGATGAAACATGTTTTAGCTTGAAGATGAGAGGGAATGTCTTTGAACAAAGATATTCTTACTGGTCACCAACCTTCTCATTAAAGAAGACCTTTCCTTTAGTGTGTTATGTGCAAGTTACAAAGTCCAAAGTCCATGCCAAAGGGAGTTACTCTCCCCCACAGAAACTCTGCTCCTGAACTGCCTGAAACGCCTTGCTAGAAGTCCCGCATTTTCTTCAGTAACGTGGTGATGTCACAAAGTAACACATTTGCATAACGGCTAGTTTGGTACGCCCTCAAACAAAGCTGCAGAGCTGGAGCGGAGTCCAAAAAGTTTGGCTCTGCTGGCCAATCACAACAGTAGGCCAGCTGACCAATCGGAGCAGACTGGGCTTTTCAGGAGGGGCGGGGCAGGAGCTCAAACAGAGTGTTTCAGAAAGAGGGTGAAAAGAGGTGCAGCAGCATAGCCAGTATGAGAAAAGCAAAGTGTTTTTTGAACATTAAAGCATGTACACATGTTCTACTAGAAACCCAAAATACAAGTATGCACTTAAAAATAAGCACAATAGGTCCTCTTTAAATAGTTTGACTACAAATGCTCAAAATGACATGCAACCATTGCCATACCTGTATATACATTTATAAATATACCTAGTGATCCAGTTGAGCATCAGTCCTTTTTTGTCCAAATGCAATTTATAGGCACTTCTGAGAAGAGAGATACAAGGCCATAAATACTTTTACACTAAGCTACAAAAAACTATTCAGAGGTAGCTCTCATTATTAATTTCAGGATTATGAAATTTGTGCTCACTGTAAATCAAGAAGTGGACCCACCCCTACAACCCTACTCAACTCATCATTTCCTTATTACCACCATTCAGAGAGGACTTATTATGCTTATTTTCAGGTGCATACTTGTATTTTTGGGTTCTACTTGAACATGTTTACATGCTTTAATGTTCAAAAAAACTTTATTTTTATTTATTTTATTTTCCACCCCCCGAAAAGCCCAGTCTGCTCTGATTGGCCAGCTGGCCCACTGTTGTGATTGGTCAGCCGAACCAAATTTTTCGGACTACGCGTTAGCTCCACTCTAACTAGTTTTGTTTAAGGGTGTTCCAAACTAGACGTTATACAAATGTGTTACGTGGTGACATCACCATGTTACAGAAGGAAAGGCAGGACTTCAAGCAAGGCGTTTCAGGCTGTTCAGGAGCAGGGTTTCTGCGGGGAGAGGAACTCCCTTTGGCTTGGACTTTGGGCTTTTTAACTTTGCCGACCTTTTACATGCACAAAAAACTATATATTATAACACTCTAAAGGAAAGGGAAAAAGCACAAAAGCATAATAGGTCCCCTTTAAGTTTAATGTGTAAATTTAGACAGAGATCCAATCCCCTCAGTGGAAGTCAAGCATAATGAGAAGCACATATACAACAGCTCAGTAAACCATGTGCTTTTATTACCAGTGCATATTCATAGAGAAAACAAAATGTGTATTGGTGTGACACAGCTGCGTAGGGTAAAATGCTTCAGATACATCTGTAAAAGGTGAGCCTTTAACTCTTTATAGATGTCTGGGCTCCTGTTTGGCAACAAGTCAAACAGCAGATCAGGTGCATGAAGAACAGCAGCTTCCTGGTTGACTAAACTGGTGAAATGGGGTCATATCCTGTAGGTGGAAAATCTCTGCACTAGTAGAGGGTGAATGTTGGTGTTTGGGTGTTTAGCACAGTGCTGTTGGTAATTCTGTCAGACCAGGAAGTTGCCTTCTTCCTGCACCTGGTCTCTCTTCTGCTGTGGCACCAGGTTTTCTTATGACACAGAATGAACACTAGGGGGAGCAAGAGCAGCAACAGCTCTACTGGTACAGGTTTTTCCTCAGGCTTGGTCATCTAACAGCGTTTTGTTAGATACTGTAGTTTATAACAGTATCGTAGGCGAGTGTGTTCTAAAGCGTGGATGAGTTTGCTGGCAAATGTCATCTAATAAACTAGCATTTTGTAACTGTTCCCTATGTGGAAGCCAAAAAACAAAAACAAAACACTGTAAAACAGAATTCATATTCCATCCCGAGCATGTTTGTGGTCTTGGATCCAGACTACATTAATTCTGCACAAATTTACAGTTTTCTCACAAAGCTCCCAATGTCTCCCTCAAAAGCTGACGCTATCAAAAGAAATAAAACAAATATTTAAAGTAGTTCCATTGACATGCTGATCTAATTTGGATGGATTTCCTGAGATATGCGTATTCTTTCTGGTTTGTAAATGTTAGCACTTCAATGAATAAAGCTCTTTAATTATTAAAGGCAAAACAACGATTCTATGAGCCCATATCTTTAGCCATTAATTCTGAACAGAGGAATCTTTTTGATGGCATCCCACTTGAAAACAAAGATGGGTTTATACAGTAGCTTTGAAAAAGAGCTGCTCATGTGCACAAACACTGATCAAAATTATCCAGATGTGGGGGGATACTGAATTCTGCTTTAAGGTGAAATTTCCCTTTAGGGGAAAGGGATAGAAGTGTGATGCTCTAAAGAAAAAAAGAAAGCACATCAATTTAGAAAAATAATTTGTAAATGCTGAGCTAGTGTATAAAATAAATTAAATTAGCTTTTTTTTTGTTTTTGTTCTTTTTCATTTTAAAACAACAGATATATTAACAAAATCGATTATTGTGCTGCTTACATTAGCAATAAATATGACACTCTTCTTCTTTTAGGCATGTGCTGGGTATGTTTTAAAAAGCACACTTTTTTAACAGCTGCCATACACACATGTTTAAAATCCTGGAATCCTTGACCGCTGCTCTCTGAATAGCCAAAAGGCTGTGTGTGTTTCAAAATCATAGCACATACATAACGGAGTGATCTAATATACACAATATACATTTATGTATATACAGTACATACAGCAAAATCAATGCACAGATGGTGGTGACATTTTTATGTGAGATTATTTAACATTTCGTTGCTGGAGAAGCGTATAGCGCTGTTCATTTCACTGTAAGCATTAACTAGTTGATGAGAAAAGCAATCGGTGGGTACACTGTGTTGTTGCCTAGGCATTAAGATCAAATAAAACTTCATGCAATTGGACAAGTTATGGCTCATTAAATACTTCAATCTATATCCTACCCTGTCCAGTCTCACAGAAAGTGTGGTTTAATAATACCATTAACAGCGTACAACATGTTTTTGCACATTCTCTAAAACCAGTCCATAGCTTGTCCCAGGGATGCTACATTATCCAACTTTAAAAAAAACAACCTTCAATACACATCATAAGGAGGGTAAACTCAGGATCAGACACTTAATTATATCAGCTGATGTGCACATCAAAAGGCTGTATTGGAAAGGTCATTGCACCCTGTGGAATACATTGGTTGTGTCGTTGTCAGTGCTCGCAATGGTGATGGTGGCTGTCTCAGGTCTCTACTGCAGGTAGCGGTAGACCTTGAAGCAGTGGTTCCCAGAGTCCGCCACCGCCACATGACCATCAGACGTGAGGGCCAGGCCCTGGGGGCCGTAAAGGGGGTCCGCTGATGTGTTGATGTATGACAGGAAGGACCCTGAGCTGTCGAACACCTGGTTGGTCACACAGCACAGAGGAAAAGGTAAGTGATCATCCGTCTATCCATTATCTGTAACCGCTTATCCAATTCAGGGTCGGGGGGTGGGGGGTGGTGGGGCTGGAGCCGATCCCAGCTGACATTGGGGCGAAGGCGTGGTACACCCTGAACAGATTGCCAGACTATCACAGGGCTGATATATAGAGATGGACAACCATTCACGCTCACAATCACACCTACAGGCAATTTAGAGTCACCAATTGACCTGCATGTCTTTGGACTGTTGGAGGTAGCCGGAGAACCCGGAGAAAACCCACGCTGACACAGGGAGAACATGCAAATTCCACACAGAAGGGCCCCAAGCCAGATTCAAACCTCAGACCCTCTCGCTGAGAGGCGACAGTGCTAACCACTGCACCACTTTACCACCGTTAAGTGATCATATACTGACAAGTTTGCTCTCTGCATTAAATGAGATGTAGATTTCTCAAGCTCACCTGGATCCGACTGTTGCCCCAGTCAGCAACGATGATATTTCCATTGGCATCCACGGCCACGCCCGTTGGAGCATTGAACTGGCCGTTCCCCTCTCCATGGGAGCCAAATTTAAACAGGAACTCCCCATCTGCATTGTACACCTGCAGGAGAGATTAAACAGGAAAGAGAAGGGGGAAATGACGCTCTGCTGTCACACATAACACAAACATGTTACGGAAAATAGGATAAAAAGCATATTGCTAAAATGATCTCAGGCAACACAGCCAGTCAGGCACAACAGCATAAAATCAGTTATTTTCTTATTTTTTTTTACAGTTTCTAATGTTTATGTTTGATTGATTCGCAATGTAAGTTTACTGCAATACAAAATGTACACGCATACTTGCAACAAGCCATACCTTGACTGAATGGTTATGAAAGTCTGTCACCACAATTTCATTTTTGTTATTCACGGCCACAAAGTGAGGACCTGGAAGCAGCAGAGGAGACAGAGAGGGAAAGAGAGGAAAGATGAGTCCTCCACTGCTGTACAACATACGAGAGAGGAAGTTCCACACTATTTTTGGACTACAGGACACACAGGACACACTGAGTTGACGTGGGACAACAACACGTGAGACGAGACAGAGCTGATGCAGCAACATGTAAAAAGAACATTCTCTTAGTTCACATTCACGGTGAATTCATTACTTACTGAAAACAGGGCCAGATTTACTAAGCTTTTGTTCCAGTGCAATGTTTGCACCACTTTTTTCTAAAAGAAAAGAAAAGGTCCATGTGAGAAATTAAATGGAAAGAACGGGTGAGTTCCAACGGAAATACTGCTGTCGGTGCAACAACGAGGGATTCCAGTAATGCGAGCAAATCCTATTAACAGACGTTTTTGTTCTCCTGAGTGAGAGGCAAAGACAGGAAGACATGCATTAGTGTGCATTAGGAACTTTTGCCTCCTTACAGCTCTGTCTTGAACTATGATGATCAGGCGCATGTTCACAGTATAAGATTATCAATGCAATAATAAAGAATCATTATGTCTATGACTAAACAAGCAGCTATACATGCTTACACCAGCTGGACTCTAAAATAAAGGGTGCAGAGAAACATGCTGATCACTTAATAAATGAGATTTGTTCAAATCAACATTCCTGTAAAGTATGAAACACAAATGAAATCCGTAAATCTGGCCCAACCACATGCCGTGAGACGGGAAGCATCATCACTTTCCTGTAAGAGACATCATTAATGAAATGATGGTACGAAGTATTGCACAGTACCTGCAAAGTGTCTGTCTGATGTTCCTCTGGCTCCGAACTTCGTCACCAGCTTCCCATTTGATTGGAAGATAAAGACACAGCAGGCCTTATTATCCACCGTGATGATATGTCCATTCTTATCCACAGCCACACCTTTGGGTCCCATCAGTCTTCCAGCACCGATCTTGCTCTGTGACAACCAGAAGGACACTTTAGTCATTCGGTGGAACATTTTGAAATTTGTGCAGTGGAAAACATTTCTCTCGGCTGAGACCGTTCACCTTGAACTTTCCGTCCGAGGAGAAGATGCTAATCCACCTGTTGTCGTAATCGGCTACGATTATATCGCCGTTCACGTCCACTGTGACCCCCGTGGGGCGCTGCAGCTGCCCCGGTGAACGACCTCTGACCCCAAACCTCATCTTAAACTGGCCATCATTTGAGAATACCTAGAAAAAAAAGAGCATTCACTTCAACCCAAACAATGAACTAATTCATTAGATCTTTTATTTCAGCTCAAGCGAATGACACTGACCTGTATACACTGGTTGTTGCTGTCTGCCACCACAATCCGTCCATTACTGGAGGTGGAGATGCCTTGTAGGTTAGTGAATTCTCCTTTATCTCGCCCTCTTGTTCCTGTCATATCAAAAAGGGATCAGACTGCTTCAGCACTATGCATTTGTAAAAATAATGTATAAATCAGTTCTGCTGTACTTTGCTTTTCGAAAAGAGTGCTACAGAAATGAGTCCCAAAACCCAGAAATGAAGCGGTTGCTAACAAGTGACTAAATGAGACAACTAAAAGTCATCATGACGACTCGTCCGCCTTTAAAGCCTCGTTGTGTATACTAGCGCTCATGCGATCATGGTGTAGTTCGTTTATGGCCTAGTGTTAGCTTTTTACTTCTGCCAATCGCATTTACGCGGTTTAAGTGGTGTTAATTTAAGAATAATTAATAGATCATTTTACGGAACAAAACGTGTAAGTATCATACAAGTGTGTTTGACACAGAGCTTATTTTCTGCAATAATGCAAAACCCAATGGAAAATTGGCTTTTTCTCGAGGGAACCCTGGTTGGCCTTCAAAAATATGTCATCCCTGGAACACTCTATATGTCTTACAGACAGAGGAAACAATTGTGTGCCAAAAAGAGGTCTAGAGCTGAATAATCTGCATCACCAGGTACTCAAATTATCCAGAGATATGACTCAGTGTGTGCTCTAGAGAAAAACATCGCACAGCTCAGTCAGCAGTGACCATAATTAACAGCAGATCTAGCCGGTTATTCACCCACCCACTCTGTAGATCAGCTCATCCTCTATTGGGTTTTCCTTCTTCTTGGTGGTGCTGTACATGCTGGAGGGTCTGCGCACCGCCTTCTGTCGAACATGACCTCCTCCTCCACTCGGAGACTTCACTCTTCTCTTCACGTCGTCCGGCGACTGCAGGACATCTGACGGCTTGACGGCACGCAGGCGGTACGGACTCCCCCTCACAGGCTGTTCGTACAGCAGCAAAGAGAAGGTGTACTCTCCCTCCGAGCGGATGGTGTATCCGACCTCGTAGGTGCCGTTCTTGTTGTCCGCCACCTCGGCTTCAGTGCACGCTCCGTCTGCAGCGATAATCTTCGCCCTCAGAACAGCATTACCAGTCTTCACTAGGTCTCCATCCTTGTCTTTAGTGGTGACTGTGACAGTAGTGTGCTGGCCGACCAGTGCATGGCGCAGGCCTTCACCGGTGGCGACGCTAGTGTGGCCTACAGTCCCTGTTGTGATCAGGACTCCCAGGTTCTGAATGGAGCGTCTCAGTCCATCAGTCTCCACCTGGCATTCCAGATGTCCATTTTCGTGGGGCTGCTCGGGGAAGGTGTGTCGCGCCAGGGCACTGACCCGCTCTCCCATCTGCTTCTGGACCAACAGGACCTCAGTGGCGCTGCCGTGGTTCAGGGCCTGCTCTGTGAAGTTGCAGCTGCTCTGAATGTTCTCTTTGCCCTGAAGCAAAGAGGTCAGCTGGGCTTGAAGCACCTAAGAATGTCCAAAGACACAGAGGCAGACTGTCAGCGGCGCTTGTACTAAAATGTGGAAAATTACAAAAAAACACACCAGAACGACCTCAGACCTTCTGCTTAGTGCTGCAGATGTTTTCCACCTCAGTAATGAGAGCAGTCTTGCGCTGGTGTAAGGCCTTCTCCAGCTCGTCGAAAGTATTACTGATCTCAGTCACCGCGTCATTTTTCCGCTCTGTGAGCTGCTTGGAGATCTCATTCACAAGCTCGATGGCGGCCGTCAGCTGAGGTAGTCTGCCAGGAGAAAGCAACGAAGATGAACACGGGCTACGACTTTCATATTAGCATTCTTTATACTTCCAGGATCTTCCAAATGCAATCACATACTTCATTATGGATCAAAGCACGTACCTGTTGCGCACAGCATCCAGCTGATTTTTTAGCGCTGACTTATGCTGTTCCAGCACATCCCTCAGAGGAACTGTCACATGTTCCCTGTGTTCTCCCTCTGTACACTCCAGACACATGGCTGTTTCACATGACTCGCAGTAAAACTCCATCACCTGCAGATGGTGCAGTGGAGCACAACACAACTGAACATCACATATTTCTGTGGGTAAATTTGCTTCCAAGTTCAAACACATATATATGTATAAAATTGTTTTATTTCAGATGAGATCTTGTAACAGCGCACAGTGTTGTCATGAACTTATGGTAGATCTCTGATCGATCTGACCTACTATACACCCTCGGGCCTTTGGTTTGAGCTTACCTTGCCCTCGTGGTTGGGGCAAGAGAGGGGCTGACAGGCTGTAGCTGCGCTGGCTGACTCCAGAACATTACAGGCCTCGGGTCGGCTGCACTCGGGGTCCCGCTGTAACACCTCCATTAGGTTTGTAATGAAGAAGTTGTTCTGCAGGGCTGCCACACCCTTCTCTGGCAAGATGGAGGTCTGTCTGCATACTGGACAGGACAGAGTCAAAGACTGGGGAGGGATGTAGTTCTGTAGACATCTACGGAGACACAGGATGTTAAAGGCATTAATTAGAGGATTGAAGCACCAATTCCAGGATCAACATGGTGTTAAAATGCAAAACTTTTTTTTTTTCTTGCTTTGAAGACAGTAAGATTCTGGTCCTTACAGTTTTTGGCTGGGCACAACAGAGAGCACCCAATTATTTAAATAACTGTACTATCTGTCCCATGTGGGAGCAACAGAGCTGTGGAAATCAATGCCTGCTGCCAACATTGCAGTGCCATAAAGAATGCTGTCTGTTTTATTGTGGCTGAGCTGAGTGGTTGGTGCCTTACAGCTGATGTAAGTGGCGTGATTTTGGGCCATTACACATTATTTTGGAATTTCTTTAAACATCCCTTTAATGCATCCCACTTAAAAAACAAAATGTAGGCAGAGGGAATACAAAAAACATTATGCACTAAACTATTTATATGTCTTTACTTATGTGCTCATTTTCTGAATTAAGCATAATATCGAACATACATCTCGTTAAAAACGGTCTCATCTTTGAATTTTGCTTTAAAATGTTTTATGGCTCTTTAATTGTCTCCCATTGTTTTACTGTTTCTCTTTCTACTACCACGTTAATCTTATGGTGTGATTTAACTTTGTACTGCATTGTATGAAAGGCGCTGTACAAATAAAGTGTGATTGATTGGTTCAGAGCTTACTTCTCGCAGAAGGTGTGCAGGCAGGGCAGGACCTTGGGGTTGTGATAATGATCCAAACAAATGCTGCAGACCAGGAACTGCTTGTCTATCTGCCGGACCACGGGGCTGGTGCTGCCGGTCTCACGCTTAGCCATGGTGACGGACATTCAAAGGGAACACGGGGACCGCTTAACCTGCACACACACACAGGGTGGAAGGAACAGGAGAAAGGTCACGGAAGTTTCGAGGAAACGTTCAGACAGGGTGAGGAGGGCGTATTCTCTTACCCTCAGCATGAGCAGAGGAAGAAATGAGTCATGGTGCAGTTAATATAACAAAACCTCATCCAAATCCTGTATCTGCTGGCATTCCATGCACTCCCTCCCTTATTAAACTGTGTCAGTAGGATGAGCTTCTTCTCTCATAAACACGCATAGCCAGAGGTTGTTTGACTTTACAAATGAAAACCCTAATAAGCTAATGCAGTGGAGGAAAAATTAATAGATGTGATGAACACCGCGGGGCAGAACTCTCAGCTGTGACAAACTATGCAGTCTAGGAGCCAACATGTCTGTGTTTACAGTGGTGTTAGAAGTGTAATATATGTGTATATATACATATGATGACAACAAAAATGCTTAAATGCATCTTGTGTAGGGCTGTCAAAGTTAACGCAATAGTAACGCGTTAACACAAATTTGTTTGAACGCCACTAATTTCTTTAACGCAACTTGCAACAATTTTTAGGTTGTAGCGAGCTCAGTTTAAAAGCTAGAGTGAAGATACTCGCATCATATGAAACTAGAAAACCTGAGGAATCTATCGGTACCAACTATGTCATACTAGCTTGTCGCGAAGGAAAAACTGGCATGGTCATTTTCAAAAGGGTCCCTTGACCTCTGACCTCAAGATATGTAAATGTAAATGGGTTCTATGGGTACCCACGAGTCTCCCCTTTACAGACATGCCCACTTTATGATAATCACATGCAGTTTGGGGCAAGTCATAGTCAAGTCAGCACACTGACACACTGACAGCTGTTGTTGCCTGTTGGGCTGCAGTTTGCCATGTTATGATATGAGCATATTTTTTATACTAAATGCAGTACCTGTGAGGGTTTCTGGACAATATTTGTCATTGTTTTGTGTTGTTAATTGATTTCCAATAATAAATATATACATACATTTTCATAAATCAAGCATATTTACCCACTCCCATGTTGATAAGATTATTAAATACTTGCCAAATCTCCTTTTAAGGTACATTTTGACCAGATAAAAAAAATGTGTGATTAATCACAATTAACAGCCCTAATCTCGTGTGATTCCTGTGAACATTTTACCATACACATTGTCCTCTGTTTTATTGTTTAACATGTGTTGAATTCCAGATGATGACTGGATGCCTGCTGGCTCTCTGTTCAGATGGTTGCTGCTGTTACATGAAATTTTATCACTGGGTCAAGCACAGATTATCTTAGTGTGCCAATGACATGTTGTACATCTGTCATATTGCACATAAGCACATAAAGGATTACATGAACACCAAAAACACAGACACACTGCTTTAATGTGACCAATAAGCAGTGCTCATAAAACAGCATCAATTTGTATTTCATGTAACATTCCAACCATTGGTCTTTCTAGTTTTCCCCCAATTCAGCTGTATACAATCAGAAACTATTAAGCCCTCTGTTGAAGGTTTTCCCCCCCAGACCTCCTCTGTCTTCTGAGACACCTTTTTATCAGGGAACTGAGAGACAACATTGTAGAGAGCATGTCTTTAGGCGCTGGCTCTTTGTGGTTTTCACTTCATTTCAGATGATGCGCTTGTTTTCACTAACCACGTCTGTCACGTAACATCCTCTTGTAACCTTGAGAGCGCATTGTGCCTCTTGAATGAAAGCTCTCCAGCCACTTCATCTCAATTTCATTACAGGTAGATGGAATTTAAAAGGGGAGTAATAAAAATTCAAGGATTGACGTCCGACAAATTGTGTGTGGCATCGGTGGCATGAAGAGCTCTGAAAGGTTGAATTACAGGTTCAGACAAAAAGCAAATAAATCCAATAGTAAATGTCAATGCCTGAAAACTAGAATGCATTGGTCTGTAGAAACTGCGGATGTTATGTGGGCTGTCTGAGAAACTACTAGGCCTACACACAGGTGGTTTGCCCTTTTTTTTGTTTTTATTTTCCTTCTATTTTTTTTTTGTAACATCATAAAGCAACATCCTGCCTGATAATGTTCTTATGATGTATTCAAGGTTCATTTAACGTATAGTCATAAATGTTCAGTTACTTCATAAACACTAGAGAACATCCAGTTGGCTGAGTGAGATATGGCTGATTTAATGGCTAGCAGCACACATGCTGCTGGAAGCTATACCCTCTTCTGCAGCACACTGTGTCAATCTCACTTTGGAAAAGAATATAAATATCCACTGAAAACCACTTCATGAACAAAGCATATATGAACTAGGAGATATTTATATGAAAAGGTGAACTCTGCTTAGTTTACATTCAGATATATAGCTTAAAATAGACCACAAATACGTGATGATATGCATGAAGTTGTAGTGCTAAAGCAATCAATGTGAGCCTGAGAGTAGTGGAAGGCAAACACTCAATCTGTACATTTCACAACCACCATGTTTGACTTGATTCCACCGCAAATAAACAAACCTAAAACGAGAACAGATCTTTGTCCCAGAAACAGTCTTGTGGATCAGAATGTAATGCTTTGTCAGTAACTGTGAAACATCAAGGCACCGTTACTGATGATATAGTTCATTTCTGAGTTTCATGTATCTGAGAGAGGAATCAAGCAAACCAAAACTTGATCATATGGATAAGATTTTGGATAAGTTAAGTTTATTGTAATTCAACGCACCACAAGGACACAGGAAACCTAAAATCTGTGTGCTTTTTATATAATAATGGATCCACTGAACTGAGAATGATTCATTATTAACTGTAATGCTGCATAACTTCAATTGTTAAAGGGGACATATCATGAAAAACTCACCTTTTTAGTGTTTGTGTACATACATTTGGGTATCTGGAGTGCATACCAACCCACAAACTGTGGAATAAGACTGTCAGTTTTTTTGTGGCCATCCAGATGTGACTCCCCTTCCTATGTCACATGCAGGCTCATTCGAATATATCGCCCACGGCTCGAGAACTACCTTTGTGAAGGTGCGCCATCTTTTTCTTACAAGCCATTCAGAGCAGACTTTACTTTTTTGGGAGGGGGTTCCAGAAGAAACCCAAAATACAAGTACATATAAACCTGAAAATGAGCGTAATATGTCCCCTTTAAATCCCAGTTAAGAGCCATGATCTAGATCTAATTAATACTAAGAAAATACACACAAACCTTTCCTTAGAAGGTAATGTCAACCCAACCATCACCTCTTCATGCGTCACAGCCCTCCAGTATGACTGTGCGACTTTTCAGCCTCGCCTCGTCTTTCATCCACTGTTCCAACAGCGAGGTCTGTAATTTGTCCTTTGAGGTTGCATCTACACAACTGCTCTCTCAGTCTGACTTGGGATAAAAGCTAATCAGGCCTGCACTTCACCTAGCACCGGGAGCTAAAGCTCCCCACACACTCTGCCTTTCTGCCTTGACAAATATAGCTAGGCCCCTTTTCTTTGAGAGCAAGGAGAAGGAAAGAGGAAGCTTTAAAACGCCACTCCCCAAATTCCTCCTAGTTCCTTCCCTTGACTCCCAGCTGGCTGAGTTCAGGCTCCACCTGTCTGTCTGTCTGTAGGGAGATGTGGGGGAAATTCACGGAGAATTTGCCTGTCTCACGTGAGCAAGCAGGCCTCAGAGGCAGCTGTCCCTCTGTGCAACACAGAGCAGCAAGCTCTAACAATGGCATTCCAGATCTGCTCACAGCTCACCACCCAACACATCTCTTCTCCTCCCCTCATCTCTTTTCCTTCTTTCTATTGTCCTCTCTTTTTTTCTCTTCTCTCAAAACCACATGAATGCACTCATAGCATCAGCAGGCCTGATCTCAACCACAGACGTCTTGCAGATGAGGATTTTCTGCTCCGTGCCAAGTGACTATGAGGCCTACTGACTGAGGAGCTCTGCCGAGCCCTTTCACTGTCCCACTCTGCCCCCCCCCATCCTCTCGTCTCCCATCAAAAGCCCTCCCCTTCCTGGACTGTCTTCCCTTCACATGGACTCTGAGTTGCAGCAGCTGAACGGTGACATCAGGAGGAAGCTTGAGGAGCCAAAGCCCTCAGGCTCCTCCCCTCTCGGCTGGCTAGCCTCTGCCTTTAGGGTTGCAACCCTCTCCCCCGCCTCCCCTTCCCTTCCCTTCCATTCCCTTCCCTTCCTCCCTCTCAGCAGCCCTCCTCGGCTCAGTTCCTCCCACTCGCCTCACCACAGAAAGAGGATCTTTCGTTAAAAACAGTCTCTCTCTGACAGCAGCTCTGGGTAGTTGTGCATTTGCTTAGAGAAAAGCTGAATAATGTGAGCTAAGAATGCATTAAATAATACACAGAAAAGACAAAAATAACATCAATTAAATTATTGCAGATTGTTAAATAGAACTTGTCTACTAAATATATGTCATACGTACTATAAATAGTATAGTATAGTAACATTTTCCTACTGATAAATCTAAAAGATAACAGAAATAATCCATCAGTTGAGAGATTAAAAATAGCTCTGATAGAAGTATTAGACGTACAGTATTAGTGACAGTAGACTAGAGACCTGAATCTGCAGTCTACTGTCATGTTTGAGGCAGCATGTGACTGGATCCTTTTCAAGGCTTTGTCACGGGAACTGCCTGATCAGCACTTCATACAGATGAGGTCAGTCAGTGTTGTCTCTCTGTGCTGTATCTGTCACAGTGGAACATGACGCCTGCAGAAAAATCCACCCAATGTGAATGTTGTTTGTAAATTCAGCTGTTTCCATCTCTTCCCACTCTCACCCTGCATTACATTACAGTTAAGTGGCTTAATGTCCTCCTGCGGGGTCAGGCCCTGTCTACCATCTGGATTACTGTGTCTCCCAGACTCTGATGACATCATCGTGCCCACTCAACTTAAATCTGAATTAAAGCAAACACCTCACATAAATTTACATAAACTTGGCCTGATACAATGCCAGTGAGGCAGTGGCAGGCTGTGATTGTCCATAGACCACCAGATTATAAGAAGGTATTTCACACTTGAGTTGTTTGTGTGTTAAACACCTTTATCCTGAAGACGGGGACGTCTCATTTAATTGGATTTCAGCAACATGAGCTCTCATTCAGAGCAAACATTGCTCTCAGCTTGGACTCCGTCTGCTGACCGAGGGCAGGTAGCCATGCCCTGCTCTTCACCTCTCCCGTAAAGTGCTGCTTGTTTTTGTAGTTGTGTACTTGGACTAGAGAGTTGATTTCTGCAAATTATCGCTCTAAGGCTTTTCTGTTCTCTATAATACAGAAATTAATGAGTCATGACTGCTAGAACAGTGCATTTCACTACTTTGTGAAGTGACATAAATAAAAGAAAGACATCTTTTGCCTTGTGAGTAATGGATGGAATGAGTGATGTCATCTTTTGTGGATGAGATAACGTCTCACTTAGAATCACCCAAAAAGTCTCAGACTCAATGATGATCATCCTCGCTCATCCACAGGTTTTTTTTTTTTTAAGATTATCTTTTTGGGCAATTTTATTAATTTATGATTTTATCATTCGATAGTGATATTGGAGAGAGACTGGAAATGTGGGAAAAGAGAGTAGGGGAATGATTTGCAGCAAACAGTCCGGCCAACCAGGAATTGAACTGTTGACTTGCTGCTCAGAGTATTTGTGCCCATGAGGTACGGGCCTAACCACTCCGTTATTGAGTTGCCCCCACCCACGTTTTTGTAATTATTTCTGAGACTTATTACAAAAGATTCTGTAAAAAGACCCTACAGGATATTACCTCTTGGGTAAGTAGGGCTACTCCCAAAGTATGATGCAGAAAACAATTGAATATTCATTTAAACATGTATTGTCTTTAAAGCTGAAGTAGGCGAGATTGGAGCAAATATGATTAAAAAAAAATATTTTTATAAAACCGCCGCTATATCCTGACAGTAGTACATGAAACAGGTAACCTGAAAAAAATCATGTGCCTCTGTGTCCTCCGGTGTCCTCCGGTGCTCCTAACGGCATCTCCAAGATTTCACAGACCGGAGGAAAACAAGCAGTAAGAGCTGATCTGAGGTCCGCTGTCCATCTGTTGTCTACGAGAGCCGGCTGGCAATCACTCGCGGTCACCAAACGGTCAAACTAGGCCGCGCTGATCAAATATGAATCAATATTATGTTACGTTAATAGCTATTTCTCTCCTAAAATGTTTTCAGAATCATCTTGTAGTGCAAAATAGATCCAAAGGATAAAATCCACTTGTTGTTTTTTTAACCTTTTGGTAGAAAATAGTTCCTGATAAAAACTGTTCACAGCTACATTTGTAGATTATCTTGACTGTGTGGGACAGGTTTCTATACAGAAATGTTGCTATTAAGTTATTTTTCTATACTTTCTGTGCTACAAATCAAATTCCATTCACTCGGTGGCAAAGATCTTGAAGACTTAGCTGATAAAGAAAAATGGTCTACTTGGCTTGATATTACGGATGGGTACGATCACACTGATCATTGAAATCATTATTCTAATATCAATATGGATATTTTATGGTATCTCTACATTAGAGCTGCAACAATTAATTGATTAGTTAGTCGATTAATTAATAGATTAGTTAGTAAATTAATCACCAACTTTTTGGATAATCAATTATTTGGTTTGAGTAATTATTTTTTTTAAAGTCAAAATTCTCAGATTTCAGCTTCAAATGTGAATATTTTCAGGTTTCTTTACTCCACTATGACAATAAACTGAATAACTTTGATTTGTGGACAAAACAAAACATTTGGAGGACGACATTTTATAGACCAAACAACTATTCGATTAATCAAGAAAATAACTGACGGATTAATTGACAATGAAAATAATAGTTAGTTGCAGCCCTAATCTACATATCATGATACAGCAAATGCATGCAAAATCACATATAAATAATTAAACTGATGTTCAAAGCAATCAACTGTGTTCCACTGTTGTGCTCAATCATGCGCATGTCCATTACAATCACATCACTGTGATACAATTCCCCTGAAAGCTGATAACCCAAACTGTGACTACTCAGGATTCCAGGATGTTTGCACTTCAAGGGCCATAAAACGCATTTCCCCTTTCCTTCCTCTTCCCCTGTTTGAGTAAGAGGCGAGCACCTTTTCTTCTAACTGCAGCCAGTATTTTAAGTCTGTGTTGCGCTATCATCAGTTTACTATACTTTTTGTACCTGTGTTGCACCATTATTTGTAATGATTCCTCTGTAATGTCTGCTGTATGTGTCACAGCAGAGAGGACTTCAAACTAAGAGACTTCAGACTACAAACTTTTCCAACCGTTTATTTCAGCCGTCAGCTGTGTGCTGGACCGGTAAACATGGGTTAAAGTCTCAGTGACCTGAAGTAGGAAGTGTTGGCCCTGGATGATGTGCCGTCCAGATTGTGTTTAAATATAGACTGCAGTTTATGTTTCCATCCACATCTGTTGTGTCCCTGCGCATGTGTCATCGAGCAGTGATTGTTCCTTCCTACACTCAGCCTGAGCAGAACCAGCCTAGATCTAATTTAAAAATGAACACCCCGTTACTGTTTTTGATTCATTTTGTTTTGATGCAGTTGTAAGGGAGCATGTGGATTGTAATGAATCAATACGTGTTTGACTGAGAGAGAAAAGAAGAAGAGAGTAAACATGAGAAAGACAATTATGTACCAGAGATTTTAAATGAGCTTTACCACAGGGACGCATTCATATCCTTAAATTATATTTCTAAATAGCCCTGTGAATTTTGCTTTTTTTGGGTTTCCCATGCGTAGTCAATCAATACGCAAATAGGAAACTTGTGATCATTATATAAATTTGCAGCGATATCTGATGGAATGTAATCCAGGCACAGGTCAAGCATGACTGATTGCATTGTCCCGTTTGTACAAGCAATAACAATCCAAAGAAGCCTTGCACTGTTTAGAACAACAAGGCCGATGTAAACCTGAGACCGAGACATCCAGAGAATCAGATTTCTGACAGCACATTTCTGTGTTTTGGTGGAGAGTGTTAAGGGGCTGTTTGTGGGGCCAGCGAGGATGCCTGGCTGGCTCTATGATGACTCATCAATCATTATTCACCCAACACAGAAACCGCTACTCCTCAAACTAACAAGCTCCCCTCACACTTCACCGCATCTGATGAAGGAGTCTGTCTCAATGCATCAGTTCCTGTCATAGCAGCGGACGCTGGGTTTCACATAATGAAAGAAAAACAGTGTGTGGACATAATGTATAAGAGAACAGACTCAACACAAGACTCAACTATTTGAGTTTGTTTCATGGAGCTCATCTTATCAACAACTGGGCTCAGTGTTTGAATCGATATTTCATGCAGTCTGAGTGCATACAGTAGGAAGACATAAATATATGATAGATGCCTGGCCAAAGGTTGCTGACCAAGTAACAATGAAAATTATGGAAATTGACCCTAATTGTAAAGTGCAATTAGATAATTCAAACGACTGACATTGTAGCTATCTTTCACATGCCTTTGTCTGCTGACGTTAGATTGATAAGATCTGACAACAAGATGAGAAAAAGTGACCACATCATGTCAAGTACAGTAATCAGCAGATTTTTTAATCAACACTGACACGAAAAGGGAGTCAGGAGACATTTGTGTCTCTCCCAGTGAGCCCACTATCACAAAAGGCTGGCAGAAGACAATGCGGCATGCAGGCAGCGTGTCGGCAGGCACAACATGCACTGCAGATTTTAGAAAAGGTCGATCAGCCTGCTGCGACCCTCATCCACCTGCAGTAAGAGCTACAGAGTGACTCGTACTCAAATGGTCACATAATGTCTTGTACGTGTTAAATACACTGGCGATGTTTTGCTTGATGATTTGATTACCGATGGCCACTGTGCACTATGAAGAATTCGTGGTGTTGCAACTTGTAAACAAAATGTATAAGACTTGACAACATGACAAGTGAATGTTCAGAATGAGCCATGAACTGGGTGTGATTTTGGCTTGTTGAGCAACACAAATGTTTTGTGTAATGAAATGTACTGTATCAGTGCTGAATGTTCTCTACTAAGCAACTGCATCAAAATAAAGAAACAACATTCTAGGTGGGAATTGAAACATTTAAATAACAGATTTGTGCTGCGTTGTGTTTACTTTAATTGACTCAGTAGTCAAGCCTTCATTCTGCTGTAACATGTTTGACGGGGTAAACGTTAACCATTAAAAAATTGCTGTAATTTTGTCACTCCTGGAGGCACTGCATCATCTCAGTTTGTCTTTATATGCTGCCAAATACTCAGAGATGTTTAAACTACATAGTCCTCTAAAAGTAAGGATGGCATTTTAGTTTAATTGCTGACGTTTTAAAGATGAAACCCTGTACATCTTTTTGCAATTATGGTTGAGCTTTTTTCCCCCTCAAATAACTGATGTAAAGCTTAGATAATATATATATATATTAATAATATATATAATATTGCTCATAAAGTCTCATCTAATATTCATGATGCACATTATATAATCTCTGATGTGAGGACATCCTTCTTCATAAGGTTATGTTTTACTTGTAATGCCTCAACCAGTGAAAGTGCTGACTTTAAAGAAAATGGTCTAAACAAGCAGTTCAGGAAAATCTATCTTGAAGGAGGGCAAACTACACATTCTAACGATCGGCTTTGATCAATCTGAAGTGTAGACCGACATACATACAGAGTAATGAGCAGCATGCAATCAGTTTTAGTCAATTTGCATAGTCTGAAAATGAGACATTAATCTTAATTGAGAAAGTGATTTAAAATGGAAGTAGTTATCAAATTACCAAATTTACTACAAGTATAGGATGCTTTTATTGTGCGCAGCAAGTTCTTTTCTGTTATTTTTCTGTACTCTCATAGGCCAATACCAAAGTTATTGCACTGCAATATGGTTAATACCTACAGTTCAGTTCAGTCTTTATTGTCCTGCATGGGAAATTGAATTTGGCTCTCTACAGACCTTATGATGACAAGTAATAAAGGTTAAGAGAGCAATATAAAGATCCAAACTTCTGAACCATAGTATATCAGTTTAATGAGACAACAGATTTGAATTTTAAAAAGGACAAGTCAAGTAAATTATTTCAACTGATATTGAATTCATTGATATTTGGTTTGCACCATTTGATTTCAGTGCACAGGTTAAGAAAATATATCCAGTAAAAGTTACTGTCATAGGCCTCGTTTACATGAGTGCGATGTAACCTGGAGATTAGGTTATCAAAACAATGACTGTGAATGATCAGGGTCAAATTATCCTGATCTAGTCACTTCTATGCTACAGTTTGAACTCTGTTCCTAGCAGCCTACACTTGGTGATTAGTTCAAGATTTACAAAGATGTACTGAAACAATTCAGAGTATACAAACACGATCAACATAGCGTCCTTGTTTGTAACATATGCTGCTAGCCCTGCCTACCTGAAGAATACTGGACATAATCTGAGACTCCAAGCCCATTTATACAAACTGAATGTAACCCTGAAGTCCCGAGACAGACATGTAACCCCTGCTAAGTATCTGCCCTCAGGCACAGCATCCAGGGCCGTCTGCAACCTCCCCGTGACCCAGTGCTGGCAGCCAACAAGAGCCAAACATTTCCATCAGCTGCACTCATCAAGCCTCGGACTATTGAGACAGTTTTACGCAAAGATGAGCCAAATTCCAGAACAAAAGAACAATCACCACCGAACCATCTGCTCGCAGTCTAGGCCAGAGGTTTGAAAATGATGCATTGGCTGTTGCTGCAGTACAATGCAACACCAGGACTCACAGAATGACATAAGCAAACAATACGCTGATTCACATGTGGCTCACACAGCTTCCCAGCAATACACCCCATGAATATTCAGATCAGAAAACCCACCAAAGATCACTAATCCTCTAAACAAAAGAGCATGTATGGCTGATTCCAGAGCCCAGCCCTCAGACTGCAGCAGAGATGCCCACCTGCTACAGAGCCGGCAGCCAGGGCTGCCTCGGAGCTAAAATGGAGAAGTGTGTGGGCTGGTTGAGGAAGCAATAAAGAATCAGAGCAGGGGAGTGTTTTAGTGCAACAGTTGCTCTTAAATTAGGCTCAAATAAAATGATTTTACTGCATATTTTTAATGACGGATGAATAAAAACAGAGCTTATATCACAACAGAGAAGACTGAGTCTGCAATCTACCACCAATGCACAGATGCTGGATGAGATGGACTAATCAATTATTCATCTGCTCTCATTCCAGTCATTGTACTGTATTATTTAGGACTCCAGATGATGGCACAAACAGGATGAGAAAGCAGAAATATGATACAATAAAAAGCAGTGAATAACCAGATTGTACTCACATGAATACCCAGCAGGAGGGAGTGGAGTGTCAGCATTGCAGGCCGTAGAGAAAGCTTCCCATTGTCAGCGTCCCAATCCTCTAGAACAAAATCCACAGACCGGGGCGACAGAAAGGAAAGGGCAGGGTCTGTCTGGGAGAAGAAGGGGACAGCAAGGAAGAGGAGAAGGGAAAGGAGGAGATTAGGGGAGTGGCAAATCACGCAGCATTGGTCATTGGCTGATGGGAGGAGCTGAAGAACCCAATAGCATATGGAGGGGGTAGGGAATATGCAAAAGAGCTGAAATCTCAGGAGCTGACTGAGGGATGCAGTCTGTCTGGTGCAAAGGGGTTTGGCTTCCTTAGATACCGCCCTGTTCCCTTAAAAGGACAAAGGATGCAGTTTATTACCTTTAAGCTTTAAATTGATAGGGTGCACAGAACTATTGGGAGCATAAAGACACAAGAAATACTCTGCTGAATAAAATAATCAGGCAATAATACTGAAATCGACTGTAGTTCAGAGATTTATCATGTTATATTCTATTGGATCGTGCCTCATGAGGCCCCAGTTTATTGCATTTTAACTGTAAAAAGGGAAATTGCTGAGTATTATTATGACAGCAGGGAAATAAGAAGGAGCGGGGGAAGGCACAGAGACGGGGAATCCTGTTTGTTCTGGTATGGATGATACAGTTATTTGGGTGGAGTCGGGTGGTTGAGGGGGTATGGGGGTTGGGATCAGGGCACTTGATGATTCTATTGGAGAAATATAGGCTGTGTGTCGAAGGAGGAAATGGAGATTTTCATCTGTAAGTGCAAGAAAGGTGTATTTGAAGAACAAAGCAATTAGCTCCCTCTGAAGGTTTATGTGTAGGGGAGTGGGGGATGGGTCAATGCTCTATAAAGCCTAATGAGAAGGAGCATGACAGAGAAAGGGATGAATGAAGAAAAAAAAAAAGGTAGCAATGTATTGTAACATGGATGCACTGTGTGAGGCTACTGAGGTGGTGCAGGCGGTGGGGAGTTTGTTGGGGGTGGGGCTTGGGTTGAGAGGCAAACGCAGTCGTCTCTGGGTTTCATTCTGGAACGCGGAGTTGCCATGGAGACTGCATCCATCGTAGTTTAGTCAAGATGGCTGTTGCAGTCTGGCAGCAGCAGTGAGCAGGTCACACAATACTGAAGCTCTCACTGCCAAGACTGAGACAGTCAACATAGCTCATAACACGGTTTGTAACGTATTGAAGATAGAAGAATCCAATTTTCCAACTATTTCATTAACATTTGTACATTATAACAAATATAACATTATCACAGTATGTCAAATTTGTTATTTAATAGGTTAACCCTTATTGGAAAACAAATCTTCATGGCTGTCCTTAGCAACTGACAACTGCCAGATCTTGCAATTACCTGATAATATAAACCTAGATAACACTACAATAAAATCATACACAGCATGTGTTACAGCAGGTGCATCATGTTTCTTTCAAATGATATAACAATACAAATACTAATACTAATAATGGCCGGGGACCTTTTGATTGTCAGTATCACATTGCAAACATTGTAGAGCTGTATAAATATGTTGTTGATTTTCTATTTGTGAACATAAATGTGTAATACAAAGATGTAAATACTCTCAGTTGGAGAGTAAAGTTACCCTGATCTCTTACCTTAAGTGATTAGAACAAAACTAAATAGAAGGTAATTTTTATTACCTCATCGTTACACTTCAGTCGGACAGCTGGACACAGTCTTAAAAAGGTAATTATTGTAACCCTGGCATCAACTGCTAGTAGTTGAACTTAGATTTTGAAATCCTAGATGTATTGGCACAATCTGTGGCCTCACTGACCCCTTGTATCTGCTCCTTGCTAGTGGAGACATCAGGTCGCTGCCATGAGCAGTGTACAGGGAGGCTGGTTCCCTGCCATCATATAAGGCCAGCAGGTATTGGCCCTTCAACCACAGAGATCTCTTCTCAAGTTAATTTGAGATCCGCACCCTTCACTTCGCCACTGACAGTCCATGGTTCAGCTCTGCTCAGATACAGTCTGCCTTTGTAACACTGACCCATTTAAGCTCAAAACAATGGCTGAATTGAGTAAGACCCTGAAAGCATCCTCAACCTTCTGCATGTTTGATGTGATTCTGTGACGAAAACAGAGGAGGAAAACAAAGATTCATCATTGTAAAACTAAAAAAATAACAGTGTTAAATTCAAACATGCAGTACAAGTAGTCATTTATCAAAGTATCAAAAATAACAATCAAACCAAGATTTTACACACAGCCTGATTTCTCTGTCTTCTTATGCTCACACTCAACATCCGTTTACTTACTCAATACATTCTGCAAGGTTGTACATTTGAATCCAGACAAAGAACACACACACTGTAGGTATTGACCCATTTATCCAACTGATGAGGACAAAGCTATCCTGCTAATGTAATGTTAATATCCATGGATAAAAGAATAAGAAAACAATGTTTTACAGTGTGTCTGCCCATCGTTCTTTTGTTTACAAGATTGCCTGGAAATCAACAACACCCATATTTTCTGAGCAACAGTTCACCATGTTACTGTTATATGCTGCCATCTAGTGGTACAACATACAACATGACCTTTCCTCAACAAAAACATTCTCCTACCACTTTACTAGAAGTGTCTCTCCATCTCTTAACAACCTCATTATCAATTTACAATAGTAAAATTAAATATAACACTACATCAACACCATGATGAGTTCATTACAAGAAACACTACAGTTACATGCCACTGTTAGACATTGTATTGTGTTTACAGTAACTTTACTGTACTGATGCTTTACCATGAGTGTGCTTTATAACTGCTCTACTGTAACTGTGTTTTATAGTTTGATACTGTAAATATTTTTGGAGTATGATACTGTAATTGTGTTTAATATTATGATACTGTAGCCTAAATGTTTCTTGGATAATGATACTTTATAGTATGATACCGTAGCTTAAACATGTTTAGAAGTATGACACTGTACTGTGTTTAATAGTGTGATACTGTAGCTTAAACATGTTTAGAAGTATGATACTGTACTGTGTTTAATAGTGTGACACTGTAGCTTAAACATGTTTAGAAGTATGATACTGTACTGTGTTTTATAGTGTAATACTGTAGCTTAAATCTGTTTTGGAGTATGATACTGTAAATTACTTTATACTAAATAGCATATAGCCTACTACTCTATTGACTAATAATTCTTAGTGAAGATGTAAACAGTGCCAGCCAGACACCAGCAAAGATACTAAACAAAAAACCTCAAACTTCCTCCAGAACTGGGATGATGATGGATCCATCTTGTGACAGCTAAACTGTAAAGAAGTAAACTATCCAGAAATCCACAAATACTATAGCTACATACTAACTATAAGTCTCTCCTTGTAGCTCCACATGTCCATGAACTCAGTGTACAAATAGTGACCTTATATACTCACTCAGAAACACACTCAGTCTTTTCTCATGCCTGCTAGCAAACAGTCCTCGGTTTGTTCACCGCATTTGCGCCAATTAAGTGTAATTACTGATAGAAAACCGCTCCGAACAAAGCTCCCTGTCGCGTTTTACAGGGTTACAACACAATACAATACTGCAGGCTGCTAACTGAATAAGTAAACAGCAACTTGGCCGAACTTAAAACCAGTGTTTGTTTTCTTAGCAGCTGTCAGTATGAGCTCTTCTCGCGTTATCTCGTTCATTTAAATCCCGCCCACACAGAAACTACGTAGGTCACACAGACTACTCATCAATTAGCACCTGGCTGGGTGTCTATCACATTAATGGTGTCTATGGGCTGGACAAGTCTGACAAGAAGTTAGAAGACTAAATGTAAATGTAGTGGAATAATATAATAATATTTGCCTCCAAAAGGTAGTGGAGTAGAAGTATAAAATGTAAAAACATAAGTTAAAGACTACAACAGTGGGAATAATACAGATATATTGTGTGGGGCTGAATGTTGGCATGATTCATATAGAGTTGTGTTTACTGCCCTCAAGTGGTCACATTGAGGAACTACATCAAGGAAAAAATATGTCAAAGTAGACATGATAACTTCCGGCCAATACTTTCAAAATAAATCCAACTGAACAAACAAGCAATTGGACACAAATTAAGAGAAATATTGATGGAATGATTATGTATGTCACAGTTAGACTCCAACTCCACACCCTTTAAGCATACAAATGTAGAAGTAGCCATGTTAGTTTTAATGTTATAAGTATCTGTGAACACCAATTGAGGATGCATGCACAGCAAGGAGGCACAAAAATAATTTGCCTTGATCATGATAGCTCATCAGGAGTTGTAATTGTGGGAATGCTGATTCAGCATTCCCAGTATTGTTCTTCTAAGGTTTATTCAATTTCTTCAACTTCTTCAACTTCTTCAACTATTTCTTCTGTACGTTTGTTGGCCTTTAACTAGTCCTGCATACTTTTAGCTACAGAAACCGTTCAACTATCAAAATAGTCAGCTCTTACAATGTCTTTTCGCCTATTCAGGAAAATTCAAATTTAACACTTTTGACAGTATTACAGTTTAGCTTCCAGCTTTTCTAGCAATGTATTTCAGCTCTTAGCTTCTTTAGCTAATGCAGTTCAGCTTCCAACTCTGCCAGTTTTCAGCAGTGCAGTGCAATGCATTTGAGCTTTAACATTTTTAGGCAAGTCATCTCACATTTCTGCATTTTCAGCAATGCTTTGCAATACATTTCAGCTGTCAGCATTCCCACACATTTTCAGCAGGAAATGCATTTTCTAGTTCTGTATAATACTCTCTTTGTCAGTCATCATGCATCCCTTGAGCACCCTGATGCTCCCAGCATGTGCCTATAGTGTCTATACCAGCAGGTGACCCTAAATGAACACCTCATGTGTTGACTTATGTGGACAACATACTGAAAGTGTTGTCTGGTTGTCATATTTCCTCTAAACATTCGGCCCTAACAAAAAAATGCACGTGTGTTTAAATGACAAAGATCCCATTCATGAATAAAACATTTAATTAAGTTTAATGTCTGCAAAATGAAAAATAATTTATAAAAAAAGACTATTTTAATTTGATTGGCTTCCATCACAAAAGTTTTATTGATTATTTACAGTATGATCTGATACATTGCACAATAATTTAAACAACAACAGTTCACTCAGTGTATAAAAATGCAGCAACAGTTTAAAATTCCTCTTTTTATTTCATTCTGCTTCTTTGTAAACAATTTCTTCATGTTTCTCACACTTGTTTCTCAGACTAGTGCAATAGATTGTCATTTATATTTAATTCATGTACTTTTGATAAGTTGGTGCAATTTTTTAAGTTAATTTCGCTCAAGAGTTTTGGACAATGCGCCAATAGATACAAAATATTATGTAACCTTTTTGAAACTGAAGCTGTATTTTTGCCAAAAACATACAGAAGTGTTTCACTGTCTTCAAACTTTTAAAGACCTGTTCTTCGACATGATTGTGGTAAATAATTTACTGTACGTTTACAGAACAGTAATCTTTCTTTATACCTTATACCTTATGTCCCAATTCTGTCTAAATTGAATTAATCACTAATAATTCACCCAAGAAAATTAAATATACAATTGGGAAAAGGAAAGAAATAAAGTCCCATGAAATGCAACACTTTGCATGTTGTGTAAAAAAGACGTCACATAAAAAGTTTGATTATTCTTATTTACCCTCACATTTACAGATATAAATATTGCATAAAAGTTTAATAAAACCATCACCATGTCATCTTCCCAATTAGAGTCCGACCTTTGTTGCATGTCATTCCCCATTGCTCTCTCATTCATGAAACACCCTCAAATACATACAATAAAAACAGTTGTAATTTTTTCCTTATAAGAAAAACATAGTTTCAAGGACAGGTCAGGACAATCGCTGAGACAAGTGCAAAATTCCCTCCACTCTTCAAGTCTGAGGCTGGCTGTTCCACTCAGCTCCACACCCATTGGTTTCTAACTGAAGACACAAGTATATAAATATGGGTCACAAATATATAGTTTTCATTTTATAAAAAGATAATGTTATTTCCTGAAACAGCTGGTCACTGTACAGGATGAAATATTGCATTTGCTGGGGACTAATTTTAATGGCAGATTAATCCACATTTGGTGCTCTAATGAGTATTTGTGGCAGCAGGACGGTGTGTGTGGGATTGAGTCAAAATAAATTACAGTGTGTGTGTTCATTGTAATAAGGAACATGTTATCCAGCGCAACAGTGTGGCTCATTGATGTGTTTGTAAAAATGTTTGGACAACAATGGAGTTCTATCCTAAATTTTCTTCGAGATCAATAAAGTATCTATCTATCTGTGGCACAGAGGAAGAAGATACTCTTGATGTCCTGGAAATTTCTCAAAAAGCTTCTTTCTATAGCTACTGTAAATATACAGTAGAATACTTATTTACAGCATTCAATTACTAGGCTATACTGTAAGTGGTATAGCCTAAATGAACACAAGATTTTCTACCAAAGTTGGAATCAAAGTGGTCATTGTACATGAAAGATTTCTATATGGGCGTGTTGTGCTACAGTGGGGAGATGATGTCACGTATTTCGAACATTGTTAAACAAAGTCAAATAGCAGCCAGATGATCAGACAGGTTGAAAACAAGCGGTCAGTTTAAGCAAAACACCTAAACCATTGTATTTTGAGGCCACACTTGAAATGTCAGTAATAACGCCTCATTGCACAGGAAAACTGTGCACAGCTACAGTAAGTGGTGGATGTTTACATATGACAGTTTACTGTTCATCTTTGATTTCTCTTCCAAATACTAACCTGGGTTTTTTTTCTAATCGTCTGGCAGCTTGTTTCTTACCCCATTTGAATTATTTCTATATCAATATCACTGTGTTCCCACATCTCATCAATTAACTTGGTGACGAGTACAATTTATTATTACTAATGGGAATAAAACCTGAGCTGAATTCAGGCTGAAAGGCTGAACTTGAAACTAAACCTTAATCTAATCTTAAATTCCCCCTCCAATCAAAAATGTGGGTTACTTATTGTTCCTTCACGCGGTTGTTTGAGCTTCACTGTGCAGAATAATGCGTGTGCAGTTTGTTTTCACATTCACCCGCTGAAGGTGCAAATCAGTATTCAAAGTTTTAAAACGTCGTAGAGGGGATCCTGAACCAGAAAATCAACCTTTGAAGAGGTGAGCACCAGACAAAATGTCACAAGGATAGTTTGTCACAAGGAACGCACACACACGCACACACACTAGAGCTACTGTATGGTGTCCTCTGGTAGAAGTCCACTCTCTCTGAACACAGTATTGACATTTGGTATGAGGTGGGCACTGTAGCTCAGCAGTCGTCCATCATAAATCAGCTGGTCTGGAGTCAGCATGGTTTTCGGACCGCTGCACAGACAGAAAGCAGAAACAGTTATATACAAACTGAGCTAAACACGAGCACCAAAGAATCCAATTTAGTAGTTGGTCTATATAACAAACTGATGGGGTGCAACTCTCTGAATATTTTGGGTGTGCGACTATGTGATGTAGAATACTGGTAATACTGGTATGGTTGTGTAAATCCTATTGGCACTAGGTTTTGAACTGACCGTGTCAGACTGTGAGAGTGAATCCAGTGAAATACATTTAAATGCAGTAGTAAGGAGAGAGCCACACCTTGGAAACACTTGCTACAATGACATGGAAACTGTGACTCCAGATGGGTGGGTCTGTTTGATACATATGTTTGTTTTATTGACTCAGTAAAGGTCAGTCTACCTTGTGTGGTACATCCGTGCTATATCCATGTCAACCCAGGAGCAGTCGTTCTGTGAGCTCAGCAGTCCGTGGACGGTTGCAGAGAACGCAGCTCGGGGGTTGACAATGATTTTGTAGTTGGTGTAAGAAGGATTTCCAGTGATGGGTTCGTGGTACAGGTGAGCCAGGATGTTCACCCCAGACACATTCTGCCAGCCGGGGCAGCAGCTCTGTGGGGGCAGGGTTTGGGAGGTGGGTGGTGGCAGCGTGAAAGTGTTGGGGAACACATTATTCACAAACTTGTAACACCCGTCAGCGCCATAATTCCTTTCCAGCAGAGGCAACAGCTCTGACCAACTGGTAATAGAATGATGAAAAAAATACACCATTTAGCAGTATATAAACAACAAATACTTTATAACACACAGCAGCCCACTATAATGAAGTTGGAAGCACATATAGATACAGTATGTTTTAAAGGGACTATTTGTAACTTTCAGAATTGCTTGTTAACAGCGACACCTGTGGCCGTGAAATCAACGAAAGTCAGCGTCGGGCTCGCGCTTGCTCGCTCTACATAGACATGAACGAGCATCGCTCAAAACAGTGAGGCGACACACGTCAGCTAAAAGCACAATATCACTCTATATTTCGGCTGCTTGGCAGTAATGTTAGCTGACCAGACGAAGGTCTCTCCATGAACATGATTTAGATCTGATCCTAGTGTTGGCTTTTCCTGCCTAAGTGCAGGCTGATGCAGCGGGGCTCTGCAGCAGTGTCTCCCTGCTCTCTCCGCCCGCAGCCGGAGAGAGCAGAGGGGACACCAGCACCCGGTCGGTAACGAGATGACAACGTAACTCTCTGAAGAGCTCCGTCACTTCACAAGACACGGGAAACCTCTGTTGGTCTGGAGGAGCTGCAGCAGTTATTTCTGCACAAACTAACTCTTCTGCAGTGTGTAGTGAGCGCGCATTCCTCCGGCCACACGCGAGCGCGCATATGCGAACGCGCATGTGTGCCGACCCGCTACATTTATACGCTTAAAAAATTACAAATAGTCCCTTTAAGTGTTGCATTTGTAAACATTTATAACTCCTCCTATGAAGCATCAATAACTGCTGTATTAACATAAATAATTCTGATCACATAAAAGATATACTGTGTTTCAAGAAGTTGTAAAATCAATTTTAAGCACACCTATGAATGAAATGTATATGTGTATAACTGGGTAATAAATACTTTGTAAAAAACACAAAATTAGTTGTTAGTTAAGGTTGATTTATCAAAAGACATTTGCCTTATTTCATATTTTCTTAAACAAAGTGCTACCTGTTGATTGACTGGGGCAGTATGAGCTCATCAATATCATGCAGGGCCACATATCTGGATTGGTACATGTATCTGTAAATACAGTCATTGAGAGCAGGAATCTGGCCAAAGTAGTGGAGGTCACCTGGACCGAGAGAGGGCCGCCAATGTCGAGATACGTTCAGAAATCTGGACATAGACCAAGGAACCACCTCTACTAAACCTGAGAAGGAGACATTAGAAAACATGTGTTAGCAGCTGAGACGTTTTAGTTTAGCATTTTTGTTACATTCTGGGAGATTACTAGGGGTGGCGCAGAATCGTCGACTATTCAACGATTCGATTCAGGGAGCCTCATTCGACTGCCAATCTCACAGAGAAAGCATTGCAGTGGCATGAAAAGGATCATTCCACTCTCGCTATATGGGGGTGCTGAAGGTCTGATTTCACAAAGAATTGCTGAGTTTCTCCCAATAAATCATGATGTATATCATATTTTGGTATAAATATCAGCCTATTAATAATACTGTTAATAAAAAACTGAAAATAATTCTTGTGCTTTCAATCAATCTCCTCAGTGTGCATTAATAAATCACCATGGTTGATGAAGTTGCATTATCCAAATTTGCGGGACCATCAGAGCAGCATCTTGGCGATAGCCTCAGAAAGGCTTAATAACAACAGGGCTAATGTTTCAAAATCAAAGAATACATTTATTTATCAGAGCACTCACATAAGAACGGAGAAGTATTAGAGTACTAGATAGATTTATGAACGATTCTCTAAAATCAGCTGGGGGCATAGACTATGGCGTCAGTCACCGTGATGTGAAGCCTCCAGTTGGGCATTTTGGCCGTCGTCTTCTTGGTTCTTTGCAACCAGAACTGACATGAAAGGATGGAGCTAAGTACAACTGCACACCTAATAAGACATTTTTAGGAGACCAAAAAGGTTATAATTAACTTTCATGAACTGAAAACACACTGTGAAAGGGTTAAAGTTGTAAGATTAAAACACAGAGAACTCCCAGACCGCACAACGCCGTGGTAGCGACCTGACAATCACAAGGTAGCCCCGCCCTAAAGCGTACCCTGCTTTATCGCCTATTTGTCTCTAAATGGGACCATAATTTACTAAATGAACATCATACTTTATAGAAGAAGACTAGCGATTGAGACCATAAACTCATGTTTACAATGTTTACTGAGGAAATAAATCAAGTCAGAAGTAGGCTCATTTTCTCATACAGCACTGTCCATTATTCTGAAACAACAGCTAAGCGATAGTAAAGTATCTCAGACAATAACTGAGTTGTTTTTACTTTTGTTCAACGGATACATAAAGCTTAAGCAGAGGGTGATGAAGGAGTAAAAAAACAAACAAACTTGATTCTACGATCAGTCGACGATAGGCAAGACTTGACCAATCAGATTCAACTATTTAAATTCTTAGTTGGGGACACCCCTTAAGAGTTACTTGACTTTTGTATCCTTAAAGCTGTAATGTGTAGAATTGGAGCAAATATGATTAAAAAAAGTTATTTTTATAAAATGTTCACTATATCCTGACAGTAGTTCATGAGACATGTAATCTGTAAAAATCATGTGCCTCTGTGTCCTGTGTACAGTTCATACTCCGTATTTCCAGCAGCAGCAGGTAGCTGTTTTTGTAGACACATAAATCCAGTTTAAGGGTAGGAGATTTCTGGATATTGGATAATGTGCTGAGCTTACATGGTTATGTTGATATTGGGATGTCTTTAGACTGTAAAAAAAGTTATCGCTATTGTAAAAAAAAGTCTGATCAGGGAAGAGTTCCAGCAATTGAGGAATCACACTGCGGTCATGGACCTGGAAAGCAGAGCATTGAACATTGGAACAGCTTTTTATCCTCCTCCTGGGGAGCTGAAGGAAGGACGTCAATGCAGGGAAAAGGGCATGTTCACACAATGACGCTGGAAGGGAAGGTTCGGAAAACGGATGGACGGATAAAACATCCCTGCTGCTGCTCGTGCTGTGAGGAGAGACAACACAATCACACACCTTGAAAAAATACTCCACCTTTGTATGTGTAGTAGTCCAGTATGCGCTGTGTTTCAGGGCTGCTGCTGGTCTTATAGATGACAACTCTGTTCACCCCCAATAACTGCAGCATTTCCAAACTCTGGACCAGCTACAATACAGCACAGGTTTTTGATTGACACACTTCAGGCACTAAAATACAAAACAGTCAAAAAGTAGTAGTAAGCAGCATTAATGAAATATTATCGGGACTATGGTGGAAAGGTGCGAGGCATGGAAATAATAGCCAAGATTCTTTTAGCCTGTCCGATTTTGTTCTTCTGCATTTCTCATGTCTGCCTGTCCTGGTCAGGATACTTTACTTTTATTTCCAATTTGGGTCTTGATAAAGTAAGAAAAGTTTGAAAATAACTGTAAAATCTGTGTTATGTAATGTTACCTGCAGCACGTTGGTGAAATCATACATGGCGGAGAAGCAGACGGTGAAGTTGTAAGGAAAGGAGTCACTCTGCGCCTTCTGGTTCTTCACCTCCAAAAACGCTTTGTCAGGTGTATCTAGGTGTCCACAGAAAAGAACTACAGTTTGAAAAAGGCCTGAATAAAGTCCTCACCAGGGAAGATACCAAATGTCTGTTCATGTCTGTAGAACACACTGACAGCTGTTGTTGCCTGTAGGGCTGCAGTTTACCATGTTATGATTTGAGCATATGTTTTTATGCTAAATGCAGTAACTGTGAGGGTTTCTGGACAATATTTGTTTTGTGTTAATTGATTTCCAATAATAAACATATACATACTCCTCATCTCCTTTTAAGGTACATTTTGAACAGATAAATGTGTGATTCATTTGTGATTAATCACGATCGACTATGGACAATCATGTGATTAATCGGATTTAATATTTTAATCGATTGACAGCCCTAGTGCTGACATTTGTTATTTAGCAATAAACAATCAAACACCGCAATAAAATCGAAGAACGCTTGTGGTGATGTGAGCAAAACAGTCATCTTTTTCTAGACCTGGGCACTATAAGGAGCAATTGCAGGTATCGTTTAAATGGAGAAGTTTCAATTCTACTTGGTACTGGGTTGTTTCGGTCGATACCTTAAAGGTAGCGAGTACCAATACCCAGTCATAAACCAAAGTATTGTAAAAATAAAGTTTTGAACTGATGATGGCGCTAAATGAAGGATCAAAATTATTACAAATCTTCCTGAGGGGGACATAGATATCTTTACCAAATTGTATGGCAATCCATCCAACAGTTGAGATATTTCCTGCAAAACCACAATGTGAACCTCATGGTGGTGGTAGAAGAAAAGAGATCCCCAAAGGCTTTATGATACATTGTCTGGGCACCAAGAAAATTTGGTGCCAATCCATCTGGTAGATGTTGAGATGTTTCAAAATATAACTGAAAACTTGGACCTGCTGGTGGTGGCACCCTAGAAGAAAAGTCAGAGGATCACCAAAGTCAACAGGATTCCTTTTCTGGGCACCATAGATATCTGGCAGAACCCTTCAGTACCTTCAGAGTCGGCTGCAGCAGAGGTCACAGCGATATGAGATGGGGTCTCACAGCCTAAGGGGAGAGGACACATGATGTCTGCTGTCCCATACACAAAGCCAAAGTGATCCGTGTGGATGCTGCTGAAACCTTCAGAGAAGCGCAGTTGCTCCTGACATCGGAGGAGGCAGCGATAGGCAACTGTCTCGCTCCTCAGCACCACTGCAATAAGACGAACCTGACACCAGAAGACAAGAATAAGGATGTACAACGTCATGGGGAGCATGTCAACTTAAAACCTATATTTTTGTCCTCGCATTTTGAATTTTTCTTTCGCCTACTTCACGGCTTTATTTTACTCTATTACACTTTCAACTTTTTAATCTTGTGTCTCATTTTTACTTTTTGTGTGCAGTGTTTTAGTCTTTATATTTCTGTTATCTTATTAGTCTTAATTTCCATGTTGCATGCACTGAGCACCACACAGAGTAAAACTTAAGTTGGTGCTCTGCTCTCTTCACTGACCTCCTGTTTCCCAGTGCGGTGCTCCTGATAAGCTGCCACCAGCAGCGTCTTTGTCCCGTTGACCGCCACGAAAGGCAACTTTTGTCTCCGAGGAACTGCATGAGTGAAAAATGCAAGACAAATGACACAATAATGAGCTAGGAGAGTGGACGGCAGCTCCGGAGATGGACCTTTAGTTAGTTGCCGACCGCTCTGCTAGTCCTAGTAGTCTCCTAGTGGCGGGGAGTGAGGCGGAGGGACCGCAGGGTGAGCTAGCTATACAATTCTTGTCTCATTTGTGGTCTGACAAACAGTAAATTAATTATAATGAAATGCCCCATATCACTATTTTTCAAGCTACTGTAGCTGTTATCGGGACCCTTTTTTAAAAAGTTTTCATCTTGCAGAGATTTTGTGAGCTCTTGCAAAAGAGCAGAAAAAATAGTTGTCAGTGATTTTTTCACACATTGTAAACATTTTACAATTTGGCAGATATATAAATTAAAAAGTGACAAGTATACTGACCTACAGTAGCTTAACCTCTCATCTTGCTTCAGTGATGTACAAGTGTACTCCAGAAACCCATGACATCACTGTTGGGTGTGGTTAGAGGTGCAACAAAACACACTTCTAACCAGTGTTGTGCATGAACTCGCTGAAAGAGAGCATTCATTGAATGTGCTCATGTTTTTGGTGAATGGTAAACGGAATGTATCCGTTTGCAACTACTGAGAATGAACATGAGCGTTGTTAACTCACGGAACAGTTAACAACGCTCACGCACTGTGTGGCCAGCATACCGACATGGCAGTACAATCAAAGGAGTGGAGACAGACAACAGCCACTTTCTATTCCATCCCCACCTCCAAAGTCTCAAAAGTCAACTTGACAAGCGAGCAAGTAGTTGCGAGCGCGTAGGAGGGTCGAGCTTGCGCTTGTTACAGCCCCATGCTCACAGGAAGAAATTTGTGCACGCTGAACAGAAACGCTCCCTCGCGAGGATGCTTCTCCGCTCGCGGATACTGTTCTGTGCGCTCTTATCTCATGCACACGCCTGTTTTTTGGTGCGCAGGTTTTGTTCTTTATTATCATATGCACATTAATTACAACAAAGCAGTGCCAATATAAAGGAGTGTAAACAATTCAGTGACCTTAAGACTCATAAGGTGTATGACATCAAAACATTCAATAACTGTAGTAATTAAGTAAGTATTAAGTTTATTTGTATAGCACCTTTCACAGATACAAAATCACAAAGTGCTTTACAATAATAAAAAATACATCAGTCAATATTAAAAGTAGCGATGACAAGCACAGGGCTGTCAAGCTAAAAACACAACAAAACAAGCAAATGAGAACAAAGACACATAAACAGGTAACAAATACAGTCAAGAAAAGGCCAATAAAAGCAATAAATAAAGTGGAGTTGATTATTCAGAGGAAAAACCGTGTCTAAATAAATACGTTTTCAGCTGCTTCATAAAAATGTCACAGGACTCTAGGGATCGCAGTGATGGGGGGATGGCATTCCATAAGTTGGGTGCGACAGCTTGAAAGGCACGGTTATCTCAGGTGTTATAGTGGTTATAGTATAAAATAGGGGTGATATGGGATCTCCTGTTGTGTCTAGTTAAAAGCCGAGCATCTGCATTTTGGACGGTTTGAAGGCGGTTCAAAGAAGTTTGATTTAGACAGGTAAAAAGGGCGTTACAATAATCTAAACGAGAAGAAATAAAAGCATGAATAATCACCTCCATCTCAGCCTTGGTCACCACAGGACTTAATTTAGCTATGTTCCTCAGTTGGAAGAAGCAAGACCGAATAAGCTGGCTGACATGATTGTCAAGCGAAAGGGATTGGTCAAATATGACACCTAAATTTCTGAGCTTATGTTGAATACAAGATTGAAGCACAGGTGGTTATACCTGCTGGGCATTTCTGCCTGTCACACCTCCGACGGTGCCATTGGGCCGGCTGCAGGGTCGTCAGCCGGGAGCCACCCTTCACTGATGTTTCGCTCCATTAATCCCGGAACATCTCAAGGTGGTGGAGCAGCGACAGGGACGTCTCCCTGCCGCCCCCTGCAGCCAGCCTTAGGACCCTCCTTTTCCCCACGCCTTGTCCTTTCTACGAAGCCAGAGCCAGAAGCTCCCTTGCTCAGCGTCCTCCGCAAGTTCTTTGAGCGCCGTTCTAAGCTTGGAGCCTGTGATCCCCAGGGACCTCAGGAGCCGCTGGGTGGATGTTCCAGCATAGCCTCTGCACCTGACTTCTACTGGACGGGTGACCGCCCTCCATCCTGCTTGAGTGCACTCAGCTGCCAGCTCTGAGTACTTTTCCTTCTTTCTCTCGAAGGCAGCCTCTATCCCCTCTTCCCATGGGACAGTCAGCTCCGCCATGATAACCGTCCTTGTAGAGGTGGACCAGAGCACAATATCTGGCCGAAGGGATGTTAGTGTTATTTCATGCGGGAATTTTAACTGCCGGTCAAGGTCAGCTCTCATATTCCACTCGCCTCCAAGACACAGGAGAGACCGCCCCCTTGCACTGCTGCTCTGGCCTTTGCCCCCTTGCCCCATATACTGTTAAATAACCGGAATTTGGTTTTCAGGAGCAATTATAAGGGCTTCGTTTTTTTTGGTATTAAGCTGAAGGTAGTTGTCAGCCATCCAGATCTTGATGGCCTCCAAACATTCAATTAAAATGGAGAGTTGGTTTCTCTCCTCAGGTTTAAAAGAACAGTACAGTTGAATGTCATCAGCATAGAAATGATAAGAGATGCCACTATATTTGCTAATAGTCTGTCCAAGAGACAGCATATATAATGAAAACAACATAGGACCCAGAAGAGAACCCTGTGGGACACCGCATGACAGAGGGGCTGTGTCTGACATGAATTGACCTACTGAGACCGAAAAGCTCCTATCAGCAAGATAGGATGAGAACCAGTCCAAGGCAGACCCAGAAATACCCACCAGCTGGTTTAGCCTATTTAATAAAATACCATGATCGACGGTATCAAAGGCAGAGCTGAGGTCAAGCAACACCAAAAATGAGCATTTCCCATCATCTGCAGCCATCATAATATCGTTAGTGACTTTAATAAGAGTTGTTTCAGTTGAGTGCAATTTACGAAAACCCGATTGAAAGGGGTCATGCAGGCTACTGTAACACTACTTTTGTTGTGTACTGTTTATCCTGTACCTGTGGTTGTTTTTACATAGGCCGGACAAAGAGACGATTGAAAGATAGAGTCTCTGAGCATAAGTATGCAATTCGAAAAGCTAATTTGAATTACCCTATGGCTAAGCACTTTTATGAAGTGCATAATAGCAATCCAGACAGCCTTATGGTTGAAGGCCTAGAAACCATTAAAAAGAACATTCGGGGTGGTGATCGACTAAAATTATTACTGCAGAGAGAAACTTTTTGCATACACCAAATGAAGGCCACAACATATCCAGGACTAAACGAAGAAATTGATTTTAGTCCGTTTTTGTAGTGGCTGTTATGCATGTGGTCTGGTACTGTTGCCATAAATGGTTATATATTATTACTTATTTACTTTTTTCTGTCTTGTTATCTGTATATTTATGTTTTCTTATTTTATTTTCATTATTTTCTCTGCTTTCTTGACATCTTGTAGAGCCATCTAGTGACCACATTTTGCACTTGTCACCTGAGAGTTTATTGGCCTCTTGCTCAGGTGTTTGCTATCATCAATTGTCTGTGTACTCACAAAAGGGAAAGGTGTGTGCTGAGGGTTACACCCTGATGAAGGCTGTTTGTGCCACTACTTGGGTTTTTACCCAATCTTACATGTACCAGCATTGTTTTTAGCATTTCATCATGAAATAGCCAATTGAATAAAGGCTTTTTATTTTTTGCCAGAAGAGTGCCTTGGACTCCCCCCTTTTTTAAAGCAGTGGTTGGTCCTTGAATCTCAGGCTCCCTTCAATTATGCTCATTAACTATGTAGGCCTATATAAAAAAAGGAAAATTACACAATAAATGTAATTTCCCACATCAAAAATGTAAACAGTGAAAGACAATGAATAACATTACAGTGAATCAAGAAAGGTCATGAGGGAGAAGTTCAGGAACAGGAAATAGGAGGTTAGATAGTAAACAGCAGCTGAGGAGAACAGGAAGAGGAAAGTTTTCTTTAGGACAGATGTCAGACAAAGACGTTTTACATTTCCTAAAAACATTGAGCAGCATTCAGCAACGGCTAGTTTACCTATTTGTCCTGCAACTGTTAACTGCACCGGGATCTGAGGCTCAGTGGCTGCTCTGTAGTACTGGAAGGTCCTGTCGGGCCTGCGGATCCACAGCAAATGATTTTGGTGAGGTCATATAACCACGTCAAAGACACATCACTTTTTTTTTTTGACAATACATTTTAAACTGAAGTTCAGAGAATTCAAAGAATTCAAGAGGTAAGAGAGGAGGTATTGTTCTGGTACTGTAGTTTTTCTCTATTTTTAGAAACAAAAGCTGTCCTCCCTAGAAAAAGACGATGTAAATGCCTAAAAACAACATACAGTATGTTTACACTCAAGTGACGAAGACCTCTAGTGGCCGTAGAAATTATGATTCCTGTCCACTGAGGGCAAGTAATGTGACATAATTGGTTCCCACCAAAATGTAGTGCAAATATTGAGCATTACAAAAAATTAATTTTGCAAAAGACACAACAAATGTTTTATACATAAATTGTAGCTGAATGTAGAGCCAACAGTATGACCTTTGAGCTAACCTCATTTTATGTTTCAAGTCAGATGGGGAAGTAAGCTGAGGAAACAAACACGTAGCCAGTGACACCAATGAGCCTACTACCACTCAGTCAAAAATGTAAGCTTGAAAAAGACAATGAACACAGTGTACTCATGCAGAATTAGTGACGGTTCACATTACTTGTTGGAGAGTCAATCAAACAACCACAAAGAGATGCGATACAGCTACAAAGACAAACAGAAAGGCCACAAAGACACACGTACGCACGCACGCAGGCACACACGTTTACTTAGGTAATTTCCTGGAAACTTCTCTAACCATAACCACTACTTGACTAACCCGAACCTAATCCTAACCTTAACCTAATCCTAACCTTAACCACTGATGTAAAATTCAACTTTTTCCAACATTTTTGACACAGCTTTTGTCTCCAAATGCACAATCTGTCCCCAATTCACTGGTCTTTAGTCTAAAAAGTGTCCCGTAAGTTTGCCTAAGTCAGACACACACTTTTTGGCCCTCCACTTCTGAAATGAATCTGGCACCTCTGACTATCAGGGAAACAATAGGATGCACTCCCAGGAATGCATCAATAGTGAGTTTTGGATTTTAAGGTGTGAGAAACACAGGACACCTCCCTAGCAATGCCAACTGGACAGCAAATAAAAGAAATGTGTTGCTTCTTGGCAATAATATTCCAAAGATAAGGCACATTATTAAATATCAGAAAGTGAGATCCCAGTATTTACAAGAAAACCTTGTAAAAAAATTCTACTCCTTTTTCCCAGGAAAAATCCCAAGTGGTGAAACAAATACCAAAAGCAAGTAGAAACAAGACACCTGATAACTGGATCAAACTTTCAGCTGCTACATTTTTTTTCCATTTAGCCTACTTATAATGCCAAAAATAAAATCCATAAAGGTTGTTAATCAAGTAACTTAAGACATTCAGGTCTCCATTCCTAAATCAGAGTGCAGAGCAGCATTCAACAGGTGGAGCATCAAAAAGATCCCTCTAACAAAACACTGAAATGGGTGCATATGACAGATTTTCCTCCCCTGCCATTGCATCAACCTCAGGGCAGCACTGTAAAGCTGGACATTGTGTCCAGACCATTCCACTGTTTTAAAACTGGTCTGACGAAGATTACATATTCTAATGAATATTAATTAATAACATCAGACAATTACAATAAACACCAGTCCTGTGTTTAAAATCAAATGTCATTCGTAGTGAGAAATCATTTGAAAAGAGTGATATATTCCTGCAAAGTATATTTAAAATCATGGGAAAAACATTCAACTCTAACACACATACAAACAAATACACAAAGAGAAGCTTGATAAAGTGAAACATGAGATATGGGTCCTGTTGCTGAAACCTGCTGCAATTTTAAGTGACACTGACGTTTACTTCTCCACCTGTGCTGTCAACAGTTTTTATAGGGACAAAAAGTAGTTCCAATATGGACTCATATCAGAGTCACATATAATGCCACAGTTGGAGTTGGTGGAGTGAAACATTGTCATATTGAAGCAGATCAGGCTAATGATTTCACCCACCTGTATGTCCACAGCAGCAGGGTGAGAGAGAGGACGGTGATGACAGGACTCATGTATACCAACCGTCTCATCTTCTTTAGTTGAGGCGGGAGCTGATTATGGCCCATCACAAACATATTGCCTCAGTTCTGCTTTTTTCCGGCTCAGATAAGCTACTCCTCCCTGATCTAAGCAGAAGTGAGATATTCTTATCTTTTCCCTCAGAGGTTCAGTTTCCGCTCCAGCTGCTCAGACACCCCTCAGGGGTGGAACCGTCACATGAAGCTGCCAGGTATCAAGACTCCCTGAATAGAGAAAAGAATAAGGCAACAAACAAAACCATGTTAAAAGAGTCAGAGTAGAAGTCTTGCTCATGGCCTGTAAGGACTGCAGCGTTCCTTTCATCACACAGTATTAAAGCTATGGACAGAACAAACCAGCATTACCTTAAACCACCTACCAAATTAAACCACATGACTGTTTCATGACTCATATGAATGTGATCTGCCACCTCTACACAGTTATGAAGAGGGACCAGTCACTGCTTCTGGGAGAATTGGTGCCTTCAAATGAAACCCGTGAGCTCGTAATTACAATATGGGGAGTCGTGTACACGGTATGCTTGGCTTTCAAGTGGTTAAGTCATTAAATAATAACCGCACCGTTGTGACGAAAAGAGAGCTGAGCTGGAAGGCAAAGCACTTTGATACAGACTGAATGAATGATTAAATAAAGCAGCTTGTCTGGCTATGAGAAGGACGAGATGAGCAGGTTATGTTTTCCACCATGGTAACTGACAGAGTTTAAGTTGCCTCATTTCAGGGTTAACTAAGAGAGTGCTCATTAACCCGCCTTTTTTGAAACAGGGCCCTGGTCTCTATTGTGATGCATGTTTGGAGTTTTTTTGCAGCCAGTGGAATTGATTTGGAGTGAGTGGAGTACCAAAGATTATCAGCAAATTGTGAGACATGTCCTATGGTGGGTGGAGGGTAGTAGGCTAGACGTGCCAGACGTGCTAGACGTGCTGTTGCTGGAAAAGAGGTTGATAAGAGTGCTGAGACTGCACAGGGAATGAGAAGTAAAACCAAAACCAAAAGAGACTATAGAGAGTAAAGCTGAGCACTAATTATATCACTACGGGCAACATCTTTCAGAGAGATGTAAGTCCCACAGGTTTAAATGAAGCTTATGCGTAAATTCAGACAGGAAGACTAGGGGTGCAAGCTCATTCATTCTCATTCATTCTGGGTCTCTCTCTCTCATGGGCTATTAATATGTCAGCTGATTATGGGCGTCTCTCTTTTCAGCGACCAATCAGAGCTTGCCATATCTCCCTCAACCAATCACATGCTGCTGTCAAAAGTTTAAAAAAACATTTCTCCTCTATGCGGTTTCAGTGTCAGCATTCAGCAAACGGACGCGACCCTCCACCACCCCATCACCTCCAGATTCATCACATCAGAGTAATCCTGCTCCACTTCATTCATCGGATCTGCATCAGTCTTTACCACCACCACCAGTGTCTAGACCCGGGGGGAATATTTCTACATCCTACTACAGCTTCACTTCCCCTTTATTATTTCACATCGGGTCTAAATCACCAAAGAATGTGCTATTCATAATTTGTGCACTTTGTAATAAATCATCATTCAATTCATACGAGTCTTCCCTGATTGAAATGATAGGTTCACAAACTGGAAGACACACACACACACACACACACACACACACACACACACACACACACACACACACACACAAAACATACACAAATACACTAATGTGCAGAAACACACACCCATACAACATGATCAGTTATTTTTTAAATGCATTACTCAGTGAAATATTTGTTCAACTTTTTATTGCATGAAATGTATTTATGGTGTTGTTACTATGGCACAACACAGACCAAAACTTAGTGTTAATTTACTGTTAAAATTAAGATGATTTCAGCAGAAATTACTTTGTGGCCCTCTTTTTATGTTGGCCCATTTTAGCTGAACAGCTGGCCCATTATACCTGAACATTGTGTCCTAGCTCAAGAGTTTCTGTTGACACTTCCATAACTCTTGTTAAATCACAAGTCTCCACCCCACCTGCAAGCATGGTATAGAATGCCATTCCTGATTAGACCAGTCCCCTTAGATTATATAACTCGCCCCTTCAGGTCTGAACCCTTCATTTTCCCTCCAAACAACCCCAGGAAGAACAAAGAAGAGTGATGAAGAGATTTTGCACCTTTTTTAATTGATTTGGTTTAAATGGAATATATTGTTTGAACATTAACAGATCGTTTTGTGTTATGTTAGATACCTGAGTTTAATATGTCAAGGAGAAAAGCCAAATTCCAGATTGTTGATGCGTGAATGATGTAAGTGAAAATGAGCTCATTTATTATTTTTAATTTGTATTATATTTATGAGATATGTAATATCCTCTGTTAATGTTTCTTTGAATAGAAAAAATCATCCACCAACTGCCATCCAACTTGATCATCTTGACTACAATAAATTGCTGGAACGGCTCCCTGGATCCTGTGTTTAAATGTGCACCACATTAGATGTTTTTTTGAACCAACGCCACCACAAGAAGCAACATAGTTTCTTCAACTCTCATAATTCCAAAACAATTATACTTTTTCACATTTTTTTAACAAATACATATTTAAGAGACCAATGCCGATTCATGAAAATATCATTAGATCTCATGCTTATAGCTTCTTTGATGGTCTTATAAATCATTTACCAAAGTGGCTCATTTTACCTGACTCCACCCAACAACTTTCACATTTCCCACTAGAATTTCAATCATGTCCGCCTGAAGAAGGGTTTCAAAACTTAGACCAGTTACCTGAATATATTAAGTGTGAAAAATGCAAGTAATGCAGATAGAGTATAGATGGCTGCATTGGGGGACTTATGACCTCAGTGTTTCTAAAATTATTTATTAATTAATAAAAAAAAAAAAAAAAAAAAATATATATATATATATATATATATATATATATATATATATATATATAAAACACATTTTTTACCAGGTGTTGGACATGTTTACAGCATGTACACATGCGTTATAAGACATTAAATTATCTAGGTCATGTGAGCGCAAACAGTGATACTCCTTAAACACACTGTATGACATACTTAGTTTAAAGGACATACTGTGTTCACCCATTCAATCTGTGTCTTTTATAACATCTATTTATTGTTTTTATTATATTTGTATACCTGTACCTCTCCTGTGTTTCATTCTGTTTGCTGCTGTTGCTGCTTTGACGTCTGAATTATTCTCCTGGGATTAATAAAGGTTCATCTTATCTTATATTATCTTATCTTATCTTAAAATAGTAGCCTATCTGATGGTAGTTACTATCCTCAGTGTTGGTAACCAACCGTGTTATCTCTATTACCACATAAGTTATTCTATACTGTAGCCTATTGCAAACATAAGTCAAACTACCCATTTTGAATGTTACAAAATATTAAGCATTAAATTCATAATGTAAGAAGAAATTTAGCCTACCTTTCTCATGCAGGTGTTCGCGTTGGAATCTGATGTCTGTAATCTTCTATTTCGGCTGGTAACGGATGAATAGTTTCCTAAAAAGTTGAGTTGAGACGTCAGACAAAGCCAGAGCGCTCCTTTGCTGGAGAGCACTTCACCTCAACACATGAGTGATTCAAGTCTTTCTGCCGCATATAGCTGCTCCCACTGATGCACTCAGCAGGCACTGGAGAAGTATGAGGAGGAAATCAGGTCTTAAGCTCTACACATGATATCGAAGGGCCCTTCTCAATTCCCAGTTTGTACATCCTCGATTCCTATCTCGCTTCCTTTCCTCTAACGGCAGGAGCACACAGGACGCTTGAGCAAGTGGAGGCAACGTTGCTGAACTGCTGCGTCTCTCATGCGCCAGCAGCATTGCCAGCTGTTTCTTTCTAGGCTACATAGAGTTTGCCTTTCGTAATGGCCATTTCATTTAATTATAAATGTCATTTTTTTATTTATTTTAGACAGAAAAAGGTTAAGAGGCGGATGCTCATTTGTAATAATCCACAATTTAAAGCCCACTGTCCTGCAAATATTTCAGAATAAATGACTTGTGTTAACAAATGAAGGGCTTCTGTCCACAGAAAAAAAATGCTAGAGGGCATTTATTTTGAAATAGAAACAGGAATTGTTGAGAAAATAAATATTTACTTTTTTCATGTCTGTGACATATTCTACAGATATAGACTTTGAAACTGTAGTATCCTAATGTTTCTGGTATGATGTCAATATACGGTCAAAAGAACATTTTCACTGTCTATTGTTGCAGTGAACCTCGTGCGGCACGCAGAACAAATATGCTAAACCTTGAATCTCTGGGAAAGATGCAGCTGACACACAGCCGCGCCGCGCCACACAGGCTGTGTTAACATGGGCGCAGAAATAAAAAGCAAGAGGTTCTGCAACGCACACACGCTGCTCGTGGATCTTATGGCCCGGCCGTAAATTCGCCGCCCACGCCAGGGACACTACGTTGAGGATAAGCTGGTGTCAGTGGTGGCATGATTTGGCGTGAGATTTTCCCTGACGGAGCGAGAATGTGACAGAGACTGAATGTGCCATGGTCCAGGTCGAAAAATACCTAATTCTACCTGATTGTTGTTTTATATGTCTGACATTATGGAAAGAGTCTCACTCGACGTGAGAGAGCATGGCAGAGGTAGATGAGTTTAAAAGAGGCAGCGGGAAGAAATCAGGTAGAAAAAAAGAAAAAAAGCGAATAAATGTCAAGTTACAGTGAAGAGAGTGAGAACAAAAGAGAAATACACCGGTGGAATGAAACTACTTGGGCGCAAGGACAAATTTGGCACACGATTTGACTGTTATCAGGCCATTAAATAGGCGTTATCAGTCGTATAAGCACCATAAGTGGGTCATTAGGGGCCTACTATGCCTAAAAGTGAGACCAAAACTTATAACGTTGTAAAACTGCATGAAACGTTACGTTTTGAACACAAAAAGGCAACAAAAATACAACTTCTTTAGGTTTAGGCAACAAAACCACTTAGTTAAGTTTAGGGAAAAACATTGTGTTTTGGCTTGAAATAACTATGTTTCAAAAGTGAACCTTAAGGCTTGTGAACACAAAGGCAACTATACATTGTTGGTTTCACATAGGATGCTAACAGGATGCTATTCTGCGTCCCATTTCCCACGACCTCCGCCTCATATGGAGTTTCCCGCTGTCTACCACAGCGCCCGACTTCTGCTTCTGCTCCTGTCATAATTACTACAGTCGTTAGAGGTCCCTGTCATGTTCTTTTATACCTTCTTTCGGTGACCTACGTGTGAATAGATGATAAAACCTAATATTGGGTGTAGTAGGCTGGATGTGGAGATCTTTCGGACATACAACATGTTGCGAGTTGGGTGAAGGACAAACTTGCCGATGTCAATTTAGTTGATATGAAAAGGAGTGGATTGATTATTGTTGGATGTGTGCCACAGAGACAACTGAAGAAGGCATTGGAAATACCTGAATTGGATGGATAGGTAGATCGGCGACGGAGCCAGTCGGTGAGAGAAATCTGGCTGTTCAGCTTAAGCGAATCAGTGCACGAGAAGAGAAACAGAAGTGAGGAAATCAAGCCAACGAGTACCGTCAAGATGGTACACACAGAAGGCTCTTCTCATGTTCATCTTCATCTTCTTCATCTGATCATTCCAATACAAGGATATTTTCACAATGACTTGGCCATCTGGAATGAAGCTAAGTGGCGAGTGAGAGTGGCGTGAACATGTTCGGAAAACGCCACTTTGTTTCATGTACGTATCATTACAACGGCTTGTATATCGGCTTGGTGTGTCTGGGTCTTCAGAGCCTAGATTGATAAAGGTAGGTTTATTAGAGAATGGGCTGAGGGGTGGGGAACAATTTATTACTGAGCAGCAATCTGCTGTTTGGGAGGAATTATAGGTTCCCAGTAGTTAAACAATACCTTATCCTCCCTATACCCCCTACCCTGTAACTTCACATCTTGTTCCCTTGTACCTACGTATTGGTGCACGCTGTACTAGTACACTGATGGCGTACACACAGAAACGTACACATTGGGTAGAATTACATAAACATACTGGGTGTGAGCAGGGACTGTAAGCCAGTTTGGCTATTGTCTCACATACATGTGTGTGTGACAGACCTGAATAGAAGATTGTGTTGTGTGTGTGTGTGTGTGTGTGTGTGTGTGTGTGTGTGTGTGTGTGTGTGTGTGTGTGTGTGTGTGCTTGTACGTCATAGACATCCTCTGTTCTAGCCCTGCAAATCAACATCCTGTCTGTCGGATAAGGAGGTGGGTCTTTTTGTTATTGAATGACAATAGGAAAACTCCAGGGTCACATTTGAACTTTCTACACAAGGCCTCCTTGTGTAGAAAGGTCAAGTGCTGCCACAATAACGGATGCTTTTATTCATAAACAAAATCATGGTGGAGTGGAAAGGGTAGATGTGGGAGATAGATGAGGGTTTTCCCGGCCATAAGACGTGTCTCTCTTTTTCTGACAGTATTGTTTACTGTGTGTGTTCCATGTAGTCTGGTTATGCCCACAGTATTTTTTACTAAATATTAGAATAAAAACGTTGGGCTTATTTGAATAGATTTAGGAATCATTCCATCAGTTATAACATTTTATTAACTAGCTTAATTGCTGACATCTGGTTCTTGGCGGCCTCATTAGTCCAACAGAGCAGGAAATGCAAGCAATCTGACAATCCCACAACTATAAGCAAAAGACCATATTTGCCAGACTTATTTGGAAAAGAAAACAGTTGTCTGTTGGGATCTTGGAGGCCTTAGGGCCTGGGTGTAGGACTGGGGGTGTTGGTTGGGGCAGTGGGAGGGGGCTGTGGCTCATAACAGGGCTCTAGTTGCACTTTTCCTCTATCTAAAAATGCAGCCACAACAACTAGAAGCACCCTTTGGGTGCTGTAACCTTTTTCCTTGACCCTCCCGTGACCCCTGAGACTTTTGCCCCTAGCCCTCTCCATAGCTTTCCCCACCCCAGCCTCCCCTGATCCCCCTTGACCCTCTGGCCCCACCGATTAAAAATATTCTATGCAAAGGGCAGACCTCCAAGTTTTAATGATGAATTTGGAAGCGATGTGACGAAAGGTGCATGGCACATATATTATAGTGCAGTAATAATATATTGTATATTTGTATTTATATTTACATATAAAGCTGGTCCCCTGCCTCTCACTTGGCTGACACCTCCAGAGTTGTGTGCTTCCAACACAGCGGGCTTACAACATTATTAAAGAAGTTAGCAGTTAGATTCATTGCGCTAAATTTACAACAGGCAGCGGGGGAAGTGCGGCTCGCCGCAATACTACATGTTTCTGCGGCCGGGAGGGTTATTCATGTGTTTCAAGCGCGGAGAAATTCTTTGTTAATTAGGTCAACCTGTCACAGGAGTCACAAGATCAGTTTACTGATTGGCTGGGTGTTAAACTTTTCCCAACCTTTATTTTGGCGGCACTTTGCCGCAGAATCAAACGGCCGCAGCTCGCTGATCTCGGGAGGGGCCGCCTGCTAATTCCAGGTCTTTCTGAAGCCCTCCACAAGTGGTCCTTGGCTCTTGGACAACTCTTGTGAGGAGCACCCGTTTGTGGCCAGTTTATGGTAAAATTATGTTCTTTCCACTTCCGGATTATGGCCCCAAGCCCCAACAGTGCTCATTGGAACATTCAGAAGTTTAGAAATGCAACTGTAACCAATGTCATCAGTATGTTTTGCAACAATAAGGTTGCGAAGGTCTTGAGAGAGCTCTTTGCTTTTACTCTTCATGAGATGTTTCTTGTGTGACACCTTGTTATATGCCATCAGTTGGGACTGAACCAGCTGATATTAATTTGCACTGACAAGGGGCCGGATTGCTTTCTAATTACTGATAGATTTCAGCTGTTGTCTTGGCTTTCCATGCCTTTTTTGGCACCTCGCTTTCTTCATGTGTTCAATACTTTTCCCTGTGTCATTTCACATTATTACACATAACTTAATTTCTGAACTTATTTGTTTTGGTTTCTTTGTATGTATGGATTACTTGGGTTACCAACATCTGGTGAAAGTTTCATGTCAATAGCACCTTTGGAAATATATTTACTGAGAAAAATGGTGACATGTTCAATACTTATTTTACCCGCTGTATATATACAGTATGTAAAAAATAACATTAAGCACGAGTCAACAAACCCTCCCAAACTTTAGGCTTCATTGCCTTGAGGTCATTTTAATCATTTATCTAAAATTAGACTTGATTTGACCAGATTCCTCTGGTTATTTTGTCCAAATTAATGTGAGAGGAATCTGAATTTGTGGATTTTCAGGACTCAATTTGAAAAAATCTGATGGAGTTTTATTCATCGTGTCAAAATGTTTACAAATCTGAAAGTATTTAGCCAATAAAAACATTGTGACACCTGCAGTGGATTCAGTATTTGAGAAGCTTCATGTTAACGCAGCATCACTGAGGGTAGAGGATCTCACAGAACACTGGATGTTACATTTAGTCCATTTTTAATGAATTCAACACCAACCTACTTTGTAGGAATGTACTGCACAGTAAACAACTGTAGTAAAAATAATAATATACAATAGTGTCTATAAACAATGATAAAGGTCTGCCTGTGTCTCTTTCCTTGACTGTCTTGATTTGTGGAGCTTCCCAAACCTGCCACCACAGTGGAAGCACATAGTGACAGCTTCATCTGCACTGGTGAGTTTGGGACGCTCCTCATCGTCTCGACTGGGGCTGTCGTCTTCTTCTAAGTGTTGCCGCACTGGTTTGAGCTCTGGAAGCAGGTTTGGTGCAGAAGTGTGTTTAGTGTGTTCAGCTGTGGTGCTGCAGCTTCCCGGGATGTTTGCATTTCTTCTTTGTCGTCACTGAAACTCTGGATGTCTTCTCTCTCCGGTGGGCCATCTGCACCTGAGTAAAAAACATATAAAAAAGTGAGTAAGATAAATATTAAATGAATTACTGATAATAATGTAAATAATGTTATTAATGATTTCCATACCTGTATCTCAAGTCATTGTCACCTCAGTAAAAATACAAAGAAATCAAAGTACAAAAGAGTGAGTAATCTTTGACTTATTAAATAAGTGCTATTAAATGAATAAACAGGAATATATGAAAGCTAGAGTCTTTATTAGACTACTGTAGGTCACTTACCAAGTCAGAATCTTGTATTTACCTTTGTCCACAAATGGTGTGAGTTCAGCATGAAGCCCAGTGAATTTCAGGCCAGCATGGCACATATACAGTAGGAACCAGGTTGAGGCATTTCAGTCAAATACCTCAACTGGCTACTATCAACACAAAGGAGCAGTGATCATGGTAATCAGGCCTGGATCAGGAAGAGGGGTCTCCTCTTAAGACCAGGCCTGAGAAGAGAATCCTATCAACTATATTTATTTATTTATTTATATATATATCATTATTATTTTTTTTAAATAAATATATATTTTTTTATGGTAATTTTTTTGGGGCACAACACAACCCCTCCTCTTCGGAGGACTAAATTCACTTTCTTTTCATTCATTTTCAAATCAATAGATACAAATCAATAAATGATATATATATAATTTTTTTAAATAAATCATTTTTATGAATATTATATTATATTATATTATGTTATATTATATTATATTATATTATATTATATTATATTTACGCTTTGGAAAGACTATTTAGGGTTTCATTTAATTTATTTGGGGTATGCCTCCTCCAATCAGTCAAGTTGCGGTTTGAATCCAAATATGTCCAAAATGTCATCACTTCATCATTTTATCCTTTTAGACATTCCTGTGAAATTATCAGGATTAGCATATAAATTCTTGAGTTATGTCCAAAAATGTTTTTGTGAGGTCACAGTGACCTTGACCTTTGACCACAAAATTCTAATGCGTTCATCCTTGAGTCCAAGCAGATATTTGTGTCAGATGTAATGCAATGCCTTCCAGGCGTTCCTGAGATATCACTTTCACGAGAATGGGACGGACGTAAAGTCACAGTGATCTTTGACCTTTGACCGCAAAAATCTAACCATTGATCCTTGAGTCCAAGTGGCAGTTTGTGCCAAATTTGAAGAAACTCCCTCCAGGCGTTCCTGAGATATCGCGTTCATCAGAATGGTACGGACGGACAGACAACACGAAAACATAATGCCTCCGTCCACGACTGTCGCCGGTGCAGAGGCATAAAAAGTCCTGTCAGACACAAAAGACACCTCTTAAAGTTACTTACCTAAAATCAAGTCACTGGGTACACACAGGCCCTGGTGCAACTCTACCTTAGGTACTGCCAGTCCTGCCAGATGCAAAGGCCACATCTCACTGCTACAAAGAGAAATCCAGGCATCAGATGTGACTGTTTCCAGATGGATTGTCAGTCCTGCTTCATACGGGGCTGAATTCCTAATCTGAATCTCTGTCATCATACCACATTGGCCTCTTAGCGATGACCTCCCAGTATCTCTCCCCACTCCTCTTTGTGGAGGAGCTGAGGCCAGAAGTTGAGCGAGTCGGCTCTTCAGAGCTGTCCTCCTCTATGAGTGAGGCTCTTCTGACAACTCCAGGACTCAAAGAGCTCCATCCTGCTCGATCTTCTCGTTCAGGACCTCTCTTTATTTTACAGAACTTAAACAGACCCTGGTGCATGATGCTACCTAGGGCAGTGCCAGCCCAGCCAGATGCAAACTATTCAGCCTTCAAGATTAAAAATGTCCAAAATGTCATCACTTCATCATTTTATCCTATTAGGCATTCCTGTGAAAATATCAGGATTAGCATATGAATTCTTGAGTTATGTCAAAAAAAAATTTTGTGAGATCACAGCGACCTTGACCTTTGACCACAAAATTCTCATCAGTTCATCCTTGAGTCCAAGCAGATGGTTGTGCCAGATGTAATACAATTCCCTCCAGGCGTTCCTGAGATATCACATTCACAAGAATGGGACGGACATAGTCACAGTGACCTTGACCTTTGACTGCCAAAATCTAACCAGTTGATCCTTGAGTCCAAGTGGAAGTTTGTGCCAAATTTGAAGAAACTCCCTCCAGGCGCTCCTGAGATATCGCGTTCATCAGAATGGTACCGACGGACGGACAACCCGAAAACATAATGCCTCCGGCCACGACTGTCGCCGTCGCAGAGGCATAAAAAGTCCTGTCAGACAAAAAAGACACCTCTTAAAGTTACTTACCTAAAATCAAGTCCCTGGGTACACACAGGCCCTGGTGCAACTCTCTACCTAGGGTGCTGCCAGTCCTGCCAGATGCAAAGGCCACATCTCACTGCTACAAAGAGAAATCCAGGAATCAGATGTGATTGTTTCCAGATGGATCGTCAGTCCTGCTTCATACGGGGCTGAATTCCTAATCTGAATCGCTGTCATCATACCACCTTGGCCTCTTAGCGATGACCTCCCAGGATCTCTCCCCACTCCTCTTTGTGGAGGAGCTGAGGCCAGAAGTTGAGCGAGTCGGGTCTTCAGAGCTGTCCTCCTCTATGAGGCTCTTCTGACATCTCCAGGAATCAAAGAGCTCCATCCGACTCGATCTTCTCATTCAGGACATCTCTTTATTTTACAAAACTAAAACAGACCCTGGTGCATGATGCTACCTAGGGCAGTGCCAGCCCAGCCAAATGCAAACTATTCAGCCTTCAAGATTAAAAAAGTCCAAAATGTCATCACTTCATCATTTTATCCTATTAGGCATTCGGTGAAATTATCAAGATTAGCATATGAATTCTTGAGTTACGTCCAAAAACGTTTTTGTGCGGTCACAGTGACCTTGACCTTTGAACACAAAATTCTCATCAGTTCATCCTTGAGTCCAAGCAGATGTTTGTGCCAGATGTAATACAATTCCCTCCAAGCGTTCCTGAGATATCACTTTCACGAGAATGGGACGGACGTAAAGTCACAGTGATCTTTGACCTTTGACCACCAAAATCTAATCAGTTCATCCTTGATTCCAAGTGGAAGTTTGTGCCAAATTTGAAGAAACTCCCTCCAGGCGTACCTGAGATATCGTGTTCATGAGAATGGTACGGACGGACGGACAACCCAAAAACATAATGCCTCCGGCCACGACTGTCACCGGCGCAGAGGCATAAACATTCCTGTTAGACACAAACTAGCCAGCCCTCAAGGTAAAAAAGTCCTAGCAGACCCAAAAGACACTTCTTAAAGTTACAAACCTAAAATCAAGTCACTGGGTACACACAGGCCCTGGTGCAACTCTCTACCTAGGGTGCTGCCAGTCCTGCCAGATGCAAAGACCACCCCTCACTGCTACAAAGAGAAATCCAGGCATCAGATGTGACTGTTTCCAGATGGATTGTCAGTCCTGCTTCATATGGGGCAGAAATCCTAATCTGAGTCGCTGTCATCATACCACCTTGGCCTCTTAGCGGTGACCTCCCAGTGTCTCTCCCCACTCCTCTTTGTGGAGGTGCTGAGGCCAGAAGTTGAGCTGTCCTCTTCTCTGAGGCTTTCCTCGTAACTCCCTCTGGGCCTTTTAGCAGGATCCGTCTCCTCATCGCCCTCCTCCCTGCTCCTCTTCCTGGAGGAGCTAGGGCAGGAAGTTGAGGGAGTCGGCTCTTCAGAGCTGGCCTCCTCCCGGATGATTCCTTGATCTTGATGAGGTTGTTGATGCTGATCAGGTTCCTGGTGCTGAGGAGGTTCCTGATGCTGATCAGGTTCCTGAAGCTGAGGAGGCTGCCGATGTAAGCGAGGATTTCGAAAGATGACATCGTCAATCTCAAACTCAAACTCCTCTACATCTTCATTATCACCCTGATGACCATCTTCCTCTTCTTCCTCAGATGACATGCTCTCATAACCAGAGTCATCGCTGATCCGGTCAGGAGATTCAGCCCTGTCACTCCAGTCATCGCTGTCATCTGTGACTGACTCATCTTCCTCATCATCGCCATAGAAGATGTCCACATTTTCAACCTCTCGCTGATATTCCAAAGCCGCGGGGTGAGGGAAGAAGAGACGGAAGACGTCCACATCTTCAACCTCTCGCTGATCTTCCAAAGCCAAGGGGAGAGGGAAGATGTCCACATCTTCAACCTCTCGCTGATCTTCCAAAGCCGAGGGGAGAGGGAAGATGTCCATATCCTCAACCTCTCGCTGATCTTCAAAAGCCAAGCGGTGAGTGAAGAGGAGAGGTAAGATGTCCACATCTTCAACCGCTTCTTGCTCATCATCAATGTCTGAGGAGAGAGGGGGAATGCCCACATCTTCAACCTCCTCTTCCTGATCTTCATCATCAATGTCTGAGGAGAGAGGGGGGATGCCCACATCTTCAACCTCCTCTTCCTGATCTTCATCATCAATGTCTGAGGAGAGAGGGGGGATGCCCACATCTTCAACCTCCTCTTCCTGATCTTCATCATCAATGTCTGAGGAGAGAGGGGGGATGCCTACACCTTCATTTCCCTCAGGAATGTGAACGCCTGCTTCTTCAGGGCCATCGTCATCAAGAACAACAACAGTGAGAGTGTTACCTTTGTTGTCATCGTTGATGATCCTGATCACATCGGGAGCTTCAGCTGCAGGACGTTCAATGACGTTGGAGACACCTGTGAGGGAAAAAAAAGTTTAAGTATACGGAAAAACCTAACCACTTCTTATTACAATTATTATTAGTGACTAAATAAGCAATAATCCAAAAAAAATTATTTAGTTATACTGTTATAAATAGCTTAAAATAACAGATTAAAGATTAAAACTTGAAAACTTAAATTATGCTTTATCAGGACTATGTTTGTGTGTTGTTAAATAGCACACGTTGCAGACGTTCCCCTTTTCCAACACATCCACTTGGTGAGAAGACAAAACAAACACACATGCAAATATCTCTCATGTGAATAACCAGTAACCTCCTCATGTTGGCAGATATTAGTGTTCATGCAAGATACCATCACTTATATAAGAAGGTGTTAAAGAACATACATAAAAGGGTCACACACTGATTCAGATCCCGACAAGCACTCCAGCACACGATCACAGACACCACGCACAACTTTGTAAGAACATGCTGATTTTCAGAAGTTCTTACCTTAACCTTACCTTATTGAAAAAGTTGCCTTGCTCAGTCCCCCTGTGAGCACAAACGTGACAGTATCACACAAACAAGATAAACCTCGATTTTTACAGGGACAAGATGACGTCACACAGGCTTTTATTAACAAGAAATGTTAATAAAAACTGTACAACTGAACAGAGGCATTACAAGAAATAGTAACGGACCGAGTTCTGATTATGAAACCATGTTCCAAAGTCAACATTTATCAGTCACAGAGCACCATCAGTGCATAACAATACAGACACAGGTGTACAGTGTGCCATTTATTACTCTGGCATATGATGTGAAAAAGAATTGGCATATAATCCGTTGAGACCCCAGGCATACTTTAGAAGAGGATTGTTTTTTCATGACGCTGTGTCAACTGTGTGTTTGCAAGATGATGTCACAATCTCCATCACTCCTATGGTTTGCAATAAGCGGTGTGAAATACAAATACATAAACAAAACTGCATGCGTAATTATGCACGCTGAACCTTGGGTACTTTCACGCGCATCCAACAACAGAGCTTCTCCAGCATAACCACACAAACGTCTGAGCTTCTGTGCATACTATACTATAGTCGCTTATTCTCCCAGTTTATACATTACAAATCAGAGCGCGTGCACGAGACTGTGGCATCCTGTACGCACGAGCAGTCACCGCGCAGTTACATGACAAACCACGAAAACCAGTAATTGTTTTCACTCGGAATGAAATTACATTTCCGTGTTAAATAACAACATGTCAAGTGCAAGAGTCCTAAATAATAATAATAATAATAATAGTAATAATAATAATAATGATAATAATAATAATAAGTGAGGTAACACTTCATTTTACATGTCCGCAAATGTCATGGTAAGTAGGTGATATTAGCAAGTAACATGTTTGAAGTTTCTTTGAAATTATCCAAATATTTACTTAAAAATGTATATTAAAAAAACAAAACAATATTATTTAATAATTATATTCCGCTATTGCAAAGCAGGTAATAAATAGCTGGTAATTTATTTAATACATTTCTAGGATAGTAATATGAAGTTAATTGATAGGCATGATGCAAACGCTTTATTTGCAGATCCACTGTTTACTGGTCAGTAGATGACCTCATTTATATGTATTATTAACATCGGGGCATCAGAGGGTGAATTGTAACCGCTTACCTTACATGTAACTTTTATCTATTAAATAAATTACCAGCTATTGAGAAATAGTGGAATATAATTATTAAATAATGTTTATAATAAAGTCATTTATTGTACCAAAAGTTATTAAACACAACAGTTCTTGCTCTTTGTTCAACAACAGCCAAACACCTGCAGTTCAATTCATCTATTTTCTTATAAAAAAAAAACATGGATCTGATGATATGTTTTAACGAATATCTGAAAATTAGTTCATAAATGTGATGAACTTTGAACTTAAATGAACCCGATGCTCCGATAACAACAACTCTGAATTTAAAACCAGTAAAGTCATCTTATCTGTCCACACAGAGGAACGGGTCTGGTTTGTTTACATCTGCACGTGCTGACGTGCTGACGTCAGCTCTTAATAGCGCCCGACGTTTCCACCTAACAGTTACATCATCTCCATGGTAACATCATCTCCATGGTTACAAAAAATATCTATCTTCACGCATTTTTTAAAAATTTATCTTCACGCATTTTTTAAAAATTAGCCCAGTCACCATTTTGTTTCCAAAACTTTCAACGCCAAACTTCTAACTACACATTTTAACTAAATTGAGGCTCTCAAACCAAAATAAATGTGTTTTCAAATCACTGCACCATTGTTCATATATTCCACATCTTTTACCGCGAGTTTTAATACATTCAAAGCTGCTAATTAAACTTTTACAGAGAAAACGTCGAGGATCAATCAGTGCTTTCAAACAGGCCATCAGATATTCTGTTACTTATTCACCTTTACATTCAACAAAATGGGTTCATTTAACGTTTTTAAAGAGGTTCATTAAGAGAAAACCCTTAATGAACCTCTTTAAAAACGTTAAATGAACGAATGAATGAATGAATTTAGTTGTCTTACCTGCTCCGTGATGGTCCGGGTCACACCGGCCACCGGTGAGCAGGTGTTGCTCGGCGAGAGGAGCTGTGCTGACAGACATCTCTACAGGTAGTTTGGTCTGCTTCTTCTTCTGCTTCTTCTGCTTCTTCTTCAGGTGATTGATTCTCCAACAAGATCAGTTAAATGCTTTCCTCCAAAGAGTTCAGCTCGCCAGCGGTCAGTTTTGCAAAAGGTGCCAACTAGTGTCAGATCCAAGTGCAAAGGGAGAGAACGAAGGTCAGCAGAAGCTTTTATATGACCTCGGCCGCGCGTCACCGTTCTGTTTCCATGACTTTCACTGACGCACGCACATGTGTGTATCATTTATACTATAAAGGCTAATATATTTACATTTTAATTAGGAACATTTTTTTCTGCATGTATTTTTTGCATACTCTGTGATGTGTATAATATCCCATCGCCTCAAAACTGACAGAAATATATATATATATATATATATATATATATATATACATATGTATATATATATATATATATATATATATATATATATATATATATATATATATATATATATATATTATCTTGTGCAGACAATATCATAATTTATGTTCAGGATCTTTCAGGAGCTGCAGCACCTGATGCCTCCATACACAGCATGGCCACTGCAGGCCATCATGTTGACATGTGAAAAGTGAAACTGAGCCATGGTAACAGTGTGATTGCATGAAGTTATAGTATTTAGGATCATTTGTGTGTGTTTTGTGAATAACCAATCGAAATATCTGCAGTCAGTTTAGGTAAAAGATACAGGCTTACTATCACAGTGAGCTCTTCTGCAGTTTGAAGTACAGAAATCTGCAGCTCTTGATTCATTGTTTGTATAGGCAGCTATTTATTTTCTGGTTTTGGATATTTTTAATCTGTTTTATGATGTTTATTTTTAAGATATAATAGTCTGTTGAAGCATCAACTGACATTCAGGAAAGGCATTTTATTGTAGTCCACCAACATGCAAATCATTTTTTCACATTTTTTTTTTCTAAACAATATATTTATTGAGTTCTTTTAGGATAATTGCATGAATAAACTTAGCATATATGATAACAAAATAACAGTAGCCATAATTGTGATAAATACAAGTAAAGAAAAAAAATGAGAAAGTAAAAAAATAATAATTAAAAATAAAGAAAGAACATACAGTATATATTCATATATACATATATATATATATATATTCATATATATATATATATATATATACACATATATATACATATATATATATATATATTCATATATATACATACATACACATATCAATAAGTAAAAACAAATAAAGAGAGAGAATTACAGAAGTAATAGCAGTACAAGAGATAGACAAGCTATATACATGCAGTATATTCTCTTAAACGGTCTGACTATGGACAACACCATTAAGAGAAGTACCAGTATGTAAAAAGGTTACAAAGTCACCCCAACATTTATCAAAGAGCCATGGTTTCTTTTTGAGATTAAACATAATCTTTTCTGAAGGTAAATATGATGAGAGCTCTTTTAGCCAAAAAGATACACTAGGGGGCTCCTCATCTTTCCAGCGAATGGCTATACATTTACTAGATGCGATTAGGGCTAGTCTGATAAAGCGAATATTGCCCCTCAGATTGACTGGTAAAACTGAGTGGTCCCCCAGTAGTGTCAGTTGGTTGGGATTTCCACCTGCACAATCTTTTTAATGATGTCCAGGATAGATCTCCAGTATTGCTCCAGGCCACTGCATGTCCAGAACATATGTAAAAGAGTCCCTGTTTCAGACTTACATCTAGGGCAATATTCTGAATAGCTACTATTTATCTTATGGAGGCGTTGAGGAGTCAAGTAAACCCTGTGAATAAGGTTGAACTGTAAGAATTTGTGTCGACTGTTATAGGAGAATGACTGAGAGCTATCGCAGATGGACTTCCACTCAAAGTCCTCGAAGGCATTGCCAATGTCTATTTCCCATTTATCATTAAGAACTTTACTTTCTTTAATTTTTTCATATTTGACAGACTTCTGATTTTGCACGTTTGTCCTCTTTTTGTCTTATTTCCTTTCAGCACTGTCGACCCAATCCTTTTTCAAGCAGTGAAACTCTGTTCAGTTTTGTCCCCATGGTGTATAATAAGTGTTGACCTAAACACCAGTTCATAAAACCACTTCTTTGTCAAACTGTTATCATGTGGAACCAATTTGTTGGTGTCAATAAAAGTAACATAGGCCTATTTTATTCATTTGAGTAACAATATAAAACTGAACATAAAACACTGCTGTTTTCATTATGCATGGAGGGGTGTATATAAAGTAGCAAAAAGCATTCAAAGCCATCCTATTTGTTCTAACTGCTCCTGCAATACTCAGTATTCACTGTGTGTACCGCCCTCAGAGATGCAACTCCCCTGTGTAAGTGTTGTTTATTGGTTATGATGATAATGTAAGCCTCTATTTATCATATTTGACACCTGCAGAATTCTAATAAATGCATTTTACAAGCAAATATTTACAGGCAAACATACATTTTACAATTATAGAGCATATTGACATTCGGCAACCAAGTAATGGGACAAATAACTACCTGCATGTGAATTAAGATGAATTAATCAAGATTATACAGTATATATATGACTACAGGAGATATTTGGGATGACTTATGAGTTACATTTCCAGCAATCTTTGATTCATGTTATTAAAAATCAATTTTAAAAGACTTATTAACCAACTTTTTAAAAATGAAAAAATATAGACCTATTATTATTGTACTGACAACCTCTCTATGATCTCTCATTCAGGGAACCTACAAGTATTGTTCTTTACCCACAATCTCAAGAGGGTTGATGCTGGAAACATTAGATACATTGCAAAGAGATACAAACACCCATGTTCTGAAATGGTATTGACATCATGCTCCTCAGAGTAAGTACATATTCTCAGGTGACATTATACTTTTTTTGGGTCAATTCTTTTTCATCATTATTTTTATCAGCTCCATATTCCAACAATTGTTTGTTAAATTGAAGTCTGATGAATAAAAGGAAGGATGTTGTGAAATTAGACACTGCTAGTTTTTAAGTTCTCCTCTCTGATTTTGTGTCTTCAGCTGTCTGGGAAGGCTGGACTGGACAACAGAGTGCAACCAATTCCACTTCCCAGATCTGAAATGAGCATAAAAGAAAAGAAATGTGCCGTGTAGCTGTGGATGAGCTTTCACAAGTACTGTTGGTAAAGTTGTTGATGAGCTCAGAGTGGTGGATGTTTCTATCATTAACCTGCAAGTCTGTGAGGAGAAAAGGCGTCGTCTTCCTGCCAATGTTTTCTGTGCAGGTGGATATGGCAACAAAGGATTCTATTGGGTATGTTTTCTGTCTGTTCTTCATGGTTGTCAGTAGCAACTGATAACTGCCAGGTCCTGCAATTACCTGTTAATATAAACTTAGATAACACTACACTGAAATCATAGACATGCAGGTGTATCATGTTTCTAACACATTATGTAACAATACAAATAATCCAATAATAATGGCCTGGGACTTTTTAATTGTCAGTATGTTGCGTTATCACACATTACATTACAGACATTATAGAGCTGTATAAATATGTTGTTGATTTTTTATTTGTGAATATACATTTGTAATACAAATATGTTAATACCACTATCTTGACCTTTAACCTTAAGTGATTCTCTTATTAAAAAATGGGTATTCATACATATTTATTTACCACTCTCACTGATTACAGATACAGTTACAAACAACAATTTGACAACTTGCGATACAGTGACAACACTATTTGTTTCTCTGTAATTTTGACTCAGTCTTATAAATATGTAATTGCAAAGAAATATAGAAAACATTCAGATCACTCCAGTTGGTGTTTAAATTAGAACAAAACTAAATAAAAGGTCATTAACATTACCTCATTGTTACACTTCAGTCGGACGGCTGGACATAATCCTAAAAAGCTAATTATTGTAACCCTGGTATCAGCTGCTAGCAGTTGAACTTTGAAATCCTAGATGTATTGGCACAAGCTGTGGCCTCGCTGACCCCTTGTATCTGCTCCCCAGCTAGTGGAGACCAGCAGGTGTTGGCCCTTCAACCACAGCGATCTCTTCTTAAGTTAATTGGAGATCAGCACCCTTCACTTCGCCACTGACAGTCCATGGTTCAGCTCTGCTCAGATACAGTCTGCCTTTGTAACACTGACCCATTTAAGCTCAAAACAATGGCTGAATTGAGTAAGACCCTGAAAGCATCCTCAACCTTCTGCATGTTTGATGTGATTCTGTGACGAAAACAGAGGAGGAAAACAAAGATTCATCATTGTAAAACTAAAAAAATAACAGTGTTAAATTCAAACATGCAGTACAAGTAGTCATTTATCAAAGTATCAAAAATAACAATCAAACCAAGATTTTACACACAGCCTGATTTCTCTGTCTTCTTATGCTCACACTCAACATCCATTTACTTACTCAATACATTCTGCAAGGTTGTACATTTGAATCCAGACAAAGAACACACACACTGTAGGTATTGACCCATTTATCCAACTGATGAGGACAAAGCTATCCTGCTAATGTAATGTTAATATCCATGGATAAAAGAATAAGAAAACAATGTTTTACAGTGTGTCTGCCCATCGTTCTTTTGTTTACAAGATTGCCTGGAAATCAACAACACCCATATTTTCTGAGCAACAGTTCACCATGTTACTGTTATATGCTGCCATCTAGTGGTACAACATACAACATGACCTTTCCTCAACAAAAACATTCTCCTACCACTTTACTAGAAGTGTCTCTCCATCTCTTAACAACCTCATTATCAATTTACAATAGTAAAATTAAATATAACACTATATCAACACCATGATGAGTTCATTACAAGAAACACTACAGTTACATGCCACTGTTAGACATTGTATTGTGTTTACAGTAACTTTACTGTACTGATGCTTTACCATGAGTGTGCTTTATAACTGCTCTACTGTAACTGTGTTTTATAGTTTGATACTGTAAATATTTTTGGAGTATGATACTGTAATTGTGTTTAATATTATGATACTGTAGCCTAAATGTTTCTTGGATAATGATACTTTATAGTATGATACCGTAGCTTAAACATGTTTAGAAGTATGATACTGTACTGTGTTTAATAGTGTGATACTGTAGCTTAAACATGTTTTGGAGTATGATACTGTAAATTACTTTATACTAAATAGCATATAGCCTACTAGTCTATTGACTAATAATTCTTAGTGAAGATGTAAACAGTGCCAGCCAGACACCAGCAAAGATACAACACAAAAAACCTCAAACTTCCTCCAGAACTGGGATGATGATGGATCCATCTTGTGACAGCTAAACTGTAAAGTAAACTATCCAGAAATCCACAAATACTATAGAGACTTAAGTCTCTCCTTTTAGCTCCACATGTCCATGAACTCAGTGTACAAATAGTGACCTTATATACTCACTCAGAAACACACTCAGTCTTTTCTCATGCCTGCTAGCAAACAGTCCTCGGTTTGTTCACCGCATTTGCGCCAATTAAGTGTAATTACTGATAGAAAACCGCTCCGAACAAAGCTCCCTGTCGCGTTTTACAGGGTTACAACACAATACAATACTGCAGGCTGCTAACTGAATAAGTAAACAGCAACTTGGCCGAACTTAAAACCAGTGTTTGTTTTCTTAGCAGCTGTCAGTATGAGCTCTTCTCGCGTTATCTCGTTCATTTAAATCCCGCCCACACAGAAACTACGTAGGTCACACAGACTACTCATCAATTAGCACCTGGCTGGGTGTCTATCACATTAATGGTGTCTATGGGCTGGACAAGTCTGACAAGAAGTTAGAAGACTAAATGTAAATGTAGTGGAATAATATAATAATATTTGCCTCCAAAAGGTAGTGGAGTAGAAGTATAAAATGTAAAAACATAAGTTAAAGACTACAACAGTGGGAATAATACAGATATAATGTGTGGGGCTGAATGTTGGCATGATTCATATAGAGTTGTGTTTACTGCCCTCAAGTGGTCACATTGAGGAACTACATCTAGTAAAAATATGTCAAAGTAGACATGATAACTTCCGGTCAATACTTTAAAAATAAATCCAACTGAACAAACTGAAGCAATTGGACACAAATTAAGAGAAATATTGATGGAATGATTATGTATGTCACAGTTAGACTCCAACTCCACACCCTTTAAGCATACAAATGTAGAAGTAGCCATGTTAGTTTTAATGTTATAAGTATCTGTGAACACCAATTGAGGATGCATGCACAGCAAGGAGGCACAAAAATAATTTGCCTTGATCATGATAGCTCATCAGGAGTTGTAAGCATTCCCAGTATTGTTCTTCTAAGGTTTATTCAATTTCTTCAACTTCTTCAACTTCTTCAACTATTTCCTCTGTACGTTTGTTGGCCTTTAACTAGTCCTGCATACTTTTAGCTACAGAAACCGTTCAACTATCAAAATAGTCAGCTCTTACAATGTCTTTTCGCCTATTCAGGAAAATTCAAATTTAACACTTTTGACAGTATTACAGTTTAGCTTCCAGCTTTTCTAGCAATGTATTTCAGCTCTTAGCTTCTTTAGCTAATGCAGTTCAGCTTCCAACTCTGCCCGTTGTACATTTCATCTTCTAGGGTTTTCAGCAGTGCAGTGCAATGCATTTGAGCTTTAACATTTTTAGGCAAGTCATCTCACATTTCTGCATTTTCAGCAATGCTTTGCAATACATTTCAGCTGTCAGCATTCCCACACATTTTCAGCAGGAAATGCATTTTCTAGTTCTGTATAATACTCTCTTTGTCAGTCATCATGCATCCCTTGAGCACCCTGATGCTCCCAGCACGTGCCTATAGTGTCTACACCAGCAGGTGACCCTAAATGAACACCTCATGTGTTGACTTATGTGGACAACATACTGAAAGTGTTGTCTGGTTGTCATATTTCCTCTAAACATTCGGCCCTAACAAAAAAATTCACGTGTGTTTAAATGACAAGGATCTCATTCATGAATAAAATATTTAATTAAGTTTAATGTCTGCAAAATGAAAAATCATTTATAAAAAAAGGCTATTTTAATTGTATTGGCTTCCATCACAAAAGTTTTATTGATTATTTACAGTATGATCTGACACATTGCACAATAATTTAAACAACAACAGTTCACTCAGTGTATAAAAATGCAGCAACAGTTTAAAATTCCTCTTTTTATTTCATTCTGCTTCTTTGTAAACAATTTCTTCATGTTTCTCACACTTGTTTCTCAGACTAGTGCAATAGATTGTCATTTATATTTAATTCATGTACTTTTGATAAGTTGGTGCAATTTTTTAAGTTAATTTCGCTCAAGAGTTTTGGACAATGCGCCAATAGATACAAAATATTATGTAACCTTTTTGAAACTGAAGCTGTATTTTTGCCAAAAACATACAGAAGTGTTTCACTGTCTTCAAACTTTTAAAGACCTGTTCTTCGACATGATTGTGGTAAATAATTTACTGTACGTTTACAGAACAGTAATCTTTCTTTATACCTTATACCTTATGTCCCAATTCTGTCTAAATTGAATTAATCACTAATAATTCACCCAAGAAAATTAAATATACAATTGGGAAAAGGAAAGAAATAAAGTCCCATGAAATGCAACACTTTGCATGTTGTGTAAAAAAGACGTCACATAAAAAGTTTGATTATTCTTATTTACCCTCACATTTACAGATATAAATATTGCATAAAAGTTTAATAAAACCATCACCATGTCATGTTCCCAATTAGAGTCCGACCTTTGTTGCATGTCATTCCCCATTGCTCTCTCATTCATGAAACACCCTCAAATACATACAATAAAAACAGTTGTAATTTTTTCCTTATAAGAAAAACATAGTTTCAAGGACAGGTCAGGACAATCGCTGAGACAAGTGCAAAATTCCCTCCACTCTTCAAGTCTGAGGCTGGCTGTTCCACTCAGCTCCACACCCATTGGTTTCTAACTGAAGACACAAGTATATAAATATGGGTCACAAATATATAGTTTTCATTTTATAAAAAGATAATGTTATTTCCTGAAACAGCTGGTCACTGTACAGGATGAAATATTGCATTTGCTGGGGACTAATTTTAATGGCAGATTAATCCACATTTGGTGCTCTAATGAGTATTTGTGGCAGCAGGACAGTGTGTGGGATTGAGTCAAAATAAATTACAGTGTGTGTGTTCATTGTAATAAGGAACATGTTATCCAGCGCAACAGTGTGGCTCATTGATGTGTTTGTAATATTTTTTGGACAACAATGGAGTTCTATCCTAAATTTTCTTCGAGATCAATAAAGTATCTATCTATCTGTGGCACAGAGGAAGAAGATACTCTTGATGTCCTGGAAATTTCTCAAAAAGCTTCTTTCTATAGCTACTGTAAATATAGAGTAGAATACTTATTTACAGCATTCAATTACTAGGCTATACTGTAAGTGGTATAGCCTAAATGAACACAAGATTTTCTACCAAAGTTGGAATCAAAGTGGCTATTTTACATGAAAGATTTCTATATGGGCGTGTTGTGCTACAGTGGGGAGATGATGTCACGTATTTCGAACATTGTTAAACAAAGTCAAATAGCAGCCAGATGATCAGACAGGTTGAAAACAAGCGGTCAGTTTAAGCAAAACACCTAAACCATTGTATTTTGAGGCCACACTTGAAATGTCAGTAATAACGCCTCATTGCACAGGAAAACTGTGCACAGCTACAGTAAGTGGTGGATGTTTACATATGACAGTTTACTGTTCATCTTTGATTTCTCTTCCAAATACTAACCTGGTTTTTTTTTCTAATCGTCTGGCAGCTTGTTTCTTACCCCATTTGAATTATTTCTATATCAATATCACTGTGTTCCCACATCTCATCAATTAACTTGGTGACAAGTACAATTTATTATTACTAATGGGAATAAAACCTGAGCTGAATTCAAGCTGAAAGGCTGAACTTGAAACTAAACCTTAATCTAATCTTAAATTCCCCCTCCAATCAAAAATGCGGGTTACTTATTGTTCCTTCACGCGGTTGTTTGAGCTTCACTGTGCAGAATAATGCGTGTGCAGTTTGTTTTCACATTCACCCGCTGAAGGTGCAAATCAGTATTCAAAGTTTTAAAACGTCATAGAGGGGATCCTGAACCAGAAAATCAACCTTTGAAGAGGTGAGCACCAGACAAAATGTCCTCACTTTCCAAAAGGCAGATAGTTTGTCACAAGGAACGCACACACACACACACACACACACACACACACACACACAAACTGGGGCTACTGAGCACCAGACAAAATGTCACAAGGATAGTTTGTCACAAGGAACGCACACACACGCACACGGACACGCACACGCACACGCACACGCACTAGAGCTACTGTATGGTGTCCTCTGGTAAAAGTCCACTCTCTCTGAACACAGTATTGACATTTGGTATGAGGTGGGCACTGTAGCTCAGCAGTCGTCCATCATAAATCAGCTGGTCTTGAGTCAGCATGGTTTTCGGACCGTTGCACAGACAGAGAGCAGAGACAGTTATATACAAACTGAGCTAAACACGAGCACCAAAGAATCCAATTTAGTAGTTGGTCTATATAACAAACTGATGGGGTGCAGCTCTCTGAATATTTTGGGTGTGCGACTATGTGATGTAGAATACTGGTAATACTGGTATGGTTTTGTAAATCCTATTGGCACTAGGTTTTGAACTGACCGTCTCAGAATGTGAGAGTGAATCCAGTGAAATACATTTAAATGCAGTAGTAAGGAGAGAGCCACACCTTGGAAACACTTGCTACAATGACATGGAAACTGTGACTCCAGACGGGTGGGTCTGTTTGATACATATGTTTGTTTTATTGACTCAGTAAAGGTCAGTCTACCTTGTGTGGTACATCCATGCTATATCCATGTCAACCCAGGAGCAGTCGTTCTGTGAGCTCAGCAGTCCGTGGACGGTTGCAGAGAACGCAGCTCGGGGGTTGACAATGATTTTGTAGTTGCTGTAAGAAGGATTTCCAGTGATGGGTTCGTGGTACAGGTGAGCCAGGATGTTCACCCCAGACACATTCTGTGGGGGCAGGGTTTGGGAGGTGGGTGGTGGCAGCGCAACAGTGTTGGGGAACACATTATTCACAAACTTGTAACACCCGTCAGCGCCATAATTCCTTTCCAGCAGAGGCAACAGCTCTGACCAACTGGTAATAGAATGATGAAAAAAATACACCATTTAGCAGTATATAAACAACAAATACTTTATAACACACAGCAGCCCACTATAATGAAGTTGGAAGCACATATAGATATATATAAGCACATATAGATATGTTTTAAGTGTTGCATTTGTAAACATGTATAACTCCTCCTATGAAGCATCAATAACTGCTGTATTAACATAAATTATTCTGATCACATAAAAGATATACTGTGTTTCAAGAAGTAGTAAAATCAATTTTAAGCACACCTATGAATGAAATGTATATGTGTATAACTGGGTAATAAATACTTTGTAAAAAACACAAAATTAGTTGTTAGTTAAGGTTGATTTATCAAAAGACATTTGCCTTATTTCATATTTTCTTAAACAAAGTGCTACCTGTTGATTGACTGGGGCAGTATGAGCTCATCAATATCATGCAGGGCCACATATCTGGATTGGTACATGTATCTGTAAATACAGTCATTGAGAGCAGGAATCTGGCCAAAGTAGTGGAGGTCACCTGGACCGAGAGAGGGCAGCCAATGTCGAGATACGTTCAGAAATCTGGACTTAGACCAAGGAATCACCTCTACTAAACCTGAAAAGGAGACATTAGAAAACGTGTTAGCAACTGAGACGTTTTAGTTTAGCATTTTTGTTACATTCTGGGAAATTACTAGGGGTGGCGCAGAATCGTCGACTATTCAACGATTCAATTTAGGGAGCCTGATTCGACTGCCAATCTCACAGAGGAAGCATTGCAGGGACATGAAAAGGATCATTCCATTCTCGCTATATGGGGGTGCTGAAGGTCTGATTTCACAAAAAATTGCTGAGTTTCTCCCAATAAATCATGATGTATATAATATTTTGGTATAAATATCAGCCTATTAATAATACTGTTAATAAAAAACTGAAAATAATTAATGTGCTTTCAATCAATCTCCTCAGTGTGCATGAATAAATCACCATGGTTGACGAAGTTGCTATCCAAATTTGCGGGACCATCAGAGCAGCATCTTGGCGATAGCCTCAGAAAGGCTTAATAACAACAGGGCTAATGTTTAAAAATCAAAGAATACATTTATTTATCAGAGCACTCACATAAGAACGGAGAAGTATTAGAGTGCTAGATAGATTTATGAACGATTCTCTAAAATCAGCTGGGGGCATAGACTATGGTGTCAGTCACCGTGATGTCACCCATTGGTTTGTGGACTGCCGTTTTGAAGCCTCCAGTTGGGCATTTTGGCCGTTGCCATCTTGGTTTTTGGCAGTCGTCATCTTGGTTCTTTGCAACCAGAACTGACACGAGAGGATGGAGCTAAGTACAACCGAACACTGAATAAGACATTTTTAGGCGACCAAAAAGGTTATAATTAACTTTCATGAACTGAAAACACACTGTGAAAGGGTTAAAGTTGTAAGATGAGAACACGGAGAACTCCCAGACCGCACAACGCCGTGGTAGCAACCTGACAATCTCAAGGTAGCCACGCCCTAAAGCGTACCCTGCTTTATCGCCTATTTGACTCTAAATGGGACCATAATTTACTAAATGAACATCATACTGTATTGAAGAAGACCAGCGATTGAGACCATAAACTCATGTTTACAATGTTTACTGAGGAAATAAATCAAGTGAGAAGTAGGCTCATTTTCTCATACAGCACTATCCATTATTCTGAAACAACAGCTAAGCGATAGTAAAGTATCTCAGACAATAATTGAGTTGTTTTTACTTTTGTTCAACGGATACATAAAGCTTAAGCAAAAGGTGATGAAGGAGCAAAAAACAAACAAACATGATTCTACGATCAGTCGACGATAGGCAAGACTTGACCAATCAGATTCAACTGTTTAAATTCTTAGTTGGGGACACCCCCACTAAGCGTTACTTGACTTTTGTATCCTTAAAGTTGTAATGCGTAGATTTGGAGCAAATATGATTAAAAAAAGTTATTTTTATAAAATGTTCACTATATCCTGACAGTAGTGCATGAGACAGGTAATCTGAAAAAAAATCATGTGCCTCTGTGTCCTGTGTACAGTTCATTCTATGTATTTCCAGCAGCAACAGGTAGCTGTTTTTGTAGACACATAAATCCAGTTTAAGGGTAGGAGATTTCTGGATATTGGATAATGTGCTGATCTTACATGGTTATGTTGATATTGGGATGTCTTTAGACTGGAAAAAATGTTATCGCTATTGTAAAAAAAAGTCTGATCAGGGAAGAGTTCCAGCTATTGAAGAATCACACTGCGGTCATGGACCTGGAAAGCAGAGCATTGAACATTGGAACAGCTTTTTATCCTCCTCCTGGGGAGCTGAAGGAAGGACGTCAATGCAGGGAAAAAGGCATGTTCACACAATGACGCTGGAAGGGAAGGTGCGGAAAACGGATGGACGAATAAAACACCCCTGCTGCTGCTCGTGCTGTGAGGAGAGACAACACAATCACACACCTTGAAAAAATACTCCACCTTTGTATGTGTAGTAGTCCAGTATGCGCTGTGTTTCAGGGCTGCTGCTGCTCTTATAGATGACAACTCTGTTCACCCCCAATAACTGCAGCATTTCCAAACTCTGGACCAGCTACAATACAGCACAGGTATTTGATTGACACACTTCAGGCACTAAAATACAAAACAGTCAAAAAGTAGTAGTAAGCAGCATTAATGAAATATTATCGGGACTATGGTGGAAAGGTGCGAGGCATGAAAATAATAGCCAAGATTCTTTTAGCCTGTCCGATTTTGTTCTTCTGCATTTCTCATGTCTGCCTGTCCTGGTCAGGATACTTTACTTTTATTTCCAATTTGGGTCTTGATAAAGTAAGAAAAGTTTGAAAATAACTGTAAAATCTGTGTTATGTAATGTTACCTGCAGCACGTTGGTGAAATCATACATGGCGGAGAAGCAGACGGTGAAGTTGTAAGGAAAGGAGTCACTCTGCGCCTTCTGGTTCTTCACCTCCAAAAACGCTTTGTCAGGTGTATCTAGGTGTCCACAGAAAAGAACTATAGTTTGAAAGAGGCCTGAATAAAGTCCTCACCGGGGAAGATACCAAATATCTGTTCATGTCTGTAGAACACAGTGACAGCTGTTGTTGCCTGTTGGGCTGCAGTTTACCATGTTATGATTTGAGCATATGTTTTTATGCTAAATGCAGTAACTGTGAGGGTTTCTGGACAATATTTGTTTTGTGTTAATTGATTTCCAATAATAAACATATACATACTCCTCATCTCCTTTTAAGGTACATTTTGAACAGATAAATGTGTGATTCATTTGTGATTAATCACGATCGACTATGGACAATCATGTGATTAATTGGATTTAATATTTTAATCGATTGATAACCCTAGTGCTGACATTTGTTATTTAGCAATAAACAATCAAACACCGCAATAAAATCGAAGAACGCTCGTGGTGATGTGAGCAAAACAGTCATCTTTTTCTAGATCTGGGCACAAAAAGGATCAATTGCAGGTATCGTTTAAATGGAGAAGTTTCGATTCTACTTGGTACTGGGTTGTTTCGGTCGATACCTTAAAGGTAGCGAGTACCAATACCCAGTCATAAACCAAAGTATTGTAAAAATAAAGTTTTGAACTGATGATGGCGCTAAATGAAGGATCAAATTATTACAAATCTTCCTGAGGGGGACATAGATATCTTTACCAAATTGTATGGCAATCCATCCAACAGTTGAGATATTTCCTGCAAAACCACAATGTGAACCTCATGGTGGTGGTAGAAGAAAAAAGATCCCCAAAGGCTTTATGATACATTGTCTGGGCACCAAGAAAATTTGGTGCCAATCCATCTGGTAGATGTTGAGATGTTTCAAAATATAACTGAAAACTTGGACCTGCTGGTGGTGGCACCCTAGAAGAAAAGTCAGAGGATCACCAAAGTCAACAGGATTCCTTTTCTGGGCACCATAGATATCTGGCAGAACCCTACCTTCAAAGTCGGCTGCAGCAGAGGTCACAGCGATATGAGATGGGGTCTCACAGCCTGAGGGGAGAGGACACATGATGTCTGCTGTCCCATACGCAAAGCCAAAGTGATCCGTGTGGATGCTGCTGAAACCTTCAGAGAAGCGCAGTTGCTCCTGACATCGGAGGAGGCAGCGATAGGCAACTGTCTCGCTCCTCAGCACCACTGCAATAAGACGAACCTGACACCAGAAGACAAGAATAAGGATGTACAACGTCATGGGGATCATGTCAACTTAAAACTTAAGTTGGTGCTCTGCTCTCTTCACTGACCTCCTGTTTCCCTGTGCGGTGCTCCTGATAAGCTGCCACCAGCAGTGTCTTTGTCCCGTTGACCGCCACGAAAGGCAACTTTTGTCTCCGAGGAACTGCATGAGTGAAAAATGCAAGACAAATGACACAATAATGAGCTAGGAGAGTGGACGGCAGCTCCGGAGATGGACCTTTAGTTAGTTGCCGACCGCTCTGCTAGTCCTAGTAGTCTCCTAGTGTCGGGGAGTGAGGGGGAGGGACCGCAGGGTGCGCTAGCTATACAATTCTTGTCTCATTTGTGGTCTGACAAACAGTAAATTCATTATAATGAAGTGCCCCATATCACTATTTTTCAAGCTACTGTAGCTGTTATCGGGACCCTAAATTAATAAGTTTTCATCTTGCAGAGATTTTGTGAGCTCTTGCAAAAGAGCAGAAAAAATGTTGTCAGTGATTCTTTCACACATTGTAAACATTTTACAATTTGGCAGATATATAAATTAAAAAGTGACAAGTATACTGACCTACAGTAGCTTAACCTCTCATCTTGCTTCAGTGATGTACAAGTGTACTCCAGAACCCCATGACATCACTGTTGGGTGTGGTTAGAGGTGCAACAAAACACACTTCTAACCAGTGTTGTGCATGAACTCGCTGAAAGAGCGCATTCATTGAATGTGCTCATGTTTTTGGTGAATGGTAAACGGAATGTATCCGTTTGCAACTACTGAGAATGAACATGAGCGTTGTTAACTCACGGGACAGTTAACAACGCTCACGCACTGTGTGGCCAGTATACCGACATGGCAGTACAATCAAAGGAGTGGAGACAGACAACAGCCACTTTCTATTCCATCCCCACCTCCAAAGTCTCAAAAGTCAACTTGACAAGCGAGCGAGTAGTTGCGAGCGCGTAGGAGGGTCGAGCTCGCGCTTGTTACAGCCCCATGCTCACAGGAAGAAATTTGTGCACGCTGAACAGAAACGCTCCCTCGCGAGGATGCTTCTCCGCTCGCGGATACTGTTCTGTGCGCTCTTATCTCATGGACACGCCTGTTTTTTGGTGCGCAGGTTTTGTTCTTTATTATCATATGCACATTAATTACAACAAAGCAGTGCCAATATAAAGGAGTGTAAACAATTCAGTGACCTTAAGACTCATAAGGTATATGACATCAAAACATTCAATAACTGTAGTAATTAAGTAAGTATTAAGTTTATTTGTATAGCACCTTTCACAGATACAAAATCACAAAGTGCTTTACAATAATAAAAAATACATCAGTCAATATTAAAAGTAGCGATGACAAGCACAGGGCTGTAAAGCTAAAAACACAACAAAACAAGCAAATGAGAACAAAGACACATAAACAGGTAACAAATACAGTCAAGAAAAGGCCAATAAAAGCAATAAATAAAGTGGAGTTGATTATTCAGAGGAAAAACCGTGTCTAAATAAATACGTTTTCAGCTGCTTCATAAAAATGTCACAGGACTCTAGGGATCGCAGCGATGGGGGGATGGCATTCCATAAGTTGGGTGCGACAGCTTGAAAGGCACGGTTATCTCGGGTGTTATAGTGGTTATAGTATAAAATAGGGGTGATATGGGATCTCCTGTTGTGTCTAGTTAAAAGCCGAGCATCTGCATTTTGGACGGTTTGAAGGCGGTTCAAAGAAGTTTGATTTAGACAGGTAAAAAGGGCATTACAATAATCTAAACGAGAAGAAATAAAAGCATGAATAATCATCTCCATCTCAGCCTTGGTCACCACAGGACTTAATTTAGCTATGTTCCTCAGTTGGAAGAAGCAAGACCGAATAAGCTGGCTGACATGATTGTCAAGCGAAAGGGATTGGTCAAATATGACACCTAAATTCCGGAGCTTATGTTGAATACAAGCACTTAAAGACCCCATATACTGTTAAATAACCGGAATTTGGTTTTCAGGAGCAATTATAAGGGCTTCGTTTTTTTTGGTATTAAGCTGAAGGTAGTTGTCAGCCATCCAGATCTTGATGGCCTCCAAACATTCAATTAAAATGGAGAGTTGGTTTCTCTCCTCAGGTTTAAAAGAGCAGTACAGTTGAATGTCATCAGCATAGAAATGATAAGAGATGCCACTATATTTGCTAATAATCTGTCCAAAGAGGCAGCATATATAATGAAAACAACATAGGACCCAGAAGAGAACCCTGTGGGACACCGCATGACAGAGGGGCTGTGTCTGACATGAGTTGACCCACTGAGACCGAAAAGCTCCTATCAGCAAGATAGGATGAGAACCAGTCCAAGGCAGACCCAGAAATACCCACCAGCTGGTTTAGCCTATTTAATAAAATACCATGATCGACGGTATCAAAGGCAGAGCTGAGGTCAAGTAACACCAAAAATGAGCATTTCCCATCATCTGCAGCCATCATAATATCGTTAGTGACTTTAATAAGAGTTGTTTCAGTTGAGTGCAATTTACGAAAACCCGATTGAAAGGGGTCATGCAGGCTACTGTAACACTACTTTTGTTGTGTACCGTTTATCCTGTACCTGTGGTTGTTTTTACATAGGCCGGACAAAGAGACGATTGAAAGATAGAGTCTCTGAGCATAAGTATGCAATTTGAAAAGCTAATTTGAATTACCCTATGGCTAAGCACTTTTATGAAGTGCATAATAGCAATCCAGGCAGCCTTATGGTTGAAGGCCTAGAAACCATCAAAAAGAACATTCGGGGTGGTGATCGACTAAAATTATTACTGCAGAGAGAAACTTTTTGCATACACCAAATGAAGGCCACAACATATCCAGGACTAAACGAAGAAATTGATTTTAGTCCGTTTTTGTAGTGGCTGTTATGCATGTGGTCTGGTACTGCTGCCATAAATGGTTATATATTATTACTTATTTACTTTTTTCTGTCTTGTTATCTGTACATTTATGTTTTCTTATTTTATTTTCATTATTTTCTCTGCTTTCTTGACATCTTGTAGAGCCATCTAGTGACCACATTTTGCACTTGTCACCTGAGAGTTTATTGGCCTCTTGCTCAGGTGTTTGCTATCATCAATTGTCTGTGTACTCACAAAAGGGAAAGGTGTGTGCTGAGGGTTACACCCTGATGAAGGCTGTTTGTGCCACTACTTGGGTTTTTACCCAATCTTACATGTACCAGCATTGTTTCAGCATTTCATCATGAAATAGCCAATTGAATAAAGGCTTTTTATTTTTTGCCAGAAGAGTGCCTTGGACTCCCCCCTTTTTTTAAAGCAGTGGTTGGTCCTTGAATCTCAGGCTCCCTTCAATTATGCTCATTAACTATGTAGGCCTATATAAAAAAAGGAAAATTACACAATAAATGTAATTTCCCACATCAAAAATGTAAACAGTGAAAGACAATGCATAACATTACAGTGAATCAAGAAAGGTCATGAGGGAGAAGTTCAGGAACAGGAAATAGGAGGTTAGATAGTAAACAGCAGCTGAGGAGAACAGGAAGAGGAAAGTTTTCTTTAGGACAGATGTCAGATGTCAGCTTTACATTTCCTAAAAACATTGAGCAGCATTCAGTAACGGCTAGTTTACCTATTTGTCCTGCAACTGTTAACTGCACCGGGATCTGAGGCTCAGTGGCTGCTCTGTAGTACTGGAAGGTCCTGTCGGGCCTGCGGATCCACAGCAAATGATTTTGGTGAGGTCATATAACCACGTCAAAGACACATCACTTTTTTTTTTTGACAATACATTTTAAACTGAAGTTCAAAGAATTCAAGAGGTAAGAGAGGAGGTATTGTTCTGGTACTGTAGTTTTTCTCTATTTTTAGAAATAAAAGCTGTCCTCCCTAGAAAAAGACGAGGCAAATGCCTAAAAACAACATACAGTATGTTTACACTCAAGTGACGAAGACCTCTAGTGGCCGTAGAAATTATGATTCCTGTCCACTGAGGGCAAGTAATGTGAAATAATTGGTTCCCACCAAAATGTAGTGCAAATATTGAGCATTACAAAAAATTAATTTTGCAAAAGACACAACAAATGTTTTATACATAAATTGTAGCTCAATGTAGAGCCAACAGTATGACCTTTGAGCTAACCTCATTTTATGTTTCATATCAGATGGGGAAGTAAGCTGAGGAAACAAACACGTAGCCAATGACACCAATGAGCCTACTACCACTCAGTCAAAAGACAATGAACACAGTGTACTCATGCAGAATTAGTGACGGTTCACATTACTTGTTGGAGAGTCAATCAAACAACCACAAAGAGACGCGATACAGCTACAAAGACAAACAGAAAGACCACAAAGACACACGTACGCACGCACGCAGGCACACACGTTTACTTAGGTAATTTCCTGGAAACTTCTCTAACCATAACCACTACTTGACTAACCCGAACCAAATCCTAACCGTAACCTAATCCTAACCTTAACCACTGACGTAAAATTCAACTTTTTCCAACATTTTTGACACAGCTTTTGTCTCCAAATGCACAATCTGTCCCCAATTCACTGGTCTTTAGTCTAAAAAGTGTCCCGTAAGTTTGCCTAAGTCAGACACACTTTTTGGCCCTCCACTTCTGAAATGAATCCAGCACCTCTGACTATCAGGGAAACAATAGGATGCACTCCCAGGAATGCATCAATAGTGAGTTTTGGATTTTAAGGTGTGAGAAACACAGGACACCTCCCTAGCAATGCCAACTGGACAGCAAATAAAAGAAATGTGTTGCTTCTTGGCAATAATATTCCAAAGATAAGGCACATTATTAAATATCAGAAAGTGAGATCCCAGTATTTACAAGAAAACCTTGTAAAAAAATTCTACTCCTTTTTCCCAGGAAAAATCCCAAGTGGTGAAACAAATACCAGAAGCAAGTAGAAACAAGACACCTGATAACTGGATCAAACTTTCAGCTGCTACATTTTTTTTCCATTTAGCCTACTTATAATGCCAAAAATAAAATCCATAAAGGTTGTTAATCAAGTAACTTAAGACATTTAGGTCTCCATCCCTAAATCAGAGTGCAGAGCAGCATTCAACAGGTGGAGCATCAAAAAGATCCCTCTAACAAAACACTGAAATGGGTGCATATGACAGATTTTCCTCCCCTGCCATTGCATCAACCTCAGGGCAGCACTGTAAAGCTGGACATTTTGTCCAGACCATTCCACTGTTTTAAAACTGGTCTGACGAAGATTACATATTCTAATGAATATTAATTAATAACATCAGACAATTACAATAAACACCAGTCCTGTGTTTAAAATCAAATGTCATTCGTAGTGAGAAATCATTTGAAAAGAGTGATATATTCCTGCAAAGTATATTTAAAATCATGGGAAAAACATTCAACTCTAACACACATACAAACAAATACACAAAGAGAAGCTTGATAAAGTGAAACATGAGATATGGGTCCTGTTGCTGAAACCTGCTGCACTTTTAAGTGACACTGACGTTTACTTCTCCACCTGTGCTGTCAACAGTTTTTATAGGGACAAAAAGTAGTTCCAATATAGACTTATATCAGAGTCACATATAATGCCACAGTTGGAGTTGGTTGAGTGAAACATTGTCATATTGAAGCAGATCAGGCTAATGATTTCACCCACCTGTATGTCCACAGCAGCAGGGTGAGAGAGAGGACGGTGATGACAGGACTCATGTATACCAACCGTCTCATCTTCTTTAGTTGAGGCGGGAGCTGATTATGGCCCATCACAAACATATTGCCTCAGTTCTGCTTTTTTTCCGGCTCAGATAAGCTACTCCTCCCTGATCTAAGCAGAAGTGAGATATTCTTATCTTTTCCCTCAGAGGTTCAGTTTCCGCTCCAGCTGCTCAGACACCCCTCAGTGGTGGAACCGTCACATGAAGCTGCCAGGTATCAAGACTCCCTGAATAGAGAAAAGAATAAGGCAACAAACAAAACCATGTTAAAAGAGTCAGAGTAGAAGTCTTGCTCATGGCCTGTAAGGACTGCAGTGTTCCTTTCATCACACAGTATTAAAGCTATGGACAGAACAAACCAGCATTACCTTAAACCACCTACCAAATTAAACCACATGACTGTTTCATGACTCATATGAATGTGATCTGCCACCTCTACACAGTTATGAAGAGGGACCAGTCACTGCTTCTGGGAGAATTGGTGCCTTCAAATGAAACCCGTGAGCTCGTAATTACAATATGGGGAGTCGTGTACACGGTATGCTTGGCTTTCAAGTGGTTAAGTCATTAAATAATAACCGCACCGTTGTGACGAAAAGAGAGCTGAGCCGGAAGGCAAAGCACTTTGATACAGACTGAATGAATGATTAAATAAAGCAGCTTGTCTGGCTATGAGAAAGACGAGATGAGCAGGTTATGTTTTCCACCATGGTAACTGACAGAGTTTAAGTTGCCTCATTTCAGGGTTAACTAAGAGAGTGCTCATTAACCCGCCTTTTTTGAAACAGGGCCCTGGTCTCTATTGTGATGCATGTTTGGAGTTTTTTTGCAGCCAGTGGAATTGATTTGGAGTGAGTGGAGTACCAAAGATTATCAGCAAATTGTGAGACATGTCCTATGGTGGGTGGAGGGTAGTAGGCTAGACGTGCCAGACGTGCTAGACGTGCTGTTGCTGGAAAAGAGGTTGATAAGAGTGCTGAGACTGCACAGGGAATGAGAAGTAAAACCAAAACCAAAAGAGACTATAGAGAGTAAAGCTGAGCACTAATTATATCACTACGGGCAACATCTTTCAGAGAGATGTAAGTCCCACAGGTTTAAATGAAGCTTATGCGTAAATTCAGACAGGAAGACTAGGGGTGCAAGCTCATTCATTCTCATTCATTCTGGGTCTCTCTCTCTCATGGGCTATTAATATGTCAGCTGATTATGGGCGTCTCTCTTTTCAGCGACCAATCAGATCTTGCCATATCTCCCTCAACCAATCACATACTGCTGTCAAAAGTTTAAAAAAACATTTCTCCTCTATGCGGTTTCAGTGTCAGCATTCAGCAAACGGACGCGACCCTCCACCACCCCATCACCTCCAGATTCATCACATCAGAGTAATCCTGCTCCACTTCATTCATCGGATCTGCATCAGTCTTTACCACCACCACCAGTGTCTAGACCCGGGGGGAATATTTCTACATCCTACTACAGCTTCACTTCCCCTTTATTATTTCACATCGGGTCTAAATCGCCAAAGAATGTGCTATTCATAATTTGTGCACTTTGTAATAAATCATCATTCAATTCATACGAATCTTCCCTGATTGAAATGATAGGTTCACAAACTGGAAGACACACACGCACACACACACACACACACACAAAACATACACAAATACACTAATGTGCAGAAACACACACCCATACAACATGATCAGTTATTTTTTAAATGCATTACTCAATGAAATATTTGTTCAACTTTTTATTGCATGAAATGTATTTATGGTGTTGTTACTATGGCACAACACAGACCAAAGTTAGTGTTAATTTACTGTTAAAATTAAGATGATTTCAGCAGAAATTACTTTGTGGCCCTCTTTTTATGTTGGCCAATTCTATCTGAACAGCTGGCCCATTATACCTGAACATTGTGTCCTAGCTCAAGAGTTTCTGTTGACACTTCCATAACTCTTGTTAAATCACAAGTCTCCACCCCACCTGCAAGCATGGTATAGAATGCCATTCCTGATTAGACCAGTCCCCTTAGATTATATAACTCGCCCCTTCAGGTCTGAACCCTCCCTTTTCCCTCCAAACAACCCCAGGAAGAACAAAGAAGAGTGATGAAGAGATTTTGCACCTTTTTTAATTGATTTGGTTGAAATGGAATATATTGTTTGAACATTAACAGATCGTTTTGTGTTATGTTAGATACCTGAGTTTAATATGTCAAGGAGAAAAGCCAAATTCCAGATTGTTGATGCGTGAATGATGTAAGTGAAAATGAGCTCATTTATTATTTTTAATTTGTATTATATTTATGAGATATGTAATATCCTCTGTTAATGTTTCTTTGAATAGAAAAAATCATCCACCAACTGCCATCCAACTTGATCATCTTGACTACAATAAATTGCTGGAACGGCTCCCTGGATCCTGTGTTTAAATGTGCACCACATTAGATGTTTTTTTGAACCAACGCCACCACAAGAAGCAACATAGTTTCTTCAACTCTCATAATTCCAAAACAATTATACTTTTTCACATTTTTTTAACAAATACATATTTAAGAGACCAATGCCAATTCATGAAAATATCATTAGATCTCATGCTTATAGCTTCTTTGATGGTCTTATAAATCATTTACCAAAAAGTGGCTCATTTTACCTGACTCCACCCAACAACTTTCACATTTCCCACTAGAATTTCAATCATGTCCGCCTGAAGAAGGGTTTCAAAACTTAGACCAGTTACCTGAATATATTAAGTGTGAAAAATGCAAGAAATGCAGATAGAGTATAGATGGCTGCATTGGGGGACTTATGACCTCAGTGTTTCTAAAATTATTTATTAATTAATAAAAAAAAAAAATATATATATATAAAACACATTTTTTTACCAGGTGTTGGACATGTTTACAGCATGTACACATGTTATAAGACATTAAATTATCTAGGTCATGTGAGCGCAAACAGTGATACTCCTTAAACACACTGTATGACATACTTAGTTTAAAGGACATACTGTGTTCACCCATTCAATCTGTGTCTTTTATAACATCTATTTATTGTTTTTATTATATTTGTATACCTGTACCTCTCCTGTGTTTCATTCTGTTTGCTGCTGTTGCTGCTTTGACGTCTGAATTATTCTCCTGGGATTAATAAAGGTTCATTTTATCTTATATTATCTTATCTTATCTTAAAATAGTAGCCTATCTGATGGTAGTTACTATCCTCAGTGTTGGTAACCAACCGTGTTATCTCTATTACCACATAAGTTATTCTATACTGTAGCCTATTGCAAACATAAGTCAAACTACCCATTTTGAATGTTACAAAATATTAAGCATTAAATTCATAATGTAAGAAGAAATTTAGCCTACCTTTCTCATGCAGGTGTTCGTGTTGGAATCTGATGTCTGTAATCTTCTATTTCGGCTGGTAACGGATGAATAGTTTCCTAAAAAGTTGAGTTGAGACGTCAGACAAAGCCAGAGCGCTCCTTTGCTGGAGAGCACTTCACCTCAACACATGAGTGATTCAAGTCTTTCTGCCGCATATAGCTGCTCCCACTGATGCACTCAGCAGGCACTGAAGAAGTATGAGGAGGAAATCAGGTCTTAAGCTCTACACATGATATCGAAGGGCCTTTCTCAATTCCCAGTTTGTACATCCTCGATTCCTATCTCGCTTCCTTTCCTCTAACGGCAGGAGCACACAGGACGCTTGAGCAAGTGGAGGCAACGTCGCTGAACTGCTGCGTCTCTCATGCGCCAGCAGCATTGCCAGCTGTTTCTTTCTAGGCTACATAGAGTTTGCCTTTCGTAATGACCATTTAATTTAATTATAAATGTCATTTTTTAAATTTATTTTAGACAGAAAAAGGTTAAGAGGCGGATGCTCATTTGTAATAATCCACAATTTAAAGCCCACTGTCCTGCAAATATTTCAGAATAAATGACTTGTGTTAACAAATGAAGGGCTTCTGTCCACAGAAAAAAAATGCTAGAGAGCATTTATTTTGAAATAGAAACAGGAATTGTTGAGAAAATAAATATTTACTTTTTTCATGTCTGTGACATATTCTACAGATATAGACTTTGAAACTGTAGTATCCTAATGTTTCTGGTATGATGTCAATATACGGTCAAAAGAACATTTTCACTGTCTATTGTTGCAGTGAACCTCGTGCGGCACGCAGAACAAATATGCGAAACCTTGAATCTCTGGGAAAGATGCAGCTGACACGCAGCCGCGCCGCGCCACACAGGCTGTGTTAACATGGGCGCAGAAATAAAAAGCAAGAGGTTCTGCAACGCACACACGCTGCTCGTGGATCTTATGGCCCGGCCGTAAATTCGCCGCCCACGCCAGGGACACTACGTTGAGGATAAGCTGGTGTCAGTGGTGGCATGATTTGGCGTGAGATTTTCCCTGACGGAGCGAGAATGTGACAGAGACTGAATGTGCCATGGTCCAGGTCGAAAAATACCTAATTCTACCTGATTGTTGTTTTATATGTCTGACATTATGGAAAGAGTCTCACTCGACGTGAGAGAGCATGGCAGAGGTAGATGAGTTTAAAAGAGGCAGCGGGAAGAAATCAGGCAGAAAAAAAGAAAAAAAGCGAATAAATGTCAAGTTACAGTGAAGAGAGTGAGAACAAAAGAGAAATACACTGGTGGAATGAAACTACTTGGGTGCAAGGACAAATCTGGCACACGATTTGACTGTTATCAGGCCATTAAATAGGCGTTATCAGTCGTATAAGCACCATAAGTGGGTCATTAGGGGCCTACTATGCCTAAAAGTGAGACCAAAACTTATAACGTTGTAAAACTGCATGAAACGTTACGTTTTGAACACAAAAAGGCAACAAAAATACAACTTCTTTAGGTTTAGGCAACAAAACCACTTAGTTAAGTTTAGGGAAAAACATTGTGTTTTGGCTTGAAATAACTATGTTTCAAAAGTGAACCTTAAGGCTTGTGAACACAAAGGCAACTATACATTGTTGGTTTCACATAGGATGCTAACAGGATGCTATTCTGCGTCCCATTTCCCACGACCTCCGCCTCATATGGAGTTTCACGCTGTCTACCACAGCGCCCGACTTCTGCTTCTGCTCCTGTCATAATTACTACAGTCGTTAGAGGTCCCTGTCATGTTCTTTTATACCTTCTTTCGGTGACCTACGTGTGAATAGATGATAAAACCTAATATTGGGTGTAGTAGGCTGGATGTGGAGATCTTTCGGACATACAACATGTTGCGAGTTGGGTGAAGGACAAACTTGCCGATGTCAATTTAGTTGATATGAAAAGGAGTGGATTGATTATTGTTGGATGTGTGCCACAGAGACAACTGAAGAAGGCATTGGAAATACCTGAATTGGATGGATAGGTAGATCGGCGACGGAGCCAGTCGGTGAGAGAAATCTGGCTGTTCAGCTTAAGCGAATCAGTGCACGAGAAGAGAAACAGAAGTGAGGAAATCAAGCCAACGAGTACCGTCAAGATGGTACACACAGAAGGCTCTTCTCATGTTCATCTTCATCTTCTTCATCTGATCATTCCAATACAAGGATATTTTCACAATGACTTGGCCATCTGGAATGAAGCTAAGTGGCGAGTGAGAGTGGCGTGAACATGTTCGGAAAACGCCACTTTGTTTCATGTACGTATCATTACAACGGCTTGTATATCGGCTTGGTGTGTCTGGGTCTTCAGAGCCTAGATTGATAAAGGTAGGTTTATTAGAGAATGGGCTGAGGGGTGGGGAACAATTTATTACTGAGCAGCAATCTGCTGTTTGGGAGGAATTATAGGTTCCCAGTAGTTAAACAATACCTTATCCTCCCTATACCCCCTACCCTGTAACTTCACATCTTGTTCCCTTGTACCTACGTATTGGTGCACGCTGTACTAGTACACTGATGGCGTACACACAGAAACGTACACATTGGGTAGAATTACATAAACATACTGGGTGTGAGCAGGGACTGTAAGCCAGTTTGGCTATTGTCTCACATACATGTGTGTGTGACAGACCTGAATAGAAGATTGTGTTGTGTGTGTGTGTGTGTGTGTGTGTGTGTGTGTGTGTGTGTGTGTGTGTGTGTGTGTGTGTGTGTGTGTGTGTGCTTGTACGTCATAGACATCCTCTGTTCTAGCCCTGCAAATCAACATCCTGTCTGTCGGATAAGGAGGTGGGTCTTTTTGTTATTGAATGACAATAGGAAAACTCCAGGGTCACATTTGAACTTTCTACACAAGGCCTCCTTGTGTAGAAAGGTCAAGTGCTGCCACAATAACGGATGCTTTTATTCATAAACAAAATCATGGTGGAGTGGAAAGGGTAGATGTGGGAGATAGATGAGGGTTTTCCCGGCCATAAGACGTGTCTCTCTTTTTCTGACAGTATTGTTTACTGTGTGTGTCCATGTAATCTGGTTATGCCCACAGTATTTTACTAAATATTAGAATAAAAACGTTGGGCTTATTTGAATAGATTTAGGAATCATTCCATCAGTTATAACATTTTATTAACTAGCTTAATTGCTGACATCTGGTTCTTGGCGGCCTCATTAGTCCAACAGAGCAGGAAATGCAAGCAATCTGACAATCCCACAACTATAAGCAAAAGACCATATTTGCCAGACTTATTTGGAAAAGAAAACAGTTGTCTGTTGGGATCTTGGAGGCCTTAGGGCCTGGGTGTAGGACTGGGGGTGTTGGTTGGGGCAGTGGGAGGGGGCTGTGGCTCATAACAGGGCTCTAGTTGCACTTTTCCTCTATCTAAAAATGCAGCCACAACAACTAGAAGCACCCTTTGGGTGCTGTAACCTTTTTCCTTGACCCTCCCGTGACCCCTGAGACTTTTGCCCCTAGCCCTCTCCATAGCTTTCCCCACCCCAGCCTCCCCTGATCCCCCTTGACCCTCTGGCCCCACCGATTAAAAATATTCTATGCAAAGGGCAGACCTCCAAGTTTTAATGATGAATTTGGAAGCGATGTGACGAAAGGTGCATGGCACATATATTATAGTGCAGTAATAATATATTGTATATTTGTATTTATATTTACATATAAAGCTGGTCCCCTGCCTCTCACTTGACTGACACCTCCAGAGTTGTGTGCTTCCAACACAGCAGGCGTACAACATTATTAAAGAAGTTAGCAGTTAGATTCATTACGCTAAATTTACAACAGGCAGCGGGGGAAGTGCGGCTCGCCGCAATAATTAAATGTTTCTGCGGCCGGGAGGGTTATTCATGTGTTTCAAGCGCGGAGAAATTCTTTGTTAATTAGGTCAACATGTCACAGGAGTCACAGGATCAGTTTACTGATTGGCTGGGTGTTAAACTTTTCCCAACCTTTATTTTGGCGGCACTTTGCCGCAGAATCAAACGGCAGCAGCTCGCTGATCTCGGGAGGGGCCGCCTGCTAATTCCAGGTCTTTCTGAAGCCCTCCACAAGTGGTCCTTGGCTCTTGGACAACTCTTGCGAGGAGCACCCGTTTGTGGCCAGTTTATGGTAAAATTATGTTCTTTCCACTTCCGGATTATGGCCCCAACAGTGCTCACTGGAACATTCAGAAGTTTAGAAATGCAACTGTAACCAATGTCATCAGTATGTTTTGCAACAATAAGGTTGCGAAGGTCTTGAGAGAGCTCTTTGCTTTTACTCTTCATGAGATGTTTCTTGTGTGACACCTTGTTATAGGCCATCAGTTGGGACTGAACCAGCTGATATTAATTTGCACTGACAAGGGGCCGGATTGCTTTCTAATTACTGATAGATTTCAGCTGTTGTCTTGGCTTTCCATGCCTTTTTTGCACCTCCCTTTCTTCATGTGTTCAATACTTTTTCCCTGTGTCATTTCACATTATTACACATAACTTAATTTCTGAACTTATTTGTTTTGGTTTCTTTGTATGTATGGATTATTTGGGTTACCAACATCTGGTGAAAGTTTCATGTCAATAGCACCTTTGGAAATATATTTACTGAGAAAAATGGTGACATGTTCAATACTTATTTTACCCGCTGTATATATACAGTATATATACAGTATATAAAAAAACAAAACATTAAGCACAAGTCAACAAACCCTCCCAAACTTTAGGCTTCATTGCCTTGAGGTCATTTTAATACTTTATCTAAAATTAGACTTGATTTGACCAGATTCCTCTGGTTACTTTGTCCTAATTAATGTGAGAGGAATCTGAATTTGTGGATTTTAAGGACTCAATTTGAAAAAAATCTGATGGAGTTTTATATCATCTGTGTCAAAATGTTTACAAATCTGTCAGTCTGACTTACACATTTGTCTCTAGGGTCCCAAAAGTGAGAGTAAGTCCAACAAGCCACTCCATAGAGAGCAATGTTAAATCAGACGGGAAATGTCTGACAGAAAGTTGACAATGGCACTTTTCTAACCTGCTCCCATGATCCTATTTTTGACTCCACACACAAAAAAAACGACATCAATGCGTTTGGCAGAGACGCTTCTCTCTGATGATGACATTATTTTGCCCATTGGACTCACATTTTTTGTCTGAGAGACACCTTTATGACATGTATGTCTCTGGTTAACTGCTATTATAAACTGTCTCACTGAGGGTGCAGTGGCCATCACCACGGCAACGTTTGATTGCTGCTAGACAACTGATTCACATCAGCCAATCAGAGCGGGCTGACTAACACACACACACACACACACACACACACACACACACACACACACACACACACACAGAGAATGTAACTGTATCTTAACAGGGAACTCAGGACAAGTTTTTTTTTCAAAATAAAATCTCTATAGAGTAACTATCTACTATATTTTGTCTAACGACTTACAGTTTTAAAAGTTCTAGCTGCTACTACTACTACAACTATTACTAATACTACTACTGTAGCTGCTGCTGCTGCTACTACTACTATTACTACTACTACTATTACTACTACTGCTTCTGTTCCTACTGATTCTACTATTACTACTACAGCTGCTGCTCCTTCTACTACTACTACTACGATTACTACTACTATTGCTACTACTACTACTACTACTACTACTACTGCTTTTGCTACTAATACTACTACTACTACTACTACTGCTTTTGCTACTAATACTACTACTACTACTACTACTGCTTTTGCTACTAATACTACTACTACTACTACTTTTACCGCTGGTACTATTACTACTACTGTTACTGCTACTACTACCAGTGATGTTACTGCTACCACTACTGCTACTATTACTACTGCTCCTGCAGCTGTTCCTACTGCCTCAACTACTACTACTACTACTACTACTATTACTACAACTCCTACTGCTACTTTCCAGCCAAATACCACTTTCTGTGTAACAACTTATACTGTAGATTTTTAAGGTTTATTTCACCCAAATACTACTCTCTCTTCTCTCTCTCTCTCTCTCTCTCTCTCTCTCTCTCTCTCTCTTGTGTTTAGCAATGCAGTTCATCTGTCTGATATACATACAAAGCATTTCTTCTTTCCGCCTATTCAGGAAAATTCAAATTTACCACTTTTGACAGTATTACAGTTTAGCTTTCAGCTTTTCTAGCAATGTATTTCAGCTCAGCTTCTTTAGCTAATGCAGTTCAGCTTCCAACTCTGCCCGTTGTACATTTCATCTTCTAGGGTTTTCAGCAGTACAGTGCAATGCATTTGAGCTTTAACATTTTTAGGCAAGTCATCTCACATTTCTACATTTTCAGCAATGCTTTGCAATAAATTTCAGCTGTCAGCATTCCCACACATTTTCAGCAGGAAATGCATTTTCTAGTTCTGTATAATACTCTCTTTCTCAGTCATCATGCATCCCTTGAGCACGCTGATGCTCCCGGCACGTGCCTATAGTGTCTACACCAGCAGGTGACCCTAAATGAACACCTCATGTGTTGACTTATGTGGACAACATACTGAAAGTGTTGTCTGGTTGTCATATTTCCTCTAAACATTCGGCCCTAACAAAAAAATTCACATGTGTTTAAATGACAAGGATCTCATTCATGAATAAAATATTTAATTAAGTTTAATGTCTGCAAAATGAAAAATCATTTATTAAAAAATACAATTTTAATTTGATTGGCTTCCATCACAAAAGTTTTATTGATTATTTACAGTATGATCTGATACATTGCACAATAATTTAAACAACAGTTCACTCAGTGTATAAAAATGCAGCAACAGTTTAAAATTCCTCTTTTTATTTCATTCTGCTTCTTTGTAAACAATTTCTTCATGTTTCTCACACTTGTTTCTCAGACTAGTGCAATAGATTGTCATTTATATTTAATTCATGTACTTTTGATAAGTTGGTGCAATTTATTAAGTTCATTTCATTCAAGAGTTTTGGACAATGCGCCAATAGATACAAAATATTATGTAACCTTTTTGAAACTGAAGCTGTATTTTTGCCAAAAACATACATAAGTGTTTCATTGTCTGCAAACTTTTAAAGACCTGTTCTTCGACATGATTGTGGTAAATAATTTACTGTACGTTTACAGAACAGTAATCTTTCTTTATACCTTATACCTTATGTCCCAATTCTGTCTAAATTGAATTAATCACTAATAATTCACCCAAGAAAATTAAATATACAGTTGGGAAAAGGAAAGAAATACAGTCCCATGAAATGCAACACTCTGCATGTTGTGTAAAAAAGATCTCACATAAAAAGAAAAAAAGAAAATTTGATTATTCTTATTTACCCTCACATTTACAGATGAAATATTGCATTTGCTGGGGACTAATTTCAATGGTGGATTAATCCACATTTGGTGCTCTAGTAAGTATTTGTGGCAGCACGACGGTGCGTGGGATTGATTCAAAATAAATTGTGTGGCTCATTGATGTGTTTGTAATATTTTTTGGACAACAATGGAGTTCTATCCTAAATTTTCTTCGAGATCAATAAAGTATCTATCTATCTGTGGCACAGAGGAAGAAGATACTCTTGATGTCCTGGAAATTTCTCAAAAAGCTTCTTTCTATAGCTACTGTAAATATACAGTAGAATGCTTATTTACAGCATTCAATTACTAGGCTATACTGTAAGTGGTATAGCCTAAATGAACACAAGATTTTCTACCAAAGTTGGAATCAAAGTGGTCACTGTACATGAAAGATTTCTATAGTGGTGTGTTGTGCTACAGTGGGGAGATGATATTTCTACATACTGATCAGATGACAGTTGTTGGGTTGTTTCCTCATGTTGTAAGGAACTGCCTGTCAAATGTGATAAAAACAAACCCACATAGTCCTGATGAAGCAGAAAACAAAACATCTGCATGACTGAGAGTGGTTATTCATGCACATTCCTTAGATTCTAACAACTTTTAGGGATACATCTAGTTTATTACAATTTAGTACTTATTTTTGTAGTTTTGCCCATCATTTCTATTGGTTGTAATAACATTTATACTCAATACAATTTAATCACTGAGATCTGGGAACATTGTTAAACAAAGTCAAATAGCAGTCAGATGATCAGACAGGTTGAAAACAAGCGGTCAGTTTAAGCAAAACACCTAAACCATTGTATTTTGAGGCCACACTTGAAATGTCAGTAATAACGCCTCATTGCACAGGAAAACTGTGCACAGCTACAGTAAGTGGTGGATGTTTACATATGACAGTTTACTGTTCATCTTTGATTTCTCTTTCAAATACTAACCTGTTTTTTTTTTTAATCGTCTGGCAGCTTGTTTCTTACCCCATTTGAATTATTTCTATAGCAATATCACTGTGTTCCCACATCTCATCAATTAACTTGGTGACGAGTACAATTTATTATTACTAATGGAAATAAAACCTGAGCTGAATTCAAGCTGAAAGGCTGAACTTGAAACTAAACCTTAATCTAATCTTAAATTCCCCCTCCAATCAAAAATGCGGGTTACTTATTGTTCCTTCACGCGGTTGTTTGAGCTTCACTGTGCAGAATAATGCGTGTGCAGTTTGTTTTCACATTTGTCGTATCTTTTCTGCGACAGTGCTGTTGAATTGATGATGAAGGATGCTCCGAGGACACTGTTCTTGCTGGTAAATAGAGTTTATTACAAACAAGCCACACATGTCATACGGACGTCGCGAGCAGTCCGGAGGCCTCCAGTCGAATATGAAAGTCCTCCCTTTGGGGCTCTCGTACCTCCTTATATTGGGTTCAATTCAGGCAACTTGCTGAGCTAAGCGTATGCTTAGGTATGTGACCTTTGACCTACAAGTTTATCTTTCAGCCCCTGGATCCACCGCATGACCCCAGGTCTCCCCGTCCGCTTCCTGCACATATGTTTACAACTGGGGGCCTCTCTGTCCGGTGCAAGACCTGAAAATATACCACATATTCCCCCCTTCGAGACTTAACAAAGTCTCGAAAAAATAAGAGAAGAAACATACAGGTGTATTAACATGACAAATTTAACAACCTGTCCTTATTACTATTGAAACAACTTTATGGAGTATAAAAGTGAGAGTGAAAAACCTGTCAGGCAGCTAATCTTTCTTGAACAATGTATTAAACAATGTATACAGGAAAATTCTCTCACGGTCCCTCTGCCAAGGCGACCATACGTAATACTCCATAATACTGAAATACAGAATTTTAGCAATTTGTATATGGAACTGATTTAAGCAAATGCATATGGAACTCTCAGTAAATTAAAACAAAACAATGTCCAAAGTCAGGCTGGTCGACCCATCGCACCCTTCTATGAACCTTTTCCTGCCTACCCCACTGTCCCTAAACATCGAGAAAAAGAAAAAGAAAACATCTGAGGTCCCATTGTATTTAGAAACCATCATTTCTCAAGCATGTAATACACAAAAAAGAAAATTCCTTTTCAATAACACTAAGGTAACATCTCAGAGAAGACATAAGACTGTATAACGCTGTAGTTTCTCAGCAGCCTTGACTCAGGTGTAGTCTCGATGACGTCTTGACTCTGGATGTTGTATCGACAGTCCACGTTCAGAGTTCTTCAGGCCATTCGTATTTTCATGTTTGAAATGTCTGAATCCATTCAGCCCCTCGGAGTCCCTGACAATCCACCACCCTCACAGTGTTCTTCCCCCAGAATGTTCTAGAATGAAAGAAAAGAAAACCAGTATCTTTTGCATACAGAACAGATACAAATTTAAACATCAAACACAGAATAAGAACACTTTTATAAGTAAAAATGTGAAATTAGAAATCATAAATGTGAAATTAATCATATTGTTCATAAATGTCCATTAATCATATTGTTCATATTAGAAATCATAAATGTGAAATTAATCATATTGTTCATTTGTTGCCATACCCCCCCTTCGAGACTAAACAAAGTCTCGAAAGAGCAACACAACATCAACACTACAAACTACACAAGCAAAAACAGAGGTAAATAATATGATTATGTTTTAAAATGGGTATTCCTCCATCACTTCGATCTTCATTGCGTCATCCTCTTCCACGTCCGTGTCAGCTTCGTGTAATAATGGCATCAACGTTTGATCGCCGGGCAGCACAACTCCAACCCATTTAATTATCATGGCCTTTGCAAAGGTCAACAACATCGTGCAAAAACAAAACATCACGCACAACGACAGAACGAGCGCTACCAAAACCTGAACTAACACTGCTCCTAGTGGCCCCAATTTATCCCGCAACCAAGCATTTGCAGACCATCCCGCGTCTTCTGATGGGCCAAACGCATCTCTTATGAGCTTCAATGCCCCTATGACACTAGTCATATTATCAGAACTATCGGGAATCAAAGTGTAGCAAGCATCTCCTGTTAAATTTAAAGCAACACATAAGCCCCCTTGTTTGGCCAAAATATAATCAAGAGCCATGTCATGTTTCAGCAACGTCAGTCTGTGACTTCTCTGAGTGTTTGACAACAATTCGAAACCTCTTATGGTTTCGTTCGCAAAGCCTTGCAAGGTGTAGGTAATGTTGTCGATGTGATCTGCCAAGAACGTCACACCATACCATGGAAAAAATCCTATACCCCACTTCTCTCCTAAACTTATTCTCCAATGGAAGGATTCCAACTTGTGAAACTGTGCCAACTCACGTTTTCTCCTACTACTTGAAGCGACATCAGATTGGACCCCCTCTGTCCCTACTCCCTTCTGGATAGTAAGAACCTCATATGGAAGTTTCAACAGTGACATATAACAGCATCCTGTCCACCCATATGGTAGAAATATGTATGCCTTATTACCACAGACCCACCAAATATCCTTGAAATTCCCTATAGTCACATTCCCTGGCAATATCTGGTTATGTACCCTCAAAATTGTCTTCTTTTTGTGTTGTGATGCCTGAAAAGACGCTTCATACGAATCATTACTATTCCCACGTTCCATTTTACCCAAGTCCATCATATATTTATCACACTTTGATAACCCCATAAACATTCCCGGCCCTTCATGAGTTGTATTTGAACAAAAACAGCTGGTAGCTCCCACTGCTGTCACCTCCATTATATCAGGGACCGCTGTTCTGATATCTTCATGCTGATCACGTATATTTACATATGGTAAACCTGCCACCCAAGAACAAGTCAATCTAGGCTTAAAAAGGTTCATTGCTAAAGCCATCACTTTATCCACTGATGATTGCTGTTGATACAAGAGCCATGATAATGCATAATTTTGACACATAGTGGTTAGTGGTTCTGGTATAGTCTCTAAAATCGAAGGCCATGAGCTTGGCGATCGGATTTTCACCAGATACGGACCATCCGTTTTCACCACCGATCTTACGGAGTGGGTTACTTGCTGAAACCATAAGTTCCTACCTGCCCACGGGTCTGCGATTTGTAACACTGAAGGATCAAACCCAAATGCCTTCCATTTAGTGTCTCTCTTCTGCAATACATGGTTCTGTTCAAACATCTCCTGTGATATCTGATCTGAGTCAACAAACTCCTTTCCCATATCTAAAATATTCCTCTGAACAGTCTCAGATGAATTTCCAACCTTCACTTCCTCAATCTCCTTCCTACTACCCACACTAATCCCCATCTCCAACATAGACTTCCGTCTCTCATTTACCATCTCTTTCACTTTCAAGGATACTTTATCAAGTGTCTGTGTCACATTCTCCAATTTCCTATGCGTTAATATTACCGCCAAGGCAGTACTCTGATTGGAAGCATTATCATTATTTATTGATTTCAAATTTAAAGTAGCAGCCTCTGAGCTGGACGTAGATGACTCTACATCCTTTTCTTCTATCCTCTGTTCTCTAACTTCAACAATGTCATTGCTTCTGTTCACTCTAGGCTCTATTTTTGACACTTGCTTCTCGACTAAATTAACCACATCCTTAAAGGTCCAAGATGTCATATTAGATGTCTGCGTTGTATTTACAAATGTCGTAGATGCCACGGATGTCGTCACTGTTGTAACATTCATCCCCTTTGAAGTCATAATTAGAGTAGTAGCCAGAGTCGGTGTATGAACATTCTTAGTTATTTTTGGAACTAATGTAACAAGCTTTATCTGTGTACTAATCACCTTTGGAGTGGTTACTGTAGTAAATTGTTTCTGAACTTCTTTAGTACCCCTAGAAACTCCAATAGGCCCCAAATCTTTTATCAGGAGTGACACTCTACGAGTCACACGACCTGTGATCCAATAATTTTGATATGGAACAAATTTAAACTCCGGATCTTCATAAGAACACATGTATTCTCCTTCGTCTTCCCGAGTAACGTTACGCAGGACAAGGGAACAATCATCTTTAATTTTTATCCACCTAACCTCATTCAACAAAATATACTTCCTCTGACCACGAGGCACAACGTCATCGTCCGGTCTTGTCAACAACAAATCTTCACCACGACTATTTTCCCATTTGGGAAACAAGTTCCCTCCATTATTCCATCTCCCACACTGACAAGGAAGGTAAGCTGTTCCTCCTACCCTAGCTCTGATCACAGTACTCAAATGAGGTGACGTTATAGATATCACCTGAGGCGCCTTTGTAGTTACATGTGACGCATTTATACTTTCAATAGCTTTTGCCATTGAAGGAGTAGATTTCTCTTCCATCTGTCCAGCTTTCGTCTGGAGAGTTGATGTCATCGTTGTCAATTCTCTTGTTTCCCCAACCTCTTGTGAATCTATACTCTTATTCCCCCCTAGTATTACTAGAGACACCACGCAAACTCCAAATCCTAGCTCGGACAGCTCACTTCCAATATGTCGATCGTAAAAAGAACACCTGTAATCACCTTGATCTTCCTGTTGAGGCTTATATACATAGAGACTACAGTCTCCCTCAACCTTCACTCTCCTTTTGTCATTAATTAATGTATACTTCCCTAATGGTACTGTCTCTGACAGATCTAGGATCTTACCATGGTTATCTTCCCACTGAACTCTGAGTTTCCCTTTACCACTGTTTTCTTCTGTACACTGACATGGAAGCCTAACTGACTGTCCCAAGGTTACTTCAACCCTGGTTCTAATAACGGTCTGGTTTGACTCTTCTCCTAACTGGTCTCGGGCTCCTTGGTCTGGCTGGATCCCTGGGTTGTCCTGCAGCGGAGTCACCGCCCTTTGATATCTCTGGCGCTTTGCAGGCAACTGAAATAGGCCCTGCTGGGTCTGGGACATGTTGAAAGACAATGTCTCTAAATCTTCTGTCCTGTCCATCAACTGCCGAGTCATTTCTGGCATCATCAGGACTGTGTACAGAAACATCAACATTGTCCACAACCTGGGTGATCTCTCCTTCTGAATTCTGACTCTGGGGATTTTCATGCATCTGCCCTTCGGCTGCCTGTTCTCCCTCATTTTGTTCCACAGAGTCATCTCAACTCTGTGTGGGTTGTACCTCTTCTCTGGGTGCTTTGACGCAGTGCGATAAATGATACCAAGTTGGAGACCCCTTAACCTGGACCGCGGTTCCAGTACTGCGAACCACTTCAAACGGTCCCTCACGGCGTTCGTTATACCACTTCCGTCTAAACACCTTCACGAACACCGTGTCTCCAGGTTGCACTGTGATCCTTTTTTGCGCATCGAGCTTCTCCTGCACCTCCTCCTTAGTTTGCCTGTCAGACACATATGTGGATATTCTTTTATGTAGATTAACCATGTATGTGACATACGTTTGCATTTCATCTTCCAAAAGGGCCAAACTTGGACCTTTACCACTTGTCCGCAGACAAGGCGTTGGCATCAGTCTTCCTGTAACCAACTCATGAGGTGTCATATGTAAATCGCGGAGCTCACTAGAGCGACATACCATGGACCACGCCAATGGAAGTGCTGCAATCCAGTTTAACCCCGTGTGCTGGCATATTTTGACAATACGATTCTTCAGAACCCCATTCATTCTCTCGCAGATTCCTTGACTACGTGGGCTATAGATTGCCCCAAGACGCTGTTTGATTCCTAGTTTTTGCAAAATCAATTTCACCGTCTTATCCACAAACTCTTTCCCATTGTCTGAGGATATTCGATCTGGAAGTCCCCACCTGCTTATGACCTCTCTGCATAAGAACTTGGCAACCGATTGAGCATCCTTTCGTTTTGTTGGACAGGCCTCAGGCCATCGTGAAAATCTGTCCACCACGACTAGCATGTACCTTTTCCCTTCAATCGGTTTTATCATGTCAACATAGTCTATAACTAGTTCCACCTGCCTATGACATAATCAATCTGTTCAAGCAAATATGGTGCCCAAAAACCATACTCTTTGGTAATCTTTCTCTTAACTTCCCCCCTTGCAACGTGAGCTAAGCCATGCGCCTCCTGAATCATCAGACTAGTTGATTTAGTGGAGCCTGATTCTGCATAACCAGAGCCTGCTTCTTCTCCATCCTCTTGTTATCCGTCAGTTGTATTTGATTAAGTTTCCTGAGGGTCTCTTGGTCCTGGTCTTTTTGATCATGTTCCTTTTTCCTATACAGCTCAACTTGGTGGGCTATATGAGCCGCATAAACCCTCTTTTCCATGCTTCCAAGACCAACCACCTCTGCCAATTTGCTTCTCACTGGCAGGGGCAACCCCTTCTGTATTCTGGTTCGCAAAATCGATTGCTCCATTTGATTCAAATCCGGGTCATTTCCTGTGATACTTCTCCACACTTGATGAACTCTCGACACATAGGCCCTCGGGTTTTCCTCTTGTCCCAGTGGATCAATAAAAATATTGTCAGGATGTACGTTTGTCGGAAATGTGTCTTTCAGCGCCCTGCACACTTGGCCTCTACTTGCAGCAAACAGCTCTGAATCATTCACAGCAGTTCCCACATATCGATTAAGTCCAGCTTTCTGTAGAATCTCTTCCATAGCGTGAATTCCAATGAGGCAGGCCAAGAGTCTCTTTATATCTCCCATGGCCAGTTGCTCTCCCACTGTGATTTCTTCCAACTTCGAAATCCAAGGATGTGCTCCATCTTCAAGAGTAGGTAACTTTTCGCGTATGTTTGACATATCTGTATTCTGCCAAGGCTTGTACTCCAACTTCCGTCCTCGGATAATGACTGGACAGATTTTTCCAGTCTCCTTCTTGTTTCTTGAGCGCAATGCATATCTCATAGCTGGTTTGCTCTTCTTCTGTAACTCTTTTTTCTGTCTATACAGTTCCTCCAATTGTTCTTCCAACGTTCCTTGGCGATCAGGGCTGGGACTTCTATCCAAGCATGAAAAGCATTCCTCTATGCTTCTTTCGATTTCTCTCATAGTTTTCCGGGCATCCTCTTCATGGCCCTCTTCATGGCCCTCTTCATCCTCACTGTCATCAGAGTTATCATTTCCTCTTATTTCCGCTCTTGCCAACATTCGCCTGACTTCAGGGTCATATCCTCCTCTGCACCCTTCCTGATCGCTTTGGTCACTCTTGATTCCATGGTCCCGCTTTTGCCTCCTAGACCCAAACTTTGTTTTACTCTTACTTTTGGATCTTGGATACATCGTTATAGTTGTCTCCGCTCGTCCTGTTTCTATTATTCTGTCCTCCTCGTTTCTGATACGGTAGTCACCTTCCTGACTGATCACCGGGATTTGAGGATAGATTTTCTTAGCCATCGTCTTTACCTCATAGGGTGGTGGTCCCATCACAGGGTTCATGTGTGAGAACGATGAATTGGTGTCTTTCCTTAGTTTTTCTGTTTGTTCTGTGTTTTGTTTTATTTCTTCTTCAACTTTATCCCTCTTATCGTTTGCAGCTTTGATCAGTTTCTGTCCCTCATCTTCAAATAACTGGAGAATGCCAAGCTCCACTTGCCTCTTCTCTTTGCGTTTTATCCCCTTTTTTCCCTTCTTTTGCTCGGCTTTGTATGTCGATACAAGTACTAGCATTATTCCAATTACATCTGGGTTAAGCGTCCCCTCTATTGGCCATGGTTGGTCAATTTCAGGCCAGCGTTTGTGCCATTTTTCCGATATTTTTGCAATGTTTGCGATGCCCCTAATTAAAGGATTATTCTTCTGTACTATCTCAACAGGAGTGATTACTTTCGGATTTTTAGTGTTCTTCTTCCCCATTATAACGGCTTCCTTATGTTCCGTTATTGTACTTTAAGAAGTAATTGCTGAAATTAAAAACTACTCAAGGCTTATTTAGATTACTTCCCCCCCTTTTTTTTTTTTTTTTTTTGTTTTTTTAAATCCAATTACCCAATTAATCAATTAACCAATTATCCAATTAACCAATTAACCAATTAACCAATTAACCAATTCTCCAATTATCCAATCAACCAATCAACCAATTAACCAATCAATCAACTAACCAATCAGTCAATCAACAATTTATCCGATTATCCAACCAATCAGTTAACCAATTATCCAATTAACCAATTGATCAACTAGCCAATCAGTCAATCAACAATTTATCCAATTATCCAACTCCTCAATTAATCAACAAATTAACCAGTCATCTAATCAATCAATATTCAGCTCAAATCTTCAAACAGTCACCACCTTGAATGTCCACCACATCACAGATCAGACAAACTACGCACCATAACATACATGAACATCTGTAATTGTCAGTAGAGGTTAGACTCAACAATCATATGCCATTAATTAATCAAATGCATTCACTGATCAATCCGTTGCCAAGTTTTCTATTAATTCATTTATTTATTTCTCCTAACTGAGCAGGTCAGTTTCCTCTTAGGTTTAATAAATGAAAGCAGGTCCATATGTGTACCATCAATATTGCTTATGACTGAGAACACACACACATATGGAAATGCAGGTTTTGTTTTTGTTAAAGAGTTTGTGTATAAGTTGTACCGGCCTTTTTAGTAGATTGACCTGGAAAGCCTTCCAAGTCGACGTCAGCAATCCCCCCTCCGTGATGTGCCGGCCCTCTGCCTTGTCTCCCGTCTCAATTCTCACTCACCATAAATGACATAACAGACAAGGAACAGGCAATGATTTAGTCTCTTGTGAACCCATAGGTCCCTTTAACAGCATCATACATTATATTCCTAACTTAAACCCCTTATCTAAACATTAAAGAACCCCACTGGACCAAACAGTTCAAATGGCAAAGGAATTTTCTGTATCTCCCAAGAAAGGGTCATCGAAAGGAATTTTGGGAAGAGAGAGAGAGAGAGAGAGAGAGAGAGAGAGGGGGTTTCAATCACTACCCTTCTTAAACGAAGTTCATGGTTTTATACATTCTTTATTCTTATTATTATATGTTTCTATTCTTTTCCAAGGGTTATACGGGTACTGCAGTTACACAACTCCACTTTATTTGTCCTGGTTTATAGTTATTATCTTATGTGTATGCGTTTATCGTAACCAGGCTCATTTCAGTGGCTCATCGTTTTATTCTTTTACTGTATCTCCCGGAAGTCCCTCTTTTGCAGAGAAAACAAGCGTCCACTCCTACCGGCCGTGTCATCACGCCCAACGGCGTGAGTGACAGCGGAGATCCAGAGAGGGTGCGCTTCGATCTCTGATCCAGAGCAATTCCCACAATCAACAGCTTATGTTTTACATTATTTAATTAATTTAGTCTTCTGGAAACAGAAGCTCATGGTTTTAAACAATACATCATTAGTCTTCTAACCATTTTATGGCCCACATCTGGACTCCATCAGCAGCCAAATGTCACACACACATTTACGCACCCACATTTTCCCTTCTGCTCCCCTCAAAGTAAACACACTCCCACCTTTTTTTCACTCCAACACTCCAACGCACATACATCCAGACTCCAACGCACACCCATTTTTCTCAACTGCACCCTTCCATCCCAAAGTAAACACGCACCCACATTTTCTTCACTTGAACTTTTAGATATATTCCTATGCATGCTTTCTGCCGCTATTTCCTTACTTTTTCTCGTAAAATTTCTGCTACCCATGAGATGTAAAATTTTCGACGAGAAGCTACTTCTTGAACATCGTTCGTCAACAGCGTCAGAGTGGTAACTGTCAATCGAATTGTGATTCTACACTCTCCAGTTATTAACTGACCATCAGATGTTGTTTCAGGTTTTAATGGCCCGTACTACAATGCTCCTACACCTGAGGGCTCTATCCTATCCGATTTGCGGCTTGTCATATGATCATTTCCTTTATTTCCTTTATTTCCTTTATTTCCTTATCTCTCTTAACACTCTTTACATTTATTTATTCAAATTACCTGGATCCAGGTTTCCCAATTTTGTCTTTCTAAGTTAATTCCGGACTATGTCAGAGCCATCGTTACGCAGTGGCTAATATGCATGCGTCTTACCGTTAAGAAGTTTAGGGCCCCTCTTCATTAATCCTGCACGATACTTTTTAACCACCTTATCGTTACCATAAAGCTATTCTAAACTATTCCTTGTATTTCTCATACTTCTTTTCTTCCCTTTATATCTTTTCTCTATTCATTCCCCCTTTTTTCATTAAATTTAGCACGGAGCCTCACTTTAAACATCAAATCAACAGTACATGTCTATAACCAGAAGGTTCTTAATTTACGGTGTGTCCAAACAACTCCACATAACAGCCCCAATTAATGACCAGCATTCAATGAGTGATCTCACCGTTCTGTGAAGTTGTGCTGATGGTCACCTCCGATCCTGTTCGTGACGCCAAATTATGTCGTATCTTTTCTGCGACAGTGCTGTTGAATTGATGATGAAGGATGCTCCGAGGACACTGTTCTTGCTGGTAAATAGAGTTTATTACAAACAAGCCACACATGTCATACGGACGTCGCGAGCAGTCCGGAGGCCTCCAGTCGAATATGAAAGTCCTCCCTTTGGGGCTCTCGTACCTCCTTATATTGGGTTCAATTCAGGCAACTTGCTGAGCTAAGCGTATGCTTAGGTATGTGACCTTTGACCTACAAGTTTATCTTTCAGCCCCTGGATCCACCGCATGACCCCAGGTCTCCCCGTCCGCTTCCTGCACATATGTTTACAACTGGGGGCCTCTCTGTCCGGTGCAAGACCTGAAAATATACCACATATTCACCCGCTGAAGGTGCAAATCAGTATTCAAAGTTTTAAAACGTCGTAGAGGGGATCCTGAACCAGAAAATCAACCTTTGAAGAGGTGAGCACCAGACAAAATGTCCTCACTTTCCAAAAGCCAGATAGTTTGTCACAAGGAACGCACACACACACACACACACGCGCACACACACACACACACACACAAACTGGGGCTACTGCATGGTGTCCTCTGGTAGAAGTCCACTCTCTCTGAACACAGTATTGACATTTGGTATGAGGTGGGCACTGTAGCTCAGCAGTCGTCCGTCATAAATCAGCTGGTCTGGAGTCAGCATGGTTTTCGCATTGCTGCACAGACAGAAAGCAGAGACAGTTATATACAAACTGAGCTAAACACGAGCACCACAGAATCCGACTTATTAGTTGCTCTATATAACAAACTGATGGGGTGCAGCTCTCTGAATATTTTGGGTGTGCGACTATGTGATGTAGAATACTGGTAATACTGGTATGGTTGTGTTAATCCTATCGGCACTAGGTTTTGAACTGACCGTCTCAGACTGTGAGAGTGAATCCAGTGAAATACATTTAAATGCAGTAGTAAGGAGAGAGCCACACCTTGGAAACACTTGCTACAATGACATGGAAACTGTGACTCCAGATGGGTGGGTCTGTTTGATACATATGTTTGTTTTATTGACTCAGTAAAGGTCAGTCTACCGTGTGTGGTACATCCGTGCTATATCCATGTCAACCCAGGAGCAGCCGTTCTGTGAGCTCAGCAGTCCGTGGACGGTCGCAGAGAACGCAGCTCGGGGGTTGACAATGATTTTGTAGTTGGTGTAAGAAGGACTTCCAGTGCTGGGTTCGTGGTACAGGTGAGCCAGGATGTTCACCCCAGACACATTCTGCCAGCCGGGGCAACAGCTCTGTGGGGGCAGGGTTTGGGAGGTGGGTGGTGGCAGCGTGACAGTGTTGAGGAACACATTATACTTAAACTTGTAACACTTGTCAGCGCCATAATTCCTTTCCAGCAGAGGCAACAGCTCTGACCAACTGGTAATAGAATAATGAAAAAAATACACCATTTAGCAGTATATAAACAACAAATACTTTATAACACACAGCAGCCCACTATAATGAAGTTGGAAGCACATATAGATATATATAAGCACATATATGTTTTAAGTGTTGCATTTGTAAACATGTATAACTCCTCCTGTGAAGCATCAATAACTGCTGTATTAACATAAATAATTCTGATCACATAAAAGATATACTGTGTTTCAAGAAGTAGTAAAATCAATTTTAAGCACACCTATGAATGAAATATATATGTGTATAACTGGGTAATAAATACTTTGTAAAAAACTCAAAATTAGTTGTTAGTTAAGGTTGATTTATCAAAAGACATTTGCCTTATTTCATATTTTCTTAAACAAAGTGCTACCTGTTGATTGACTGGGGCAGTATGAGCTCATCAATATCATGCAGGGCCACATATCTGGATTGGTACATGTATCTGTAAATACAGTCATTGAGAGCAGGAATCTGGCCAAAGTAGTGGAGGTCACCTGGACCGAGAGAGGGCCGCCAATGTCGAGATACTTTCAGAAATCTGGACATAGACCAAGGAATCACCTCTACTAAACCTGAGAAGGAGACATTAGAAAACGTGTTAGCAACTGAGACGTTTTAGTTTAGCATTTTTGTTACATTCTGGGAAATTACTAGGGGTGGCGCAGAATCGTCGACTATTCAACGATTCAATTTAGGGAGCCTGATTCGACTGCCAATCTCACAGAGGAAGCATTGCAGTGGCATGAAAAGGATCATTCCATTCTCGCTATATGGGGGTGCTGAAGGTCTGATTTCACAAAGAATTGCTGAGTTTCTCCCAATAAATCATGATGTATATCATATTTTGGTATAAATATCAGCCTATTAATAATACTGTTAATAAAAAACTGAAAATAATTCTTGTGCTTTCAATCAATCTCCTCAGTGTGCATGAATAAATCACCATGGCTAACAAAGTTGAACTATCCAAATTTGCGGGACCATCAGAGCAGCATCTTGGCGATAGCCTCAGAAAGGCTTAATAACAACAGGGCTAATGTTTCAAAAATCAAAGAATACATTTATTTATCAGAGCACTCACATAAGAACGGAGAAGTATTAGAGTGCTAGATAGATTTATGAACGATTCTCTAAAATCAGCTGGGGGCATAGACTATGGCGTCAGTCACTGTGATGTCACCCATTGGTTTGTGGACTGCCGTTTTGAAGCCTCCAGTTGGGCATTTTGGCCGTTGCCATCTTGGTTTTTGGCAGTCGTCATCTTGGTTCTTTGCAATCAGAACTGACACGAGAGGGTGGAGCTAAGTACAACCGAACACTGAATAAGACATTTTTAGGCGACCAAAAAGGTTATAATTAACTTTCATGAACTGAAAACACACTGTGAAAGAGCGACCTGACAATCACCAGGTAGCCCCACCCTAAAGCTTACCCTGCTTTATCGCCTATTTGTCTCTAAATGGGACCATAATTTACTAAATCAACATGAAGAAGACTAGCGATTGAGACCATAAACTCATGTTTACAATGTTTACTGAGGTAATAAATCAAGTGAGAAGTAGGCTCATTTTCTCATACAGCACTGTCCGTTATTCTGAAACAACAGCTGAGCAATAATAAAGTATCTCAGCCAATAATTGAGTTGTTTTTACTTTTTTTCTACAGATACATAAAGCTTAAGCAGAGGGTGATGAAGGAGTAAAAAACAAACAAACATGATTCTACGATCAGTCGACGATAGGCAAGACTTGACCAATCAGATTCAACTATTTAAATTCTTAGTTGGGGACACCCCCTTAGAGTTACTTGACTTTTGTATCCTTAAAGTTGTAATGTGTAGATTTGGAGCAAATATGATTAAAAAAAGTTATTTTTATAAAATGTTCACTATATCCTGACAGTAGTTCATGAGACAGGTAATCTGAAAAAAATCATGTGCCTCTGTGTCCTGTGTACAGTTCATTCTCCGTATTTCCAGCAGCAACAGGTAGCTGTTTTTGTAGACACATAAATCCAGTTTAAGGGTAGGAGATTTCTGGATATTGGATAATGTGCTGAGCTTACATGGTCATGTTGATATTGGGATGTCTTTACACTGTAAAAAAAGTTATCGCTATTGTAAAAAAAAGTCTTATCAGGGAAGAGTTCCAGCAATTGAGGAATCACACTGCGGTCATGGACCTGGAAAGCAGAGCATTGAACATTGGAACAGCTTTTTATCCTCCTCCTGGGGAGCTGAAGGAAGGACGTCAATGCAGGGAAAAGGGCATGTGCACACAATGACGCTGAAAGGGAAGGTGCGGAAAATAGATGGACGGATAAAACATCCCTGCTGCTGCTCGTGCTGTGAGGAGAGACAACACAATCACACACATAGCAAAAATACTCCACCTTTGTATGTGTAGTAGTCCAGTATGCGCTGTGTTTCAGGGCTGCTGCTGGTCTTATAGATGACAACTCTGTTCACCCCCAATAACTGCAGCATTTCCAAACTCTGGACCAGCTACAATACAGCACAGGTTTTTGATTGACACACTTCAGGCACTAAAATACAAAACAGTCAAAAAAGTAGTAGTAAGCAGCATTAATGAAATATAATCGGGACTATGGTGGAAAGGTGCGAGGCATGGAAATAATAGCCAAGTTTCTTTTAGCCTGTCCGATTTTGTTCTTCTGCATTTCTCATGTCTGCCTGTCCTGGTCAGGATACTTTACTTTTATTTCCAATTTGGGTCTTGATAAAGTAAGAAAAGTTTGAAAATAACTGTAAAATCTGTGTTATGTAATGTTACCTGCAGCACGTTGGTGAAATCATACATGACGGAGTAGCAGACGGTGAAGTTGTAAGGAAAGGAGTCTTTCTGCGCCTTCTGGTTCTTCACCTCCAAAAACGTTTTGTCAGGTGTATCTAAGTGTCCACAGAAAAGAACTATAGTTTGAAAAAGGCCTGAATAAAGTCCTCACCGGGGAAGATACCAAATATTTGTTCATGTCTGTAGAACACACTGACAGCTGTTGTTGCCTGTTGGGCTGCAGTTTGCCATGTTATGATTTGAGCATATGTTTTTATGCTAAATGCAGTAACTGTGAGGGTTTCTGGACAATATTTGTTTTGTGTTGTTAATTGATTTCCAATAATAAACATATACATACATTTGCATAAAGCAGGCATATTTGTCCACTCCCATATTGATAAGAGTATTATATTCTTGACAAATCTCCCTTTAAGGTACATTTTGAACAGATAAATGTGTGATTCATTTGTGATTAATCACGATCAACTATGGACAATCATGTGATTAATCGGATTCAATATTTTAATCGATTGATAACCCTAATGCTGACATTTGTTAATTAGCAATAAACAATCAAACATCGCAATAAATCGAAGAACGCTCGTGGTGATGTGAGCAAAACAATCATCTTTTTCTAGATCTGGGCACAAAAAGGATCAATTGCAGGTATCGTTTAAATGGAGAAGTTTCGATTCTACTTGGTACTGGGTTGTTTCGGTCGATACCTTAAAGGTAGCGAGTACCAATACCCAGTCATAAACCAAAGTATTGTAAAAATAAAGTTTTGAACTGATGATGGCGCTAAATGAAGGATCAAAATTATTACAAATCTTCCTGAGGGGGACATAGATATCTTTACCAAATTGTATGGCAATCCATCCAACAGTTGAGATATTTCCTGCAAAACCACAATGTGAACCTCATGGTGGCGGTAGAAGAAAAGAGATCACCAAAGGCTTTATGATACATTGTCTGGGCACCAAGAAAATTTGGTGCCAATCCATCTGGTAGATGTTGAGATGTTTCAAAATATAACTGAAAACTTGGACCTGCTGGTGGTGGCGCCCTAGAAGAAAAGTCAGAGGATCACCAAAGTCAACAGGATTCCTTTTCTGGGCACCATAGATATCTGGCAGAACCCTTCAGTACCTTCAGAGTCGGCTGCAGCAGAGGTCACAGCGATATGAGATGGGGTCTCACAGCCTGAGGGGAGAGGACACATGATGTCTGCTGTCCCATACGCAAAGCCAAAGTGATCCGTGTGGATGCTGCTGAAACCTTCAAAGAAGCGCAGTTGCTCCTGACATCGGAGGAGGCAGCGATAGGCAACTGTCTCGCTCCTCAGCACCACTGCAATAAGACGAACCTGACACCAGAAGACAAGAATAAGGATGTACAACGTCATGGGGAGCATGTCAACTTAGAACCTATATGTTTGTCCTCGCATTTTGAATTTTTCTTTCGCCTATTTCACGGCTTTATTTTACTCTATTACACTTTCAACTTTTTAATCTTGTGTCTCATTTTTACTTTTTGTGTGCAGTGTTTTAGTCTTTATATTTCTGTTATCTTATTAGTCTTAATTTCCATGTTGCATGCACTGAGCACCACACAGAGTAAAACTTAAGTTGGTGCTCTGCTCTCTTCACTGACCTCCTGTTTCCCAGTGCGGTGCTCCTGATAAGCTGCCACCAGCAGCGTCTTTGTCCCCTTGACCGCCACGAAAGGCAACTTTTGTCTCCGAGGAACTGCATGAGTGAAAAATGCAAGACAAATGACACAATAATGAGCTAGGAGAGTGCTCCGGAGATGGACCTTTAGTTAGTTGCTGACCGCTCTGCTAGTCCTAGTAGTCTCCTAGTGGGGGGGAGTGAGGCGGAGGGACCGCAGGGTGCGCTAGCTATACAATTCTTGTCTCATTTGTGGTCTGACAAACAGTAAATTAATTATAATGAAATGCCCCATATCTCTATTTTTCAAGCTACTGTAGCTGTTATCGGGACCCTAAATGAATACGTTTTCATCATGCAAAGGTTTTGTGAGCTCTTGCAAAAGAGCACTTTTTTTTTTTTTTTCCCGTATGTCACATATTGTAGGCTGCACGGTGGTGCAGTGGTTAGCACTGGCGCCTCACAGCTAGAGGGTTGCAGGTTCGAATCCAGCTTGGGACCCTTCTGTGTGGAGTTTGCATGTTCTCCCCGTGTTAGCGTGGGTTTTCTCCGGGTACTCCGGTTTCCTCCCACAGTCCAAAGACATGCAGGTTAGGTTAATTGTGGACTCTAAATTGCCCGTAGGTGTGAGTGTGAGCGTGAATGGTTGTCTGTCTCTATGTGTCAGCCCTGCGATGGACTGGCGACCTGTCCAGGGTGTACCCTGCCTTCGCCCAATGTCGGCTGGGATCGGCTCCAGCTCCCCCGCGACCCCTAACGGGATAAGCGGTTGCAGATGGATGGATGGTCACATATTGTAGGGGAAAAAAATAGTTGTCAGTGATTTTTTCGCACATTGTAAATATTTTACAATTTGGCAGATATATAAATTAAAAAGTGACAAGTATACTGACCTACAGTAGCTTAACCTCTCATCTTGCTTCAGTGATGTACAAGTGTACTCCAGAACCCCATGACATCACTGTTGGGTGTGGTTAGAGGTGCAACAAAACACACTTCTAACCAGTGTTGTGCATGAACTCGCTGAAAGAGAGCATTCATTGAATGTGCTCATGTTTTTGGTGAATGGTAAACGGAATGTATCCGTTTGCAACTACTGAGAATGAACATGAGCGTTGTTAACTCACGGGACAGTTAACAACGCTCACGCACTGTGTGGCCAGCATACCGACATGGCAGTACAATCAAAGGAGTGGAGACAGACAACAGCCACTTTCTATTCCATCCCCACCTCCAAAGTCTCAAAAGTCAACTTGACAAGCGAGCGAGTAGTTGCGAGCGCGTAGGAGGGTCGAGCTCGTGCTTGTTCCAGCCCCATGCTCACAGGAAGAAATTTGTGCACGCTGAACAGAAACGCTCCCTCGCGAGGATGCTTCTCCGCTCGCGGATACTGTTCTGTGCGCTCTTATCTCATGCACACGCCTGTTTTTTGGTGCGCAGGTTTTGTTCTTTATCATCATATGCACATTAATTACAACAAATCAGTGCCAATATAAAGGAGTGTAAACAATTCAGTGACCTTAAGACTCATAAGGTGTATGACATCAAAGCGTTCATTAACTGTAAGTAAGTAAGTATTACGTTTATTTGTATAGCACCTTTAACAAATACAAAAGTGCTTTACAATAATAAAAAAGTCAAAAGTCATCAGTCAATATTAAAAGTAGCGATGACAAGCACAGGGTTGTAAAGATAAAAACACAATAAAACAAGCAAATGAGGACAAAGACACATAAACAGGTAACAAATACAGTCAAGAAAAGGCCAATAAAAGCAATGAATAAAGTGGAGTTGATTATTCAGATGAATTAACAACAGCATGTCTAAATAAAAACGTCTTCAGCTGCTTCATAAAAATGTCACAGGACTCTAGGGATCGCAGCGATAGGGGGATGGCATTCCATAAGTTGGGTGTGACAGCTTGAAAGGCACGGTTATCCCGGGTGTTATAGTGGGTTTGGGGGACTGCCAGAAGTTTTTGGTCAGAAGACCTAAGAGCATGATTAGGTGTATAAGGCAGGAGGAGGTCAGTGATATACTTGGGTGTTTGACCATGCAAGACTCTAAAGGTTAGCACCAGTATTTTAAAATGGATACGAAATTTGATTGGAAGCCAGTGCAGAGAGTATAAAATAGGGGTGATATGGGATCTTCTGTTGTGTCTAGTTAAAAGCCGAACAGCTGCATTTTGGACGGTTTGAAGGCGGTTCAAAGAAGTTTGATTTACACAGGTAAAAAGGGCATTACAATAATCTAAACGAGAAGAAATAAAAGCATGAATAATCACCTCCATCTCAGCCTTGGTCACCACAGATCTTAATTTAGTTATGTTCCTCAGTTGGAAGAAGCAAAACCGAATAAGCTGGCTGACATGATTGTCAAGCGAAAGGGATTGGTCAAATATGACACCTAAATTTCGGAGCTTATGTTGAATACAAGCACTTAAAGACCCCATATACTGTTAATAACCGGAATTTGGTTTTCAGGAGCATTATAAGGGCTTCGTTTTATTTTGGTATTTAGCTGAAGGTAGTTGTCAGCCATCCAGATCTTGATGGCATCCAAACATTCAATTAAAATGGAGAGTTGGTTTCTCTCCTCAGGTTTAAAAGAGCAGTACAGTTGAATGTCATCAGCATAGAAATGATAAGAGATGCCACTATATGTGCTAATAATCTGTCCAAAGAGGCAGCATATATAATGAAAACAACATAGGACCCAGAACAGAACCCTGTGGGACACCGCATGGGAGAGGGTCTGTGTCTGACATGAGTTGACCCACTGAGACCGAAAAGCTCCTATCAGCAAGATAGGATGAGAACCAGTCCAAGGCAGACCCAGAAATACCCACCAGCTGGTTTAGCCTATTTAATAAAATACCATGATCGACGGTATCAAAGGCAGAGCTGAGGTCAAGTAACACCAAAAATGAGCATTTCCCATCATCTGCAGGCATCATAATATCGTTAGTGACTTTAATAAGAGTTGTTTCAGTTGAGTGCAGTTTACGAAAACCCGATTGAAAGGGGTCATGCAGGCTACTGTAACACTACTTTTGTTGTGTACCGTTTATCCTGTACCTGTGGTTGTTTTTACATAGGCCGGACAAAGAGACGATTGAAAGATAGAGTCTCTGAGCATAAGTATGCAATCCAAAAAGCTAATTTGAATTACCCTATAGCTAAGCACTTTTATGAAGTGCATAATAGCAATCCAGACAGCCTTATGGTTGGAGGCCTAGAAACCATCAAAAAGAACATTCGGGGTGGTGATCGGCTAATATTATTACTGCAGAGAGAAACTTTTTACCTACACCAAATGAAGGCCACAACATATCCAGGACTAAACGAAGAAATTGATTTTAGTCCGTTTTTGTAGTGGCTCTTATGCATGTGGTCTGGTACTGTTGCCATAAATGGTTATATATTATTACTTATTTACTTTTTTCTGTCTTGTTATCTGTATATATATGTTTTCTTACTTTATTTTCATTATTTTCTCTGCTTTCTTGACATCTTGTAGAGCCATTTAGTGATCACATTTTGCACTTGTCACCTGAGAGTTTATTGGCCTCTTGCTCAGGTGTTTGCAATCATCAAATGTCTGTGTACTCACAAAAGGGAAAGGTGTGTGCTGAGGGTTACACCCTGTTAAAGGCTGTTTGTGCCACTACTTGGGTTTTTACCCAATCTTACATGTACCAGCATTGTTTTAGCATTTCATCATGAAATAGCCAATTGAATAAAGGCTTTTTATTTTTTGCCAGAGTGGTGCCTTGGACTCCCCCCTTTTTTAAAGCAGTGGTTGGTCCTTGAATCTCAGGCTCCCTTCAATTATGCTCATTAACTATGTAGGCCTATATAAAAAAAGGAAAATTACACAATAAATGTTATTTCCCACATCAAAAATGTAAACAGTGAAAGACAATGAATAACATTTCAGTGAATCAAGAAAGGTCATGAGGGAGAAGTTCAGGAACAGGAAATAGGAGGTTAGATAATAAACAGAAGCTGAGGAGAACAGAATGAGGAAAGTTTTCTTTAGGACAGATGTCAGACAAAGACGTTTTACATTTCCTAAAAACATTGAGCAACATTCAGTAACGGCTAGTTTACCTATTTGTCCTGCAACTGTTAACTGCACCGGGATCTGAGGCTCAGTGGTTGCTCTGTAGTACTGGAAGATCTTGTCGGGCCTGCAGATCCACAGCAAATGATTTTGGTGAGGTCATATAACCACGTCAAAGACACATCACTTTTTTTTTTGACAATAAATTTTAAAGGGACTGTTTGTAACTTTTTAAGCGTATAAATGTAGCGGGTCGGCACACATGCGCATTCGCATATGCGCGCTCGCGTGTGTCCGGAGCCTCGTCTCCGCTGCCTGCTCTCCTTCACTCAGACGGCGCGCGCGTCCTCGCTGTCTCGCTCCACCTCTAGACGTGAACGTGCGCTCACTACACACTGCAGAAGAGTTAGTTTAGCTCTGAGAATATCTAGTGAATGTACAGTGGACATTTGTGCAGAAATAAATGCTGCAGCGACTCCAGACCAACAGAGGTTTTCCGTGTTTTGTGAAGTGACTGGGCTCCTCAACGAGTTACGTTATCGTCTCGTTACCGACCGGGTGCCGGTGTCTTCGGCTGCGGTCGGGAGGCGATAACGTAACTCGTTGAGGAGCCCCGCTGCTGTAGTCTGCGCTGGGCAGGAAAAGCCAACACTAGGATCTGCATTGATTCATGGAGAGACCTTCGTCTGGTCAGCTAACATTACTGCCACAACTGTCTTGTGAAGTGACGGGGCCCAGCGAGAAACGTTATCGTCTCCAACCAAAACTCCGGTGTCTCCCTGCGGGCGCAGTCGGAGGCGATAACGTTTCTCTTCCTGCTTCAGAGCCCCGGCACCGACGCTGAGGCAGGAAAAGCCAACACTAGGATCAGCATTGATTCATGGAGAGACCTTCGTCTGGTCAGCTAACATTACTGCCAAGCAGCTGAAATATAGAGTGATATTGTGGTTTTAGCTGACGCATGTCGCCTCACTGTTTTGAGCGATGCTCGTTCATGCCTATGTAGAGCGAGCAAGCGCGAGCTCGATGCTGACTTTCGTTGATTTCAAGGCCACAGGTATCGCTGTTAAGCAGCATTTCTGAATCTTACAAATAGTCCCTTTAAACTGAAGTTCAAAGACTTCAAAGAATTCAAGAGGTAAGAGAGGAGGTATTGTTCTGGTACTCTAGTTTTTCTCTATTTTTAGAAACAAAAGCTGTCCTCCCAAGAAAAAAGACGAGGCAAATGCCTAAAAACAACATACAGTATGTTTACACTCAAGTGACGAAGACCTCTAGTGGCCGTAGAAATTATGATTCCTGTCCACTGAGGGCAAGTAATGTGACATAATTAGTTCCCACCAAAATGTAGTGCAAATATTGAGAATTACAAAAAATTAATTTTGCAAAAGACACAACAAATGTTTTATACATGAATTGTAGCTCAATGTAGAGCCAACAGTATGAGCTTTGAGCTAACCTCATTTTATGTTTCAAGTCAGATGGGGAAGTAAGCTGAGGAAACAAACACGTAGCCAATGACACCAATGAGCCTACTACCACTCAGTCAAAAATGTAAGCTTGAAAAAGACAGTAAACACAGTGTACTCATGCAGAATTAGTGACAGTTAACATTACTTGTTGGAGAGTCAATCAAACAACCACAAAGAGATGCGATACAGCTACAAAGACAAACAGAAAGACCACAAAGACACACGTACGCACGCACGCAGGCACACACGTTTACTTAGGTAATTTCCTGGAAACTTCTCTAACCATAACCACTACTTGACTAACCCGAACCTAATCCTAACCTTAACCACTGACGTAAAAATCTACTTTTTCCAACATTTTTGACACAGCTTTTGTCTCCAAATGCACAATCTGTCCCCAGTTCACTGGTCTTTAGTCTAAAAAGTGTCCCGTAAGTTTGCCTAAGTCAGACTAACACTTTTTGGCCCTCCACTTCTGAAATGAATCTGGCACCTCTGACTATCAGGGAAACAATAGGATGCACTCCCAGGAATGCATCAATAGTGAGTTTGGGATTTTAAGGTGTGAGAAACACAGGACACCTCCCTAGCAATGCCAACTGGACAGCAAATAAAAGAAATGTGTTGCTTCTTGGCAATAATATTCCAAAGATAAGGCACATTATTAAATATCAGAAAGTGAGATCCCAGTATTTACAAGAAAACCTTGTAAAAAAATTCTAATCCTTTTTCCCAGGAAAAATCCCAAGTGGTGAAACAAATACCAGAAGTAAGTAGAAAAAAGACACCTGATAACTGGATCAAACTTTCAGCTGCTACATTTTTTTTCCATTTAGCCTACTTATAATGCCAAAAATAAAATCCATAAAGGTTGTTAATCAAGTAACTTAAGACATTCAGGTCTCCATCCCTAAATCAGAGTGCAGAGCAGCATTCAACAGGTGGAGCATCAAAAAGATCCCTCTAACAAAACACTGAAATGGGTGCATATGACAGATTTTCCTCCCCTGCCATTGCATCAACCTCAGGGCAGCACTGTAAAGCTGGACATTGTGTCCAGACCATTCCACTGTTTTAAAACTGGTCTGACGAAGATTACATATTCTAATGAATATTAATTAATAACATCAGACAATTACAATAAACACCAGTCCTGTGTTTAAAATCAAATGTCATTCGTAGTGAGAAATCATTTGAAAAGAGTGATATATTCCTGCAAAGTATATTTAAAATCATGGGAAAAACAATCTACTCTAACACACATACAAACAAATACACAAAGAGAAGCTTGATAAAGTGAAACATGAGATATGGGTCCTGTTGCTGAAACCTGCTGCACTTTTAAGTGACACTGACGTTTACTTCTCCACCTGTGCTGTCAACAGTTTTTATAGGGACAAAAAGTAATTCCAATATGGACTCATATCAGAGTCACATATAATGCCACAGTTGGAGTTGGTGGAGTGAAACATTGTCATATTGAAGCAGATCAGGCTAATGATTTCACCCACCTGTATATCCACAGCAGCAGGGTGAGAGAGAGGACGGTGATGACAGGACTCATGTATACCAACCATCTCATCTTCTTTAGTTGAGGCGGGAGATGATTGTGGCCCATCACAAACATATTGCCTCAGTTCTGCTGGTTTCGGCTCAGATAGGTTATATTCTCCCTGATCCAAGCAGAAGTGAGAGATTCTTATCTTTTCTCTCAGAAGTTCAGTTTCAGCTCCAGCTGCTCAGATACCCCTCAGTGGTGGAACCGTTACATGCCAGGTATCAAGACTCCCTGAATAGAGAAAAGAATCAGGCAACAAACAAAACCATGTTAAAAGAGATGCCACTCCTGATTAAACCACTTCCCCTAGATTATATAACTCGCCCCTTCAGGTCTGAACCCTCCCTTTTCCCTCCAAACAATCCCAGGAAGAAGAGTGATGTGAGTTTAATATGGATTTTGCACCTTTTATAATTGATTTGGTTGAAATTAAATATATTGTTTGAACGTTAACAGATCGTTTTGTGTTATGTTAGATACCTGAGTTTAATATGTCAAGGAGAAAAGCCAAATTCCAGATTGTGGACGGATGAATGAACCAATCGTGTTATCTCTATTACCACATACGTTATTCTATACTGTAGCCTATTGCAAACATAAGTCAAACCACCCATTTTGAATGTTACCGAATATTAAGCATTAAATTCATACTGTAAGAAGAAATTCAGCCTACCTTTTTCATGTGGGTGTTCATGTTGGAATCTGATGTCTGTAATCTTCTATTTCGGCTGGTAAAGGATGAATAATTTCCTAAAAAGTTGAGTTGAGACGTCAGACAAAGCCAGAGCGCTCTTTTGCTGGAGAGCACTTCACCTCAGTTCACTTCACTTCATCTCCAATCTGTTTATAGTTAAGCATTAACACATGAGTGATTCAAGTCTTTCTGCCGCACATACGTAGCTGCGCCCACTGATGCACTCAGCAGGCACTGGAGAAGAGGAGGAGGAAGTATGAGGAGGAGCTTTAATTTTGAAATAGAAACAGGAAGTGTTGAGAAAATAAATATTTACTTTTTTCATGTCTGTGACATATTCTACAGATATAGACTTTGAAACTGTAGTATCCTAATGTTTCTGGTATGATGTCAATATACGGTCAAAAGAACATTCTCACTGTCTATTGTTTCAGTGATCCTCGTGCGGCAAGCGGAACAAATATGCGAAACCTTGAATCTCTGGAAAAGACGCAGTTGACACGCAGCCGCGCCGCACCCAGCGTCGGCGTTAGGGGCGGGACATGGGGGTCCAGGCCCGTCCAAAAAGGTCACTGTGCCCCCTTAGCTAAATTCTCTCCTGACAAAAAACTAAACTGAAATAACAGCTAAGCTATAAGTAAAATGAAGTCATTCAGTTTGGTAATGGAAGGACTTAACACTGCAATGCAAATAAAGCACAAAACAGTGATAGTTTTGCATTCAGGAAACAACTAGGACATGTACTTGGGCTTGATTACATTGTTTTCTATTGGAGTGTCCTAACTGGCTGCGAGCAACATGGTGCTGCACAGCGCGGCGCAGGTTTTGTCTGAACTTCTATCGGATACACGGTTCCTATTTTTTCCTGTCACTCATATTGAGAGGAACGGCTGATTAGTTTAGATAAAATGAGCCGAGAAAACCGGGTCAGTTGTCCTGGATGTAAATGAAAATATGAACTTGATTACTGACACTTTCAGCACAGGCATTGACGCTCGCAGTTATATGTAATAAAGTTCACCAGTGAAACTTTATTACGAGCTACCTGTCAAAAAATATAACAGCCACCTCACTAATGGTTCAAATAAAACACGAACACACAGCGCAAAGATACAACTATGGAAACTCTGGGGAATATGAACCGTCACTACAATATTTCAGTAAGAAGCCTCGTTTTGATCCGCTCCGTTTGCGTGTTGTTTTTTTTTTGTTTTTTTTTATCTAGCTCAATAGAAAAAAATGTCAGAAAGTAGACCTACAGACCTGGTGCATTAAAGCACAATTAGGACCAAGAGAGTAAAAAGCATCCTGTGCTCCTCTCACATCTTACTTTTTCTAACTGTTTGGATTATTCTGTTCAGTATCGTGGAATAAAACAATGGACTAATGTTATACAGCAGGCTGAGCAGGGACAACAACTGGTGAGGGAAACATCCACATTTAGTCTTTCTTAACATAAATTATAGTTATGAAGAAATCAGTCAGACTGTTAGATTAATGTGTTGTTTAACTCCCTGTTAACTGTATCTGGGCACCCGTGTGTGTGCACATTTTGACCCTGGCATGAGCAAGACGCAGGGCGTGCCTAAGGAGTTATCCGTAGCCTCCAGTAGGGGAGAGTGGGGTAAGATGAGCCAATTTTTACTTATGCTGTCCTCGAGGTTAGGAAAAATGAGACAGAAGTAAAATGAAAACATGAACCTTAAATTCAGGATCTCTCCTATCAAATGAAATGATCAGCATGCATCTATAACTAAGCTGTCTGAAAAAAATGACCTTCCCAAAAAAAGTGCTCCTGTGGCTCAACTTGCCCCAGGTAAGGGGTAAGTTGATCCGAGTCAGTGGGTAAGTTGAGCCATCGTGGGGTAAACTGAACATCTGAGTTTTTAAGTTTAAACCTCAGCATAAGTGTGCTCACAAACAGTTTCACAGTTATGAACTTGTGAGAACAAACCACCTGTGAGTTTCAAGACCATTGAACAATCAAAATATCATTCAATATTCGACTATATTCCAGTCGTCAAGGTTGCAGGGAAATATGAACTGTTGCTCCCTCCTTGCAGTTCCTCCAGCCTTTTGAGGTTGAGGTAGCTTCTTCAGCACATCACTCAGCAGAAAAGATGCCTCATCCTTTTCCTTGAATGCAAAGGTGGGCTTCTCACGTCAAGTGTTCCCCCGGATTCTTCTGAGAAATCTTGCACTCACTTCGCTGCCCTCCAGGCTCTCAACCAAGCCAATGTAATGGTAGCTTCTGCCTTTGGATACAAAGTTTACTATGACAAAGTCACCAACTGACAGATCTGAGATGTCTGATTCACTTCTCTCATCATTAGAACTCTCATGCTCAGAAGTGTCATCAAATGGGATGGCATCACACTCTCCTCAGAACTGCTGTACGCTGTGATTTTCGTCTTGGTCTTTGGTTTGACCTAGGCCTACCTGCTAAACCCTGCTCTTTCCAGTTGTTGGGGACAGGAATGTTGTTTCTTTCTGCCAATTCCAATGCCAGTTCACAGCATTTCTTTGGAGTAAGGCCATGGAACTGTTCAGCTAGCTTCTTGATATGGTCTGCAAGCTCCTTCTCTACCACCTCTGCGAAGACCCTCTTTGCCTCTGCTGTTCCACTGTAACCAACTGTTTTTACTTCCTTTATCTCCCTCTTCTATAAAGGTTAACATATAAAAAATCAAACCAAGTTGTGTAACACTCAATGGTAATACCATTTTATACTTCAGATAATTAATTTGGTTAATTTATGGTGGGGTAAGTTGAGCCAGTGGCTCGGAATAACAGTAGAATATTAGTGAGCCATTGGCTCAACTTACCCCATAGCCTTTGGCTCACTTTGCCCCATAGCTATCATTTTGGAAAAAATGGCCTAGCTTAGCAATTCAGGCTAATCTTTAGCAAAGGGATTAACATGGTGTTATACCTTAGTAAATCACCAACGTGTATAATATATTTTTTTAGACCTGGATAAATTTGCTTTGATCTAACATCCATTATTCCTGACATGCAGAAAATTTACTTTGACTGGGAAAAAAATGTTTTTGGTGTAAAAAAGTACTTACTACTTCTCCCATGTGCTTAACTCCATCACAGCAAGATAGAAATGATGGGTACTTCCTAAAATAATGGTCACATGACAAAACATAATCACAGTTGCCAAGATAGAGGGGGTGGGTCAACTTACCCGCTGGCTCATCTTACCCCACTCTCCCCTACCTCCTCATTTCAAAACAGAAACCATAATAAGGCCTGAGGAGTTATCTGTAGCCTCCAGAGGCCTGTACTACGAAGCGAGTTCAACATACCCAGGGTATCTTCTCGTTATCTGGCTTCACTTAACCTAACAAACGAGATCTCGCTAAACTGTACTACGAAGCTGGTTATCAACTCGGTAAGTCAACCAGGGTTTCTCAGTCTGGTTACGAGCGCGTTCACATGAACGAGGCGGTGTTTGCAGCATCTGACCAATCACAAACATGGACAAGTCTACTGACAGACAGAGTGGCACATTTAACAAGGGAAGAAACTATATTAGACAAATACGAAGAAGTTAAACACTTAATCTAGACTAAAAGTAACACAGTTGAAGCTGCCAAATGCAGGAAGAACAGCTGGAAAAAGAAAAAACTCCCGATGTGTGAATGCGTAAATTAACAGATTTATTAATTTAACGGAAAACTCAAAAGTCAGAAATAGTCATTTAAATATAAATAGCTTCAAAGAGTGTAATAGGGAGGCGAGTGCGGGCCAGCCGCAAATGGAGTAAGACGTACTTTTCAGAGCTCCTGCAGAATCCTGACTAATTTCGTATTTAAACGACATTTCATTTTAAAAAAGCACGCAAAAAGCTTAGAATCTACCCTCAACTAACCAAGGTGCAGTTAAAGGTCGGTAAAATCGACGTGGATGGCGTCTAATCTGCGCAAATATAAGAACGAGGGCTCATCCACCACAAGGCCCAACACATCCTCGGCGAAGAGTTCAACTAACACCGACCAGGCTTCACCCGCACCCGCGGCTGAACTGACCATGGACATCGCCTCGGTGAAAGCGGATATCCTCTCCTCCATAAGAAAGGACATAACCGCTGTGATAAGTGAACAGCTGAAGAGTACTCTGGCGGAGTTTTTTGACTCGCTACAGACGGAAATGAGAGCATTGAAAACTGAAATAGCCAACAATACCGCGGTGCTCCGACAAGATCTCGAGCATGTTAAAGCTAACGTAACAGAGATGGAGGCAGGACTATGCACTTGGTCGGACGAGGTAGTTTCAGTTCAAACATATGTCAGAGACCTCAATAAGCAAGTGGAAGAATTAAAAGTAAAATGTGAAGATATGGAGGGGAGGATGAGAAGAGGTAACATTCGGATCATCGGAGTAGCTGAAGAACCTGGATCAAGCTCACCTACGGAGGTTTCTAAACTTCTTAAAGCGGTGCTACAGATGGATAAAGAGGTGCGGGTAGAGCGCGCACATCGCGGGCTAACACAGAGGAGACCGGGAGACAAGCCACGCGCCATCATCGCAAAACTACAGAACGAGGGAGATGCCGAAAACATCCTGAGGAGGGCCCGGGACCGCGGTGGTCAGCTCCGCTACAACGGTAGCCCGATCGCCATATTCCCCGACTACACGGCCGCCGTGGCCAAAGCCAGGTCCGCGTTCACGGACGTCAGGAAGATGCTCCGCGGGAGATCAGGAGTTCGCTATGGAATACTCTTCCCGGCCAGATTCCGCATTTCCCATAACAATGAAGAGAAGGAGTTCCTGGATGCTGCCAAAGCCATGGACTATGTAAAGAAAGAAGTCATCCCCAGATCTGAGATGAAAGACCAACTGAAGGTATCCTTATTTCACATGGGAGGTGACATATAAACAATTCTAAATAACTGTTGCCTGGGACAACTTCCTAAATGTTTATCCAGATGGACTATTTGAGTGTTTTGTTTTGTTTTTGTTATTATTTACTCAATTGCTCATTACCTGAGAGGCTGTGTCTATCATTAGGATATTAGCATAGGTTAAACAAAACATAAATATCCCCTGAGATTACCTGTGTGTGTGTGTGGATGTTTGGGTGTGTGGATGTGAGGGTGGGTGTGGGTGTGGATGTGGGTAGGTGTGTGTGTGGGTGTGAGGGTGTGTGCTCGTGTATGGATGTGTATAGTAGAAGGATATGTGTATATCTAAATACTTGTGTGCATACAGGCTGTAATGAATGAGCATAAGCTCTCAGGAAACTTTCACTCATTTTATCTAATTTCCTTTGGTTTTGATAATTCCTAAATTTCACAATAAGTTTTATACATAGAATTACTTTGACAATTGTGACACTCACATTGAAATGTCGTTATCTTTTCTAATTTTATCTCGGGGTTCTGCGGGAGCCTGAACCGAGAATAATAGCTTTAGTTCTTTAGTTCTGTTTGGTTTTACACTCAAGCAAAGGCGAGCACTCTCTAGGATTGTTCGCATAGCTGCCGTCCTGACCTGCAGCCTGGGACCTTGTCCCAAAGGTGTGTTGGACACTGTGTTGACCGAGTTCACGGTTTATCTAACTTTATGTTCAGTTCAGTTTGAGTTGATCCCAATGTTCCCCAGGGATCTCACTGTGAGATTTAAAGCAACAAGGAAATAGATTTTTTCCTCTATTCCAATACAAATGTCTCATGTTAATGTTTCAACCCTGTCTACACTTCTATTTATTTATGTATTTTACTTTTGCATATTCTGTTATTTTTTTTGGTTTAAATACCCCCCTTCCCCCATCCTCCCCACCCCTACCTATTACAAATACTTATCTTCTTACACCCACTCACCTACATTCACACAATCATACTACGTGCCACTTATAGCCCTCTGTGCTGTACCAGCCTTCTCGATCCATCACTTTATGCCAGTGCAAAATTTGTTTCCTACCTAATTCTCCTAACCCCAAGTCATGGGATCACTTAAGGTTATAAACTATAACGTCAGAGGTCTCAATAGTCCCATAAAGAGGAAGAAAATCCTTAATCAGCTGAGGAGAGCCAATTGCCAGATAGCGTTTTTGCAGGAGACCCATCTATCAGACTTGGAGCATGAAAAGCTAAAAAAATCTTGGGCAGACAAGGTGTTTTACTCATCACACCACTCGGGCAGAAGAAGAGGAGTCTCTATTCTGATACATAGACAGATTAATTTCACACCAACTAAAATTCACAAAGACTCTGAGGGTAGACTTATTCTGATAAATGGCTCTATTGATGGAATACAAGTTTCTCTCATGAACATATATGCCCCAAATGAAGATGAGCCAGGCTTCATTAATACAACCTTTAACACTATACTGCAGCACAGCTCTGGGATTCTGCTGTTGGGTGGGGATTTCAACTGCGTTGTATCTCAATTTACGGATAGACAACCTCCTTCAAAATCCCCCACTTCCCAAATGAGTAAAAGGCTTAAACACTTATCAACAGAGTTAGGTCTAGCAGATATTTGGAGAAGCAAATTTCCTAAGGGGAGGGATTTTACCTTCTTCTCACATAGACATTCATCCTATTCCAGAATCGATTATTTTTTTACCCCCACAGCAAAGTTACACAGGATAGAGGACATAAAGATCTTACCGATTACAATATCTGATCACTCTCCTCTTGTGGTGTCCTGGGACATAGGTCACACACCATCAGCCAAACAATGGAGATTAAATGCATCACTCCTAAATGACAAGGAATTCATCCCATTTGTCAAAATTGAATTAAGTACTTATCTAGATACAAATGCTTCACCTGAAATATCACCTCTTATTTTATGGGACTGTGCCAAAGCATATATTAGAGGTCGTATTATCTCGTTTGCAAGTGCTAAAAAAAAGAGAAGGGAAGCAACACGACGCGAATTAGAAGACAAAATAAGGCAGCTTGAACAACAGCATAAAGGATCGTCATCCCCCAGCATACTTAATACTCTTAAACAAGCACGTAGAGATCTAAACACCCTAATTACAGAAAAGATCGAGGGCAATTTAAGGTTTACAAATCAAAAATATTACGAAAACGGTAACAGAGCAAGTAGATTATTGGCACTAAGACTAAAAAAACAGCAATCATCCAATATAGTACAGAAGTTAGTATCTAATAATACAACACTCACGAAACCGGATGAAATTTCACAGTCCTTTGCCGAATTTTATAAATCCCTATACAAAAACACGGACACCTGCACAGACGACAAAGAATTGGCGCAATTTTTAAGGGACATTAAATTAAGAGAGTTATCTGAGACTATGGCAAAAGAGCTAGATGAACCAATCAATGAATGGGAAATACAGCAGGTAATCTCTACATTGAAAAACAATAAAAGCCCTGGGCCAGACGGGTACATAAATGAATTTTATAAAATGTTTAAAGAGGAAGTGTCACCTTTACTGTTAAAAGCTTATCACCATGCATTCCAATCTGGTACTATTGGCCCCCTCTTGGAGGGACGCAACAATAGTAGTAATACATAAAGAGGGCAAAGACTCGACCAAATGCCAATCATATAGGCCCATATCGCTACTTAACACAGACCTGCGGATATTAACTGCTATTCTTTCAAAACGTGTCAATAAAATTATCACGAAAATTATTCATCCGGATCAAACCGGGTTCATTACCGGAAGATATTATGGGGACAATATTAGAAGGTTACTAAATCTAATGACACATCCAAAAGTAAAAGAAGACGAAGCAATGATATTATCCCTCGATGCCCAGAAGGCATTCGATCGAGTGTCCTGGCAATACTTATTTCAAACATTGAGACGATTCCAATTTGGCCCCAATTTCATTAAGTGGATACAAACATTATATTCCAATCCACAGGCTACTGTTAAAGTGAATGGGTTTTTATCAGACCGATTTGCCCTAGAGCACGGCTGCAGACAGGGTTGCCCTCTTTCGCCCCTTCTGTTTGATATTAGTATTGAACCTTTGGCACAGCTTATCAGGGACAACGATAACATAAAAGGACTGACAATAAATGGAGAACAGCATAAATTATCACTGTACGCAGATGATGTGCTTTTATATCTAACGGAACCTGCAACAACAATCCCACACTTAAAGGATCTCATCTCCGTATATGGGTACTTTTCGGGTTATAAAGTTAATGTGGATAAAACAATGGCTATGGATATAAGTGGTGGAATTTCACAAACTGTGAAACTCCAGAGTGGTTTCAGATGGCCTAAAGATGGCATCAAATATCTCGGCATCCAAATACCCCCATCATTAAGAAATTTATTCGATGCAAATTTCAAAAGTTTGATTCATAATGTTGGTAAGGATTTGGACCGATGGGCAACGCTCCCCCTATCTTTGTTAGGACGAATTGAGAGTGTACGCATGAATGTGCTGCCTAAGCTTCTCTATCCATTTCAGATGTTGCCTATTGATATTCCTAAGCCCACATTTGATAAATTGGACAGGTTAATTTCAAAATTCATATGGCAAGGAAAACGGCCAAGAATCAGACTAAAAACATTGCAGCTATCTAAACTAGAGGGAGGGCTCAAACTTCCAAATCTAAGATATTACTTCTGGGCTGTGCAGTTAAAACCTTTGACAATATGGACCCGGGATTGTACACATACACGCTGGCTTAACATAGAAAAAAGCCTTTGTGCGAGGCCCCTCCAGATCTTGCCTTTCTTAGATGTAGCCTTACGAGAAATTCAAATGGGCGAATGGACTAAAGTCACACTAACAATTTGGAGAAAAATCAAACTAGCATTTGGATTGCCCAAAGCAATTTCAGCATTAACCAATATTGGATTCATAAAGGATTTTGTTACCTCCAGTTTAGATACAGGATTTAGAAAATGGTCAGAACATGGACTCGCTAACCTACACCAACTCCTGAAGGATGGCAGACTTAAGTCATTCCAGCAGTTGAGAGAGGAATTTAAACTTCCCAACACAGATTTTTTCCGATATCTACAATTAAGGGACTTCCTAACGAAACATAAGCAATGGGATAAAGTTCTGGAGCCCACTCCAATTGAAGAGTTCCTAATGAAATTACAAACAGGAAATGGGGATAAGAAAATTATAGGCCGTTTTTACCAAATATTTTTAGGCATGAATTTGAACAATACGCTTCAAATAAAAGGGAGATGGGAAACTGAAATGAATACAGACATACCACAGGACATATGGGAAGAAATATGCACCGAAGCACATCTAGTGACCAACTCTAATAGCTGGAGGGAATTCAAATGGAAAGTGATTTCAAGATTCTTTCGTACACCAGAAATAGTGGCCAAAATGGGCCCTACACACTCGAATAAATGCTGGAGAAATTGTGGTACACATATTGGCAATCATATTCACATATTTTGGACATGCCCCAAATTAAAAACATTTTGGGAAGAGGTATTTCGGGCACTCGAAGATGTATTCGACCAAAATTTCACCAAAGATCCAAAAATGGAACTGCTGGGAGCAATACCAGAAGGCATTGATGGAAGAGCCAAAAAATATCTCTTACAAATATTGCTTACAGCAGCAATTAAATGTATCACAATTAAGTGGCTAAAACCTGAGCCCCCAACATACAATTTATGGATTGAGAAGGTATGGGAAATCTACCACATGGAACAAATAACTTATTCCATAAGACTCCAAAAAGACACATTTGTTCAAATGTGGAGCCCTGCCATGATTGTACTAGTGCAGTGATCGGTGATCTGAGTGTTCTCATATATCCTGGATCATGCTTGTGTCTTTGTCTTCCTGACCCAGGTCACCTCTCTGGGCACGTGCACGCATCCATACAGCACACACCCATACAACACACTCCCCCTCCCTTACCTCCGACCCCTTACCACATTTATTATTATTTAAATGTATTTATTTATTCATTTTACTTTGTTTTATTTTAATTATTTGGATTGTCTAGGTCTGTGTCCTCCCTTTCTCTCTGAATCCAATTGAAATTATATTTTAATATTAAGTCTTGTTTTTTTTTCTGTTTTTTTTTTTTTGTGTGTGTTTTCTCTCCCCCCCTTGTTTTAAGCTGTAAGATTTTTTTTAAAAACTATGAGACAGCTAAAAAAATGAAAATACAGTGGTATACAATGTTATTATGGTTGTATGAGTTGCTGAAACTGCAATAAAATTTAAGTTAAAAAAAAAAAAAGAATGTAATAGATGAATGGATTACACCTATTTTAACCCTGCATGTACAAAGTGGCATCTATGACTATTTAAACATCCTTTCACCTGCTTTCCCCCTCTGTGACGGTGTGAAACGGACTCAAGAGGAAGTAAAAATAAATAAATATAAAAATATAATACAAAGCAGTAAACACCCACAACATAAATCCAACTGTCCTTCTGACACACACACAACTCCCACATTATAGTGCAGTAATAATATATTGTATATTTGTATTTATATTTACATATAAAGCTGGTCCCCTGCCTCTCACTTGGCTGACACCTCCAGAGTTGTGTGCATCCAACACAGCAGGCTTACAACATTATTAAAGAAGTTAGCGGTTAGAATCATTACGCAAAATTTACAACAGGCAGCGGGGGAAGTGCGGCTCGCCGCAATAGTACATGTTTCTGCGGCCGGGAGGGTTATTCATGTGTTTTAAGCACGGAGAAATTCTTTGTAAATTATGTCAACCTGTCACAGGAGTCACAAGATCAGTTTACTGGTCTGGGTATCATCGGATAATCCGTTTTTCCTTTTGAATTCAGAAAGGAAAAAGCGTTTTTTTATTTTTTGGTTTCTGAATCAAAAAATGAAAAACGAACCCAAACCGGGCCGTTTTTTGTTTTTGCGAATTCCTTTTCTTATTATTCGTTTTTAATTGAAGAACGGAAGTCACGTGGGTTTTTCGTTTTTTCGTTTTAAACCACAAATGAAAAATGGAATCACGTGGTGCTCTGTTTGTTTTTTGTTTCCAAACGAAAAACGAAAAAAACAAATTAAAAAAACGATCCGATTTAGTTTCTTCAAGTTTCTTTCTGTCATTTTCTGTTTTAAATCGAAGAGCGGAGAACGGCAGTCACGTGACCAGGAAGTGAAGGCAAACATGTCAAAATAAAAGCCAAGAAGATAGTGTGGTCATTCTATAAAAGTGTAACATTATTAAAGCACATGATCGAGATAACAGTAGAAGATAAATAGGCTAAATAAATACATACTGTACCTAAAAAAGCCTAATTAATTATATATCCTAGACACCTACACTGTGCCAAAATCATGGAAATTCACAATAATTAGGCCTGTGCTAAAAAAGCCAGGCGCAAGTAAGCCAAATGATCTACGGCCCATAGCAATAACCTCCATATTGTGTAAAACCATGGAACAAGTTCTTGCCAGCCACCTGACATTTTAGACTGTTTAAGTATGTGGATGACATGGCCTTAGTTGGCCTTATACAGGAAACAGGCCCACTAGGTGAAGCTGCCTATCTGACCCACACTACAGCCCTTCAGACACGGTGTCACACTAGCCAGCTAGAAATCAATGTGGCCGAGACGAAAGAATTAATCATGTGCTGCACAAAACAACATCTGATCACAGAGCCAGTTTCACTTGATGGCCAACATGTTGAAACTGTGGAACACTTTAAATACCTCGGTACAGTCCTGGACACCCAGGTGAGCTTCTCTGAAAATACAGAGTATATTTTCAAGAGATGCTCACAGCGACTTTTGTTAGACATTTGTTAGAAGGTTTCTTAGATTTTAAAAATAAACATTCATCTTAAAATAATAAGGTTAATAATATAACAGTTTGTCTCTGTGACATCACCCAATACACTAGAGAAAAGCTTCAGCTGAACCAAAAGACAAAAATAACAATACATGACAAAAAGAACAAAAAAGGCATTCATCTGACTCAAACATTTTACTAGTGACCAAGAAATCCTGTTTTTTATATGAAAAGTAGAACTCCAGAATTTGTAATCAGATTATGAATTTAGAACTAAATGTTTGGTCAGAATAATAAAATAATGTATTTGCAGTCCTACTCAGTATAAGTTTATAGAAGTATTAGTCTTCAGAAGTACATTACATAAAATTAGATTCAGCAGTGATCCCTGTTAAAATAACTGTACTTTAAAACATGGATACTTTATCATGTCACTTACTGAAGTTGCTGGTCATGTTTGGCTGGTAATAAGTTCTGTCCTTGTTTGGGTTAAAGAGTACGGAGTCAATTCTGCAGCTGAACTGAGTTCAGAGTGTTTCCTGTGCTAAACACACCCACCATAGCTGCACCCAATGACAGTGAAACTAAATCTTTATCTGGTTGTTGTCTGTTACTGAAGGATATTTTAATAGATGGGGCATAAATGAGAATATATTCAAAACACAATATACAGTCTTTAATCATTTTGAATGAAATATAAATGAAATTTATTAAACTCAAAAGCTTATCAACTTATTTTTGTGAAATGTTTTTGTTTTGTTTTTCACTGGATTTCATTTTTATTCAATTATTGCTATTATTATTTTATAAATTGCCATTTTCAAATGACTTTTTCATTTCATAACGACACTTTTCATGACAAACAAAGGGAGATGAAAAACATGAGTTGTTATCACCCCTCACCTTTCAGTCAACGTCCCCACTAGCCAGCCAGCTAGGTCCTGATGGAAAGAGCAACCACATCAGGTTTTAGTTCTTTTCTTACTTACATTCACACGGACATGTGAAATGGCATCAGTTATCGCCCAAAAGTACTGTCTCAATTCAAAATCCGCCTCCATCCAAGAACAGGCCAAATGCAAATTTGAAAAAACATAGTAATAGAAATATTTTCATGAAAATTCAATCCAGTAAAAAAAAAAAAAGCAATAATTTCTGGTACATTTATATATTTTGTTCTATTTATTCAAATCCAATAATTTATTTCATGATGTCTGATGTATTTATTTAATATTGACTGTTTTATTCTCTAAGGGGGAAACAATAGCTTTCATTTAATCAGTCAAAGAAAATGTTCATGTTACCCAAGGTCTTTAACATCCTTTGTGGCATACATTAAAATATACCAACAGTCTTAAATATGTTTAATGAATATATGAAGTCACTGTAGAGCAGAAGGGCTCAGTATCATGAGGACATGCAGAGAACTGCTGCCATTTCTTGTAAATACTGAAGGGAGGGGAGAGCTTTGTGCTGCTTTGTGCAACAGGATCTGCAGTTTTGAAGAGGTGTTGCCATTTCTTGTAAATGCTCAGGAAGGGGAGTGCAAGGTTTGTGGTGTACGGTTAACACGGGGACTTCCTGGAAATAAAGCAGAAGTCGTAAAAACAGGTGACAAACTGACACTGAATAAACTCTACACACATTAAAGACACTCGACCTGCTGAACAGGCAGACCATTTACCTTAAAGTCGAGATTATTGATAAAAATGCCTTTTAAACCCTTTTAGATCATATCTAACCATATGTGGTCATATTCAGCACCTATTTAATAAACTTATATGCAAAAAAAATTTAATTTCTTCTTATTTTTATGTTACAATAGAGTCATCTTTTCTTCCTGTAAAACCAAAATATGACGTGTGCTTATGTAAGCTAGGACCAACCAATAATAATATCATCAATCAATCTGCAACTTATGGAGCCACAGTCTATGGTAGCTCTGTTTCACAATACATTCTAAGCCCGCCCACTTTTTAGCGGTCCAATCAAATGTGAAGGATTTGATTTAAATCCCTCTTACTCTAGACTGGGACATATACTAAGTCATTATTATGACTGTTTGTATACTTATTGTCTTTTTTTTCTCAATATTTCCAACCCCAGGTCATTTATGCGTTATGGAATAGACTTTTTATTATTAATGAATAAAAATATATTCTTGAAATATAAAAATAATTTTAAAAAAGAACAAATTTCATTAAGACATGTTTTAATAACTTCAAAATATTTCACAATGTATTGGTTCACTGATATTTTACTTTTTTTTCATGATTATTCCATTAAGTTTTAATTATTTCTTTAATATCTGACATTTTGGGATTTCATCAAATTGCACATTGACCTATATGTAATAAATGATGTAACAGAAACAAGAGTGACATGATTCCTGCTGGCTTCAAGCCAAGACAGGCAAGATTATTTGAATAGCACATACAGTATATACAAAGGAAAATGCACGAACCACATGAAACAGTGGCTGCATCCCAAAACTCTAAATTGCATCCCTGTTTCCCTCACTTGCGTCTCATCCTTGCGTCTTAGTCCCTCCCACCAGGGAAGCATGGAGAGACGCAAGGAAACCATGCGAGGAGAGAGGAAACGAGGAAATACGATTTAAGCGACATGGGACGGTCGTTTCCTCTGAAGCGTCACGTGAAGCGACGTCCATTTCTGATGACAGCAGCAGCTGATCACATCTGGATCAGCTGTCAGTCAACTTTAACAGCTGTTTGTGTCTGAACTGTACTAATACTAATAAAGACAAGTGCAAGCTGCAGTCTGTATTTCTACTGTGGACTGCTTAGAGGCTCAGGAACCATCTCTACTGGATCAATAACTTTATATTATTTATTCATTATTAGAGTCTGTAGTTATTGATATTCTGATTGTGAGTTAATTATTTCATAACTCAGAATATGACTACGGTGTTTTTTGAACACTGGACATTATTTATTAGGCTAAAGGGAAAATGTAAATGATGTATATCAAACCGACGTTCAGGAATCATCAGCCTCATGTGACTGAATGGAAATGAGGATAAATGATGTAAAAGGTGTTTGTTGCTGACAGACAGACTCTCCTTCTCTCTGACTTTAATAGTTTCATTAATAAAAGTTAACGGGGGAAATAACAGATCATGAAAAGAAAAATCATTCTAATGAAAGCAGAAAGTTATTTTAAGTCAGTTTGTCTGAATGAAAATTTAGAGTTTTGGGATGCAGCCAGTGACTACAGAAGAAGAAATGAATCAAATTTGAGAAAAAGAAAAAAGAAGATTAAAAAGGAATAAGGAGTAAATATTTAAGTGCAAGGTGAATAATCAGTGCTTGAGGTTCAGTCAGTGGCATTGGAAAACATAAATTATTTAACCTGGATTTAAAGGTAGTCAAAGTTTGTGAAATCTTGCAGTATATATTTGGGAAGTTCGTTGCAGCTTGGTGGTAAATAGTTTAGTTTAGTATGTTCTCTACTGATGTACACTACTTGGTCAGTAAAAAACTGTGGTTTCCCGTCATGTAAGGCATTCCTAAAGAAGATGAGAAGACTGGAATGTAATCTGCTCTCTCCAGGAAGCCATGAGACTTTACAGTGCATTAGAAAAACATTTGTGCGCATTGAACAATGGAGAGCTAATCTGGCGGCTCTGATCTGTTTAGCCAGAACATTTGCTGGTCACAACAATGCTCTTGCCCAGTTTAGTTCTGATGTTATCAATGTGTTAAGTCCACGTCAGTCTAACATCCAACACAATGCCAAGTAGCTCAGTCATTTTAACTTGTTCAACTGACTTTCTGTAACTAAATGCTGCTATTCATTGAACCAGGAAAGTAGCCATGCATTCAAGATATTTAAGTTCCTGATAGACAAACATACACTGATCAGCCACAACATTAAGACCACTGACAGGTGAAGTGAATAACATGGATTATCTCATTACAATGGCACCTGGCAGTGGGTGGGATATGTTAGACAGCAAGGGAACATTTTGTCCTTGAAGTTGATGTGTTGGAAGCAGAACAAATGGGCAAGCGTAAGGATGTGAGCGACTTTGACAAGGACCAAATTGGGGACGACTGGATCAGAGCATCAGGGCTGTTTTGGCAGCAAAAAGGGGACCTACTCACTATTAGGCAGGTGGTCATAATGTTATGGCTCACCGGTGTATATATATATTATAAATTTAAAATAGTTTCCTTCATTTCAGCACAGTAGCACACAAATACAAAGACTTACAGGAAAACTAAGTCAGAGAATTGTACAATCATCATCATCATCATCATCATCATCATCATCATCATCATCATCATCATCATCATCCCTCTCAGCTTGCCGCTGTGCTTCCCGTCTCAACCTTTCTCTTTCCTCTTCCAGTTCTCCTTCATGCTGTTTCCTCATATTTGCAATCTGTCTCTCTCTCTCCTGTTCCTCTCTCTTCCTTTCTGCTTCTCTTTCCTCCCTCTCCCTCCTCCTCTCCATCTCCATCTCCCACCTCTCCCTCTCCCTCTCCTTCTCCCTCCTCCTCTCCTCCTCTCTCTTCCTTCTCTCCCTCTCTCTCTCAGCCTGGAGTTGTTCATACATTTTCTTCATCTCTTTTTCATATCTCTCCTGTTGTTTTCTCTCCATTTCCTCTTTTCTTTGCGTATTTGCTCTTCTTTCTCTTTCAGGATGCGTTGTTTCTCCTCTTCGATTGCCCTCCAGGCCTCTTGGAACATCTCGTTGGTGTAGTGGCTTCCTCCGTTCTTCTGGACTAAATTTCTGATCTTCTGGAGCAGCTCAGTGACCTGAGAGCGGCGATCCTTCAGCTTATTATTGAAGACATGGTACTGGCCATTACATCTGGCCACGAGTTCCTGCAGGTCTGAGCTTTCCGTCAAGAAGTCCTCAATAGTTGTGTCTTCAAGCTCGTCTCCATGAGTGAAGAGAACCATGCTGTGTTTGTCTGCAGCCTGGTCGAAGATTTCTTGAATCCCTTGCACTGTCTGCGTTTCCTCTTCAGTGTATCTGCCCAGCCTGATGACCACCAGGAACACATGGGGTCCAGGAACAGCGTAAGTGATGCACTGGCTGATGTCTTTAGTTGTTTTATCCATGCCAAACCTGGTGTCGAACAGGCCCGGGGTGTCGATAACAACAACCCGTTGCCCGTCCACCTCAGCTTTGCCCTTGGAACAGTCATAGACTCTGCACTGAACTTTGATTCAAAGCACTGTTGTCCCAGAATGGTGTTTCCAGTGGCACTCTTCCCAATGCCAGTCTTCCCCACCAGCACTATCCCCAGCTCCTCATCATATAGTTCTGTTGGTAAGAATAAATCACATTAGAATGAATGCTCTGCTTCACCATGGGACCTTTATGGAGCAGTTTTGAAATCTTTCATTCAAAGCTCAGAGATATTAGAGATAATCTTATCAGCTTTTTAGGGCTGATACTTTGATTTATATAAAGAGACCTAGAAAAGCACAGACTCCAAGATCGAATTGCTCTATACCTGTTCCTCATTTCAAAAAGTGATTCCGTTTTCTCAGCATTACTTGACTGCATATCCATATGCACAGTAGGTTACACCCTCATAAAATGCCTCCTTTCTGAGAAATAATATTTGTCACAAACTGCCTCAGGGAATGTGACATGCAAGGTTATACAATAATGATTTATTAAACTAAGGCAAATAAACAATATACTGTGTAGATCAGCAATATCGGCAACGCAAGCAATGCATAGATGTCAGGCATATATGTGGAGGTGTTGAAGGTGCAAAACCAAAAGACAGCTAGAGACCATCCTGTGATGGGATCACACCAGCTGTGACGCCAAATCGGGCCAGCGGCAGGTCTTCAGTATACGCTCAGCCCACTCTCATTCCCAGGGCGTCAAATAGTGACACTTTGTCACGGCCGTTGGTGTGCGATACCGACGCCAAGGCACCCTTATTAACTATAATGTAAACCAATCTGCGACAACACTAAACGCTCATGGAAAGTGCTGTAGTTTAAAGAGAGTGACGTAGTTTAAAGAGCAAAAGAGACACACCGGGCGGGAGGGGAGGTGGATGGTCCAACAAACACGAGGCTTTCACCCAGGAGACCGCTGTTCATATCCCATGCGTTAAGATTCACTTTCATGTTACAATCAGCTGTTCGTTCGTGTTCCATGCTAACAACGTTCAGTTTCATTTACCCTTCACAAACGTAGTAGTTTTAAGCCCAACCATGTAGTTTTTTCCTAAACCTAACTAAGTGGTTTTGTTGCCTAAACCTAAAGTGACTGAGGGGCGGTATGTGATGAGTTGGGATAAGAATGTGTTGATATGTCACATAGAAGTGGTGTACATCATCTGGAAGCTGGGAACCTGAAGACTAATTTGAGATGCAGCTCAGCAAGTCGAGTTGTTCTCATCATAAATCAGAAATAAACATAAATTAATGAATTAATTAATTAATTAGAATAAATTGTGAAAGAGTATAAGGGTTTAGAACATTACGATAGAAGTATGTGATGCCCATTCCCATTCTCACTTATGTCTCGTAAATTGTTGCATCAGTTTTTGGGTTGATACCATTTGTTACACAGATTTGGTGCTAAATTTAACAATTTTTGACCACTGGAGAATTGAATAATCACTATTATTTTGATTACTTTTGTATGTTTATCAGGTGTCTTTTTTTTACCAGAAATAATTTCTTGACTACTGTTACACATCTTTTATTGTTTCATATTGTACTTTCCAGCCCCTCATCCTGATAGTTACTGTAAGTGTTTACATCACATACTGCTTCATGCTAACACATTACCTGTGCATGTCCTCGCTTTCTTCTTCACTGGACTCTGTGGGTCATTGCTCTCAAATGTACCTGTAGAGACAAGCAGATTGTAAGTTTATGGTTCACAGAGGCTGTATTCGAAACCGCCTACTGCATACTACTGAGGAACGCAGTATACAGTACATACTACATACTGCATACTGTGTTCCTCAGTAGTATGCAGTATACAGTACATACTACATACTACATACTGCGTTCCTCAGCAGTATGCAGTATACAGTACATACTACATACTACATACTACATACTACATACTGCGTTCCTCAGTAGTATGCAGTATACAGTACATACTACATACTGCATACTGTGTTCCTCAGTAGTATGCAGTATACAGTACATACTACATACTACATACTGCGTTCCTCAGCAGTATGCAGTATACAGTACATACTACATACTACATACTACATACTGCGTTCCTCAGTAGTATGCAGTATACAGTACATACTACATACTACATACTGCGTTCTTCAGTAGTATGCAGTATGTGACGGTTAAAGTGATGTATTTAGCAGTATGCTAGACCAGGCTTTAGCCTTTAAACCAGCTCTTAAAGCACTGGACAAAAAAAACTAACTCGTACCACTATTACAATATTATTGAAAAATACAACTTTGATTTAGTTGTTTATGTTCTGTTTGTTTACTTTATAAGATACTTCAGGTTTATACTATTTATTCTAACAGCTCATAATGAAGTCAGACAAACAGGATCATCAAGGAGGAGAGACGGGAAATATAAAATATTCATCCACAACATTTACTCAAACTGCTTTTTCAGTTACAGAAACAAAACAGTGGACTGATCTCCCTCCAGATATTAGAGTAATGTTAAAAAGGGTCAAGTTGTCTCAGTAGGTACCAGTCAGAGGCTGCTCTTTAACTCTCCTCTTCCCTCGCCTCTTCTCTCTCCTCTTCCCTCTCCTCTTCTCGCTCCTCTTCTCGCTCCTCTTCTCTCTCCTCTTCTTCTCTCTCCTCCCTTTCCTCTCCTCTCCTCTTTCTCTCTCTTCCCTCTCCTCTTCCCTCGCCACTCTGCAGCCGCTCTTAGAGCGTCACTGGCCGGGTTCTGGGTATCATCGGATAATCCGTTATTCCTTTTTCCCAGGTGAGCTTCTCTGAAAATACAGAGTATATTTTCAAGAGATGCTCACAGCGACTTTATATTTTAAGGAAACTTAGTGGCCTCGGTGTCAGCCAGCAGATTTTATAATTAGTGTACAAAACTATTGTTGAGAGTGTTTTAACCTTTCACCTTCCTGCCTGGTACGGTCACCTACACTGTAGATATAAGAATAAACTGTCTAGGATTGTGTCAATGGCAGGCAAAATAGGTGGTACACCCCAAAAGCCCTTGACTCAACTTTTTACAGAAAGGACGAGGAAGAAGGCGAGGAGTATCCTGGCAGATAGCTCCCATCCTCTCTGCAGCCAGTCGGGAGGCGCTATAGAGCCCCTCTGGCAACTCAAACTGTGTTTAAAAAGTCTTTCATCCCAAATGCCATCAATATTCTAAACTCAACACAGTGACTGAGCAGATCTGAGCCACAGACACTGATATGAACTGTTTTTAATGTGTAACATAACCTGTCTCTGTTTTTTACTAACTGCTGTCTGGTTTTTAATGTCTGTTGTTTTCTGTGTTTTGTGAGCCGAAGAGAAAAATCCACCCTGGTGGACAATAAAGTTTGATTGTATTGATCAGTTCATATTGAGGGGCCGTCAGCTTTACAATTTAGTTTGGAGGGAGATTCGGTACCAGTGAAGTCAGTGCATTTTATGAGTGGGCCTTCTGTAACGTTACCCACCGTAGGGGTCAGAGGTCACCACTCCTCAATCCCCAAGGATTTTCTTTTCAGTCAAATTTTCAATTTTGACGCATTTATAGATGAAAAGTCAAGTCAATAATCATGGTCAATGATAGAGAAGTATGGTTGATCAGCATGTTTGCCAACCTTCAGACATCATAATCTAATATGAGGATTAATCAGCCTGAGTTCACTAAAAAACTGAAATCACTAACTTTCTGTATTCTGTTTGGTGGTTTATGATGCTTTTCAATCATTTCTAGTCTGTTTGGTGGTTTATGATGCTTTTCAATCATTTCTAGTCTGTTTGGTAGTATATGTAATTTAGTTAATTTGTTCGACATCATGATAATGCTGATTTTTCAACCAGTGGTTATGACATTAATGCCAGCTAGACAGAATAAAGCTCTGTCTGTCATGACAGTAGAACTGTACTGAAAGCCTTTCCTTTACTCGGGTGACTCTTTACAGCCGTCTGAAGACAGCAGGTATCTGTTAAATCTACAGTATCTAGAGTGATGGAGTGGCCTTCAGTCCAGTACTATTGTCATGACAGACAGAGCTTTATTCTGTCAAGCTGGCATTAATGTCATAATCGCTGGTTGAAAAATCAGCATTATCATGATGTAGAACTACTCGGCTACAGCCTTCCTAATGGAGTGAAGGGATCAGGTGGAAGTGTCATGTGTGTTGAAAGGAGTAGCCACATAGTGCTTCTCACCTGCCGACATAAAGAAACAGCCCATAGTAAGGGTGTGAGAGAGAAAATTGTCAATTATGTGAGAGTTCTGTATAACATCTGTAGAGACCCTCCCTGTAATTTATCACACACTTTTTGGATAAAAGACATTCATGTGTTAATGAAAAGAACAAAACAAAAAAATATCTATGTATGTATTTATTTGTGTATTTATTTAGCCTATTTATCTTCTACTGTTACTTTGATCCTGTGCTTAAATAATGTTACACTTTTATAGAATGACCAAACTATCTTCTTGGCTTTTATTTTGACATGTTTGCCTTCACTTCCTGGTCACGTGACTGCCGTTCTCCGCTCTTCGATTCAGAAGAGAAAATGACAGAAAGAAACTTGAAGAAACTAAATCGGATCGTTTTTTTAATTTGGTTTTTTCGTTTTTCGTTTGGAAACAAAAAACAAACAGAGCACCACGTGATTCCGTTTTTCGTTTGTGGTTTAAAACGAAAAAACGAAAAACCCACGTGACTTCCGTTCTTCAATTCAAAACGAATAATGAGAAAAGGAATTTGCAAAAACAAACAAACGGCCCGGTTTGGGTTAGTTTTTCATTTTTTGATTCAGAAACGAAAAAATTAAAAAACGTTTTTTCCTTTCTGAATTCCAAAGGAAAAACGGATTATCCGATGATACCCAGACCAAACCGGGCCGTTTGTTTGTTTTTGCGAATTCCTTTTCAAGGTTCAAGGTTGGCAAACATGCTGATCAACCATACTTATCTATCATTGACCATGTTTATTGACTTGACTTTTCATCTATAAATGCGTCAAAATTGAAAATTTGACTGAAAAGAAAATCCTTGGGGATTGAGGAGTGGTGACCTCTGACCCCTACGGTGGGTAACGTCACAGAAGGCCCACTCATAAAATGCACTGACTTCACTGGTACCGAATCTCCCTCCAAACTAAATTGTAAAGCTGACGGCCCCTCAATATGAACTGATCAATACAATCAAACTTTATTGTCCACCAGGGTGGATTTTTCTCTTCGGCTCACAAAACACAGAAAACAACAGACAGCAGTTAGTAAAAAACAGAGACAGGTTATGTTACACATTAAAAACAGTTCATGTCAGTGTCTGTGGCTCAGATCTGCTCAGTCACTGTGTTGAGTTAAGAGTATTGATGGCATTTGGGATGAAAGACTTTTTAAACACAGTTTGAGTTGCCAGAGGGGCTCTATAGCGCCTCCCGACTGGCTGCAGAGAGGATGGGAGCTATCTGCCAGGATACTCCTCGCTTTCTTCCTCGTCCTTTCTGTAAAAAGTTGAGTCAAGGGCTTTTGGGGTTTACCACCTATTTTGCCTGCCATTGACACAATCCTAGACAGTTTATTCTTCTATCTACAGTGTAGGTGACCGTACCAGGCAGGAAGGTTAAAGGTTAAAACCCTCTCAACAATAGTTTTGTACACTAATTCTAAAATCTGCCGGCTGACACCGAGGCCACTAAGTTTCCTTAGAAGATAAAGTCGCTGTGAGCATCTCTTGAAGATATACTCTGTATTTTCAGAGAAGCTCACCTGGGTGTCCAGGACTGTACCGAGGTATTTAAAGTGTTCCACAGTTTCAACATGTTGGCCATCAAGTGAAACTGGCTCTGTGATCAGATGTTGTTTTGTGCAGCACATGATTAATTCTTTCGTCTCGGCCACATTGATTTCTAGCTGGCTAGTGTGACACCGTGTCTGAAGGGCTGTAGTGTGGGCCAGATAGGCAGCTTCACCTAGTGGGCCTGTTTCCTGTAAAAGGCCAACTAAGGCCATGTCATCCACATACTTAAACAGTCTAAAATGTTTCTCATTGGTCATAAATTCATTAGTAAAAAGAGAGAATAGCACAGGGGAAAGAACACAGCCTTTGGCAGCCTGTGCTCACAGTGAGCATCTCTGACATGTTCTCCCTGACACAGACCCTCTGATCCACACAACTAACCCTGTGTTGATGTTGAGATCAATGAGCCTTTTCAGGAGAATATGCGTCTTCATTGAGTTAAAAGCTGAGCTAAAATCCACAAATAAAGCTCTGGCATAACCTTTAGGATGCATAAGGTGTTTAGTGACTGTGTTAAGCAGAGTCAGCACAGCGTCGTCTGGGCCTCTGTCGCTCTTATTTAAGCGAACTGGAGCAGATCTAGCACTGTGCTGGTCAGGTGGCTGGCAAGAACTCGTTCCATGGTTTTACACAATATGGAGGTTATTGCGATAGGCCACAGATCATTTGGCTTACTTGCGTCGGCTTTTTTAGCACAGGCCTAATTATTGTGAATTTCCATGATTTTGATGAAGTGGCCTTCAGTCCAGTACTATTGTCATGACAGACAGAGCTTTATTCTGTCTAGCTGGCATTAATGTCATAATCGCTGGTTGAAAAATCAGCATTATCATGATGTAGAACTACTCGGCTACAGCCTTCCTAATGGAGTGAAGGGATCAGGTGGAAGTGTCATGTGTGTTGAAAGGAGTAGCCACATAGTGCTTCTCACCTGCCGACATAAAGAAACAGCCCATAGTAAGGGTGTGAGAGAGAAAATTGTCAATTATGTGAGAGATCTGAATAACATCTGAAGAGACCCTCCCTGTAATTTATCACACACTTTTTGGATAAAAGACATTCATGTGTTAATGAAAAGAACAAAACAAAAAAATATCTATGTATGTACTTATTTGTGTATTTATTTAGCCTATTTATCTTCTACTGTTACCTCGATCCTGTGCTTAAATAATGTTACACTTTTATAGAATGACCAAACTATCTTCTTGGCTTTTATTTTGACATGTTTGCCTTCACTTCCTGGTCACGTGACTGCCGTTCTCCGCTCTTCGATTCAGAAGAGAAAATGACAGAAAGAAACTTGAAGAAACTAAATCGGATCATTTTTTTAATTTGGTTTTTTCGTTTTTCGTTTGGAAACAAAAAACAAACAGCACCACGTGATTCCATTTTTCGTTTGTGGTTTAAAACGAAAAAACGAAAAACCCACGTGACTTCCGTTCTTCAATTAAAAACGAATAATGAGAAAAGGAATTCGCAAAAACAAAAAACGGCCCGGTTTGGGTTCGTTTTTCATTTTTTGATTCAGAAACCAAAAACGAGAAAACGGCTGTTTTCTCGTTTTTGGTTTAAAACGAAAAAATAAAAAAAGTTTTTTCCTTTCTGAATTCAAAAGGATAAACGGATTATCCGATGATACCCAGACCACCCAGACCCATACCCAGGGTATCTTCTCGTTATCTGGCTTCACTTAACCTAACAAACGAGATCTCGCTAAACTGTACTACAAAGCTGGTTATCAACTCGGTAAGTCAACCCAGGGTTTCTCAGTCTGGTTATGAGCGCGTTCACATGAACGAGGTGGTGTTTGCAGCATCTGACCAATCACAAACATGGACAAGACTACTGACAGACAGAGTGGCACATTTAACAAGGGAAGAAACTATATTAGACAAATACGAAGAAGTTAAACACTTAATCTAGACTAAAAGTAACACAGTTGAAGCTGCCAAATGCAGGAAGAACAGCTGGAAAAAGAAAAAACTCCTGATGTGTGAATGTGTAAATTAACAGACTTATTAATTTAACGGAAAACTCAAAAGTCAGAATTAGTCATTTAAATATAAATAGCTTCAAAGAGTGTAATAGATGAATGGATTACACCTATTTTAACCCTGTATGCACAAATGGCATCTATGACTATTTAAACATCCTTTCACCTGCTTTCCCCCTCTGTGACGGTGTGAAACGGACTCAAGAGGAAGTAAAAATAAATAAATATAAAAATATAATACAAAGCGGTAAACACCCACAACATAAATCCAACTGTCCTTCTTGCATTTGTCAGTTTAAACTGTGTTGTTTATAGCCTGGATTATGACGGTAACTTCAAGTTTAAATCATAATCCAGGCTAAAAACAACACAGTTTAAACTGACAAATGCAAGAAGGACAGTTGGATTTATGTTGTGGGTGTTTACCGCTTTGTATTATATTTTTATATTTATTTATTTTTATTTCCTCTTGAGTGACACACACACAACTCCCACATTATAGTGCAGTAATAATATATTGTATATTTGTATTTATATTTACATATAAAGCTGGTCCCCTGCCTCTCACTTGGCTGACACCTCCAAAGTTGTGTGCATCCAACACAGCAGGCTTCCAACATTATTAAAGAAATTAGCGGTTAGAATCATTACGCAAAATTTACAACAGGCAGCGGGGGAAGTGCGGCTCGCCGCAATAGTACATGTTTCTGCGGCCGGGGGGGGTTATTCATGTGTTTCAAGCACGGAGAAATTCTTTGTTAATTAGGTCAACCTGTCACAGGAGTCACAGGATCAGTTTACTGATTGGCTGGGTGTTAAACTTTTCCCAACTTTTATTTTGGCGGCACTTTGCCGCAGAATCAAACGGCCGCAGCTCGCTGATCTCGGGAGGGGACGCCTGCTAATTCCAGGTCTTTCTGAAGCCCTCCACAAGTGGTCCTTGGCTCTTGGACAACTCTTGCGAGGAGCACCCGTTTGTGGCCAGTTTATGGTAAAATTATGTTCTTTCCACTTCCGGATTATGGCCCCAACAGTGCTCACTGGAACATTCAGAAGTTTAGAAATGCAACTGTAACCAATGTCATCAGTATGTTTTGCAACATTAAGGTTGCAAAGGTCTTGAGAGAGCTCTTTGCTTTTACTCTTCATGAGATGTTTCTTGTGTGACACCTTGTTATAGGCCATCAGTTGGGACTGAACCAGCTGATATTAATTTGCACTGGCAGGGGGCCGGATTGCTTTCTAATTACTGATAGATTTCAGCTGTTGTCTTGGCTTTCCATGCCTTTTTTGCACCTTGCATTCTTCATGTGTTCAATACTTTTTCCCTGTGTCATTTCACATTATTACACATAACTTAATTTCTGAACTTATTTGTTTTGATTTCTTTGTATGTATGAATTACTTGGGTTACCAACATCTGGTGAAAGTTTCATGTCAATAGCACCTTTGGAAATATATTTACTGAGAAAAATGGTGACATGTTCAATACTTATTTTACCCGCTGTATATATACAGTATATATACAGTATATAAAAAATAACATTAAGCACAAGTCAACAAACCCTCCCAAACTTTAGGCTTCATTGCCTTGAGGTCATTTTAATCATTTATGTAAAATTAGACTTGATTTGACCAGATTCCTCTGGTTACTTTGTCCTAATTAATGTGAGAGGAATCTGAATTTGTGGATTTTCAGGACTCAATTTGAAAATTTCTGATGGAGTTTTATATCATCTGTGTCAAAATGTTTACAAATCTGAAAGTATTTAGCCAATAAAAACATTGTGACACCTGCAGTGGATTCAGTATTTAAGAAGCTTCATGTTAACGCAGCATCACTGAGGGTAGAGGATCTCACAGAACACTGGATGTTACATTTAGTCCATTTTTAATGAATTCAACACCAACCTACTTTGTAGGAATGTACTGCACAGTAAACAACTGTAGTAAAATTAATAATATACAATAGTGCCTATAAACAATGATAAAGGTCTGCCTGTGTCTCTTTCTTGACTGTCTTGATTTGTGGAGCTTCCCAAACCTGCCACCACAGTGGAAGCACATAGTGACAGCTTCATCTGCACTGGTGAGTTTGGGACGCTCCTCATCGTCTCGACTGGGGCTGTCGTCTTCTTCTAAGTGTTGCCGCACTGGTTTGGGCTCTGGAAGCAGGTTTGGTGCAGAAGTGTGTTCAGTGTGTTCAGCTGTGGTGCTGCAGCTTCCCGGGATGTTTGCATTTCTTCTTTGTCGTCACGGAAACTCTGGATGTACTGAGAATGTACTGGAACGCTGAGTCTCGGTCTTTTACGTTGTCTTCTCTCTCCGGTGGGCCATCTGCACCTGAGTAAAAACATATAAAAAAGTGAGTAAGATAAATATTAAATGAATTACTGATAATAAAGTTGATAATGTTATTAATGATTTCCATACCTGTATCTCAAGTCATTGTCACCTCAGTAAAAATACAAAGAAATCAAAGTACAAAAGAGTGAGTAATCTTTGACTTATTAAATAAGTGCTATTAAATGAATAAACAGGAATATATGAAAGCTAGAGTCTTTATTAGACTACTGTAGGTCACTTACCAAGTCAGAATCTTGTATTTACCTTTGTCCACAAATGGTGTGAGTTCAGCATGAAGCCCAGTGAATTTCAGGCCAGCATGGCACATATACAGTAGGAACCAGTTGAGGCATTTCAGTCAAATACCTCAACTGGCTCCTATCAACACAAAGGAGCAGTGATCATGGTAATCAGGCCTGGATCAGGAAGAGGGGTCTCCTCTTAAGACCAGGCCTGAGAAGAGAATCTTATCTATCAACTATATTTATTTATTTATTTATATATATATTATTATTTATTTTTAAATAAATAAATATTTTTTTTTTATGTTAGTTTTTTTGGGGCACGACACCACACCCTCCTCTTCGGAGGACTAAATTCACTTTGTTTTCATTCATTTTAAAATCAATAGTCAATATATATATATATATATATATAATATATAATATTATATTATATTATATTTAGGCTTTGGAAGACTATTTAGGGTTCCATTTAATTTATTTGGGGTATGCCTCCTCCAATCAGTCAAGTTGCAGTTTGAATCCAAGTCTGTCCAAAATGTCATCACTTCATCATTTTATCCTATTAGACATTCCTGTGAAATTATCAGGATTAGCATATGAATTCTTGAGCTATGTCCAAAAATGTTTTTGTGAGGTCACAGTGACCTTGACCTTTGACCACAAAATTCTAATCCGTTCATCCTTGAGTCCAAGCAGATATTTGTGTCAGATGAAATACAATACCTTCCAGGCGTTCCTGAGATATCACTTTCACGAGAATGGGACGGACGTAAAGTCACAGTGATCTTTGACCTTTGACCGCCAAAATCTAACCAGTTGATCCTTGAGTCCAAGTGGCAGTTTGTGCCAAATTTGAAGAAACTCCCTCCAGGCGTTCCTGAGATATCGCGTTCATCAGAATGGTACCGACGGACGGACAACCCGAAAACATTATGCCTCCGGTCACGACTGTCGCCGGCGCAGAGGCATAAAAAGTCCTGTCAGACAAAAAAGACACCTCTTAAAGTTACTTACCTAAAATCAAGTCCCTGGGTACACACAGGCCCTGGTGCAACTCTCTACCTAGGGTGCTGCCAGTCCTGCCAGATGCAAAGGCCACATCTCACTGCTACAAAGAGAAATCCAGGCATCAGATGTGATTGTTTCCAGATGGATTGTCAGTCCTGCTTCATACGGGGCTGAAATCCTAATCTGAATCGCTGTCATCATACCACATTGGCCTCTTAGCGATGACCTCCCAGGATCTCTCCCCACTCCTCTTTGTGGAGGAGCTGAGGCCAGAAGTTGAGCGAGTCGGCTCTTCAGAGCTGTCCTCCTCTATGAGGCTCTTCTGACAACTCCAGGACTCAAAGAGCTCCATCCAACTCGATCTTCTCGTTCAGGACATCTCTTTATTTTACAAAACTAAAACAGACCCTGGTGCATGATGCTACCTAGGGCAGTGCCAGCCCAGCCAGATGCAAACTATTCAGCCTTCAAGATTAAAAAGTCCAAAATGTCATCACTTCATCATTTTATCCTATTAGGCATTCCTGTGAAAATATCAGGATTAGCATATGAATTCTTGAGTTATGTCAAAAAATGTTTTTGTGAGGTCACAGTGACCTTGACCTTTGACCACAAAATTCTCATCAGTTCATCCTTGAGTCCAAGCAGATGTTTGTGCCAGATATAATACAATTCCCTCCAGGCGTTCCTGAGATATCACTTTCACGAGAATGGGATGGACGTAAAGTCACAGTGATCTTTGACCTTTGACCACCAAAATCTAACCAGTTGATCCTTGAGTCCAAGTGGAAGTTTGTGCCAAATTTGAAGAAACTCCCTCCAGGCACTCCTGAGATATCGTGTTCATGAGAATGGTACGGACGGACGGACAACCCAAAAACATAATGCCTCTGGCCACAACTGTCGCCGGCGCAGAGGCATAAACATTCCTGTCAGACACAAACTAGCCAGCCCTCAAGGTAAAAAAGTCCTACCAGACCCAAAAGACACTTCTTAAAGTTACAAACCTAAAATCAAGTCACTGGGTACACATAGGCCCTGGTGCAACTCTCTACCTAGGGTGCTGCCAGTCCTGCCAGATGCAAAGACCACCCCTCACTGCTACAAAGAGAAATCCAGGCATCAGATGTGACTGTTTCCAGATGGATTGTCAGTCCTGCTTCATATGGGGCAGAAATCCTAATCTGAGTCGCTGTCATCATACCACCTTGGCCTCTTAGCGATGACCTCCCAGTGACTCTCCCCACTCCTCTTTGTGGAGGTGCTGAGGCCAGAAGTTGAGCTGTCCTCTTCTCTGAGGCTTTCCTCGTAACTCCCTCTGGGCCTTTTAGCAGGATCCGTCTCCTCATCGCCCTCCTCCCTGCTCCTCTTCCTGGAGGAGCTAGGGCAGGAAGTTGAGGGAGTCGGCTCTTCAGAGCTGGCCTCCTCCCGGATGATTCCTTGATCTTGATGAGGTTGTTGATGCTGATCAGGTTCCTGGTGCTGAGGAGGTTCCTGATGCTGATCAGGTTCCTGAAGCTGAGGAGGCTGCCGATGTAAGCGAGGATTTCGAAAGATGACATCGTCAATCTCAAACTCAAACTCCTCTACATCTTCATTATCACCCTGATGACCATCTTCCTCTTCTTCCTCAGATGACATGCTCTCATAACCAGAGTCATCGCTGATCCGGTCAGGAGATTCAGCCCTGTCACTCCAGTCATCGCTGTCATCTGTGACTGAATCATCTTCCTCATCATCGCCATGGAAGATGTCCACATCTTCAACCTCTTGCTGATATTCCAAAGCCGCGGGGAGAGGGAAGAAGAGACGGAAGACGTCCACATCTTCAACCTCTCGCTGATCTTCCAAAGCCAAGGGGAGAGGGAAGATGTCCACATCTTCAACCTCTCGCTGATCTTCCAAAGCCAAGGGGAGAGGGAAGATGTCCACATCTTCAACCTCTCGCTGATCTTCCAAAGCCGAGGGGAGAGGGAAGATGTCCATATCCTCAACCTCTCGCTGATCTTCAAAAGCCAAGCGGTGAGTGAAGAGGAGAGGTAAGATGTCCACATCTTCAACCGCTTCTTGCTCATCATCAATGCCTGAGGAGAGAGGGGGAATGCCCACATCTTCAACCTCCTCTTCCTGATCTTCATCATCAATGTCTGAGGAGAGAGGGGGAATGACCACATCTTCAACCTCCTCTTCCTGATCTTCATCATCAATGTCTGAGGAGAGAGGGGGAATGACCACATCTTCAACCTCCTCTTCCTGATCTTCATCATCAATGTCTGAGGAGAGAGGGGGGATGCCCACATCTTCAACCTCCTCTTCCTGATCTTCATCATCAATGTCTGAGGAGAGAGGGGGAATGCCCACATCTTCAACCTCCTCTTCCTGATCTTCATCATCAGAGGAGAGAGGGGGGATGCCTACACCTTCATTTCCCTCAGGAATGTGAACGCCTGCTTCTTCAGGGCCATCGTCATCAAGAACAACAACAGTGAGAGTGTTACCTTTGTTGTCATCGTCGATGATCCTGATCACATCGGGAGCTTCAGCTGCAGGACGTTCAATGACGTTGGAGACACCTGTGAGGGAAAAAAAAGTTTAAGTATACGGAAAAACCTAACCACTTCTTATTACAATTATTATTAGTGACTAAATAAGCAATAATCCAAAAAAAAATATTTAGTTATACTGTTATAAATAGCTTAAAATAACAGATTAAAGATTAAAACTTGAAAACTTAAATTATGCTTTATCAGGACTATGTTTGTGTGTTGTTAAATAGCACACGTTGCAGACGTTCCCCTTTTCCAACACATCCACTTGGTGAGAAGACAAAACAAACACACATGCAAATATCTCTCATGTGAATAACCAGTAACCTCCTCATGTTGGCAGATATTAGTGTTCATGAGAGATACCATCACTTATATAAGAAGGTGTTAAAGAACATACATAAAAGGGTCACACACTGATTCAGATCCCGACAAGCACTCCAGCACACGATCACAGACACCACGCACAACTTTGTAAGAACATGCTGATTTTCAGAAGTTCTTACCTTAACCTTACCTTATTGAAAAAGTTGCCTTGCTCAGTCCCCCTGTGAGCACAAACGTGACAGTATCACACAAACAAGATAAACCTCGATTTTTACAGGGACAAGATGACGTCACACAGGCTTTTATTAACAAGAAATGTTAATAAAAACTGTACAACCGAACAGAGCATTACAAGAAATAGTAACGGACCGAGTTCTGATTATGAAACCATGTTCCGAAGTCAACATTTATCAGTCACAGAGCACCATCAGTGCATAACAATACAGACACAGGTGTACAGTGTGCCATTGATTACTCTGGCATATGATGTGAAAAAGAATTGGCATATAATCCGTTGAGACCCCAGGCATAATTTAGAAGAGGATTGTTTTTTCATGACGCTGTGTCAACTGTGTGTTTGCAAGATGATGTCACAATCTCCATCACTCCTATGGTTTGCAATAAGCGGTGTGAAATACAAATACATAAACAAAACTGCATGCGTAATTACGCACGCTGAACCTTGGGTACTTTCACGCGCATCCAACAACAGAGCTTCTCCAGCATAATCACACAAATGTCTGAGCTTCTGTGCATACTATACTATAGTCGCTTATTCTCCCAGTTTATACATTACAAATCAGAGCGCGTGCACGAGACTGTGGCATCCTGTACGCACGAGCAGTCACCGCGCAGTTACATGACAAACCACGAAAACCAGTAATTGTTTTCACTCGGAACGAAATTTACATTTCCGTGTTAAATAACAACATGTCAAGTGCAAGAGTCCTAAATAATAATAATAGTAATAATAGTAATAATAATAATAATAATAATAATAAGTGAGGTAACACTTCATTTTACATGTCCGCAAATTTCATGGCTAAGTAGGTGATATTAGCAAGTAACATGTTTGAAGTTTCTTTGAAATTACCCAAATATTTATTTAAAAATGTATATTAAAAAAACAAAACAATATTATTTAATAATTATATTCCGCTGTTGCAAAGCAGGTAATAAATAGCTGGTAATTTATTTAATACATTTCTAGGATAGTAATATGAAGTTAATTGATAAGCATGATGCAAACGCTTTATTTGCAGATCCACCTCTACGGTCAGTAGATGACCTCATTTATATGTATTATTAACATCGGGGCATCAGAGGGTGAATTGTAACCGCTTACCTTACATGTAACTTTTATCTATTAAATAAATTACCAGCTATTGAGAAATAGTGGAATATAATTATTAAATAATGTTTATAATAAAGTCATTTATTGTACCAAAAGTTATTAAACACAACAGTTCTTGCTCTTTGTTCAACAACAGCCAAACACCTGCAGTTCAATTCATCTATTTTCTTATAAAAAAAAAAAACATGGATCTGATGATATGTTTTAACGAATATCTGAAAATTAGTTCATAAATGTGATGAACTTTGAACTTAAATGAACCCGATGCTCCGATAACAACAACTCTGAATTTAAAACCAGTAAAGTCATCTTATCTGTCCACACAGAGGAACGGGTCTGGTTTGTTTACATCTGCACGTGCTGACGTCAGCTCTTAATAGCGCCCGACGTTTCCACCTAACAGTTACATCATCTCCATGGTAACATCATCTCCATGGTTACAAAAAATATCTATCTTCACGCATCTTTTAAAAATTAGCCCAGTCACTATTTTGTTTCCAAAACTTTCAACGCCAAACTTCTAACTACAAATTTTAACTAAATTGAGGCTGTCAAACCAAAATAAATGTGTTTTCAAATCACTGCACCATTGTTCATATATTCCACATCTTTTACCGCGAGTTTTAATACATTCAAAGCTGCTAATTAAACTTTTACAGAGAAAACGTCGAGGATCAATCAGTGCTTTCAAACAGGCCATCAGATATTCTGTTACTTATTCACCTTTACATTCAACAAAATGGGTTCATTTAACGTTTTTAAAGAGGTTCATTAAGAGAAAACCCTTAATGAACCTCTTTAAAAACTTTAAATGAACGAATGAATGAATGAATTTAGTTGTCTTACCTGCTCCGTGATGGTCCGGGTCACACCGGCCACCGGTGAGCAGGTGTTGCTCGGCGAGAGGAGCTGTGCTGACAGACATCTCTACAGGTAGTTTGGTCTGCTTCTTCTTCTGCTTCTTCTGCTTCTTCTTCAGGTGATTGATTCTCCAACAAGATCAGTTAAATGCTTTCCTCCAAAGAGTTCGGCTCGCCAGCGGTCAGTTTTGCAAAAGGTGCCAACTAGTGTCAGATCCAAGTGCAAAGGGAGAGAACGAAGGTCAGCAGAAGCTTTTATATGACCTCGGCCGCGCGTCACCGTTCTGTTTCCATGACTTTCACTGACGCACGCACATGTGTGTATCATTTATACTATAAAGGCTAATATATTTACATTTTAATAAGTAGACACATTTTTTTCTGCATGCATTTTTTTGCATACTCTGTGATGTGTATGATATCCCATCGCCTCAAAACTGACAGAAATATATATATATATATATATGTATATATATATATATATATATGTATATATATATATATATATATGTATATATATATATATATATATTATCTTGTGCAGACAATATAATAACTTATGTTCAGGATCTTTCAGGAGCTGCAGCACCTGATGCCTCCATACACAGCATGGCCACTGCAGGCCATCATGTTGACATGTGAAAAGTGAAACTGAGCCATGGTAACACAGTGTGATTGCATGAAGGTATAGTATTTAGGATCATTTGTGTGTGTTTTGTGAATAACCAATCGAAATATCTGCAGTCAGTTTAGGTAAAAGATACAGGCTTACTATCACAGTGAGCTCTTCTGCAGTTTGAAATACAGAAATCTGCAGCTCTTGATTCATTGTTTGTATAGGCAGCTATTTATTTTCTGGTTTTGGATATTTTTAATCTGTTTTTATGATGTTTATTTTTAAGATATAATGGTCTGTTGAAGCATCAACTGACATTCAGGAAAGGCATTTTATTGTAGTCCACCAACATGCAAATCATTTTTTCACATTTTCTTTTTTTTTTTAAACAATATATTTATTGAGTTCTTTTAGGATAATTGCATGAATAAACTTAGCATATATGATAACAAAATAACAGTAGTCATAATTGTGATAAATACAAGTAAAGAAAAAAAAAGAGAAAGTAAAAAAATAATAATTAAAAAGAAAGAAAGAACATATATATTCATATATATATATATATATATATATATATATAAAACATATATATATATATATTCATATATATACATACATACACATATCAATAAGTAAAAACAAATAAAGAGAGAGAATTACAGAAGTAATAGCAGTACAAGAGATAGACAAGCTATATACATGCAGTATATTCTCTTAAACGGTCTGACTATGGACAACACCATTAAGAGAAGTACCAGTATGTAAAAAGGTTACAAAGTCACCCCAACATTTATCAAAGAGCCATGGTTTCTTTTTGAGATTAAACATAATTTTTTCTGAAGGTAAATATGATGAGAGCTCTTTTAGCCAAAAAGATACACTAGGGGGCTCCTCATCTTTCCAGCGAATGGCTATACATTTACTAGATGCGATTAGGGCTAGTCTGATAAAGCGAATATTGCCCCTCAGATTGACTGGTAAAACTGAGTGGTCCCCCAGTAGTGTCAGTTGGTTGGGATTTCCACCTGCACAATCCTTTTAATGATGTCCAGGATAGATCTCCAGTATTGCTCCAGGCCACTGCATGTCCAGAACATATGTAAAAGAGTCCCTGTTTCAGACTTACATCTAGGGCAATATTCTGAATAGCTACTATTTATCTTATGGAGGCGTTGAGGAGTCAAGTAAACCCTGTGAATAAGGTTGAACTGTAAGAGTTTGTGTCGACTGTTATAGGAGAATGACTGAGAGCCATCGCAGATGGACTTCCACTCAAAGTCATCAAAGGCATTGCCAATGTCTATTTCCCATTTAACCTTTGCATTAAGAACTTTACTTTCTTTCATTTTTTCATATTTGACAGACTTCTGATTTTGCACATTTGTCCTCTTTTTGTCTTATTTCCTTTCAGCACTGTCGACCCAATCCTTTTTCAAGCAGTGAAACTCTGTTTAGTTTTGTCCCCATGGTGTATAATAAGTGTTGACCTAAACACCAGTTCATAAAACCACTTCTTTGTCAAACTATCATGTGGAACCAATTTGTTGGTGTCAATAAAAGTAACATAGGCCTATTTTATTCATTTGAGTAACAATATAAGACTGAACACACCAATTAACTGATCATAAAACACTGCTGTTTTCATTGTGCATGGAGGGCTGTATATAAAGTAGCAAAAAGCATTCAAAGCCATCCTATTTGTTGTAACTGCTCCTGCAATACTCAGTATTCACTGTGTGTACCGCCCTCAGAGATGCAACTCCCCTGTGTAAGTGTTATTTATTGGTTATGATGATGATGTAAGCCTCTATTTATCATATTTGACACCTGCAGAATTCTAATAAATGCATTTTACGAGCAAATATTTACAGGCAAACATACATTTTACAATTATAGAGCACTCCAAATGTCTTGCGTTTTTCTTTCCTTCCTCCATCTCTCTCTCTTTCCTCCCTTTGTTGTCTTCCCTGACGAACTATAAGATATTGACATTCGGCAACCAATTAATAGGACAAATAACTACCTGCACGTGAACTAAGATGAATTAATCAAGATAATACAGTATATATATGACCACAGGAGATATTTGGGATGACTTATGAGTTACATTTCCAGCAATATTTGATTCATGTTATTACAAATCAATTTAAAAAGACATCTTAACCGACTTTTTAATAATGAAAAAAATAAAGGCCTATTATTATTGTTGTCACAATTTTAGAAAAATTTACTGACAACCTCTCTATGATCTCTCATTCAGGGAACCTACAAGTGTTGTTCTTTACCCACAATCTCAAGAGGGTTTATGCTGGAAACATTAGATACATTGAAATGCATACCAACACCCATGTTATGAAATGGTATTGATATCCTGCTCCTCAGAGTAAGTACATATTCTCAGGTGACATTATACTTTTCTTTTGGTAAATTTTTTTTCTTCATTATTTTTATCAGCTCCATATTCCAACGATTGTTTGTTAAATTGAAGTCTGATGAATAAAAGGAAGGATGTTGTGAAATTAGACACTTCTAGTTTTTAAGTTTTGCTTTCTGATTTTGTGTCTTCAACTGTCTGGGAAGGCTGGACTGGACAACAGAGTGCAACCAATTCCACTTCCCAGATCTGAAATGAGCATAAAAGAAGTACTTTTGGTACTGCTGGTAAAGTTGTTGATGAGCTCAGAGTGGTGGATGTTTCTATCATTAACCTGCAAGTCTGTGAGGAGAAAAGGCGTCGTCTTCCTGCCAATGTTTTCTGTGCAGGTGGATATGGCAACAAAGGATTCTATTGGGTATGTTTTCTGTCTGTTCTTCATGGTTGTCAGTAGCAACTGATAACTGCCAGGTCCTGCAATTACCTGTTAATATAAACTTAGATAACACTACACTGAAATCATAGACATGCAGGTGTATCATGTTTCTAACACATTATGTAACAATACAAATAATCCAATAATAATGGCCTGGGACTTTTTAATTGTCAGTATGTTGCGTTATCACACATTACATTACAGACATTATAGAGCTGTATAAATATGTTGTTGATTTTCTATTTGTGAATATACATTTGTAATACAAATATGTTAATACCACTATCTTGACCTTTAACCTTAAGTGATTCTCTTATTAAAAAATGGGTATTCATACATATTTATTTACCACTCTCACTGATTACAGATACAGTTACAAACAACAATTTGACAACTTGCGATACAGTGACAACACTATTTGTTTCTCTGTAATTTTGACTCAGTCTTATAAATATTTAATTGCAAAGAAATATAGAAAACATTCAGATCACTCCAGTTGGTGTTTAAATTAGAACAAAACTAAATAAAAGGTCATTAACATTACCTCATTGTTACACTTCAGTCGGACGGCTGGACATAATCCTAAAAAGCTAATTATTGTAACCCTGGTATCAGCTGCTAGCAGTTGAACTTTGAAATCCTAGATGTATTGGCACAAGCTGTGGCCTCGCTGACCCCTTGTATCTGCTCCCCAGCTAGTGGAGACCAGCAGGTGTTGGCCCTTCAACCACAGCGATCTCTTCTCAAGTTAATTTGAGATCCGCACCCTTCACTTCGCCACTGACAGTCCATGGTTCAGCTCTGCTCAGATACAGTCTGCCTTTGTAACACTGACCCATTTAAGCTCAAAACAATGGCTGAATTGAGTAAGACCCTGAAAGCATCCTCAACCTTCTGCATGTTTGATGTGATTCTGTGACAACAACAGAGGAGGAAAACAAAGATGAAAAAACTGAAAAAATAACAGTGTTAAATTCAAACATGCAGTACAAGTAGTCATTTATCAAAGTATCAAAAATAACAATCAAACCAATATTTTACACACTGTCCGTTTTCTCTCCGCTCTCTAATGCTCACACTCAACATCCATGTACTTTCTCATTACATTCTGTAAGGTTGTATATTTGAATCCAGACAAAGAACACTAACACTGTAAGTATTGACCCATTTATCCAACTGATGAGGACAATGCCGTACTGTCAGGATAATCTTAATACGGATTAAAAGAAATAATAAAAAAATGTTTTACAGTGTGTGTGATTGCCTGGAAATCAACAACACCCATATTCTCTGAGCAACAGTTCACCATGTTACTGTTATATGCTGCCATCTAGTGGTACAACATACAAAATGACCTTTCCTCAACAAAAACATTCTCTTACCACTTTACTAGAAGCGTCTCTCCATCTCTTAACCACCTCATTATCAATTTACAATAGTAAAATTAAATATAACACTACATCAACACCATGATGACCGTACATTTGATACATCTCAATGCTTAGACGCTAGAACCAGTACCCTTAGGGACAGTTTCCTTGCTGTTTTGCACTTTGCTCATGTCTCCAAGGCGTTTTAAAAAGTTAAAAAATAGTCCAGAGTTTTCAGTCTTAATCCATGGACTTTTGGGGGGAACATTTTCACCATTCCTCTGCATGTGGTCGCCTGTGGGCTCCACTGATATGCCCACTTCGCTTTGCTCCACAAGACCTTCATCATCAACATGGGATACAGAAACATTTGACTTGCTTTTCTTTTCTGCTGATGGAGAATTCTGGTCTTGAGCACCAGATTTATGAACGTTGATAGATGCTTCAGTAAAGTCAAACACTTGTTTTGAGGGATTTGGTCCAGCACCCTCTTCTGGCAGTGTCTCTTTTTCTCTTGACGCAGAATTAGGAGTTCTGACTGGAGGCTTAGTGCACAGATTATCCTCATCTTCCTCAGTTTTAAAGACGTTGGGAGGTAGAGTGTGGCGGCGGCCGAGGTTACGTTTTGAGGAGGACTGAGGATTTAGCAAAAATCGAACCAAATCCTCATTGTTTGGGTCTCCAGGATACCTCCCTGTGTCCTCATCGAAGGTGCGTTGACGAGGCAAGGTGGTGACTAGAGGGGGAGATTTCTGTTTTTCCAGAGAGCAGTCATCAGATGAGACACTGCCACGGCTGTTTTGAAAGCGCAAAACTTTTCTAGATGCTTCACGCAACTTTTCAGCCTCCTCCTCATTATTATCCTGTAGATCCTCATCACCATCATTAATAGTAGCTGAGAGAGTTCTGCCTGAGGAGGAAATGCGGGCGGTCCTATTGGCTGGGCGTGTAAAAGCCCTGGAGTCCTCTTTTTTGGAAGTTTTCACCTCTTGTTCAAAAGGAATGCCACCTTTTGCCTTGTTGTCCTCGCTATTAGACTGAACTTTCTCCTGTGAAAAGTTCTCTGTGAGTTCAGCTGCTGAATTCCACTCTTTCCTGCCCAAGTCCATAGCTCTTAAAGAGCCTCCTTTTTTTTGATTTCCAGCGGGGAGGTTAGCTTGAGAGGTCATTTCTGATAGGCTCCCATGGTTGGGGCTGCCATTCGTGGGGCTTCCATAAGTGGAGGAGGGCCTCCCGGATCTCCTGCGAGAGACACGTTTGGTAAGGAAGTTCTGTAGTATGGACTGCAATGCAACTCCCTCCATTTCCTTGTCTCTGCTGGAGCAGGTAGCTGTGGACCTGCGCTTGGCAGCATTCTGCAACCTGTCTCTGTGTCTCCGCTGCACCTCCGCCACCTCTCGAGCCTTGTTTTCCTGCAGAAAATCACACCATTAATGGATCAAGCAGGAGGTTTTTTTATATCTCAGTTAAGGAAAACATGCAAGTTCACAGGCTTACCTGCATGGCCCGTGTAAATCTCTCACAAAAGGAGTTGAAAATGGAGCAACACTCCTCCAGTTGGAACTTGTTTGGGTTTTCACAGAAGTACTCTGCCACGGAGTCACTCACTGACTGCAATTCCTCAAGATCAGTCTCTATTTCTGCCAAGTAGACCTCAGCCTCCTAAATGGAGCCCAAATCAAGACATTAGAACATGTAATCCCTATCGAAAATTACAAAAACTGGGCTGAATTCCCCGACAAAAGGCTTCCTCACCTTTAGAAAATCCCCCATCTGTGCCTTTAGGTCTTCTTGCTTCAAGGTGTCCGCTTTGGCATCTTGAACTTTCTTTACCTGTTTTGCAAACTCTGCTTCAATTTCACCTTTATTCATTCTAAGAATTAAAAAAAAAGATAAATTGTGAGGATACAGCAAATAAAAAGAGGGTCAAAGTATGTTGAGCGCCTGTAAACAAGAGTGTTCACCTAGCTGCAGCTTCAATGTGTTTGAGTTGGTCTGTAAATTTAAGCAGGTCCCCATCTGCCTTCTGAGCTTGCTGTAGTGAATATGAAAGTATGTATAAAAATCACATTTCACAAACAAGATACAGAAAAATTTACTCTACATTGCAAACAGATTAAAGTAATAAAAGCTACTTGCCATCACAACATAATGCATTAGATTCATTCCAGGTTTGTTTGCTTTGGTGTCCACGAGCTTCAACAGAGAAGCCATTCGGAAGCCAATTGCACTGCCTGCATAGCCACCCTGTGATCAAATAAATAAAATGAGACTCGGAGATGCACAAACACAAAGGAAAGCCATCCAAAACTCCACTATCCCATATTATACACTTACAGCATTCATGTAATTTCCAGTCTTCAGTACCAGGCGAATGACGGAATGAAGATTATCAGACTCCAACAGCTCTAAAATAGGACACACATGGTTAATTCTAAGTCTAAATGGGTTTACAACTCTTATTTTTGCTCAAAATATGTTACGAGTCATATCTATTTAACATCCAGGAAAACAAACATTACCCTCTCCAGCCGCTGTCAAAGTGCAAATGAATTCTTTCATTTCATCCATGAGGGGGACAAATTCCTCTTTGAGCACCAAGCTGCTGAGACGCTCCTCATAGCTAACAGACACAAGGTTTCCATCATTAGTAAACTAACACTGACATTTAAATTTGCAGTAGACAGAACGTTTATGGCATCATTGGGCAAAAATTCCATAATAACCTTTCAGAATATTGTAATTCAAGTGCTCTGAGAGATAACTAGACTTCTGCATCTCCTCATGGCTCTGTTTTCAGGCTTTAGAACATCTAGCCGGTGACAGGAGACTTTGGCCAATCAAAGGTAATTTCAGAGAGAGAGCATTACTATTGGCTGTTCATTCAACAGAGGCAGCTGTCAATCACTCGTGAAGTCCGAATAAACGGTCAAACAAGGCAGCGCTGATCAAATATGAATCAATATTCTGTTACTGTAATGCCTATTTCTCACCTCACATGTTTTCAGAAACATCTTGTAGTGTACTGTTTAGCTGTAAAATGAGAACGATTGCTCCGGTTGGTGGGCGGTGCTTGGTATTTCCTCAACCTGGCTGCCGGGTCACAAACTTTCTAATTTTACAGCTAAACAGTACACTACAAGAATTTTCTGAAAACACTTGAGGTGAGAAATAGGCATTACAGTAACAGAATATTGATTCATATTTGATCAGCGCTGCCTAGTTTGACAGCTGCTCAGAGACGGCAGCTGAATGGGGGACTCTAGATCAGCCCTGATTGATTGTGTTCCTCCGGTCTGTGAAATCTTGCAGATGCTGTTAGGAGCACCGGAGGACACAGAGGCACATGATTTTTTTCAGATTACCTGTCTCATTCACCACTGTCAGGATATAGTGACCGTTTTATAAAAATAACTATTTTTAACCATATTTGCTCCAATTCTACCCACTGCTGCTTTAACACTTGTAGTACATTACAGAGTTACATTTAGGTACTGTAGCTCACCTGGGAATCTTGACCAGCATTAGCATAAACAGATCGGCTTCAGGGAGAGCGGAGGGGTCACCCTTAAAACTGACCAGCTGCTTCTCCTGCCAAAAGAAAGCAAGCACAAATCTTAAATGGATTTGGGTTTTTGAGGTAACGTTACAGGCAGCAATGTTGTAAGATTTACAGAACACATTAGACACATGAGAAAAATAGAAGCAGCTGTCACAAGTACCTCCCCTTCATCTGGCAGCAGCTTGCACAGCTCCCTCAGTTTTCCATAACCAAAAGTGAGACTGCTTCCTGATTTAATTTCTTCAATCATGTCTTTTACAGGCCTGTGGAGAGAGGTGGAGAGAGACGGATAGGGTTAGTCACCAATTATCTTGATGTTTATGTTTAGGGTTGGAACTTCTCACGAGCAGTGTGCGTCTACTTTAATACCACACTTTTGCATAGCTGGAGAAGTTGGGCTGCTGACATCAACAAGCCCCTACCTGCTCAAATAGCTTTGCGAAATAGCAACGCTGCTGATGTCAATCTTCAGAAAAACATATGCTGTACAGGATTGATGGAATATGCTCTGACAAGAAAACATATTTGGAACAGGAAAAAAAAAACATATGGAACTTGTTTGGAAGAAACTACAGTAGACATAAGCTTTGAATACTTGGATAAATATGTTGAATTTTGGTCAGTTTGCAAATGTTTGTATAGTATTTTTTTTCCATTTCCGATTGAATCTGTTGCATATGTCAAATAACCTTAGGCAATACATTTACAATCCCTCTCAATGACTGATTGGAGGGTTACCAGGGAGATAACCTGTTGGAGCTGTAGAACAGTGTATATCAGACCTGCCAGGACATGTTGGCTTTGTGACTATGATGCAGTTGTGTTGCAGACTAGTCCGTCTGCCTCATCTTGTGTTGTCAAGATTATTGTGCAAAACCACTCACACCTTAAGAGTACTAACACTGACTCACCGCTTGAATTGCTTTAGGAAAATTCCAATGTTCATGCTGCTCTTGGAGCCGAGGATGGAAACCTGGGAATGGAAACAGACCTGGATATAATCAGCTTGCTATGGTATTTTCACTATTGGCTTGAGCAGTGTATCACATCCATTTTGTATCACAGATACCTCCGCTTTCCAAACACACAGTTGATTCCAAAGGTTAAGGATTCTTTGAGTTGATTGTATTGAACAATAGGGGGCAAAGATACCATTTTTGCATCGGTGATACATTTTCTCTGTGTCTCTCTTGGGAAATGGGCCACGGGTCAAAGTAAAAGTTTGGTTACAGAATTTAACCCACTTCTGTTGAACAGACAATCTTTATTGTGCTATAAAAGACAACGATGGTTATAAATAGATATGTTTTGGCTTAAGACTTTCCTTTAAATGAATGGCAATACAGCTTATTATATACAGCAGCTTGAATACAGAGCACAAGTAAGCGACTATGCTGAATAGTGCTGTGTGAGGACACAATTATACCTTCCTTTAGCAAACAGATATGAAGAATAGTGAGACTCCACCCTTATATTGAGTGACTCTAAATCAAAACACAAAGTTCCTCAGACAAACATTTACTGTATTATTATGATTCTGGTAATGCAATGTACAAATAAATTGACAATTTTTTTTACTTACAAGGGAAGACAAAAAAAAGTGATGAATCTAAAATATCACTTTAGTGCCATTCCCTGAAAAACAGGTGATTTATGTCATATGCAGAATGAGCTCAACAGAGGAGATCTCCATCCGAGAGAGTTTGCTGCATAGGTAAACATTGTTTCCTGTTTATCTGAACCGCAAGCCTGAAAACAAAAATCAATCCAGGTCTAAAGAAATTGTCTCCATGTCTCAGCATTACACAACAAAAGTACCAAACCCTTGGAGTTAAAGTGTTAGGACTCTGATTCAGCAATGTGTGACACCTGCATCCTATGGCTGGACAACTCACCATCACCCCTCCTGAGGCAGCAGTCGGCAGGCCCCTCAGACTGTGGCGGTTCAGGACCTTCAGTTGTTGCTGGCCCTGCTTGCGGCTGAACAGCTCCTCCATGTGATCAGTGTCCAGCTCATATTCCCCATCAGTCCTATCAGCTGTCCAGATGTTGTGCTTTCCTATCACACTGTGTTTAGGGAGGGTTTCCCAGTTGAAATTTCGCATCCCGGAACGCCGGTGCGCTCCCTTGGCAAGGAGGCCAAAGCCATGTAGGGATGGAGAGAGGCCAGGGGCTGGAGGTGGAGGTGGAGGTGGAGGTGGAGGTGGAGGTGGAGGTGGTGGCGGAGGCGGAGGTGGAGGAGCGGGAGGACCTCCTGGTTGCATCTTTTGTCAAGGAGCTCTCAGCAGGTTTGGGATGCAGCCATGGTCTCACTCACACTCACAGACAGGATTAAAGACTAAAGAATTTGTAGTGAACTATAAACTATTCTGAATGTCTGTCTTTATAGGATTGTGCTGCAGCCGTTGTCCAAAATGTTGTCAGTTAGGATTATGCATTCAGACTGAAAGAAACACAACAGGGTGGGGACAGATTTACAAAAAGTCCCACATACACTACATGACTGTAAGCATAGTGATTAGCAATGGATAAAGCGTTCACTTTCTCCACAGTACTTCAAATAAATGACAGTAGTGCTTCAAAGGGATGTCAAAACATCTGAAAAACATTAGGCCTACAATAACCTACAATACACACTGGAATCATAATGCAGAAGTTCAAATCTATAATACTCACAAGTTATTATGGGATTATTAGTGGCACTTAAGAGGTAGGCCACTATTAATAAATAGCTATTGAGCATGTTAAATTCAGGCAAGTTTACTGAGTTAAAAACAATAAAAATATATATAACTTTAAATAATAAAGACAAATTGTAGCTTGTAAAGGCCTGGTGTTTTATTCTGCATCCAGCTGACCTTATTTACCTTAATCTATAAACTACTAAAACCACCATTTGTTACACTGTTTGTTAATATACTAACAGTAGGTTATTATCAGGTAAGGATCAGGAAGTAAAACGACAGCTTACCTTTGTTGCTGTCCCATTATCCGAATTTGTGTCCCTTCCGTTGCCCTGTTCTTTCGTTGTCTTGTTGAAACGTCACCATCAAAAAGTGAAGTGACAACAACCTGGATAGCGCGTGAGAAGAGTGTCGAAATTACCTGCGTAAACGACCCGCCCAGGTAACTCCTCCTCCTGTCCTCATGTCCTCCTGTCCACGGCGCAGCGGCGCACCTTCACAGGAGCAGCAGCAGGAACTCTGGGATTCATACTGACGCTATTCTGGCTGGTTTGGCTGGAGTTTGTGGCCACGCCGTGTTTTCTGCCCAGCTGTCATGAACAGTCTGCTGGATTTATGGACTCTTTCAGCCTGATTAACATCCTGACTGATTCGAACAGAAAATGTATTTCTTGAAGGTGTTTGTAGGCCAGCCAGGCTTCTTTTTTTTTGTTTTAGTATGCTAAGTAGGCTAAATCAGAACATTATACCGTTAAGAACACACTATTAGTCAGTTTTAAAGCTGGTGTGCTGGATTGCCTTACTTTTTTTCCCCAGCAAAAATAATACATTGGTGAATAAATGAGTAAAACGTATACACTTTAGTTAATCATTAAGCCATTTGACCAGCTCACACAATGCCATGTGTTTGAATGTGGCTGGTGGTCAGACTGGCCTTTAACTTTTTGCAGTGGAGTCAATTAGCAGCACTTCAACTCTGTCCCAGTGATGAGAAGCCCTCAGAATGATAGCTGTAATAGCCTAAATGCATTTGTATGCAAATCATTTGGTTCTCTACTATCAAATAGCCATGTATTTTGAAGAGGGAAAAAATCAGCTATGTGCCATGCATTGCAATTTCAAACTCCTGCCCTGCCTCTAAGATGAGTTCATGTCTTGCAAGTTGCAACAGTAGTACAGTAAAACTAGCTGTTCTCCACTCCTTATGAACGGATTCAAATTAACATTCCACATAAAAACTACAATATAATTAAAGCCACTTTGACTTCTTCTTCACCCGAAATATAATTTTCGTTTTTGTTTGCCTTTTCCTAGCAAATGAGCAAAGTAGTGAGTGACAATAAGGAATAAATTCATGACTTAAGATAATAAGACCAAATGTGTGACCACTCTAAGCTGTGTGTGATATTAAGATAATCTTATACTAGGTACAGTATAACAAGAGGAGATTAGGGGTACAGGATCAATTATGTGTTTTAGACGGAAGTTAGGTTCATTGGGAGGGAAGCTGGAAAAGGGAATCATCATAAGAACACGTTTGTAATTTTAATGTTGTGGTATTGCCATGTCGGTAGGTTTTACCAGCTGTACACACCTACTGTACACAAAGAACACATCCAGCTTGTTTAAGCTCCGGTTGTTAAAATGACATCAGGCCAAACTAGTCTAGCCTTATTTAACATCCCTCAGGTCCACATAGTCTAACTCTACATCAGCAGACCTACAGTGGAACACAAAATAAGAAAAAATCTACTCGAACATTCAGTCCTTGAAGAGATACTGAAACACGCAGAACATAATGTGGTTTCACATGTATCCAGCATCCCCATTCACTGTATTATCATGTCCATAATTAATGGTGCCATACATGTTAATTATGTACATACAACGCTTGAAACTAAATCAGTGAGGGGAAACAACATACACACAAGTGTTAAAAACAGTAAATGCATACAGTAGGCTACAGGATGGGATGGGTATTGGTCAAACCTATCACATGTCTACAGCTGACAAATTAACTTACTATATGAGCAACAGCTAAAACTATCTTTGCAATGTTAACTGATGCTCTTTAAATGTTTTTTTTATTAACAATAAGTTTGTATATGCTGGTGGAGTAAAGGAATCAGTTAAGAGTGTATAGAGCTGTAATCTACATGATCTCCAGATTGCATTTCTGACTTCAATTCAGTATTTTAAGTGGGTGAAATTTGCTGATGACTTTTAGCACCAAGGATTCTTATCATCTAATGCAACAAAAGAAGTTTTTCCAACAGCAGCAAAAACAAGAAATTCTAGAAAAAAATCACGTTTTAAATGTGCTTCACTGTACCTTACTACAGTATCCTGAACTAAACCTTCAAATAATGAAAGTGTCATTTGATGGTTATGAAATAAGATAAGCCATGGAAAGCATGTTAGAGATATATCAGATTGTATTGTCACATACATAATTAACGGTGCCATACATATAACATATATTTTTCTGTACATAATCTGTGACAAAGCTGCGCGAGAGCTTCCCATATGAACCTGACAGATCTGTGTCGACGGCACACTTAAGTGAAACCAAACATCCAGCAGGTTTTATTGGAAATGCAGAACAAGACAAAGACAATCAGCTGACCAGAATTGAAAAGAAATGTACATAACATATAATGTCATGTCACAAACAGATTGGTAAATAAATAACAGAATAAGAAAAAAGGTACTCGTACATTCTGTCCTTGAACAGACACTGAAACTTGCATTGTAAACCAGAATGCATGTGGTATCACGTGTCCTGTGTTTCCATTCACTGTGCGTGTTTTAGAACTTGAAACAATGAGTCTCAAAGGCTGTTTTTTTATTAGTTGCGCACTGCGCCTCCTATTAAAACATAGTCAATCAAACATTGGCTATGTGTTGCATTTTGATTTCTTTATGATAGTTCATATGTTTGTATTTATCATTGAAGCATCCAATATGTGGATTGATGCTGAGTTACTAAGTGTAACATCTGTTATGATTGCTGAATTCATAAGGACATGTCTGAAGGTAACCTACATTAAGGAGATCAAACTAATTATGGATTGTATATTAGGTTAGAGAAAATGACTATATGCACTATATATATATATATTTTCCCTTCTATGCGTGTAGGTACACCACAAGGCGATATTAGAAGCAGGGGGGATAACTTTGAAAATGATGCCATATCCTGATGTCTTTGATCTAAATCTGTCAAACTAAATTTGAAGAACTTGGTTTCGTCATGCATTCTCAAAAATAAATACAATTTCAGAAGATATTTCATGACATTTTTGACATTACCCCTCTAACTTGCTAATCTGATTTGTGGAATTCCTCCAATGGGATATACTCTGAAAATATAAGATAACGCTTTAGACGACATTTAAAAAAACAACAAAATAATGCATGTGCAAAACTGCCAAAGGGGTATCTCCACAATAGTCGACTATACTGTACATAAATAAGAAGTGACATTCATGTAAATGATTGTGCTACCTAAAGAATAAGAAAGTAACAAAAAGGTCATTTTGTGACTTAACACACAAAATAAATCTAAATACAACTCAAATTGTTGTACCGTCTATGTAATACGTGATACTGAAAAACATTACAAAAGAGATATCATGGTTTTCTTTACCACTGGCCGCAATTGATCCTACAATATACTCATTTATACATTTCATTCTTGTCCATCTAACCACAATGTCAAGTTCTTCACTGACCAGCGTGTCTCTGTACATCTGAACCAGCTGAACCCTGAGCGCTCTTTACTGCTCCTCCAGCCAGGACGGCTTGTCTGATCCTGGCGGCTTTAACTTTACATTGAACTGTATTAGAGTTTGTTCCAACTGCTCCTGGTTGCCAGCAAAGTAAGCTGAGATAGCATTGTGGAAGAGAAGTAGCTGCTTGTGCATAACCTTCACCTAGAAGAAGAAAAAGAAGGGAAGAGGCTGCCATTACAGCACAAACACAGTTTCAAGTGTTTACAGGAACGTACCGTCCATGGACATCTATTAAGATGACATTTACTAGCTGCTCAGATTACTTTGTGGGGAATCGACCTAAAAGGAACTTGCACGTTACATTCCTATAAGATGTATTCCCAAGCACGATTCTTAAGCTATTTTAGGCATGAAAAGTCATACATACAGTGACTATTGTTGTTTTTTTATCCTTCTAATGTTCCATTAATTTGGCAAAAACTGCCAAAATAAAACATAAGTACGTTTTGTTTTTAAACACTGTGGATCTGTGTATAATTTGACAAAATTGGGGCATTCTTTCTCTTCACTGTAATTATCTACAACGTGAATATGCTTGTGTCTGTGCATGGAGAAGTCTGCCTGCTTCCTTTAGTTTGACCTGGTCTGCCTCAGTAGATTCATATAAGGACAAAGGAGGAGGAGGTGCATCTTCTGCCTTAATGTGGCAAATCAGCCCTAAACCACTGCTGCGGTACATTATAGTTGAAAGCACTAGACTTACTTAACACTGTGCATCATTTAGCAAATCAATGTGATGTGAAAGCAATGCCAAATTGGCATGCATCACAGCATGCTCCATCTATTCTAAATATGATTTACCAACTTACAGATTTTTTTTTCCACATTCAGAATGCTATCCAAAAAAAGTTCTGAGTGGGTGTTTTTTAAGGAGTAACTTAAAGCTTGGGTAGGCTTCATTGGGCAAAAATTCCATAATAACCTTTCAGCATATTGTTATTCAAGTGGCCTGAGAGATACCAGCAACAATGCTTGTTGCCAGCATTGGCAACAACTGCCTACACTGCAAAGCAACCCAAAAAAGGAAGATGGACTTTCTCTCCGTCTCTCTAATAGTTTAGCCTTCTGTGTGAGCTCACTGCGATGGCTACGGTGAGCAGAAGACTAAACTATTAGCAACATTTTCTCTCTATCTCTGAAACGCTTTGCTGATATTGTAGCTCACAAGAGCCTCAAATCACAGTATGTCATCTCAAAGGGCTTTACAGGCACACAAGTTTCTGTATAGTTCTCATAGAATTGCAGCTATATAACGGCATCAGGATCACGATGACGATCACGATGATGTTTGAAATTAATGACTAATACTTGTACTGGTTACTGTGTGAAGCGCGTGCACATGCCCCCGCTTGTATGGTGGGAGGGGCTTAGGACAGAGAGGGGAGAGACGGGATAAGGGCTGGATTTCCCAATTCTGGTGTTTTTTTGCTTGTTTTTCTGCAGAAAACTGCATACCCTGGGGTACCACTTGAATTACAATACACTAGTTTCAAGCCTGTTTCACCTCTGACCACACGCAGCATCACTGATGCCTGTGGCTGGGTGTGACCACAGTGATCACAGGCTCCTGACTGAAGTAAACCTATACATCACTACAGCAAGGTGAGAATTTAAACCACTGGAGATGAGCGAAAACATGATTTCAGGAGGTACTGAGTTACTCCTTAAATACGCGGACATTGGAAAGGAAATAAAAAAAAATTGTGAACCACAAACCTTGTTTTCATCCAGGAATTTGAGCTTGATGGTGACATCACTGCGCAGCCTTTCATATTTGTCTCTGTGGATCTGGTAATCATGCTGAGCCATATCAATGCGGACCATGGCAGCTGCATCCTTAGGGCCCAAACTCATCTCCTCCAGATCAGAACGATAGGCATCAAACTCAAGTCTGCACGCAAAAAAAGGTTCAGGCTGTCACAGGCTGTCATTTTCCAGGTGTTCATCCTACAGGAAATCAGAACATATTCCTCATCTCCTTAACGGGATGTCAGGGTGTGTTACCTTGCGTTTTCATACAGCTTAATGGTCATCAGAGTATCCTCCATTGTTTTGTTGACCAGGGTGTCGATACTGGACACGAAGAAGGTGATGGCACTGAGCAGAGCCTCGCCATTCCTACACAACAGCTTTTGTGTTTCTGCATTATACCCAAACTCATCCTGCAGAGAAAGGCACAAGTTTTACCTGCTAACTTCAGTTCCAAGTCACATCACAAGGGGAGCTTTTACAACACTGCACAGTACCTGCAACTCTGGGGACTTCTGGCTGAGGTCGGTGAAGGTGTCTCCTAGGGCCTGTTGTGTCTGCACCATGCTTTGAAAATGACAGGTGAGTGCAGTGGCCAATCTGAGGATGGTTTCATACTTGCTCTTGGTATCTCTTAACACGTCAATCTGGGCCTCCAGTTCCAGGTCTACTGTTCTTGAACCTCTGCCAAACCTCTCTGAGAACATCTGCTTTGTACACTGCATAGTGGATATGGACAGAGACTACATTAAACCCAGCATAAAGAAAATCGGATGAAATTATCGTGGTACAAAAACCTGTAATGAGCTCGACTAAAAAACGCATATGTAAGCACTCACAGTTGATATATGAGAATATAGGTAATATACTTAATAGGAACAATATTACATTTTCACATTTGAAATGTCTCTTAAATGCTATAGGTATACCGGTGGTTCCCAACCTATTTCTTTTTTTTATACAGACTTTTGTATAAATTATCCAGTAAGTGTGTTATTATGATTTTAGTTATACAGGCGCAAAATCTAATTTTGACAACCTCAGAGAAGACAAATCGTGGCGCACCCCCGGTGATCTTTGGCGCCCCCCTGAGGGGGGCCCGGATCCCAGGTTGGGAACCACTGCTTTATATCATACAAAGGTTTATGCAGGTATTGCAAAGAGGGATGAATAGGGCGAACATATGCAATTTACCAGCATTTTCAAAAGTGTCTACACACAGTGCACAATACCTTGTATGTGTTTATGCCCCATTTCTTTACACTGTCCAATTTCTCCACTGCCACACCACGAGAAACTTCTTCAGTGGAGTTACCAGTGTTATTGTTCGAGGACCCTAACAGAGAGAAAAAAAAAATATATATATATACACTTTAATGCGTGTTATCCTATCAAAGTTTATAAAACAGAGGTTTGCAGAATTTGCATGGGTCATGACAATGAGTGAAGATAGTGTGGACATGGTGATGAACCTGGTGATACCTGGATGCTGGTCTGTGTGTTGGGCGAGTCGACTTGCTGTAGATTGGCTTTTAGGCAAGCTAACACCCCTGGATTTCATGCGAATGTCTGAAATGAGCATGGTGATGATAGAGAGTGAGGATGAGAAGACGGCATGGAGTGAAATATGTGTCAAAAAACATTTAGCAGTGAGATATGCTGCAGGCTGAAAGAAAAATGTTAGGCGCTGTGGTGGAGGATACATAATAAGTTAGAGTTAAAGGGGCTTTGAAATAATCCACCATGCAGGTTGCTCATGCAGAATAAAAGGATTTACAAAAAGATGAAAATGGACTTGGGATGAGAGGTAACTACCAAGCAATGACAAAACAGTCATCCAAAGTGCATTTTACAGTACAAAAGAAGACATTCTTATTAGACAACAATACAACAAACAGTTAAAGTGAGAGCCCTGTAATATCATGTTAGTGCATCCCTAATTTTGAAGCTGCCAAAACACTCCTTGTTGCTGAAGCTGTGAGTTGAAGAGGTACAAGCAAGGTTGCATACAGCTCCCTCAGTCAGGCAATATCAAAACCTCTTATACAGGACCAAACAGACCAGAAACAGATATAAAGGTTAACTTAGAAAACAAAGACGGGTCGTCAGAATAGACAGCCACCTGGTCCTGGTGGAGGAGCTCGTCTTCTGTCCAGATACTGAGGGTTGTAGTGAACAGCAGGCCCTATGGGATACGGATGTTGGTAATGTGAACCGGGAGCCTAGAGGTCAGCAACGCTCTAGTGACACATCAGAATACATGGAGGAAAAGCTCTCGGTATAGCTGCTTGAAGGGGTATTAAGTATCAACCTCTTTCAGCGACTTAAGGATTGCAACAACATCGACAGATCGTCTGTTGGGGGGAGTGGGGGTCAAAACAGAAAGTGAAATGAACAGTGAGCTGTGTGGCGCCAGAAATGTCAGCACCTGGCAAAGTAATTGCAGGGTAATTTGCACTGATCGACAACCCTACTAAACTGATGTAGAGTTATTAGCATAATGTAAAGCTATGGAACAGCAAAAGTTACTTAACCCTCCGAGACCCATAATAGACCCGTTTTTGTCTATTTTAGTGGGGGACAGGGGGTCTTTATGGAGAGATAGCAGGTTTATGACACATAAAAGTGGTGTACATCATTTGAAAGCTGGGAACCTGAAAATGAATTTGAGATGCAGCTCATGCTGTATGTCAAGTTGTTCTGGTTATAAATCAGAAATAAACATTAATTAATTAATTTAATTAATTCCTTCCAGACAAACTAACATGACATGGTTGGTACCAGTGGATTACTTGGGTTTTCTTGTTTCAAATGATATCAGTAGCTTCAGTGTAGCTCTATAACTGAACCTGCTGCAGCCTCTGAAAGACATCAAAGTCAGTCGGGATCGCGGGTGGGTCTCAGGGGGTTAATGCAACATTAAAGTCATGATATCTTTGCAGCATAAACTTTGTATGTACTGTGGAGAGTAAACAACAAAGAAGCAAAACCTGTAAAGGATGCCAGTCAGGGTTTCTAACAGTACCTTTGATGGTGCTGGTGGGAATGATGCCCCCTGCAGGTCCTCCATAACCTCCTGAGACAATGCTGGTTTCATTCAGGTTGGGTCCAGACACCATCACCTGCTGCAAATCCTGATGGATTTACATCAAAATATTGGAATAAATATGGTTTAGAAGGCAATAAATATCATCACATTTGAGATTTTTAACTTGTAAAGTGTAAAATGTAATTATTATTGTCATTATTATTATAAATGTGTACAATTTACTATATTCCAAAACTAAAAAAATTAAACAATGGTAGTGCAACCAAGGATTTTTGTCAACAGAAACTGAGTGATCCAAGTCAACCTGCACACAGACAGAGACCACACAAAGAAATTGCTTATGTGCTGTTGTATTATTCAATATGGTGGCCCTCAGTATTACTTTCCTCACACAGACAGACATGTTAGTTATGTAGGACCACTGATACTGCAGCTTTCTCAACCCAGCTAGGCTTGAATGAGACATAAAATGATGCACAATAGTTATGGATTTTATTGATTGTCATGCAAAGGCTCATTTGACTTGAGCATCTTATCCCAATCAATTAATGTCAGACTCACTCCCTCTCCATCCTCCCCTCAACACATCATTCCCAGTTGCAGGTATTGATGGTGATGGTGGTATAACGTTACAGCTGCTGTACATAGCTGCAGGCCTGTGCATGGTTTGGTATCAGCTGGCCTAACCAGCCCCAGACTGTGCTGTCATGTAATAAAGGATAGAGAACCACAAACTGAGCACAACTTGCCAAAAACAGATTTAATAAAAGGACAGTGTCAGTGAGGTGAGAGCAATGTGACTAGCTGACCTGCTCCAGGCTGTCATCCTCTGGCAGAGTCCCTGTGTCTCCATTGCTGTTAATGGGGATCTCCATGGTAGCAGCCTTGCTCATGATACTGTCTGCCATCATTGAATCTCTGCAAGACAGCACCAGACACTGACACATAAAGATGCTATCATGGTTGAAGTTTGACAAAATGATGATCATACAGCGTTCTAGTCCACATTGACACAAAACAACAGCTTCCTTACATTGATGCTACCGTGGCAGGCTGATCTCAGCGGTGCTGATGTGGCCGGCTAGTCTGCTACTAGCTGCTTGACAGCTAGCTTCCTCCTCACTGGAGCAGCCTGAAGTCCAGAAACAAGCCGCCGTTTGCACAGACAGCAGGCTTGAAATGCTAAATAATGTCAACGGGGAAGCACCGTTGTGTTTAGTTATCATGTAATGCTAAAGCCATGGTTGTTTGTCCTGCAACGTTCAGGTTATCTGCCTGCCTCCATGTAATTCAGCCAGAAAATCCCTGCATCCAGCCAGCTAACAGCTTTAGTAGTATCCCTTCGAAATAAGAGTTTGTGTGATTTTTATGCTGTTGCAAGTCACATGGCTGGGTTTTAAAAGCAAAGGACTTCGAGTAAAAGGTAGAGCATATACTGTTTAGTGTGTATAATTTCACAAATGAGAGGCTGGAAGCGTATACTGTGAATGGATGCTCTTATTTTGAAGCATAATACCTTTAATGTAGCATCACCGTCACGCCTCCTCCCCCAGCTCCATCTTCCACGTCGTGCAGTGCTGACGTAGACAATAAAGCTTTATCCTTAATCTGCAGTACTATCATGCTCCTGAAGATGTCACTAACAACCCACTGACCAATAGTGAAATCAAACCTGACATGTCACACACAGCCTACAGTAACTGGCCCCTCAAATGTTGTGAGTATTAATCATTAGAAGGAAGCTTGCTGCGTCCTGCCTGTTACATTGATTGCAATATCTCTTGAAATCAAACTGTATAAATACAGTCGTTTGTTTTGAGATGTGAAATGCCTCCAGATAGACCCCACCCTGGTAAACTGACCACACTTCCAATTATTTGCCTCATTTGTTTCAATCAGGGATGCGAGGGAAGTGCACATGGTCTCCAAATGTGGAAGTTTTTCTGTAATTACTCCAGGTCTGAACCATGAACCAGCCGCTCACACCCACCTACAATGTATTCCTACAGTCAAATGGCTAATTATCTTTGATGTGCTGATTTCCTGCATGTGACATATTTTCCAAACATCTGAAATCTCCTGTTGAGAGAACCATTTCCCTCCCCCCTTCTTGCTTCTTCATCACCATTCTCCTTCTTCTTTTTCAGGTTTCGGCATATGACTAAATTTGACTACTGGATCCCCAAGATCAAAGACAACAAAATGGCAAAGGATGAAGCTGGGTTAGTCATGCTTTCCCCTTAATCAACAAATCAACATGTCAAAGGTTAATTGACTGGCATGATATGTGTTCTGCTTTTCCAGCTGTCAAAATTCATAGAGTAGCCTATTGCGTTGGACAAGGTAGGCTATGCACGGCACCATGTACAAACATAACTAAGTATATGTTTAGATGAGAACATTTGCAGTCATCCAATTCATAAGATGTCTAGAAGTATGTAGAAGCACTAAAGTAAGAATAAGAAGTTAAAGGAAAGTGCTTTTCAGATTGTCGAACAGTGTCTGCAAAATGTTTGCAGACAAGCATGCACACTTCACGCTACCAGGTGTGAGGAGGTAAGACAGTATGCAGATTTTTAACTTCTCTATAAGCTCTACTTCCATTCCTTTTTGTATGGGCAAACTAGTGCGACACCTTGAATACCTTTGAGGAGAGACTGCCCCTAAATATCCACTGTTATTCCTGTTTGAACAAATGTGCCAAAGTCGGCTGAAGATCACAAATATACAGGACATGCGTGCTTGAATTCGTCCCTTGTGCAGACTTCAATAGAAATGAATGGGAGACTGAGCAAATAGGACAGAAGTGTGATGTGACCAGACCTTTAACCTCAAAGAGTTTTTCATATATGTTGATGTCACATGTTGTCGAGGTCAAAGTTTACATCCCTGACCTGTTGATACATCCATTGGTCAACATCATTTGTGTGTCTCGTAGAATCAATTTTCTTATTTGGTGATCTGTTTTATATTGAGTACAGTTATGTAACAGTACCTATTATTTTCCCTTATATTTCCTTATCTCAAGTATGTCTTAATACCTTTTGTTGGGGACGTCAGTGCACATGGTAAATCTCTAGGGATTCTAAATGTGTCTGGTACAATAAAGTATCGACCCCTTCACTTATGGAGCAAATAAACAAGGCTCCAATTGATACTGTCAACAGACAAACCCAATAGAGTAATGTGTTTTGGGTCATAATACATGTACTAAGTCTTGTCAAACAATATAGCCCACTACAGAGGACAGGAACTGAGGTCACAGAAATGTAAAGGTAATGAGGCTGTTGCATCAATTCAAAGCTCAATATTTCAGTGGTTGGCCAGCTACTTTAGTTCCAGTTTGGTGAGTGAATAATTGTATAGGCATGTTTTGACTTACCAGCCGAAGAGAGTGACTGACTCAACATCCTTTAGCTCCGGTACCTTTGACCTCAACATTATTCATGGGCCACAAACAGCCTGCTGTTGCCGAAGCTTGAATTTAAAAACCCAGTTGTTTTTGTTTTTTGGAGTGGAGGTAAAGGAAATTATGTGCAGCACTTAGTTACCAGCATTGCACGAGATTGCAAGCTGCAATTAGGTATTTAGGGCTTATTAAAGCAGACTTTAATCACAAATTCTCTCATGTTTCGGCTCCATGACAGTCAACAGTTTTATGTTTTAACAAGAGCAGCGGTGGGGGGGTTTACACCAGTTGTCAAGCTCTCTCTACTCTCAGCCTCGGATAGAAATTTTTAAGAAACCAAATTCTCACGCAGGAGAATGTAAATTTAGTGTCGCCTATAAATTTAGAACAAAACCAAATTAAATTTTAAAGGTCTCAGGCGGGGTCTCCTCTGAGACTGCTCTGTATGTCACAAAGCCAGCGTACGCATGTGAGGGGAGCGTGAGACCTAAACCACAGTGTAGGCTACCCCTCCCCTGTCATTTTAGATAATCTTGTTTTTAATGATCATTAAGCACGCTTCCAGATGTTGGGAGGTAAATTCATCCTCACACAGTCCCATGTGCTCTGAAGCAGCAAACACGAGTACTGGAGTGAGACAGAGGCATCCAGCAAAACATGGCAAAGCGTTGTTGTCTGCATCCTTACTCCATGGGAATCACAAACAGCGTTCGAGTTTTACATTTGAGCATATGGAAGTCATTTTTTATTGTGACTTTAATGTGCGATTTCAAACAACCTTTTTCCCAGTTGGTGTTTCAATCAATGCTCTCTCAGAGAAACAGCAATTCATCATCATAATGGATCATTGGATGCTGTGAATGCCAATTGTAGAATGCCTGAAAAGAGAACACGTAAACAAGACAACACATATTTAAATGCTTTCCCTTTACTGAATGAAAGTAGGTAAAAAGTATAGATACGGATCTGTGTGAAATAAGGCATCGTTAGAGGGGTATATTACATTTCTAATGATAAGAAACATTATTTTGATTGAAAGATGTGTTTTCAAATGAATCACTGCTGACAAAAAGACTTCCATTTTTTCTGTTATCTTTGTTTTGAAGACTTTCATTTAGGAATAAACACAGAGCTGTCAATTTAAATTAAGTTCCAAACAACCGAGAAAAGTATTATCTCAACACACAAAAAGAAAAACAAAGACAAACTTCAGGGTATTGTGATATTTAAGACCTTTTTAAAGAAGGAGTTGTTTTTATTTTCTCTTCTATACTTACCACCTTTGTAACAGTGAGTGGGTATATGGCGTGAGAGCAATGCCCCCAGAAAATACAGGCTTTGCTAATGTTTCCACTTAAATTCACCTGCATAATCAGAGGGACAACCAGTCAGAGGCCGCAAATAAAACGAGGGGCCAATTTAAGAACCGTAAATCCCACAAGGGCTTGTTGGCATTTTCACTGACGTGTTAAAGCAGTAGTTAATTTTGTTTTCATGAACGCTACCTTTGGTTGGCACACAGAGGCTGCGGTCAGGATATGCACGAAAAGGCAGTTGTTTAGTTTATACTGTTTACTTACTTTGTCATGCAATTTTGTGTTTCCCAGGTCTCCAATTTTGCAATCTCATTCATTTTAGTTTCAGGCATCTTCTCAAACCATGAATTAGGACTGCTATATGAAGAGATTTGAACTCCATGTTAAATATAACGACATATACTAGTACGATATAGATATAACTCTCTCACAACCACTTTTTAAAGACACTATTATAATAAAGACAAGTTATAATGACTATACAAGTATTTATGGAAATCAAACTATGCAAATGAAATCTTGAATTTGAGCCATGAAGCTCCTCTTGACAGTACTTCACTTACTTACTGTATACTGTCAATTATTTAAACTGCAAATGCCCAACAAATGCAGAACAATGTCCATACCTTTCATAACAAAAGAGTCCTCCCAATTTGTCCCTCTCGAAAATTATTGTTTGTGCTGATTTCCTGAGAAATACCAAACATTTGAAACTTTCATTGATGAGCCTGAAGCTTCCTGGCTTACTGTATTCTTTCTCCTAAATTCATATTTCTTCAGGCTGCTGCATACATTGTGTTAATGTTCACTAAGTAATCTTGTAGCTTCTTCAAGTGTGGAAAAAACTCTATGGCAATACAAGGAAAGTGTGGGTGTCTTAAAGTCTTCAACTACTGTGCAAAAACAATAAATGGTGGACATGTTACCACATTTTTTTATTGACTAAATGGGTAGTTACGAGAACTTTTATTATTTTGACAGATTTTATGACCATCATGTGAATATGATGTTTCTTGGAAAATACTATCTGAAACTTTGATTATGTGTCATTACCACTAATGATACGAAGATTAGGAGCAAGACAGTAAAACATGACCAATGCACCAATAGAGCATCCCAACAATGTTTTTTCTCCAGTCGAGGTCAGAGTTCCAGTGGCAACAGTACAGACAGTATAAATTATGCCCTTCTCTCCAGGAACTTCCTCTTTTTCCCCCTGGGGGATCCCAACGTGTTCTCAGGTCAGCTGGAAGACATATTCAACATTTCTTAGATCTCCAACAGGTCCACTTCAAATCAGCCAGGTCCAGCACGCACATAATATGGAGGTCTGACTACTTATATCTTTGTTCTCATTTTTTGTTCACTATCTAGTCAAACTAAAGTCAAACTTTATTTGTTTAGCACATTTAAAAAAAAAAAAAGTCTGTAGAACACATGGGCATGGAATGGGGATTGAATAACTGATACAAAAAGTGGGTTTGCAATAAATCCAATTTTGAAATAATAAGGCCAATTTTACAATTCCCAAGAAGTAATTCAATGAAAACGTTAGCTGTTCTGCACATCATTCCAATGGGTGGCAGAGAGTCCGTGGACAGGGCTGCTTGGAGTTTGTGTGTGGGGGTGTGCCTTCCTCCACCTAGAGCAGCTGCTCAACCCTGTCCTGAATGGGACATCTTTATCAGCTAGTTTTTTGGGGGCTCATGATCTTTCTCCTATACAGTAGCCTATATACATTCTAGTTAACCCATTTGGGCCCAAAGACTATATTTAGTATGATTAGGAAAAATGCCACAACATTTGTTCTGATTGGTCAAAAGCACAGACATGTTTTGAGCAAGTATCAAACAGAACCTTTGACATTTTTAGATCACATGAAAAATCCCCCAAAAAGTCAGGATTTTTTAAAAATGAGGAAAAACTAACATTATTTTGATTAAATGTTTTCCATATAAAACATTTTTATATTATATAAAAATATTTTTAAACTGCATATGTGTGCATATCTTTGATATTCAACTTGAAATGGGTTCATAGATACCAAATACTTGATTATGCTCCTTGAAGTTTCTGAGATACAGTAATTTTCTTAGTCTATTTTCTAATCTAGTATTTCGGCACATGGGACTACTGCTTTTTCATAAAATATAATGGAATTTATTCCAAAAACTGTACTCCCATGTGTTCAAAAGACTCACTGTTCAGTCAAACAGTTTGATTTTGAAAAATTCTTCATATTTGTGCTTGGGCAAGCCCAGTGAACACTTCCACCAAAGGAAATTAAAACATTTCAGTTGCGGGCACAATTGGGTTAACTTTGTAGATAAACATGCAGTGATGTCGAAAGGACTGTGTCATCTGCAAACAGAGAAATACCACTCTTTGGATGCCTTATAGACTTCAGGTGAGTGTTGATATCTTGTCCATGAATATATTACAAGCAGAGGAGTGGACACAGAGCATCCCTCTGAAAGCTTAATGCTTACACTGAGAGAGTCGTAAAAATGCTCAGAGAAGCATCACAGCTCTGATTCTAAATGTACAGGAACCAAATAGCTCTCCTGCAGCTCTTCACACAAGATACTTTGGGGAACTTGGTTGCAAGCTTTTTCCAAATTCACAAAACACATGTAGACAGGATTAGCAGACTTGCATGATGCCTTGGTTTACTGAGAGGATATCTGCAACCAAGAAGGAATCCAAATAGTTCTTTTGAATAGGTTTGACAATTGGCTGGAGTCTCACTTCCTGCACCTTAGCAGAGGCTTTCCAAGGAAGTTGTGACTCCTGGTAAAAGCACAGACACCTTTTATTGACAGTATGGGCACCGCCATTCATGTTTGCTATTTCAAAAGCTGTGTCACACTGGTGAGAGATTTACAACATCCCACAATATCCAGAGCATTAATATTTCAGGTCAGCTCTCATCTAATGTTGGGCTTTAACTACGTCAGGGACATCTGCCAAGGATGTGTGTTCAGACCCTCCTGAATCTTCCTGCTCTACTTTGTGAGCATAAAGCATGCCCTGTAACTATAGAGGATAAGAATAAGCGTGTTGTCTTGTCACTCGAAATATCAAACAAATCTATTTCATGTGGATTTGAAAGCTTTTTCAACCACCATCGTTCAAATAGACACTGCTCAAAATATAAATGCTATAACAAATGTTTACAATATAGAATTCCATTGAAGGCTAAAAGGTAAAATATGTTTCATGTATCTTGCCATGAAACATATTTTGACTGATCGCCATGCTCATATTTTTCAGACTGATGTTAAGCAAAGCCTTAAGTTTTATTGCATTTATTCTGAAAAAAAAATTATCTCACAAAGAACACGGTGCTGCACAGTTGTATATCTGACCTCTGTTATTCTTTCTTTTCTTAATCACATGGGACATGATTCCTCTGGCATGCAGTAAGTGGAACAGCACCTGTAGGCGTCTTGCCCTCTAAATCACAGCAACAGGCGGGATGTGATAAAGCAGATGTGGAGCTGAGCGACACGTGTTGATTAAGATCTGTTTTCACCCTCTGTCACTGTCGGCTCAGACCTCTGAGCCCCTTCAACCTGGTAAAGCCCTGCACACCAAATACTGACTCTGTCACTCATTAAGGTACAAGCTGCTCCACAGATGTTCCTGTGTTGGTTAATGGCTCAACTACAGACCCTATCTGCACTGCACGAACAGCTAAAGTCCAACTTTTGCCAGGCTTCTACACTTTTTATGAGGCACAGTACATGCTGACTGCTGTCTCGCAGTGTTCAAAGTGATATGTAAATCTGTTTGAAATTAGGAGTCTGAAGCCTGATGCATTTAGAAAGAATCTACTGCAGAGGAGACCTTTCAAAAGGTCACAGGTACAGGTAATATAAGTTTAGTAAGCTAATATACTGAACATTTTAATGATAATGGATTACTAATGGATAGAAAAGTGCTTTGTGTTCATTATGGTCCCCATGAATATACACTCTTTGTCTGTCCTAAAAGCAGCAGCATGACTAGCAAAACAAATATGTGAAAGTTCCTTGTAGCTCTGCTTTGTGATTCTGAACTGCATGTGCTGCAGTGCAGAACAGCCAGTTCAATAAGCCAGTTTGTTTGTTTGTTTGTTTATTCTACCCACACAGCCCTTTTGGCAAGGGCAAAAACCATGTCACAAATGAAATAAATTAATTGCGTTTCTTTTTTTTCTGGCCTCCAACACCATCGCGTAATCTAAATGGTGTTTTTCTGGGGCAGCTGATAAAACAGGTCATCCATAAATCATATGATTGGTGGTTTGAGCCCTGGTTACTCTTTACGTCCTTGAGCAATGCACGGAACACCAAACTGCTCCTGTCGAACAGGCCAGCATCTTGCGTGGTAGCTGTAATGCTGGTAAAGAGGCATTGGGTTCATGTGCTGCTGCCATGACATTAAAATGTATGAGCATGTATGTAGTGATGCTGTAAAAGATTAAAAATATTCCAATGAAAAAAATGACAAATTGTCACTCCAAAATTACACGTCATGAGTTAAAGTTGGACAGAAAGAACACTGTCAGCTCGTCTCTTCTTGTGGTCTTTGAGTGATGCACCACTGAGCAGTATGTCCAACTTTCTGCAAATGTTTTCCAAACAACTGTTTAGTGTGACTGACAATGTGGCTTGGACAACTGTGGTCAGTATAAACCGAAAATGTCTCTAAGTTGTGTTTTGATGCTCTTTGGGAGCTATGTGGTTAATTCAGTTTCAATTAAAAGTTCCCGAGAAGCCAGTATGTGGAATTGGTGTCAAAAAGAGGTTGCTAACCCTTGGAAACGGTCAAAACTTTGGTAAGGGAAGAGCCTATTACGTTTTTTTTCCATGGGCTTTAACGGATCATGATTCACCTCCCACTCTGTGAATACTAAAGGATACTCTTTGAAGTTTCAAACCAGACTTGCAAATCAGAGCACCACTTTCTCATCAACGCAATCCAAGAGAGGATCACTGAGGCCCTTAACAGCTTTAGGAAGTTCAACTCTGAACACCCCAAATCCCTGATCAGTGTATCCTACACTCACATTGCATTGATTTACCTTTTCAAAATATAATAATCTGGCCTTTTTTTCAAAGCAACAGGTATCACATACAAGTTTATTTATTATTATATAAAGGGATTTTTTGATTTGATCACCTTCCACACTAAACATGAATGGACTGATTAAGAGCCAAACAAAATAGAAGAGGAAGGACAAAGATTTGAAGCAGAGGCAGAAAAGAGTGCTGCATTGCAGTGGCCTGCAATACAGTGTTCATGAGGTGGTGGTATTAAAAACAAACAAAAAAATCATTCTTCTCTCTTCTCTTCTTTTAAAGAGGACCTATTATGCTTATTTTCAGGTTCATACTTGTATTTGCTGGCCCACTGTTGTGATGTGTCAACCAAACCAAACTCTTTGGACTCCTATTCAGCTCCACTCTAACTAGCGTTGTTTTAGGGCATGCCAAACTAGCTGTTATGCAAATGTATTACTTGGTGACATCACCACGTTAGGGAAGAAAAGGCAGGACTTCAACCGACACATTTCAGGAGCAGTGTTTCTGTGGGGGAGGAGGGGAGTTACTCCCTTTGGCGTGGGATTTGGGCTTTTTAACTTTGCAGAACTTTTACATGCACCAAAAACTATACAACACACTAAAGGAAAGGGACAAAAGCATAATAGGTTCCCTTGAACCTACAGCATCATGATCAATCTCAACATTGATCTCATGATGGCCAGAAATAGCTGACAGACAGCCTCTTGAATGTAGAGATCTTTTCAAGTCTGCCATCATCAAATCTTTATTCCATTACGCTACATTATTTATAATTTTATTACATTACTTTGCCTACATATGTCTTTGATCTGTATCATCTGGGTCTTGGGCGGAACAGTACCAATATACTGGACTTCTTTCTAGTCTTGCCAAACAGACATCATGATAATCCAACCTGACCCAGACTTTACATATGTAGGTAGCACATGTAGTGTTCAACATCCAAAACCCTACCAGTCACCTGTAAAACTGAGTTGGCTGTCGGTGGTTTGAGAATGTATTGTGAGGGTGAATATGTGTTAGGTTCAGTCACAAACTAATTTTGTTTAGATAAATAGTTGGAAACAGCCACATCTAATTTCTAGCAGAGTGACATTCCACTTTCCCTAAAGTACACAGTAGCTTTTGGCCATATTTACTTATTTAAATTTTATATGGATAGTCCACGTAGATAAACTGATGTCATTAGTTTCAACAGTGTGAAAAGAAGTATGAATATATTTAATGATTAATCTAATCTTAAAATGAATGGTTAATCTTAGGGCTATAGTGATAAAATGGTATCAGGGTTATAGATATATAAAAAAATGTTGGTAATGAATGCACATTAAGATGGATGCTCTGAGCTTTAATGTTAAGCTGCAATAGCACATCCTAAAAGACACACACTCACACACAAATGAAAATGTTTAACATTAGGCCCTATTCATATGTATATGTATTATGTGTGAGATTGAACTTCAGTCCTCATGTGTGTTATTTTTCTGGCTACATTAAAGTATATTTTCATGTAGGGGACTCAAAGGAACAAGCAGGCAATTTCTGAGGATATCAATGAATTCTTGTCTACGTTTAAAGTTTCAAACTTAATAGTTTCCTGTGAGCAGTAAAAAGCTTTGCAATTATGAGCCATAACTTTTATGAGATGCTGAGTGTGTTGCTTCAAGATCCAAGTAGACCCCGCGCAGTGAACAGCTAGTATGACGATGAGAGAAAATCTCCATAACATCAATATTTTTAAAGTGAATTGCAGTGTAAAACACATAATCGTCCACACGCTGTGGACACTATCTATTTAGATGGGGAATCAAAGTGAAAGCAGATGGGACTGTAGGCTAAAATACTTTCCACTTGAAGTCGACCGCTCTTGTTCGGAGCTCTCTCAGTAGCTGGGCTCGTTCCAGACGCCTGGCTGGAGAAGTAAAGCTCAAACTACTTGGCTCCCACCACTCTCACCACACTGTCGTTGGGTAGAGCGTTGATTTACGACACAAGTCCTCTTACTGGACTGGACGAACCCAGGGCAGAGATGAAGAATTGCACCCAAAGAATCCAGACACAACAGTGTATTTTTTTGTGGGCATTCAAAGTATTGTTGCATGTTGTACATGTACACAGCTGCTACTACTGAACAGGAAAGAATAGCACATAAGGACATAATGCCCAGGAGAGTTTAAGAATACAAATTGTGATAAATTCCTATGGTGTATGTTGTTGTGGTGTATGTACGATTTCAATTTCTGACTTTATGCAGATAATTATTTAAGATTAAGTAGTATTATAACATGTACAGCTTTTGTTTACTGTACTTAAGGCTCTGCATGTCCACACAGGTGTTTTCAATTATTCTGGCTAATCTGCTCAGGTTGAAGTTAGGCGGAGCTATGCATTGAATTATGTAACTTATAAAATTTCACTTTAAAACTTGCTTATTCAAAGTTAAGAAAATAAGTTTGTTAACCTTTAACCAGCTTATACTTAGAATGAAGTTATGAGAATGACAAAGGTGTGAGTTGTCCTGCCCTTAAAGCAGCAGGATGCAGATTGGAACATTTATGATTAAACAAAGTTATCTTTATAAAATGGTCACTATATCCCGACAGTAGTGCATTAGACAAGTAATCTGAAAAAAAATCATGTGCCTCTGTGTCCTCCGGTGCTCCTAACGGCATCTGCAAGATTTCACAGACCTGAGCAAAACAACCAATCAGAGCTGAGCTGGAGCCTTGCCATCTCTGAGCAGCTGTCAATCACCCACAAACTCTGATCAAATGGACAAACTAGGCAGCGCTGATCAAATATGAACACATATTCTGTTACTGTAATGCCTATTTCTCGCATAAAATGTTTTCAGAAACATATTTTAGTGTACTGTTTAGCTGTAAATGGGGAAAGTTTGTGTGGCCGCCATGTTGAGATCAATTGAGGAAATACCAAGCACCGCCCACCAGCCAGAGCAAACTTTCTCAAAAATATACTGCCTACTGCTGCTTTAATGCAAGAAAGCTAACAGGAGATTAAAAGAGATGTCAATTAAGCACAGTCTGCACACACACACAGACACATATAGACAAGAAATATGGTTTAATCAGCTAAAATAAGTCAAAACACCTGTTGGGGCGTACCAAGAGTGTGTAGGGCTTTTAATAGGCTATGTTCAGACTGCAGGCAAAAGTGGTCCAAATCAAATTTGTTTGGGCATATGTACAGTGTGTGTGAAACAGTGCCAACTGCACAAATCACATGGAATCTAATCTTTTCAATTCTGATTTAGGGTCACTTCACTTTATGTGGTCCTAAATCAGATAAAAGGTCAGATTTTTTGCAATACGACCAATGCAAGTCTGAACAGTCACATTGGAATTCATGTCATATTTACCGCATCCACACACACCACCACCGTACAGAAGTAGCAGCCATTGCTCCACAAAAAGCCATAATCGAAAATGTGTCTCCTCATCCTTGTCCTTGTTATCATCCGCTCACGAATTCGCTGTCTTCCACTGCACATCGTCTTATAAATTAACCCGTAAACACTAACTTCAGAGGCCTCCATGTTTACTTCCGTACGACAGCATGCGGCGTGTCACCTCTTTGTTATTGTTCTTTGTTCCCCTCTGGAATCTGATATTGGCCACATTTAAAAAATAATTTGAACAGCAAAAAAAAAGAAAATCATATCAGAGCAAAAAATCTAATTTGAGCGCTAAGGCTTGCAGTGTGAACGTAGCCATAGTGTAATCTCTTCCACATCTTCCAGTAGTTGCATTAAAGTCACAGTATTATTCATTGAGCTAGAATGAGCAGCCTTGCTCTGTTTTCTTATTGAGTTTTGCATCTGCAGGCGCTAGAACACTCAGAAAATAGGTGCTATGTTCATACTAGCTGTTTCAGCCCTTATTATTCCTTCACTTATATACTTATACTTTCCTCACATTTTAATTTAACTCTCCAACTGAATTTTCATATCAAAGCAATAGGTTATGTTTTCCGTGTCTCTCCATTAAATGCACAACCCTCAAGCATAGTATACTTTGGCCTTTAAAGTCAGCAAAGCGCTCACAGACAAATGAGGTGCACAAAGCATGCGGTATGTGGTTAATGGAAACTGGAGAGGCTCTTTCACGCCCGTCTGTAACACCCACATGTAAACAGCGATCAGAAAAAAAGATCACAGCTCCTGACCCAACCACAAACTGTGCACTGTGCAGAGGGATGTGAAGTCTGAGATAAGGTAAGATGAGACAAAATAGCAGAAAATAAAAGATAAGTTAGACAGAAAAGGCACTAAAATGCTCTCGGACTTGCTTTTGATGAATTTGCTTTTCTATTCAGTTCAACTTTATCTTCTGGTAGATGATCATGCCAATGCACTGATGAGCAGATGACTTTATATTTATATTGTTTTAATGATGTTTAATTATTTAGCTACTTATTTTAAGGCCCTGTCTACACGTATACAGATATTTTCCCCCTTCGTTTAAAACAGAAATCTATCCAGATGACTTTTGTTTTACAAAATATCTCCGTCCACACTCAAACACAAAAACGAATGCAAAAGTTTGCCGTAATATTTACATGTCACCACAAGTGAGATCACAAGTTAAGTATATCTTTGTTGGCGCATGCCCATTACACAAAGCAACAATAGGCATGCGCGAAATAAGGAGAGGTCGTGATCGTTTCCCAAACGCTCCATTTTACACATCCACACTGATACAAAGTAACCAGAGTTTTTAAAAATCTGCACCTTAGAAGTCGTTTCCAAAAATATCTGTCTTTTTTTTACCCAAAACTCTGTTTGCATGTGGACAAGAGGCCAAAACGTAGAGGAAAATATCTGTTTTTAGAAATATCTGTATACGTGTAGACAGGGCCTAAGACTTCTAAAGCTCTTTTTGAGACCACTGACAAATCACTAGTAGCATGGTGGTCATAAAAACTTCCCATGTTCCAATATGGTGGCAAAATGCTGCAGGAGACTCAGACCAGTTTTCATTTAAAACTTGAAAGACATCCTCATTTTCCAGTGTCATAAGCAATTTACCAAGCGGCCATATTGATCTTTTCTACGGAAAGCGAACCATCAACTAAACCGAAGTTTTCTGATGCTACAAACCTTTTCCACGCCAGGCAAAGTACAGGTGAAACAAATTTTGTTAACGACGGCTCAGTTCCATCAACTGTCCTGGTGAGCCAGCATGCACAATACCCGGACCCTGATTGCAGAGGTAGAAGAAGTACTCAGATCTTGTACTTTAGTAAAAGTAGCAATAACACAGTGTAGAAATACTCTGTCACAAGTAAACGTCCTGCATTCAAATTTCTACTTAAGTAAAAGTATGTAAGTAAGTATTGCCGTCAAAATATACTTAACGTACCAAAAATAAAAGTACTCATTATGCAGAGTGGCCTATTTCAACTGTCAATGTTTCTTTGTACATGTCCCTTACAAATAAACTAATAAATAAATAAAATAAAGAATGTGTTCATCAGGATCATCAAGAGGGTTGCAGGATCAAAACCCGGCTTGGGGCCCTTCTGTGTGAAGTTTGCAACCCTGAATAGGATAAGCGGTTACAGATAATGGATGGATGTGTTCATCACTTTAATGTTACAGCTGGTGAAGGTGGTGTTAAGTTTAACTACTTTATATTCCCCCAGGGATCAATAAAAATGTTATCTTTTTATTAAGCTATAATGTTACTGCATAAATTATTTTTTTCCTCCAAAATGTAGTGGAGTAGAAGTATAAAGTGGCAGAAAATGGAAATACTCAAGTAAAGTAGAGTAAATGTACTTAGTAACTCCCCACCACTGCCTGGATCTAGCTCACTGAAATTGAGTGCAGTCATTTTTAATGTTATCAATTACACCTGTGCCTTCCCTGCTATGACATGCCTGGGAAAAGGGTCTATTAAATTTTGTTAATTATGACAAAAACAAGGAAATAAAAATGGAACCCAATTATTCGTGTCACGGCTGGGCAGTTGCATGCAAAGGAGAAATAAAAGCTATGTGAAATTGTTAGCAAGCACTCTGTGGCATCCAAAGCTATAATGCAAAATAAATGGGCCAAATACATAAGCACTTTGTTTATACATTGACAGGAGGGACTCTAAAAGAGCAATATCAATGTGCTACAGTGTACAGTGGATCTTTTATTTGTATATAGTTGTAAACATAAAGGTTTGAGTGGAATAAAGTTGGGTGAGGGAGCTCATATCAGTGATATTCAGTGCTTGTCCTCAGGATCTAGACTACTGCTTGTTTTATATAACAAAAGGTTGTTAATTGCAGTTACTGGCATTCACCTGGGATCCCAGCAGTAGCTCAGTTCTTGATTAAAATGAAAACCAACTAAGCTCGTTTCCCATGCATGGCCAGGAGGTTAAAGAAACCACTGCTAAAGAATCGTGCCTGTTTCTGAGCTGAGAGAGGTTCCAGGAGTCATTGTGCAGTTTTATGTGAAAGTTTAAATGTGGAAAGTTAAATGGATTTTTTTTCAGCTAAAATATTTGAGCTGCATTTTTTGGTGTGCAGAGAATAAAAATGATAATGACAATAAGGGAAATTTAAGAGCTTTAGCTGAGGAAGGCACACAAATCACTAACTCCTGTGTGACTGTGCACCTTTGTGTGCTAACATCCCCATTCAATGTTAGCAATCTCACCACTCCTCATTGAGCTGTGAGGATAGTGAGCCGAAGAGAAAAAAAAAAGCACTTGGCAGCTAAGCACTGCCATATGTTCTCGATTCATCGTGTGCACCATAATAAATCCTCAAAGCGGTAGAGAGTGTGTGTATTTGATATAAACATCATCGGGGATCATCATAAATTATTGTTGCCCCTTTGGCTGCAACTTTATTATTGTACCCCACCCTTTTCCCACAGCCAAGTATCATATGCAAATGAGAGAAAGTGTGCAGTGACTGACGAGGCTAAGTATGTCAGTCCACTGTTCAAACCTCAAGGCTAGCAGTGATACTCAAGTCTGGTGGGACCGTGCTGGAACCCCTCTGGCTCAAAGAAAACACAAACAGCCGTGCTTTACTGTCCTCTGTGCCATCAACACAGAGCAGAAACACAATTATTAAAGGCCAGACCCTAAAAGGCAAAGGGTTTAAACAAAGATCCAGATATCTGTTAATCACACTGCTAGTCGGGTTAAATCCAAATTGCTTGGGAATCCCTTTCAGGCCTCAGTGTATTTTGATGTCAGGAGGTTAATTAGCATCGGGGATTAGATATTTCTTTACGTTCTTAATCAGGTGGTCGAGTGGAAAATGTTCAGCCTTGAATAACATGTTCGCCACTGGAGCCAGGCATGGGAACTTTTTATAAACTTCTAAAAGTTACTAAGCCTATTGTCTGCCACCAGCCCATTATTGTTTTTTTAATCTATATTTCTCGGTCTATTTAAAGGGTCATCAGTCACAAATGGTTGAATCTGTCAAGAATAGGTTCATCATTTATTAAGCTCAGAACATGCAATACTACAAGAGGCTGAAGGCTGACTATAACCCTGAGTGATTTTCAAGGAGTTTGCACTGGTCTGTGAAATAGCCGCCGGAGCTGCCATGTCAAACATGTCTGATATTTACAAACCAGGAGAATCTGAGCAGAATAAGGTTTTAGCTGGTCAACAATGGCAGTCTGAGTGCAGCATGCAGAAGTCAGTTTTTAAACCTGCAGTAGGCAGAATGTTTTTGGCACCATTGGGCAAAAATTCCATAATAACCTTTCAGCATATTGTAATTCAAGTGTTCTGAGAGAAAACTAGACTTCTGCACCTCCTCATGGCTCTGTTTTCAGGCTTTAAAAGATCTAAAGGAGACTTTGGCCAATCGCAGGTCATTTCAGAGACGGCAGACTCCAGCTCGGCTCTGATTGGTTGTTTTCCTCCGGTCTGTGAAATCTTGCAGATGCCATTAGGAGCACTGGTGGACACCAAAGGACACAGAAGCACATGGTTTTTTTCAGATTACCCGTCTCATGCACTACTGTCAGGATATAGTTGCCGTTTTATAGAAATAACTTTTTTTAATCATATTTGCTCCAATTCTACCCACTGCTGCTTTAAATGAATAATGCAAATTCTCATGTGTTTTAAAAGCTTTAACTATCTACCTGAGTTGAAGGTGTTTTCATATTTGGTGCCCTGAACTGATGTACATAATTTGATAAACATAGTCTGTTCTTTTTGTTATCAGTTCTACATAAAGCTGAATGCACAGTATTCAGAATCAGAAATACTTTATTGATCCCCGGGGGGGGAATTGGGTTATGCTGTTCAGTATTAGGACAGTAATTCTAATATTTTCCAGAGTAAAACATGTACAGTTTAATATATGATAGTTTAATAAGAAGAGAGTTGGAAATGACTCATGCCTTCTTCTGGTCTTCTTACTTATGCCTGTCAACGCATGTTTTCATAGTCGCAGATTTATGTCCCTGAGATGGATAGTGCTGGGATGTCTGTTACAGCAGGTGTTGAATGCTGTCAGGAAACTATGTTTATGTGCCACTATGAGGCCACTTTACCCCTGGATGATTTCTAATCTTTCTCCCTCGGCACCTGTATACTCTACAGGAGTTGCAGGTTGGTTGATCATTATATGGGAAAACTTTTGAGATTTTAATATATTCAATGTTTTTCTCTGAAACTGCCTGCGGCTGTGTTTTATAGCAGAGGCATACTAACTAGTGTTTCTCCCCATGTTTCTATGATTCACTATAAGAACAAGAGAGCTGGAATCTGTTTGCATTCGGTCAATCAATGTGACTCTCCAATGAGTTTGCCCAACACAGAGCCAGATTCCCATAGAGATAATGAACTAAAGAAAATAGTCCCAACTCTCTCTAACAAGGTTAGATCAACATAGAGCTAAAAATGGGACAATAAAACAATTTCTTTTAGAACCTTGAGCAATGTTGTGAGGTTAAAGATTTGATGAAAGAAAATATTAATATTTGGCTTATTATGTGGTCTGAATTGTTTCTGCCTGGGCTTCTAGATAGAGACAAACAGAGGAGTCAACTGCTTCATCTTTTCCCAAACCTTAACCAAAGCCTGTTTTGTCTTTCAGAAATCTTACCAAAATGACCTTCAGCAGAGGTTTGGCTCTTGCCAAAAAGAAACCTACTATTTTTTTCTTTTTTTAAATGGTCTTACAGATGATTTGTCATGGGGTATAACTCTCTAATCATAACCCAATTTTAACAGAATAAAAGAAAGAATTCTTGGAAAAAACCTTTAGAAATGTCAAACAAGGATGTAGAAATGTGATAAAGGAGTAGCTTATTTACCAATATGCAGTACAAGAAAGCACCCAATAGACGGCAGACCTCGATTACCTGTTTAGCCTGAAAGTGGTGCCAGAGAAAATGTCACGGTGGGAGCCCCTTAAATCAATACTGACATCAATAAGTTTGTTCTTCCTGCTGGAGCATGATCATGCATTACTCCTGTGGAGTTAAGGGTCAGGAGAAACCGGTTGTTTTGAAAATTGAAGGTTTGGCCTGATAGCAGTGCAGTGGTGCTATTAGCAGGGTCTCCAGACTCACTTTGGTTTGGGAGTGTGTACTATGCACTATGACTTTCTCTTAGATGTGTACAGGCACTGGCAATTACAATTTTGCATTTGAGACTTTTCAAGTGGATAGCAAGGAGACATGGTAAGCTTGGATAGTCTAAACCGATACGTCAAGATATTTATCCATGTACTCTGCTGCTCTACAGTATATTAAAATAGGAAAAGAGGCTTTTGTTTTGACAGAATCAGTTGAGGGCACAGTGGTTTTCCTAAGTCTCTACAAGAAATTTCCCAACACAGAATCAGTGATGGGAAACACTTCGTCATCAGCGCAGCAGCACACTGCTGTGAGTCATTATACTGTACAACCGCAAAGCTCTCCATTTTCATTCATGCCATAATGTTTTGGCTCGTCAGACTGACAGACTGCTGCATCTTTTGCCCAAATTGGCGTAATTACAACCGTTGTCATTATAAACTCAGATTAGTTGTCGGCCTTAATGGCCCAACATAAAAGTCTTAAAAACAGTTACATCATCATCATTTTAATTTATTACAGTATTTTACAGACATGTCATTTTGTAGCCTCCCCTTAACAGAACAAAGGGAACCTTAACTTGGCATAAACAAACACTCTCATCAACAATCAAAGAGGATAACATATGCCAGTTGTAAAATTATGCTAAAATTAAGTTTATTGTGTTGCTGTCAAATAAATCAAGTGGTGTTTTTTTTTACAGGGCATTCAGCATGAAGCTGATAATTTTGTTGCTATCCAACATCATCATTGTTTTGTTCTTTGAATTGCTTCAAAGAAATGGGTCAAAAATTTAATTTCACACATCAAAGCATTGACTGCAGTTAAATGCAGAACATTCAGTGCTGTTGTAACCTTATATTGTAAAAGTAATGCTCTACAAACAAGCTAAAACAGAGATGAATATATTCACATTTGTCAAACCATAAACGCCTCATACATAATTTATTGAATTCCTAGCTCATCGGCTGTCTCCTCCACAAACCGCTGCACACAATAACTGCAACAAATCACCGAGGCAGAGTGGAATTAAGCTACGGGCTGCATTGCAGTAAATGCTTCTGCAGCAGGCCTACCACACGATGCCTGATGAAAATGAATTAACAATGAAGGAGGGATTTAAATGCAGTAATTTAATCATGGCGAATTTAAGACAAAAGTTAAAAAGGGGCGAAACAAATCATAACAAAGTAAAGCCTGGAACACAAGCAGATGGCCTAGTAATGGGAAGCAGGTTGGGCTGGTTGCTAAGTGACAAGGGCTAAGATGAGGGTCCATAGTTTTGGCTGCGGTTTTGCAGGAAAAACACTTCTCCTCCCTAGTCTGAGCCACCCTCTTTCCCCATAGGGCTGTGGTTCTGACGCTGGCGGGGCAGGACAGGAGGCAGGCCTGGCCAAATGAGAAACAGACCCCCTTCACCCCAGTATTGCCTATTTCTCCCTGTGGCTTTTTTGTTTTCAAAGAAAAAAAGAACGCTCTCCAAAAATAGATTTGGGGCTCGCGTGCCAATGGGTTTCGAAACCTTTTTTTTCCACTCCCTCTAGTCACGCAAGTAGCCTGGCAAGACCTTGAAGAGAGAGCAGGGGAAAAAAACAGAACTCACAAGAGACAAGAGGATCGGAGGGGGAAAAAAAGTCTCTGTGGAGTGTTTGGAGAAAGGATTGTGGTAAGCTGAGGTTGGAGCATCCCTGGAGCCTGGCCCTCTGCTGAGGGAACAAGCAGCGGAGACTTCCGTGCAAGCTGCAGGTATGAGGGGTTTATGGGTAATCCAAGCATGAGCAGAGAGACCTCTCTCTGGTCTGGCCTCATTTTAACTGGACGGTAGCCTGGGCTTCTCCAGAGAAGAGTCTGATCCTCACCAAAGGGCCTGCAGACAAAGCAGCTCACACCCGAATGCAAAGATTCCCATTCCTTATGTCCATAAGCCCATATCCTTCACTGTGATTCACTTCACAACTGACTGATCTCTGCAGCTGGTATTCATCTTATTATCTGTCACATCATATACTATGTCATCAAGATGAGATCACTGCCCAGATTATAAAAAAGAGAGACATTATCTTGCCCTTGTTAACTACCTTTGAAAGTCTGCCTATTTTGGTAGCTTCATTATAGAAAGTGCTTTTGAACATAAGACAGTGAGAAGGACCCGTGGCACAAGCTCTTCTGCAGAAGCCATGTTAAAACCATTATATCCTCCAGTCGTTAAAGTCATTATGCCTTCAGGGCTCCATAAGCCTTCTACTGCTAAAGAGCATGAAAGAACTCTGGAACATTTGAGTAAGGGTTAATTTTTGGCTACCTTTAATGTCAGGTAGGCATGCAGCATGAAACACTCGGCCCTCTGACAATATGGGTCTCTGTGGTCCTCATCCTGTGCCCCAGTGACTTTTCAAAATTGGAAACTCCATGGAAGGATTTCTCTAGAATTTGTCTCAACACTGAACACATACACTGTGGGTTTGAGTGTAAAATCACTATTATAATGAAGTCAGTCGGACAATTAAAGTCCAGTATATGCTAATGGTTTGACCTTCAGTGTAGCTACTAAAGTACAGTAGTAGTTCTAACTCACACAGGCTCCGCCCTCTATTGGACTCGATGGGTAATAGATGCACGTGCTGCCGCAGCGGTCGTCACCAGCGGAAAGGAGCTGGCGAAAGATATCGTCAGCAGGCTTCTGTGGAACATACCGGACACCGATGAAATATGGTCGTCATATTCTCTGCAGATGAAGCCGGTGCCTCAGCAGGGATGACCGAAAACAGCGGCTGGAGAGGGGACTTCGACGGCCCGACTCATCGAAGCGTCGGAAGAGAATCCGTTGCTGCTGGCGTCTAATCTCGGGGGCAGCACTCGGCAGGCCGGGCAGGGCCGGTGGCTGCTGAACACCGCTCTCTGTGGCCTGTGCCAAGGCACTCGTAGCAGGAGTCGTAAAGATCCGTCCCGGCGAGATTCTTTAAGCGTCGACTCCATCTGTGGAGATCTAGCAGTCAGTGGCAGTGGACAAATAGGCGATCGCTCAAGAGAAAAGGATGCCATACTGTATACTGTGGTGACGCACGTATTCGGTAGGCACGTCCTGATTGGCTGGCTATGTTTATGCAGATCTCAGTGGGTGAACGCGTGCTTGTGATTGGAGGACATATTACCCATAGAGTCCAGTAGAGGGCTCCGCCTGTGGCTATAGAACTAGGGTTACAATATCGTAACCTTCATTTCACCGAAGTACAAAATGATTGTGATACATACATTTGCAGTGTATTGATAGGTTTATTAATAAATAAATAATTTTGGCTTAGTATCTCTGTTTAGGAATTGAGTTTCCCACCCATCAGCATATAAACAAACATTTCAAATGTCAAACAGTCTTTACTTGCCTCACAGGTTTGGTACACAGGTGAGCAGTCAGATAAGGAAACCATAGCCGACAAAGGTAAAGCAAAAACGTGGTGAGGAAAAAACAGGCTTCAGAAAAGTTCAGAAAAACCAAGATAACTAAAACTAAGAAATCGCTGGAACGCTTGACTCGGGGAACAAAGACAAACTGGCACAGAGACAGGAAAACACACAGACTAAAGACACCGGGGAGGTGAGTCTAACTGGGCGAAGGTGAAACCAATAGGGGCGGGGCAGGTAATCACACAGGCGGGAAACACACAGGAAGGAAGGTAGGAAGTAAGGTTTCTGAAACGAGAGGAAAGTAACACAAAATAAAAAAGGAAATAATAACTGAATATAATAAACAATAAAACACATTACCTATAAGGAACAGGACAATACATGACATTCCAATGCTTTCCCCACCATTTTTAGCATTTCTTTCTCTCAATATTTTCAACTATGCAAGACCACAGGATAATGGTGCAAGACCAAAAAAGGACAAAAGGCCCAATTTTTGAACCAGAAGTCTTACAGCAAAGCAGCGCTACATTACATACATTACATCATACATTACTAGCCTTTTGAGACGAAAGGTACGCATTAGATCCTGTTCATTAGCTGGCAATTCCAAGTCAACCAAATTTGACTGCAGGTCTTTTTCTGAAAAGAGACCTTTAACATTATAGTGTTGACCAAAAGATTTCCATCTTTCAGGTTGATTTAAAGGTCTGATCTGTTGCACTCTTGGTAACCAATTGCTGTTTTAGTCACCTGCAAATTGCCTGGTAAGATAAATATTTCACTATAATTAAAAATTCTCACTGGCCAAAGAATCTACCATATCACTGCACCCATTTCCAGGTGCTCTACTAAGTAAAATCTGATTAAAATCAGGCGCTGTGTCTTGATGTTATAATTGCTAAAGGATTGAATTTGTAATTCATCATGAAGTGTAATTGTGCATAGCCAGACCTCCATCATCAACCTCACAGATGTCTGGAGAAATTCAATTTGAGCATTTAAAAGGGTTGAGACAAACACTGTGTCCCAATTTCACTACATACTAATTGTATACATACCGGTATATACTAAAATGCTAAAGTACATTATAAGACTTGCACCAATGGATGACTTGCACTGATAGCAATAACCCATCAAACTGTAAGCTAGAATGCAACTGTCAAATGCAATTTAAAAAGAGAAAACATAGAGAGATTTAATACCCTTGTTCAGAGGTGCTGTTACTGATTAATGATGTGCACAAACACTAAAATCCTCCTCATAAATTCATTCCTTTGTGTAGAGGCACATCCTTGAAACTTGCATGAGGAAAATAAAACAATATGAGACTATCAGATGTTTACCAATGTGGTACCATCAGGCAAGGTAACTGTGTAATTATGCAACTTACACAGCTTTTTGCTTATGCATTATTCAACCGACACAAGCAGCACCTGAATCTTGAAGCAACAAAAAATACTTCACAGATATGGCTGACAGTAAAGAACGTGATGCTACCGGAGCGCTAATAACTCCTTCTCTTATTGTGTTGCAAGAAAAGGAGAATATTGCATCTATTCAGAAGGGTGCCATGCCGCTAATAAAGGGAAATCATTCGACAATGCATGAAATTAGTTGATTGGAATATTTTTTGACTGAAGTGTGGAACTCATATGAATAACAACACTTTTGTTCTCCAGCAGGTTTAAGGCTGGATGCTTACTCTGTGAAAAAGCAGCTTCAAGCATGAACAGCTTGAACACAGGTAGCTTAATGACCACACTGAACTAGAATACAAATGAGTGTGCTTCCCAAGTTTTAGAGGGAAATTATGGTATTTGTCAGCCTGGGTGTTATTCTCATATTTTTGTCCATCACGACTATTAGTCATGATAACAACCAACCTCCAGTGTAGAGATTTGGGAAATGTGAACAGCAAGGACAATGTTATTCGGGTCAAGGCTCTTACAGCTTTATAAAAACTTATATTTAGCAATTGGAAGTAAACACAGAAAGTAGTCCCCTGGAAATCCATGTACAGTAGCTTTTGTAGGGAACTACAAAACAAACGTACATGAATTATTAATATATGTACACATATGCTGATTTATTCACATCAGTGTTTGCTTGTGGTTCACTTTTGATTTAACTGGTGTGCATGCTACAGAAGTTAGCAAATGTGAGAAAATGTTTTCCAAACTGAAAACCAAAATGACAATGGGCACACCATTTAGTTTTCATTGACCTTCGATATTCAATAAAGAGAGGATCCAGTTGTGTTTCTCTATGCAGTTTGCTTCAACTCACAATCTGTGGCTCAATCAACAATAAGCTGTCAGAGTCCATATTTCCTAAACCTCTACAATGGACATGATGAGTACAATGTTATCATGACCAATAGCCATAATGGACAAAAATATGAGAATAACATCCAGGTTAACAAAATACAGTTTAAGTAGGCCTAGTAAAGCTAGAGTTGGTAGTCTTCTTCAAAAACATTTTGTTGGTTATATTTGTTGAAATACTCCCCCGACAGCAGTCAATAAATCAAATGCTCTGAAAAAGCAAGAACTACGGTATCTGTGGCTGTCAAAGGACTGTAATAAGCTGACTACATACCTGCCTACCTGGCTGCGTGCACTCTGCCCGAGCACTCATTGCGCATCATTTTGGGGGAGTGGCTTTGGAGGGAGGCCTGACGTGACAGGCTGTCAGTGTTGCCGACTTGGCGACTTTCTCTCGAGCTATTGCTGCTAGCTACTTTCATTGGAAAAGTACTGGGCTGGGTTTTTTGGTTGGATCATTTTTAAAAATCTAGCTTAGTCTTGCTAGTTTCTTAAGGTTACCAACCCCAGCTTTAAGCAAATAGAAAGTTAAGAGGGCTGAAAAAACTGATTTGATTGAAAGTCTTTCAGTAGCCTATCATATAAGCATGACAGCATTGACAACTCCATCAGAGACACAGAGGTTGAAACAGTAGGCTACGTCAGGGAAGGGAAAAGGGCACCCATTGCGTGTTAACAGAACAGCCTCCTGTGTATCCACTTTGTGTTGACGGGAAAATGATAGATTTCATTTGGTTTACGCACAGCCTTTAATTTAAGCTTTGAGTAATGACTTGGCTTTTGCCCTCTTACTCATATCATCAGAGTCCTGTTGTGTATATACTGGCCTCTGATCCAAGGTGCTCGGTTTGGGTCACAGCATTCATCTCATAACCTGAGTCTGCTATGACACTCAAGCTGAGTGTATCATCAGCGGGCTGTCCAATTCAGCCAGCTCCGCCCATATTTCCAGTCCAGGGACAAGAAACACACACATGAATTCACCTCTGTGTGCGTAGTGTGTGTGTGTGTGTGTGCGTGTAATTGCTCAGAATACCACAGGGTTTAGGTTTCAGCTCCATAACGAGTCGGAGGCAGGCCTTGGAGCCGAGGAACAGCGCTGGTCCAGTTTCAGCTCTGTTTCATCAGGCAGCAGGAGTGTTGTCCTGCCGCGGGCAATATGAGAGTGATGCAATGAGTTCCCATGACAGGTGGGGTTGGATACCAAAAAATAACACTATTTAGTATGTTGACATGCATTAATTCAAATGTGAAAAAGTTCAAAAGAGCTCTGACAAATGCATTACTAGAGAGAGAATATTACACTAGTTGAACTTTCTGATGAAAAGTCAGCTGGGATAAAACAAGTGATCATAGTTTGTAGTCTTTTTGATGTTTGTGTTACATCACCATGAGAGCCAGTATTAAGTTTTAGAAATGTCCTTCCCCGTTTTATGTAACATATAGAAACATTCTAGTAATACTAAACCCTGACTGTAGACATACAAATTTCTCAACTTTGCTTTATTTCACTATGTTGTTCTTATGTGTTATATGATCTGGGGAATAGAATTTGAGGGCAATTAGTAGAAACAGGAACACAGACATTTCTAAAGTAGCAAAACAAAGATAAGTGCAGGCACAATAACAGATAATAGTTTAAGAATTGTTGTGAGAACAATCAGTTGCATACGCCTATAAGATACACAAATGTGAGAATTGACCTGGGATTTGGTGTGGTCAGTGTTACATGATGGATGACTTCTGAGCTGCAAAACATAATGTGAATGAGATCTTTTGGCAAAATAGATGAAAGGGCGTTAGAACATGAAAGCAGGATGGAAATAAATCTAGCTCCTAATGTGGTGCTAATTTGAACAAACAAATGTACGAATGGAATAAAGCTGATCGGAGAACTTCATGTGAAGCAACTGAAAGGTTTCTTTATGGATCCCATTGTGTTTTATTTCAAAGTCTTGTCTTTTGTCTTCATCTGTGCTGGAAAAGCTTCAGCAAGAGCATTAAACCTGCAGTAGGCAGAATGTTTTGGCATCATTGGGTAAAAATTCCATAATAACCTTTCAGCATATTGTAATTCAAGTGATCTGAGAGATAACTAGACTTCTGCGCCTCCTCATGGCTCTGTTTTCAGGCTTGAAATAATCTAACCTGTGACAGGAGACTTTGGCCAATCACAGGTCATTTCAGAGAGAGAGCGTTCTTATTGGCTGTTCAGTCAACGGAGGCAACTGTCAATCACTCACAATCTCTGATCAAACAGTCAAACTAGGCAGCGCTGATCAAATATGAATTAATATTCTGTTACTGTAATGCCTATTTGTCTCTTCAAAGGTTTTCAGAAACATCTTGTAGTGCTCCGGCTGGTGGGTGGTGCTTGGTATTTCCTCAACTGATCTCAACATGGCTGCCAGGCCACAAACTTTCTCACAACATTTTATGTGAGAAATAAACATTACAGTAACAGAATATTGATTCATATTTGATCAGCGCTGCATAGTTTGACCAATTGATCGGAGTTTGCGAGTGATTGACAGCTGCTCAGAGACGGAAAGGCTCCAGCTCGTCTCTGATTGGTTGTTTTCCTCCGGTCTGTGAAATCTTGCAGATGCCATTAGGAGCACCGGAGGACACAGAGACACATGATTTTTTTTCAGATTACCTGTCTCATGCAATACTGTCAGGATATGGTGATCGTTTTATAGAAATAACTTTTTATTTAAACATATTTGCTCAAACCTGCCTACACCAGCTTTAACTGGACAGAAAGAAACGTGTCTTTTGTTTGTTTGTTGTTCATGGCTGCTTTTGGTAGAAATGATGGCATCTGTAAAACACTTGAAATAACTTGTTATGGTATTGTGATCGTGTTACATCATATATGCCTATCAAGTTCTAAATAACACGTAATGGCTATCATTAAGTCAAATGTTGTTCATTTGAGATATGTTTTCTTAAGATTGCGACAATACTGGGACTGAACAGGGCTGTTTGAGGCCCGCATTTGTCCATTTATCCTACTGCCCCTGGGACAATAGGGAGTTTTGAGTTGCAGTTTATACAAGGTATAAGCCAGAGGTTGTAGGTTAGAGGCTTTTGTATTTAGATTTCAGAGGTTTGGGTTGCCAGAAAATACTGCTGAGCCTTCTGAAGTTGCCTAAATCATCAAAACATCAGTGATCAGAGGAGCTTGACTATAAACCCTCGGGGTAGAACACTGGTCACGTCTTGTGCTTTCGCAAATGTCACGTCACTGCCTGCTTGTTAGACATATTGAATTTAAAACTTTGGTTATCTTTGGGACCTTTCACTTGTTATCCAAAATCATACAACCCTGAATATGTCTACAGTATGGATTAACTGCACATAATAACTATTATCATATGATTCCTTTTCATACATTGCCATTATCCTGAGCTGAGAAAGATGTGACAGAGACGACAACGTGTTCACATAAGTACTTTAATCAGGCACTTTTTGCTCAAAACATTTCTCTGGATGAGTCTAGAATATGTGTGTGAACATTTGGAGGAATTTCTCTTCTATGGCACCATAACACGCACAGTTTGGACAAATATGAAACGTAAGTGGCAGGTAACACTGTTCAATACAAAAAAACAAACAAACAAACAACAAGGTACCTTCTATCAAATAGGTAGTGTTCATGTATATTTGGCCATGGTCAAAATAGCATCCTTGTAAATAATTTACCAAGCCTCTCAGCTTCCAAAGTCTACCTATATAATAAATAGAAATACTGCAGAATGTTAGTGTTGCTTAGATAATGTTAGCAAGGGTCTAAAACAAACAGAATACTTTATATATGTACATGTACTGTATATGTACACATTATTTTATTTTGTAAAGGCTGCCAAAAACACAATTATGATCATGAATGTATTCATGGCATAGGCATCTGTGTAAAAGCATTATGTGAATTATGGCTGAACATGTACATGACATGGAAACATTCTCTGGTGGTGTTTGAACATTCATTAAAATATTTTTTTCATACTTCCATCATCATTGGTAAGATTTGTTAGTATTACTTTTAATCCATATAGTATTCTTTATAGTGCTATTGAAAAGTGGGGTCCAATATAACATTCATTACAGTTTGTCAGTAAATCTATACAAAAATTCAGGACAAAAATTATTAAAAAAAAAAAAACAGTTGCAAATATCAGTGTCAACAAGGCACTGATTTAGAGCTTAAGTAATGTTTCTTTAATATTTTACCAAGTAGACAAATAACCAAGACCTGTTTACATTCTCTGGAATGATAGGCTACTGCTGTGATTTTACATTTACCATGTAGCTGCTCAATATTCTCCCTTACATGAATTATTTTCACAATGCAAAATGAGAGCAGTAAGGCTCGTTGTGAGGAATTAAAGCCAGGGCACCTGAAGGACAAGATCGTTGGATGTCAAGTTCTATTTTCCTTTGCAGAGAACGAAGGGACGTGGTGTTGAGGACTAAGACAACGCTTCAGCATTTCACATTCATGGTTACCTTTTTTGATGTGAGATCAAACACAGGATCCGTAGAAAATCTGATCACACAATAGTCTATTCTGACTGATGTTTCATTTGTTCAAGCAAGGATGTGTCTTCCTCCATAAATATTTACAATAATCTGTTACAAAAATCCCAATTCATAAAGCATTGATGAAGAGCTTCATTTAAAACCACAAGGTTAAGAATTACAAGAGATAAAACCAGCTTACAGTACAAACAAGTATACAGTACAAACTACAAATATACAAATATAGAAATATATTCTGAGGTTTTAGCAACCTTTTGACACTTTAATGCCATTTCTCGTCAGAAACCACATGTAAATATAAAAATATAGACAATGCTTTTGTACAAAATATTGACATCATGTATGAATCTCCATTCGGATGTGCAAATTAACACTGATCAACAGAAGAATGAGGAGTTTCTTTCACAAAAACACAAGAAAAGGCATAGTCCATTTTGGCCTGTTAGTCATGTAGTTTAGTTTTTCTTCTGTAAGCACCACAACTTCAGCTATTTGGACTTCTTAGTTTAACGCATTGACTCATTTCAGGTTGCAGCCCCTGTGGTCAGACATACAGTAGAACAAGTCTGGGACAGCAATGACTCAGTTTTAATTCCCCCTGAAGAATTTAAATCCTCAGCTCTGCCTCCTCGATGTGTTCTAGATGGTGTTCAGTTGTGCTGATCATTGATGCAGAGGGTCCCTGTGAGACACTGAAGGGTGTGATTGCAGGAGAACGTGCTGCCAGCGGTGAGAGAGAGGGGGAGAAACTTGGCGACATGGCAACGGAGGAGATGGATCCCTCTGCGCTGATGGGAGATCTCCGTAAAGAAGCCAAGTGGGGGAACGTCCTCCCTACGGCGGGCTTCGGAGGAACAGTTTTGGCCCCGGGGTGGGCCACAGAGGTTATGAGAGGCGGGGGGTCGATTCTTGACTCTGCCTTTGCTTTGTGATGAAACGACCTGCGGGGATGAGGAGGAGCCGTCTCATCTTTTAAACGTGCTATTTCAGTAAAAACGTTAGCTAAAGGTTGGAACTGGGGACACCAGTTGAGCAGGTAGTCCCAGTTATAGCTGCCCCTCAGCTCCTCATCACTGGCCACGATGGCTGTCAGGGAGCCATCTACAGCAGGCTTCCCATCCTGTGGGAAAGTATAATCTTTAGGGTGGGAGATGCTGAGTCCCCGTCCCACACCCACATACCCACCACCCTCGTCCCTATAGACTGGCACCTGGCCAGCTAATAAAGTACCATTCAGACTGCCCAGTTTCTTCCCTTTGAACCAATCTATGGAAGGCTCACAGGACACATCTGACAGCTGATCCGCATCCTGCTGGATTCCAGAGTCCGGACCTCGGGCGGAAATCCGCTCCTGCATGGACGAGGAGATACTTGACACTCGAGGGTATTCATTGATCATTCTGATCTCATCGTCCTCTGCTGCCTCTGCCTCCGCAGAGCCACGCCCACTGGAGTGGGATGGATCCAGGGATCCTCCACGAGTGTATGGCCCCCCACCGCCGCCACTCTGATCTGCCGTGTATCCAGGAAGGGCCTGATGGTAAATCATTTCATTCGTTGCTATCTTTGTTTCCTCAAACTTGTGCAGCATGGTGCCCGACGCTGGCGTTCGTCCGTGTGCCTTTTGCTCCTTCTTCTTGCGTCTCAATTTAACACAACAGAGCGCCACAGCAATTATCATCAGTATGACTATGGTCCCAAGAGAAACTGCAATGACGCTGACAAGCAGCATATTCATGTCTGAGGTGAGACCAAAAGATGTATGGGTCACATCTACGCTAACTTTGGCCACTGCTACGCGGGACGTCTCCAGAGGGCTGTGAGCAGTCACGTCCAGGGTCATCAGACGCACCTCTCTTTTAGAGCGGCTCACGTGTCTAGTGTAGCTGTCCATCTTTAGGGAAATTGCTCCCGTTGATTTATTGACTTCAAAATAAGGCGAACCGTCTGCTAGAGAGTAGAGAACGATGCCATCCACGCCTCCGTCCTCATCTCTCGCTTGCACTTTGCCAATGGTCTGACCTTTCTTTGCTCCCTCAGGCACTTCAAATGAGAACTCTGAGGAGGTGAACACAGGATCATATTCATCCTCCCCTGTAACATAAACCTGCACTGTTACAGTGGCAGAATAGTTTCCAGCATCCATGGCAACAGCCACAAAATGGAAGGAGTTTACCCTCTCGAAGTCAAAAGTAGAGCGAGTTCGTACTTCTCCTGAAGTTTGGTTCATGAGGAAGGCCTCTCTTCCCTCTTTAGAGTTGTCCAACATGTAGTACCTCAGCTGTCCAAAAACCCCTCTGTCATGGTCGATTGCATGCAGCATGGTGACTAAGGCGTTCTGGGGTTGGTTCTCCCTGATGCTCGCAGTTATTAGTTTGAGGGGAAAGAAGGGCCGGTTATCGTTGATGTCCTTCACCTCAATACTGACTGGGGCCAAAGCGTAGTGCCCTTGACCGTCAGTAGCCTGGACGACAATCATATGGGACCACTGTCTCTCGCTGTCCAGAGGTCTCTGCAGCCTCAAGGCTCCGGTCCACCGGTCCACCTGGAAAAGGTCTGTCTCGTCCCCTGAGCTTATGGAGTACTGCACCTCTCCATTGGGAGCAGAGTCTGGATCTGTGGCAGATAGATGCAAGATCTCTGTCCCCGCTGCTGCACCCTCACTCAGCACTACACTGTACTCTGCTCGGCTGAAGGCTGGAGGGTTGTCATTGGTATCTGTAACGCTGATGAGGATGGGCACGCTGGAGCTGCGCTGAGGGATCCCTCGATCCGATACAACAACAGTCAGGTTATAACTTGGCACTGCTTCAAAGTCCAGCTCCTCCACCAGGATCAGGCTGCCGACCGTCTGGAAGCCCTGCCCCTCCAAGAAGCGCACGCTGCTCTCAATCTGGAACGTGTTACCTGAGTTGCCGCTGGCGATGGCAAAATCAAAACCACAGTTGTCCCGGGACAGGTCGCCGTCCACAGCTTCTAAGGTCAGAACAGTTGATCCAGGAAGCCCATCTTCACACACGGTGGCTCTGTACTCTGACTGGTGGAAGATGGGGGCGTTGTCATTGACGTCTGACACTTGTACCTGGACAGTGGCAATGGATGAAAGGGATGGAGTGCCCTGGTCCCGCACCTCAATCACCACCAGGATGGAGGGATTCTTAAAATCAAACTCTGTTTTTTGGTTGACAAACAGAGTACCTGTAAGATTACAAAGAAAACGGTCACAAAAAGAGCAGTTCATTACACAGGATGATTTGCTATTAAATAAATAACTATGACATTCACATAAATAATTAAATTGCAATTACATTATGTAAACACTGTAGCAGGTTTGGGCACATGCGGTTGAATAGAGCATTATTTGAGGCAAAGGGATTGCATTTTAGAATAGGAAACAGAAAAGCTTGAGGCAAAAGGAGTCCTCTTTTATAATACGCTTATTTTTAGATGCTATCTCAAACAAAACATCTGAGGCAAATAACATTCAATTTGACTTTGAATGACTTTTAATGAACAAAATGATTAAATATTTTTGCAATGCCTGTTGCAAATATGTCCAAACCCCAAATGTGCATCCAAGGAGAGCCTTAGAGGATAACATTTTTATGAAGGGTAATTACGGGGAGCTCTGGTTAGAAAACAGTTATGAATAACCATAACTGTGCACACAGTAACCTTACCGTTGCTTGGGTCAATGTAGAAGACGCCCCTGGTTGATGACATTACTCTGTAGGTAATCTTCCCGTTCTCCCCGGAGTCACGGTCAGTGGCTGTTACTGTGATGACTGCACTGCCTGCTGGGAGGTGCTCTGATACAGTCACCTAATGAGAAACACACAATACAGACATATTAGGGCTGCCAGAGTTAACGCGATAATAACGCATTAACACAAATTTCTTTAACGCATTAATGCAAAAAATCTTTTGGCGGTTGTAGCAGGCTCAGTTTTGAAGCTAGAGTGAAGAAACATCATATGAAACTAGAATACCTAAGGAATCCATTGGTACCAACCACGTCATAATAGTTTGTCGCGAAAGAGGTTAAATAACTTTCCAAACTAACGCTAAATTTTGGCAAGGAAAAACTGTCATGGCCATTTTTCAAAGGGGTCTCTTGACCTCTGACCTCAAGATATGTGAATGAAAATGGGTTCTACGGGGTACCCACAAGTCTCCCCTTTACAGACATGCCCACGTTATGATAATCACATGCAGTTTGGGGCAAGTCATAGTCAAGTCAGCACACTGACACACTGACAGCTGTTGTTGCCTGTTGGGCTGCAGTTTGCCATGTTATGATTTGAGCATATTTTTATGCTAAATGCAGTACCTGTGAGGGTTTCTGGACAATATTTGTCATTGTTTTGTGTTGTTAATTGATTTCCAGTAATAAATATATACATACATTTGCATAAAGCAGCATATTTGCCCACTCCCATGTTGATAAGAGTATTAAATACTTGACAAATCTCCCGTTAAGGTACATTTTGAACAGATAATGTGCAATTCATTTGCGATTAATAATGATTAACTATGGACAATCATGCGATTAATCACAATTTAATATTTTAATCGATTGACAGCCTTAAGATATATCCATTACAGATACTTCAGCAATTTAATAAAGTTGCTAATACTCGGTAAGGTAGCGGTATATGCAGGTGTGAAGACAGGTGTGTGAATGTAGCTGCACCTGATACAAGTCTTGAGTAAAGGTGGGGGCATTGTCGTTCACATCATCCACCAGCACAGTGATGTTGGCCTCGCTTTGATGTTTAGAGTCGGACGAGCGGACGGTCAGAGTGTACCACGTCCTCTCCTCATAGTCCAGCAGGCCGGTCAGAGACACCCCTCCTCCATAACGATGGATCCCAAACATGCCTTGGGTATTTGTGTCCAGGTGTAGTGTGTAGGAGAGGGCTGGCCCCGAGTCAACGTCATTTCCTGTTACTTGGGTGATAACTGTGCCAATCAGAGTATCTGTATGATAGTAAGGAAGAAGAAGACATTTAGGTTGCAGCTGAAATGAAGCACAGAGATTCTAAGCAAACAAAAAAAAAAATGTTATTAAGAAATATCCTGTTCTGGAAAGCCTTGATCTAATAGACAGGAAATGAACAGGGGAACTTGGCAATAGCTAGTTTCATAATGGGGTCAGACTTTTCTCACCGAGCCCCACTGAGTGAGCTGCCAGGGAGTGTGATGTGGGGCTTTATGATAAGATCATTGGACTAACTTCCACTGTGAAGCCGACTCACCCTCAGGCACCCGGATCTCCCGATGCAGGGGAATCATGGGACTGTTGTCGTTGAGGTCGATGATGATCACAGTGAGGGTGGCAGAGCCAGCCAGCCGTGGGGTTCCCCGGTCGGTTGCTGTGACAACAAGCCTGGTGCCACATAATGAATGTCAGTGTCTGAACTTTTAACTTTTATGAACTTGGTTGTGTAATGTTTCACCCCCTCCAAAGATCAGCCTCTTTTTGTTTCAGAGTAAGCATTAGAAGACCTTTTTTTATTCATTTACTCATAGTAAATAGTTCTCACTTGTTTTCATATCTGGAATTCATCTTAATCTTATTCATATTAAAAGAGATTGAAAAACAAATGTTAAAAAATCAATAAAACAAAAGGTGTTCAAATTTGTTTTTAAAATACTATCTGCAGGGCAAACATGATTTTTTTAATAACTTTAACAGGCTCTGGTGCTCTGGTGCATGACCATCAGCTCATTTACATTTTCTCCCAATTTTTCTCTTTTCTTTCTTAACTGAAACCATTTTCTGAGCAGCCCTTGTTAAAAGAAAACCTAATGTAATGCAGAAAAAATAACTAATCTACTCATTTTTTATAAATCTTTTAGATTTTTTAATGGAAATAGAGTATGCACAAAACCTGGTCTTTACCATTCAAACCAATTACAAAGTTATTTGAGAGGGAATGGACATTATCACAGTAACAAACATTAAACATGCTTGTGTCAATGTCAGAGATGAGCTGAGGGGAACCACATGGCAGGATGTGATAACAGACAAAGAGAAACTCACTTTGTTTGCGTCCAGATCTCCCTGTCCATTATGGCTGCAGTGGTGATGCTGCCGGTCAGTGGGTCTATCTTAAACAAGCCACTCATGGATGATGACCTGATAGAGTAGGTCACCTGACCGTTTTGTCCCTGGTCCAGGTCATCTGCAGCAACCTGAGGAAATGACAAATCCATTTTGGGAATGAAAATAAAGAAATATCTGCAACAGCTGTTTCAGTGTAACATGAACTAGTGAGCAATATTGGACTTGGAAGTCAAGAGTTAATACAAAAATGGGCTATATGAACCTGGCTTCATGGCACAAATGATTCTATAGTATATTCAGTTGGGACACTGAGAACACATGCAGAGTCATTTCTCTACACTGCTGAAACTATCCAGATTTCTAAAGCAGGAGTTATTTTTTTTATACAACTTCACACTTTAAAAACAGCCAACCATAAGAAGAGTGTGGGGGACAGGCTACTGCACCTGAATGATGGGGGAATCGTAGCCCTGTGCCTCTCTAATGTAGGCTACATAGTTCTGGAGTTGGAAGCGTGGCAAGTTGTCATTGACATCCTGCAGGATTAAGTTGACAGCCATGTAGGAGCTGGAGGATGCCGTCTCAGCTTTCACCACAAGGCGGAGTTTCGGGGTCTCCTCGTAATCCAGTTCTTCATTTTTCTGGACCCATATTTCACCTAATTCGCAAAAATAACAATGAGTCACGCTGTGGATTTAGAAAACATTGTTTTAAAGTGTACGCTGTCATTTGTGCTCTCACCAGTAATGGCGTTTATTCCAAAAGACTGCATTCTGTTTCCACTGAAAATACTGTAGCTGATACCAGTTTGAGAGCCATCGGGGTACTGGGCCTGAGTCTGTGTTACCACTGTGCCTATAAGGTGAAAAACACATTTGGTTGAAACATTTTCCTTCTATTTATTATTTCCACAAATTCCAAAGTACAAAGATTGAAATGTAATATCCAAACCTTTAGCAGAGTTCTCCTGCAGACTGACGTCTCGAGCCGTGCGAGAGAAGCGAATCCCCCTGTAGCTCTGCTCCCTGATATAAATGATAACCACCCCCAGGGAAGATTGAGCTGGGTTGCCCTGGTCCATGGCCTGAACTATCAAAGTCCTCTGGCTTTGGGTCAGAGTCTGCAGCTTCTCCGTGGCCTGGATGTCTCCTGTCAGTGAGTTGATGGCGAAGCCCCTCACAGGGTTGGCGAAACGATAAAACACAGAGCCATTAGCCCCAAAGTCCTTGTCCTCCGCCCTCATGGTGGCCAGCACTCGGCGGCTGGACACGCTGCTGGCGGAGATGTTCACAATGAGCGGGTCCAGAATGAAGAAGGGCGCGTTGTCGTTCACATCCTGAATGTAGACCGTCACCTGAGCGGTGGAGTTACGTGGGTTTGCGGGGGAGGAGTCAGTGGCACACACGTCAAAGGTGTAAGAGGCGGTTCTCTCTCTGTCTAGGGGTGCTGCTGTGATGATGCGACCCGTGTGCTGGTCTATGATGAACATGCTCTGGGAGCCACGGCTCAAGAAGTACATCACCTGGCTGTTGGGGCCCTGGTCCAGATCAGTGGCTTTCACCTCCAGGACCAGCGAGCCGATGGGAACATCTTCTGAAATGTCTGCAGTGTAGCTACTGCTCTGAAACTGGGGGCTGTGATCGTTGATGTCCATAACAGTCACCTCCACGGTGGCAGTGCTGCTGAGTGGAGGGTAGCCCTGGTCCTGAGCTGTGACTGTTAGCGTGTATCCAGCTCTTTTCTCACGATCCAGAGGCCTCGAGGTGGATAGAACACCTGACTGTCTGTCTAAGCGGAAGTCTCCTGATGGATCTCCAGCTGCAAGGAGAGCAATGTGGTTATAAAAATGCAAATCATGGGAGCGGTTGAGCTGATTATTTAGTAACTGAATGGTACAACAAAACAAATCACCTGTAATTCTGTAGTTCATCTCCCCACTATCTCCTGCATCCTGGTCAGTGGCTCTCAGGGTGAACAGAGGCAATGCCTCCAGGTTTTCAGGCACTTCTATGGTGTAGTAGAGACGTCCAAAGGAAGGGGCGTTGTCATTCTCATCAAGCACTCTGATCCTCACTGTGGCTTTGGCATAGTTGGGCGGAAGGCCTTCATCCTTTGCATAAACTGTCAAAAACACAATAGCATTAATGGTATGGTAATATGTATCTCAAAGAAGTCATCTAAGGGCATGTTTCATCTGTGATGGTGTAGGACAGTCAGAGGGCAGTACCTGTCAAGGAGTAGTACTCCTGGAGCTCCCTGTCCAGCGCCTTAGTGGTCGTTATTACACCTGTCACTGGGTTGATGCTGAAACCCTCCTCTGAGATACCACCATATGTCACCTGTCCATTGGTTCCTACAGAGAAACACACAGTAACGTTGCTTTAAAGGAATAGTATGCAACATTTCAGGGGATCTATTAGCAGAAATGGAATATAATCTTCATAACTATGTTTTCATTAGTGTATAATCACCTGAAACTAAGACGTGTTTTTGTTAGCTTTGAATGAGCCCTTCATATCTACATAGGGAGAGGGTCTTCTTCATGGAATCCGCTGTGTTGCACCGCCATGTTTCTACAGTAGCCCAGAACGGACAAACCAAGCACTGGCTCTAGTGAGAGGCTTTCACATTTTTACGTTACCTGAAGGCCACCGTAGTTTTCCAACAAACTGCGGTAACGTGAGCCACAGAGTGCAAAACCGTGGTTCCTGTCAGCCGCCGTCTGACTTCTGTTGCTAGTAAAGTAGTGTCATTATGGTAACTGTGCACTCAGTGGCTCATGTTACTGCAGTCTTGGGAAGGGAGGAGTGAGTACTCAGTTGGTTGCAATCTGCAAACACACCACTAGATGCCACAAAATCCTACACACTGTACCTTTAATTTAAAAATGGATTGTCAAGCTACAAAGTGTCACCAACGCTCAGAAAGTTAATTCCTATGAACTGTAAATAAATTATATTACATAAATAAATTAGATGGTATTTGGATTTCTCTTGTTCATAGCTTGTATACTTATTTGTTCGTCTGTCATCAGTTTTGCTGCCTAAGCATTGTTTTTGGCAGTGACGGCTCTCCCTCAGGTGTCTGGATGCCAGATTGCGTGCTAACAGAAAGCAGCCTGGCAACCTCACCTGTTTACTTCACTAATTGCTTTTGGAGAGAAAGTTTATAATCCTTCTGTTTTATGTGCTTCTGACTAAGTCCGAGGGAATGCATCCCCACCCCCACCCTACCGAGTCCTCAATTAAAAACAACTGTTAATGTCTGTCACGTGAACACAAACTCAGCACATGAGGTCTGAGAAGAATCACAGGCATTTTTTCCCATCTTAATTGCTGAAGCAGCACAATTGCCAATATCCATTTTAAGAAGTCAACACACATACATTTAGGTAATTAGCAGTTCACAAGATGTCTAAGTGTCTTGGTTAAAACCAGGCTAAATTTACTTGACATTTTTTTAGACATCTAGGATACATGTATATAATCAGCATCAGCATTTCTATGATTATATTTCAACATATACATTTCACATCATAATATAGTTATTTAAATGATGTTGAAACAATGGTTATATGTAATTTAGATGTCTAAAATATTAACTTTCCAACCACCATGGTAGTATAAATGACCAAATCAGTGCTCACTGAGAACACACTGTTGATTAAAAAGTAGGATTACATGAGCCAAAGCTAACCGAACCAGTAACTAAGTCAGTGCACATTGTTTGTCTCACCTTGGTCCAGATCAGAGGCGGACACTGTCAACACACCAGTTCCTGGAGGCTGGTTCTCAGAGATCTGGGCTTCGTACTGGCTCTCCTCAAACCAGGGCACCTCATCGTTAACATCAATCACGTGGACACACAGCAGCTGGCTGGACGAGTGCTGGGGTATCCCATGATCCTCTGCGGTTATTGTGAGGTTAAAGACGTCCTGCTCCTCACGGTCCAGAGGTTTGAAAATAGACAGAGAGCCTGTCGAGAGATGAATCAGGGGTGAAATGTGAGGAGAGATTTCCTGTATGTGTGTGTGTGTGGGTGTGCTTTATTATAGCCTGTTTCACAGAGGCAGTTACGCACAACAACTACGGTATGAAAGCATGTTATCAAAGGCAATAAAACATGCCACTTTCCATGGCTGTGTGTAGTCAAGGGATTTAAAAAGCAAGTGTGAAAAGTTGCCGTGTGAGGGCCAAATCAGAGCTAATCTCCTCCACACACACACACAGCCTTGCCTACCTGAGTGCTACCACCACCACTGCTGTAACAGCCCAACAGTCTGGCCACAGTTTACGAGATTTTCCATTGGAGAATGCCGCAGCCATCGAGAAAGAAGCAGTAAACACACGCTCTAGACACGCAACAGCCAGGCCTGCCGTGCTCCGTAGAAATTAGGGGCACCCTTGCCTTTTCATTATCCCGCCCTAAGAGGGTAGAGCTTGCATTGATTCAATTTCAATTTCATGCTTTAAAATGAGCTGCAACTGTTAAAGAAAGGGGGCCAGGGCTGTTTTGGTTTTTAACTTTTTTTTGTTCATGTTTTTGTTTTTTATCTTGCCAGGACTGAGATAACTTCCCCTGAGCCTTTAATCTGGTAGGAGTTACAGGCTGGCATATTTTCACTAAATTTGACTCCTCTGCGATCATGCCGTATCCCTGGCCACTGATAACACATGGGCAGAAAAAAGACAGTGGGAAACAAGAGAAAGTTTTTATTTGGATGTTTTCCATTCCAACATCTTAAGCCTATGTGAGGTTTGTGGCGCAAATTCTTTGGACTGCAGTGTGAGGGTTAGCTGAGGTTACTCAGGCAACAAACACATTTTTCTTGTCCTATATGCAGAAGTCATTTATCAACTATTGATGTGTTAATCCCTGAATGGTGCTGTCTTTTGCAAAGAAGCAATTCACCATATCACCGGTGTGCTCTCCCCTCGCTCCAAAAGTGAAATTAATGACCTCCTTTCTGACAATGAGTGATGAGAATGTGTCTAACTCTGTGACTTTATATATTCCTAATAATAGCCTGATAGTTCCCTCTATTGTGGTTAACTGTGAGTAAAAGTAATGAAAGCAGAGTGTGTAGAGATGATAGGCTACCAGGTCTCCGGTCACTGACCCCCAAAACGGGAGCAAACCAGGTGCTCAGAGGATTAACTCTGTCAGTATTCTAACAAATAACCAGTGTGCATGAAAACACTTCAAGATGAGAGCACATACTGGGCTGAAGCAGAAGTGGCATGCATGACAGACGCTGAATGTTTCCATCCCCGAGCTGCTCTATGGGGCATCCCGGTTGGCGACTTGAAGGGGGGGAGGCGGAGCCAACGTTGACACGTGTCTCAAACACCACAACAAAGCCCACGGGACCAAATAGCCCAAGGTCAACTTTGACTAAGTGACAGAGGCTCATGCAAGCACACAAACATATGTGCATGCATACACGCACACACACGCACAGACACACACACACACACACACACACACACACACACACACACACACGTGCGTACACACAAACACGCGTAACTGATCCCTTCTTTAATGGTTCCCAGAAGCCTGAGCAGGAGGTTCTTTGGTCTTTCATGGGAATAGATCCACAATAACAGATGATGGGTTGTGTGTGTGTGTGTGTGTACGCGTGTGTGTGCTTGTGCATGCATGTGTGTGTGTGTGTGTGTGTGTGTGTGTGTGTGTGTGTGTGTGTGTGTGTGTGTTTAATATTTGGCAGGCTGTTCTGTCTGTCTGGCCTCCAACTGAGAGAAATAAGTCATGAAAGGTGAAGCAAGAGTTGTGCAGGACTAAGATTTAAGCAGAATATTACAAGAGTTTGTGTGTGTTTATGTAGCGGGAGGCTTGGTAATTGTGGTGGTGCACGTGGGGAAAGGTAAGTACACATGCAATGCAAAGTAAACTTTATAGGTGTCATAAATGCTTAGAAAGTCCATGAGAAGACCCAAACAGAGGTGAACAGATGCAGATTCGCTTGTCTGCTTAAATTGAACATTTTTAAACACGAGCAAGGTAAAACTAATTCTGAAGTACTTGCATTCCCAACAGGTGCTGGAAATATAAAAACGGAGGACAAGCTGAACATTTTAGTATTATTAAAATAAAGAAACGGCCTAGTGGAAAATAAGTAAACAACTGAAAGTCCAAGATTTGAAAACATTTCCCAATAATACCCTGCAAACTGATTGCTGTTTGCGGTGATAAAAATGTCGATATCTGATGCTAACATGTGCTATACTTACAGTATATTGTATATGTATATCCCAGAGAAGAAGTCAAAATGAAACTTTACTAACATCTAATTACTTTAATATCATACTTTTCTTCCAAAAAGGTCTCTCAGATGTACAGTATGACTTACGCAATACCATCACCAGACAGAACATGATTGATTCTGCAATACCCCAATTATGTTCATTAACACAATTTTTTAAATGATCCGATTCCACAATATCAACATTACTTAAAGAGGACCTATAATGCTTTTGTGCTTTTTTCCCTTTCCTTTTGTGTGTCATATAGTTTTTGTGCATGTAAAAGGTCTGCAAAGTTGCAAAGCTAGAAGTATGCACCTGAAAATACGTAAGCATAATAGGTCCTCTCTAATACACTAGCACTGGGCAGGACTTACCAGTGTTGGGGTTGAGGCTGAATGTTCCTCCAGTGTTGCCTGACTGGATGCTGTAGGTCACCCTGCCATTCTCCCCTTGGTCTGCGTCTCTGGCCATGACATACAGCGCCACAAAGCCCACCGGCTGGTCCTCCATCACACTGACAGCTGTTGGCGAGCTGAACACTGGTGCATTGTCGTTCTCATCGGTTACATACACCCTCGCCGTGACAGAACCCCAGCGCCTCTCGCTGGCATCGAGGGCAGAGTCTGTTGCCCTTACAACCAGTATCAGGTTGGAGGTGACCTCGTGGTCCAGCTCCTGGCCCAGGGAGAGGACCCCAGTGGAAGGGTCGAGGGTTAGTAGGCCAGGGGTGTTTGGCCACTGGTGGAGAATGGAGTACTTCAGCTCGCTGTTGGGACCACTGCCATCCTTATCTGTGGCCTGGAACGTATAGAGAGAAGAGCCGGGCTCCATGCTCTCAGAGATCACGATGGTGACGGGGTCTTCGGGGAACAGAGGGGCGTGGTCATTGCTGTCCTCTACGTCAATGTCCAGGTGCACCAGGGTGCTGCTAGGATGGGCCTGAGAGAGGTCATCCACCTCGATCTGCAGGGTGTAGCGGGCATCTCGTTCATAGTCAAGAGGACGAGCCAGATACACGTCTCCGGTGAGACGGTCCACGACAAAGGTCCCATCTCGGTCTGTACCCCCCACCACCGTGTAGGTCACCTCCCCTTGCTCTGGGGTTTCTCTGTCATGAATGCGGACTGAGCCAACGACAGATCCAGGCTTAGCCTCCTCCACAGAGTTGAAGGATATGGAGAATGAATTGGTCTTGGAAGTAGGCCTGTTAGTGCTGAGGACCTGCATCGAAGAGGAACACTGTGAGCATTTGAGGACAGAGCAACACAACAGTGCCTATAACGCTTCGTTTAGATGCTTGGTGGAAACTCAAGTTTACAATTTTCAATACAAAGAATGAAAATATTTCATGGATTTTGGGCAAAAGTAAAAACAGATTCTGTCCATTCCACTCTCTTGTACTGTATGTGTTCACTGGGAACAAATGAAACCCATTACAAGGGGTTTTTATAGACTTGAATAACACGCCTGCTGACCTTAATCACACTTAATCTGAAACTCATGTCGCTGCCAGGAAAAATAATAGATGATAAAAGTAACACAATCAGGAGGAAATGGTGAGAGGGTTTGAATTAAGCACTGGGACATATCCCTGTATTGTGTATAGCTTTACACTTCCTTTGATGAGCAGTTCAAGTGTCTTCAAAGACTACAACATTATTACTGCTCTCCATTGTATGAAAAGAGCACCATAAGTAACACATTGTTTTAATAAAACATTAGTAGCTGTAAAGGGGGGACGGAATAGGGGAGGTTTTGCTGATCACATTTTCAGCAGCATTACTGACTGTTTTGCAGGCTGAACGCGTGATCGAGACCCTCAGCAGCGCATCGTACAGAACGGTTCCCACAGTAAGTAGGCACGCAAAAAAATATGCAGCGTTTGTTGTGAAATCTTACATGACAAGCTGTAAATTGGTTCCACATTAGATGGAAAAGGAGTGCTCCAGAAATAAATTGGTATAGTCTCATCCTATCATCGATGGATTTAGAAAATCAGTCTGAAAAGATGATTAAAGGAAATTACAGAAATGCGTCAGCGGGCAAGAACAACACTGCACTGTTTAATCCAATTAACTAATAATTATGACTTTCATTTCTTGTTGTTGGAAACTCAACTGGCACTCAATTTGGAGCTGTTTATATGGCAACTCTGTTTTCCTGGAACCTATAAATCTTCGCTCCTTCCAGCGTTCTTCCATTGTGTCTGTTTTCTGTTCTATATTAAATATTAACTGAATTATCTTCAATGCTGTGTTTTACGTGAGTGTACAGCCCTGCTGCTCATTGCAAAAAAGGGCTACTGTGTTAAAAAAGTGTTGAAGTCATTGAGTATGACCTTGATCAGAGCAGTCTACAGCTGGCCCTCATCACAAGCCAGCTGGGAGTATTTGATTCAGACCCACTTTTCCATTTCAGATAGAAATTTCCCTTTTGAAAAGTCACAGGGGAAGAAAAGGGAGGGGATGGGAGGGAGGCTTGTCAGAAGTGAGGTTGATATGTCTGCAGCTAGTCTGAGGGGCCCAGAGACACGGATCCTCTCAGCCCCGAGTCTATTCTTTGATATTAAATAGGTGAGTAGTGAGGGTGTTTGTGCTGGCCGGGCTCCAACCAGAGTCTGACCTGAATGGTGAGGGAGCAGGAGGTGCTGCGAGGGGGCAGTCCTCTGTCAGTAGCTGTCACCGTCAGAGTGTACTCGGCCCGCTCCGAGTGGCTCAGAGGGGATGATGAACGCAACTCCCCAGAGCTTGGGTTCAAAGAGAAACGCTCAGCCCTGGGACCTGGGAGAGAAAGAGAGTCCAATCTTTAACTTGAGACAATATACGTAGGACGTAGCAAAATACACAAACCCAGTGAGTCAGCTATGGCATTTTGTCTGCTTTAAATCAAAGCCTTTTTTAGTGATAGATGTTACTAATCAACACCATGGTGTCATGTTTACAGTATTTACAAACCATACCAATAATGATCTATTTGATTTATTTAGTACTTTTCTAAACACAGTTAGAAAGTGCTTTACACTAAAACAACAAAGTAAAACACACTAAAATAGAGAATACAAGACTGGAAAATGATTAAAGCAATAAACAACAAAAATTAATCCTAAGGGGCTGTCAAAGTTAACGCAGTAAAAACATGTTAACGCAACTTGTGATCTTTAGGTTGTAGCGGGTTCAGTAATAAAAGTAGAGTATCAGTCAGAGTAACTGGTATCATATGAAACTAGAAAAACCGAAGGAATCCATTGGTACCAACCAAGAACCAAAAGCTGTCACGGCCATTTTCAAAGGGGTTCCTTGACCTCTGACCTCAAGATACGTGAATGAAAATGGGTTCTATGGGTACCCATGAGTCTCCCCTTTACAGACATGCCCGCTTTATGATAATCAAATGCAGTTCGGGGCAAGTCATAGTCAAGTCAGCACACTGACACACTGACAGCTGTTGTTGCCTGTTGGGCTGCAGTTTACCATGTTATGATTTGAGCATATTTTTTATGCTAAATGCAGTACCTGTGAGGGTTTCTGGACAATATTTGTCATTGTTTTGTGTTGTTAATTGATGTCTAGTAACAAATATATACATACATTTGCATAAATCAAGCATATTTGCCCACTCCCATGTTGATAAGAGTATTAAATACTTGACAAATCTCCCTTTAGGGTACATTTTGAACAGATAAAAATATGTGAGATTCATTAATCGTGATTAACTATGGACAATCATGTGATTAATTGCAATTAAATATTTTAATCTATTGACAGCCCTAGTAATCCTACAATAACATGCTTATACCATGGTTATGGGTGGCAAATGGCCTTTAAAGGTGTCAAGATATACATTATTTTGCACAGGTGAGTACTCTCTTTACTTCCTGCAGGTACTGTACCTGACAAAGAGTAGAATACGGTTCCGTTCTCTCCTTCATCGGGGTCTTTGGCTTGCAGCATGCCCAATAAAACCCCAGAGGACTGACCTTCTGTCACCTATGGGTTGAAAAAAACAAATAGGTGTCACTAAAGACATGAAAGAAATGTCATGTTCTGCCTGTGTGTGTTTCTGTTCTGTTCACCTGTATGATGAGAGTTTTGCCCGACTGGCTGTGGGGGAAAGTGGGATCATTGTCATTGTCATCCAGGACAGTGATGAAGGCTGTGCCTGTGGCGCTACGAGGAGGCGAACCTCCGTCTTGAACCACCACCACCAGCTGGTAGCTGGACTGCTGCTCTCTGTCCAGAGTAGTCCTCGTACTGATCTCACCTGGGGAGAGACGGGGGTGGATGAGAGGGATTTCATGCCGAGAAGCTAGTCCAGAGTACTGGAATAATGATGAGAGATTTAAGTGCCAGCAGGCTTTGATCAATGACACCCAAGTAATAGACACACACAGTGTGCAGATGTACGTGTACATGGGCAAACACACAAATACAAGGAATTTTGGAAGGTTGGCAGATGCTGTAGAGACTCATAACTCAGCCAGAAACTGATCACATATCAGCCTCTCCACCCACAGACTAACGGGCTCAGCAAGGCAATTAGAGCCCTGCAAGACTCTCAGTGCTACTGTCACCATCATCTGACTAATTTATAACAGTGGGGAACGAGGCAACTGTAGTCTCTCATCTTTTAGAGATGACTCAGTGAGTAGACTAAACAAGTTTTTTTCACGAATAATTTAAATTTTTCGATGACACAAATGTGGAATTGGGGAATCAGGATTGCTTGTCTTTCACATTGATGGAGGATATTGGAGAGTTCTTCGAGTACTGACATTTGGTGAAGGCGGGGTACACCCTGGACAGGTCTACTGACCATCACAGGGCTGACACATAGAGACAGACAACCATTCACACTCACAATCACACCTACAGGACATTTAGAGTCAACAATTAACCTGCATGTCTTTGGACTGTGGAAGGAAGCCGTAGAACCCGGAGAAAACCCACGCTAACACGGGGAGAACATGCAAACTTTTTTCCATACATACAGTATGTAGTTTTTTGCAATAATGCACAGATTGTTTTCGTTTCCTATTTAAGTTAACCTAAGCAATCACCATTCTAACACTCCAACCCAAGAGACTGCTGCTGTGATTCATTTAATAATTAGTCCATCACATTTTCAACAACTAGAATGGCACTCGGAAAGCGCAGACCTCCGCCAAGGTGCCTGACTCTAAAAACAGATCACAGCTCACAGCTGGCGGTACCGTGAGGTGGTCGGCTTGTTATTAACACGGTGTGTTTCCGTGTAACGTATCGGCGGATGCCTCTCTCATTCAGCAGCCTTGTTATGTCTGTATAACGTTACACTACGTTGTCTCTCATCCCGTCACCTACTGCCTTTTTCTTTCTCACCGCGGACGGCCAGCAGCTCCCGCACACACATCCACACGTATCTCTCTGCTCAAAGAAGGAAGGAGGCAGGGTCATGCGTCATCAACGCATCATCTGTCACACTGCGCATGTGTTATACCATGTGGTCTCAATGCTCAGGCTGATCGGAATTCTTAAAAATCTCGATCCAGATCGCCACCAAAATCTAATGGATTGTTCATTGTGCTACACCCCACCCCTCCAAAAGATTTCATTCAAATCTGTTGCGAACCTTTGAAGTAATCCTGCTAACAGACAGACAAAAAAAAATAAAATAAAAAAAAATAAATGCCGGTGAAAACATAACCTCCTTGGCCCAAGGCCTTTGGCCTTGGCGGAGGTAATAATAACCTGTGTGGGAGTTGATCTGGAAGTGGCGATCAGGATGCAGGAAGCGGAAGCTGAGGCGTCCATTGGGGCCACTGTCTCGGTCTGAGGCCGTCACGTGACCAAAGCCTGTTCCTGCAGGCAGGTTTTCTCTCACAGCCATGAAGACCCTCTCCTGCGTGAGCCGAGGAGAGTTGTCATTCTCATCCGTCACCGATATCCGCACTGTGGCACTACCCGTCTTCTTCAGGTGCCCGTGACCCTGGCTGGCCAGCACTGTTAGAAGATACATGTCCTTGACTTCTCTGTCTAGGGCACTCTTCACAAACAGCCAGCCGCTGTCTGCAGCAATGCCAAACCCTGCAGCATCTCCGTCTGGACGCAGGTGATACGCCAGGGGGCTGAAGTAACCTGAGCCAGAGGTTTCTCTGTTCAGAGCCCTGACCTGCAAGAAGCGTGTGTTTATCGGAGTCCCTTCTTTTAGCTCCACGCGGTAGGTGAGGGTATCGAACACAGGACCCTGGTCGTTCTCTGCCTGGACGTGAACCACAAGCACGAAGGTGGCGCTAAGCTGGGGGACTCCACTGTCCTTGGCGATCACCTGGAGGTCATAACGGGGAGCACTCTCATAGTTGAGGCTCCCGACCAATCGGATCTCTCCACTGCTGCGTTCTATGCTGAAGGTCCTCTGGATTCCACTTTGAGAAGAGAGGTCGAAGGTGAGTTGTCCATTGACTCCAGAGTCTCTGTCCTCAGCTTGGACCCGATACACCACTGTGCCCATCTCTGTGTGCTCTGGCAGCAGCAGGGACTCCGAGGACGAGGGCAGAAAAACAGGCGGGTTGTCGTTGATGTCTGCGATGGTGATGTGGACACGGGTCTGGCCAAAGGCAGGGGGGTTGCCACTGCGGGCCTGCACCTCCAAATCAAGAGCTGACTGGGCTTCATGATCCAGGGGCAGGCTGGTCCTCAAGGCCCCAGTGTCGGGATCCACCGTGAAGTAGCCTGCAGGGTCCCCAGAGCTGATGGTGTAAGAGATATCTCTAGAGGAGCCTGGGAAAGGAGGAAGATGACAAAAACCAGAGACACGTCACCACGGCCCAGGAGGCTGCGCTAAAAGCACTGAAGTAACAGTATACTCCATAAATGTAATTTTTCAGTTTTCATGACTGTAATAGAGCCCTAAAAACTCAGAAAATGAATATATAAACAAAGTTGTGAAATGGAATTTTTGATTGATGTTATTTCAGAGTTAGGTGTGTATAGTGGCACAGCGCCTATTTGTACAAGTGTTGCAAGGAGCAGAAAAAAAACTCTTTAAAGCATGAGCCAGTGTGACTGATGAATGTATAGTGAACTGTTCAATATGGGCTGTGGGACTCAAACTTGGGTGTTTGTGAGCGAGTGACAAAGAAGAAAGGGCATGTGTTTGTAGTCCCTACCTGTCTTACTGCTGGCCTGGACGATGCCTACGACCGTCCCGCGCAAGACGTCCTCTGATACAATAAAGTAGTACTGAGTCTGTTCAAACACAGGCGGCGCCACCAGCCCTGCCACCACGCTAATGTTGACTCTGGCATTGACGTGGGCAACCAGACCACCGCCGTCCTGAGCAGAGATCACCATGGGAATGACAGAGTTGGCCTTTCCGTAGACAGACCGAGACAGGGAGATCACACCTACAATAAAGCAAGGTTCAAACAAGATGTTTTGACATCGCACAACATTATAAACCATGCAAGACAATGATGTGGTGGAAACTGCAGGATGAAATCATTGAACAAAAAATAAAATATGCAGAAAGGAACTGGAACTTGTGCCCACCTGTGTCTTTGTTGAGAGTAAAGTAAGGGGAAGCCCCTCCAGGTACTGTTTTGTATGTAATTTTGCCATTCTCGCCTGAGTCTGGGTCATAGGCGGTCACTCTGACAACAGATGTCCCAGGGGCGCTCTGCGTGCTCAAACTGACAGCGTAGCTGACTGGGTAGAAGGCGGGTCTGTTATCGTTAATGTCGGCCAGATCGACCTTCACATAGGCTACTGAGCTCAGTCCACCCTGCAGAGGAAACAAAAAGCTCCTTTGTTATACCGTCACATACATTAAATCATGAACAGAAAAAAAACACACCTGAAAGCAGGATTTAGGCCACATTAATGGTGCAAGTAGACCACATTAACGGTGAAAGTCAGTAAAAGTAAAAACCAGCAGTAAACCTCAATGTATAGCAGCGGCCTCTAAAATATAGTCCCAGCAGGTTTGTGCAGGGGGATACAGATTGATAGTTTCCCTCGGGAGAGAGCAATATGTCATGACCCGTGGAGGGTGAGAGGGCCCGCCGCAACCGAACAATCTGTTTCATAGGCTTTTCATTTGCAGAAAATACAGTGCAGGCTTTTCATTTGGACCAGGTGGCAAAAACGAGGGAGGCGGCAGTCCAACTTGTTAAAATATTACTGCCTTGACAGTTGAGGCATTTCTCCACCTGATTGCTTTAACATGGCCGCAGTAATTTTTGTTCATTTTAAGCCTTTTATTTGTTAAGTATTATTTGGCATAAAGTGAACAGGATATACTCTTTTGAGTAAGCCTGCCACGGAGAGCCATTCACGATTTTGTTTTTTACTTGGCCGCTCAAATCAAAGTTTTCCTGCACAGTTGGCCACGTCTTTGCTCTCCCGTCTGTATGAAAAGCCCGGCTGCAGCGTTTATAGGATTACTCTGTGGCTCAACGGATTCATATTAAGCATGATTTCAAAATGCGGTGGCTCACCCCGTCCACTGCAGTAACAGTAAAGTCGAAGCTGGCCGGCCCTTGATCTCTGTCTAGTGCGGCACTAGTGCAGATCTGGCCGGTCTCCTTGCCAATGGTGAACTGAGAGGGAGCCGCGCTGTTAATGCCAGAGCCGAGGGAGTAGGTAATGGAGCCAAAGGAGCCGCCGTCTGCATCTGTCGCAATCACCTACAGAGAAGAAAACATGCTATTGGTTAAACATTCCAACATTGAGCATTAAAATTTAAATTTATTAAGTTGGAAGGGAAATATCCTACTGGATAAACTCAGCAGTTTCCATACTCATTAATTATACTACTCTAAAGCCGCAGCAGATCAAATCTAAATTCTATTAGAGGGATATAAGAGTGATGGCAATCCACAGACTGAAACAAGAGCACCATACCAGGTGCCTTTTGAAAGCATCTTTGGACCTGGTCTTTGTTGTTTATCTGAGCCTGAGCATGAGCCAAGCAGGCCCTTTGGCAGAGAGGGGCTCTGAGGGAATGAAGGAGGGTGGTGGGAAGGAGGATGACTTCTACAGGCTCTGGGAGGGCTGCCAGCTGGGAAAAGTGCCTGCTTCAGGAGTGGCGTCTGTCTGCGAAGGACAGTGACAGGGACGGCTGCGGAACAATTGGATACCACACAGTATGCTTCAGTGCGGCGCATTATACCCTAATGTAAAGGCCCACTTTGCGGTCTGGTTTTAATAATGCCGCACATCTACAGAGGGCTGGAACCGCTGAGCTATAAAAGCAGCTCACAAGCCATCAGCCAGGGGAGCCGACTCAATTACTGCAGGATCTCCCAAGACAGCGCAAGGCAAATAGACCAATCAGATCGGGCCCCTAGGTACCAGCAGTATAATTGTTTGCAAGTGTTGGCTCTGGATCAGTTTGCGAGAGATTACGGTAGGGTTAAACCTCACAAGTTGATTAGAATTCTCCTTCCTTCCATCTTTTATAAATGGATCTTTTTAAGAAAACACTAATTGGAAGAAAAAAAAAGAAGCTCGGTTCATGCTTTGGTGCTCCAACACTCAGCAGCAGGGAGCCTCTTCTGCGTAAGACGGAGTAGTCATCAGGAACATCGCCAAGAAAAATAAGGCAAGCCATGCTTATCATATAAAGCTGATTTTTTTTTTTTTTAAAGATGGCATTGGTATCATTGTGAATAGATGGAAATCATTCATTCAAGGCGCTGAAGCTTTGGCTGCTCCGTCTCTTTCCTGAGCAGATGGCAGACGGGGGACTCAGCAGAGAGCATGCCCCACACTCTTGACTGTAACTCCTAACAGAGGGTGAGTAGTGTGTAGGAGTGAGGGAGTTGTAAAGCTGGCAGAGACGCAAGCCAAAGAGAAGAATAATAAACCACATGAGGAAAGGGGAAACCAAGAGCAATACAAGAAAGCTACTCCATCTTTTAACGTGCGGAGGCTGCAGCTTACTGTAATATTTTATCATTTTTGCAGAGGGACAAGTTATTTATAACAATCCCACAGCTTTATATGCTTGTTTTCTTTCACAGTTGTGTGATGGGTGTCAGATGGAGGGAAAAGTTGAAGGAGCATTCTAGCAATACCTGAAAAAAAACAACTTTAATAATATGCTACAAACATTTCCAAACAGATCTGTAGGAAAATATTTCCCCTCTTGTGAATGACCCGTTCGTGGCAGGCATTGAATGTACGAGCTATTTGAGGAGACTCCGTGTTGCTTTCCATTCGAGCCACAACCATCCATAAAACTTTTTTTTACAAAGTACACCCACATACAGTTCATAAAAAAATCCCATGCAAAACCCACATTTATATTTATGATACGAAAACTTGAAAAAAGAAAGAAAAGAGAAGAAAATGAAAGTTACTTTTGGTGGGGTGGGAGTTGGAGCTCTTTTGAACTCTATGAATCTATAATGATACACAGTAAAACTTACTGGTGTGTTCAGGGTCCCCAGTAAGTTTAAAAAGTTTAAGTACAGTGGCATAGTGTGTGCTACAGAGATACTGAGCTTTTCTGTTCAGAACAAATTCAGAGGAGACAGGGGATTGATTGATGTGTACGCCATGAAATTAATTTACATGAGGAGGATCCGGTGCTTTAATAATTACACTTCTCCCATCGCTCCAGTACTGCACAATGTGATGAGGACATTTGGAGCCATATGTGGTTAAAAAACCTGAGAACAATATGTTCCATGAGTTAAGTGAATGGCTTTTTTTGGAGGGGGTGGAGGGGGTGGATGCACTGTAAGATAATAAACCACACAATCACATTTGCATAAATCCTAACCACTGTAAGTAGAATGCCTGAAGCAATCAGTCTATTTTGGAATCTGCAGAGGCTGCAATTTCAATTGCCCTCTCATTTCGGAGTTAATAGCAGCATATCAGTGTCATCTTGCTGGCACGCACACTTGTCTGTCCAGGAGATTATAATTTGTCAGCCACACATGTGAATTGACATATGCAAATGAAAAATGAGCAGGACAATTAGCCAAACCCCAAACCATGAACCGTAAGAGATAAGGATAAAACAAAATGTGGCCTCTGGCGTCAGAGATTAGGCTAAATCAATAACACAGCATGTAGAAATGTCAACAGATGAAACAAGATTCTCACAAAACCTTGAATAAAGACTTGCTTGGGATGTTACGTAATGCTGCAGCTCAGCAGCAATGTCACAGCAAGAAGTCATCCATCATTCACTAAATACTTTGACAACACACTTGTTTAGGCCCTGTCTACACGTATACAGATATTTTTAAAAATAGATATTTTCCTCAATGTTTTGGCCTCTCGTCCACACGCAAACAAAGTTTTGGGTCACGGATATTTTTGAAAACACCTTCCAAGGTGCAGATTTTTGAAAACTGTGGTTACTTTGAATCGGTGTGGACGTGTAAAATGGAGCGTTTGGGAAACGATGACTCCCTCTCCTCATTTTGTGCATGCCCATTGTTGCTTTGTGTAATGAGCATGCACCAGAAACAATAGTCAAGATGGGGGACTACCGGCTTTTTTACGCTTTGTTAACACTGCTCGAACTAATTACTACTTTGCATATGAAAAATGTTCCAGTCACAGGAGGCCAAAGCAGGGAACACAAACATTCAAGACCAAATGGTGATTGAATGTGCTTTTTGACAATTGAAGGCGAGGTTTGGAGCACTCAGAAGGACATAAACCTGAACGACCTCCCTTTGGTCATTTATGCATGTAAAGAGACAGTTGATATACAGGAGAGTGATGACAGTCATGCAGTTCGACCAGGAATCCCAGTCCCCCAGCAACAATAACTTTTATCAAACTGACCGTAATGAAGCCGAAAGAAAGGGAGTGAGAAGGGTGGTTAACTTAACTTGTGATCTCACTTGTGATGACATGTAAATATTACGCCGAGCGTTTGGAGTCGTTTTTGCGTTTGAGTGTGGATGGAGATATTTTGTAAAATGAAAGTCATGTGGACAGATTTTTTTTTTTTTTTAAACGTTTTTAAAAATATCTTTATACATGTAGAAAGGGCCTTATTTCCCTTTAAAATGTTCTTTATCTTAAATCCTTTTATAAACAAAGTCTTAATATATACTCACATATGGTGACTACATTATGCTTATTACCTCCTCTACATGTTCATACTGTACATTTTGAGGAAAAGGAAATATGTATAACCAAGAAAGTCATTTAAGATGTGCCAGTCGTAAGCAGGAATTCTCCGCTCTGCAGGGGGGAGAAAAATACCACTCACCACTTTGTCGTATCCATCTTGACATGGATACGAGGGGCCTCTCTTTCTGTTTCCCACTGACTTTTTACTCCTTCAATGTATAGGTATTACGCAAGGTCTCTACTTCTATTGGATTAAAAGTTCAAAAGCAGGAGTAATCTTAGATCATCAGCGGCAGCCAGCAGTATTCTCCCTACACTCTGTGTGTGTGAGTGAGGCATGATGGGAGCGGTCTTATCAGCGGGGGAAAGGCAACGTTTGGCCGAGTCCTTAGTAAAACAAGCTGGGGGAATCCAAAGATAACTGGGGCACTTGTGGTTCTCCCATCAGATTCCAGGAGACTTTCTGACTGACTGACTGTCCAATCAAGAGAACACAGGAGAGAACATGCCTTTGTATGTTTATGTAGAATATGTTCAAATGGAATAATGACCCTGAGGCTTTTGGATGCTCCAACGTGTTCTGGCCCATGTCCTCACTCTGTGGTCTGAGAGAGAGCCAGGCCTGGAACTGAACAAGCCCAGGATTTAGGTGCTTTCTATTTTTAGAGATGAATTTCCCAAAAGGCCAATTAGAAGTCTCATACACGATTGACCATTGTGGCTTTCTAGATCTTGTTCTTATATTTTTGTGGATAAGGCAAAAGCATGTTTGTCAGCGTGACCTTACTTACCCAAGCTACTGCTCCTCTATTCATCTTCATTGTGCAGCCATGTAAAAAAAGCTCCACTGTGGAAAGAACCAGTGCAAAAAAAAAAACTGTGAGTAAATGAATGATGTAGAGCCGAAACCATTGAGGCCAACAAGGGGTGAAATGGAGGCGATGTAGTTTTTAATCACGCTCCCCGTATTTTAGAGTGCCCAGTCAAACAAATCTGTCTCACGTAGTCTTTAGTGGAACCAGCCAATCAGGACTGCACCTCTGCCAATCCAAATAGGCCACAAATGACGCAGTGCGCATGTAAATGTTTGCCAACTGGGAAATTATCACACACATCAATCAAACTCTGCATGCACGCGTCCTCTGAGTGGATCTTCGATGCGTAAGCAAAGACACCAACGCGCAAACACTGGGGATAAAGTCATCGCTCATCACAATCTTGTGATGCCTGTCGAGCAAACGAATGAGACTGTTTTCATCCTGCACTCTGATTGCACCAAAATCTTCTTTGTATTCACCAGGAACTCTTTGCAAACAAACTAAGCACATACAAGTATGCAGCAGTGGCTACTGTGAGTCTGGCCCAAACTAAACCCTGCAAATTTGCGGCATAAAGAAATGTTCAGAAAGTACTGGATGACATTTCTAAATCTCTTAGGATCAAATTTTTGACTGAGTCTGCTTTTATCTTATTGGAGAGTGCTGTTACTTAAAGCACCATACTGTATGTGGCACATTGGCCAGTTGGCTGCATGCAACTGTGATGGTTTAAAGAAGTTACAGAGATCAGTGTCAATGTTGAACAAGAACAAGTTTCCATCTTTAGGGATGTAGAATAAAGCGGACTTTATTTAATGAACTGGGGAGACTTATAAAAGGTAAGGAAGCTGAGTAGCTACTCCCCCCACACAAGATTTTAGCTGCCATGTTCAGGATAACAGGTAGCTTAAACTTCAGTAATGCAACAATTTGTCAATCTGACTTAATCTGACTAACAACAATATCTAGCCCAGTCACAAAAGTGGAAACTTTCCAGCCATCGGCGCCATCAAGTGTAACCGCTGTTTGAGAGCAGTGCAGAGCAGCGGCTGTGAACTAGCCAGTGGGGCACACTCACATGCAAGAACATGCACTTAAAGTATGAATGGCCAGTGTTCTGACAAATAGCGCTACCCACTCAGAATGACCTACCAGTAGCTCATCCTGTCAGACTAGTCTGATGAACCGCTTTAAATGTAGTTAATTAGAGTATCTGTCAGTTAGTAAATATCTATCAGAATGGCCTACTACCTCTTTAAATGTAGGTGAAATTATGGGCGTGTCCTCTGCAAATTTTTTTCAGCCCTGAAATCCACTGCACATGTGCACATCGTGTTGGTAGGTCATTCTGAGCGGTAGCTCTATTTGACAGTACACCGGCCCGACTATTCCAACAAAGCATGGAGAAGCTCGGATTACAACACACACAGAGGGAGAGTGACTTCATTCTCTGCTCAGGTAGACATTACTCCTCTATATCTTTACATAGGAAATAGTTTTTTGATGCTATATTAATGCTCTGGATATCGTATAGAGCACCTTTAAAGATAATTCTAATGACAGCTTCACACACATGACCAATTTAGCCTGTACTGTGGGGGACTCCCACAAGAGCAATTACATGCAGCGTGTGATAGATTGATGGAGTGACATGGAGATCATTAAAAGACAGTAAAGGCAAAGAGGAAAGCGTAGGCTCAAAGAAATCAAAAGAGTGGGTGAGTTTTTAGAAATGTGGACTGAGAGTTGCTTTGAGCTTTCACAGCTGGTGTGAAGCCGTGCACACACTCCTCTCCCTCTATTGTTCTGGCATCACTTCTGAGGACACAGCAGAGATGAGGAGAGCGAGGCGGAGACTAGCACTCGCTAAAGTAGCAGACAGGCGGGATAGAGACTTTGTTACATGTCCGCCACCACACTAAAGACCCAGACGGAGACCACACCGGCCCGGTGGAAGGAAGATGCCCACACACTGTTGACGAATCTATCAGAAATCTAAACATTTGCCGAACAGACAGTATTGTTTGGATTCCGACCAACCATATGTGAAAGATTTTGGTGGTTACTCATAAAGACAAAAAGTTGAAATCTTCACGGGCATAGTTTCAGACATGTGTAAGGTCTACAAAATGGTGATATTAACTATGGCCTGTGATGTCTGGCGGCTTTGTAGAAGTGTGATAAAAGTAATGATATTTCAAAAGACGTCCTGGCTGAAACAGAATGAAGGCTGTTCAAGAATCATCCCAGCTGTCTTGTTGTGTTATTCAGCTCGTCCGTATGTGTACAGAACAGGTCTACATAATGTGAGAAAGCCAGATACAGTGTTCTTCGTCTTTGGAGGGTGTCTGTGCATTCCTCCAATTTCGGGTAATAGTAGTACTTTAAAGTTTTAAGTAAAAAACCGAGCTTTGCCTGTGTAATGGAGAATGGGCTACTTGCATTGCAAAGTAACAGTCCCACTATCGGCTACATGCTAATTTAACTTTGGAAATTTTTTTTTTTTTCCTAAGTGAAAGGTTTTTGCACTAGAGAACAGCCAGGAGTTGATTAAAGCCTATTTTGTGGCAATCTGTCTGATACATTTGAATATTTCTTGTCTACAAATGGAAACGGCTTGATGGTGATGCTGCAGCCTGCAGGAAAGGTCAGGGGGTCATGAAAAACATTAGGTCTCTCTGGGGACCATTAATATCCACAGTGAATTTAATGGGAATCCAGCCAGCACCAGCAGTTTCCGAGACACCGTATCATGTGCCAGTGTTGGAAAAAAGCAAAATATTGACCTGATGGAAGCGTAAGACAAAAGGTCACAGGGGTCATTTGAACACCAAATGTTGGAGGGATGATGGACTGGAACACCAACATGTTTCAACCTCACTGCTTTTAGGGAAAAAATAATTTTGGTTGGGAGAAAATCTTAGTGTGTGGCCTGCCAAATAAATGCTATTCACAGGAAACGCTCAAACACAGCAATTCAAGTGTGACGCCTTTGAATGAAAATTTTAAACCGGCTTTCAATTATGCTTTTGCATAACTTCTGTTGTAAAAGCCTCAGCAACGTTACACTGGCATTGGCACAGCAAAATATCCTTTATAATTACAGACCAAACAGCTATGTAGAGTTGTATTATTAGCAATTCAAATTCACAAAAACCTCCTTCGGTATCCCTGCATGACTTCACATGAACAATCTATTCCAGATTTGTCAAGTACTTTCTCTGTCCAGATGTCCATTAAAATACATCTGCTGTATTGGGGTATCCCTGTGAAACACCATATAACTGTCAAGGTCAGTAACCATCTTAATCACACTGATTTCTCTAAAAATATACAGTTATGTGCCAGTTGCCAAATTATATCATCCAGAACTGTCCTTTCACTGTGGAAATCAGTTCCAACTGTCCTTACAGGGCTAATGATTCAACCAGACTACAACTGTAGATGAACACCAATAAAATCCATTACACATGTGCTGAAGGATAAACATGACAACAGATAATATTTTACAGTAAATTTTCCAGAATGATGTGGTCTTGACATAATTCGGTCGCCCAGTCTGAGTAACTTTTGGCCGCCTTTGGAAACTTTTTTTGACCAGTCTGCAGCAACATTTTGCCAAGCTTATGGCCCCAGCGGGTCCTTCTGTCCTAGATTCTTAGAGTGGGATTGTCTCAGCTCAGGACATATAAGAAACTACTTTCTGACATGAGACAAAAAAGTATTGATTTCTAAACCAACAATGACTCCACGAACTGCAGCTTTTCATCTTCCTCTGTAGTGCACTGACATAAATGTGGAGGACCTGGGTTGAGGGCAGCAGGTTAGTACAGTGTAAGGTCCTTATATCTGGCAGAGGAACAGAGGGGAGGTAATATAGCAGACAGGGATATAATCACACTCTAGTGCTATAGAGTTCAGACACAGGACAGGATAAGGTTTCTGTCTCTTTCCTTTCCTCTCACACATCACTCGCAAGAACTACTACACTGCTGAAAAAAAAAGGAAGTCAAAATATCATGACAGAGTTTCTGTGTGTGAAGCGGGTAGAAGGTCAGCGGGTTGATGAATTAAATGTGATATAACATGCAATTTAAGAACATCAAGCCAGAATGCTAACAATTGTTTAAAGATGATTTTGGAGGGCCCACTTCCATAAAACAAGGCTTCTTTAGTAAATTGGCTATTCTTAGTTCTCACTCACCAAATTTGATTAATTTGTTTACCTTTGAGAATTACTCTTCTCTTCTTTTAGGATTATAAATGCCACGGTGTTATAGGATTAAGAGTTTGGCAAGAAATCCTCCTCTCAATCTTCATTCTGTTGATAAGAATAGGACACTGTCTAGGAGAGCTGTGCTGTGCTTACATAAGTAAGTGCTGTGTCACCATGATATGCTGGTACATCTCTATTGTTTTTGCCAGAAATCCACACTAAAGGTAAACGCCTGTAAAAAATAACTTATTTAAGACAAGAAATACATCAATGCCACTGCTCTGGAACAAATGCACATCTATTGACTGATAATGTCAATAATGAAAGTTTCCAAAACAAGACTGAGTGGTGTTTCAAAACTCAATCCCTGTTCAAGTAGCAGCTTTCACTATCATAAATTTGCCCAATTGAACCTCCAGTAAACAAGCAGCCTGTCAGTGGGTCTATATGTAGTGTAAATAAAGACAGAATCTAACAACATAAGAAATGTAGAGTATTCAGAATAAAAAATATCTCCTCATTTCTAAGTAGAGTTCAGACTTGCCTCGAGACGTTTCTGAACCTGTCGCGGTTCACCGCACAGTCTCGCAATACTTAAAATATATGCAGGCACTCTTTGTAGTTTGCAATTTAAGAGTTGTGACAAACTTCAGTTGTTGGAAGTTAGGTGGCCTGCCTTTTTTTTTTTCTTTTTTTTTTTTACTTTCATTAGACTTTCTTCTAAAAACTGCAGCATCTGTCTTTCATCTAGACCTTACATCTGGAGGTGATTAAGCATCAAACCATTTAAGGAGAAAAGGGTTCCAGAAAAGCCAAAATGAGCAGAGGAGAGCTATTGTGCAGAAAAAAAGGTAGTGGAAGCTGCATTCAAGACCAGACATGCAATACTACTTTTTGAGCTATCAAATTATTAATTAAGTACAAATGATTGCAATAATGATGACAAAAGCCCAACTGAGGGCAGTAGAGAGGTAGAGTAGTACAATGTATTCTGATACGGTTCGTATGATATCTTATGGAAAAGTCTTTCCTCCTTTTTCATTCATTTTCCAATGAATGTCCAGCAACACGTGTCAATTTCCGCTCGTTACAAGCATGCAATCTTTAGTTTAGGCAACAAAAGTACTTAGTTAGGTTTAGGAAAGATTTACTTGGTTACGATTAGGCAACCAAACGACTTATTTAGGTTTAGGAAAAGATCGTGGTTTGGCTTAAAATAACTCTGGAAGTGGCATTACTTAAAGGGACTGTTTGTAAGAATCAGAAAAGCTTGTTAACAGCGACACCTGTGGCCGTTAAGTCAACGAAAGTCAGCGTCGGGCTCGCACTTGCTCGCTCTAAATAGACATGAACGAGCATCGCTCAAAACAGTGAGGCGACACACCATAGCTAAAACCACAATATCACTCTATATTTCACCTGCTTGGCAGTAATGTTAGCTGACGAACAAAGGTCTCTCCATGAATCAATGCTGATGCTGTTGGCTTTTCCTGTTTCAGCCTCCGGGGCTTTGCGGTTTTGGTGCTTCCGTGTAGTTTGTGTTGGAGTCTTGTCTGAACAGCGTAGCCACACATGCGAGCGCGCACATGCGAGCGCGCACATGCGAGCGCGCATGGGACACCGACCCGGGTGATTTATCCGTGTAAGAAGTTACAAACAGTCCCTTTAAGTATGTAAGTTATGTGACAAATAAATCAACATTGACTTCTGGTTTCAAACGGGACACAAACGCTGGTCTCCTGGGCGAAAGTCCAGGATTTTTAGACCCACTCGTCCACCCCAACCTCCTGCCTATGAGACGTTCGCCGGTCTTCCTCGTTCACGATTACATGAATTACACACAAATTGATATTGTGGGATATACACAAATTATAGTGCATTACTTTTCGTAGGAATAGCTACGAACGGTGTATGAGAACAGCCTGAGTAGAAACGCAGTACCTGCTCTATAAAAGGACTTTGTGCATGGTACTACTGTGTATCTACAGGCAGCTTCTGCGGGTCATCAAGAAGGAATGTGACTTCAACACCTTGAAAACAACTTTAGGGTGTTTTTAAAAGCCCTCTGGTGTGTACTAACCAGTCAATATTAGATTTGAGCCATGAACCCAACTGGTAAACTGGGAGAATTTGATTTGTAGCTCTTATTGAAAATGCCCTGAAGGACGAAATTTAAAAAAAAAAAATGTTTAATTTAATTTTGAAAAGCTCATGGGTGGAAAGGTTAACAGGGCGTCCTGAAAAAGGCCTGCATACCAGACATGTTGCTGACCTTAGTGTGGACTCACAGCTGGGGACGACTTTGCCATAATGTGCAGCATTTACCAACCCTGATAAACTCTTCACACACAATATCAGGGATAATTCTCACCGAAGGTTTTACTCTGGCTAGAAAAATAAATATGACCAAAACTCCACTGGAAGTGTGAGCGTACTGGTGTGTGTGGCGTTAACCCTCGGCCACCTGGAACGACAGAAGCGGCTCAGTAACCCATCTGAGAGGCTCCTGCTTAAAACATTAGCCTGTTTATTTTCCAAAGGTCAAATGGGATAAACAAACCTGCCACTATTTTCTTAAGCATGCTGACCACTAATTATCCAATGGAAAGAAAATAAAGAGATAATTGGTAGTTTGAGTTGATTGAAGAATGAATAATCATTTTGAATGACAATCTCATAACAAGATGTGGAGGTTAGAGGATTTAAAACAAAGCCTGCCTTTAACCTCAGTTTAATATTTCTAATGATGCAAAATTGTTTGCCATTAGTTGCCTTGCAGATGTAGAATTGTAGGTGAATTGGAAACACTTAACTTCATTTCAGTATTTTCAAATCTGACATGACACGACATGATGATTGACTCTCACTTCATTCTAAATCAGTACACACTGTGGAGGGTCACAGCAGCACACATCTGAAGTAACCTCCAATAAATCCAGACCACCACAAAAGCCACCATTAAAGCTTGTTAAAAGCCTCTGAGACCAGCCCAACTTCCAGTGTGGGAGGTTAACTGATGCTAGAAGCTCGCTGGGCAGATCCACTCTCACGAGACATCTACCAGGGGAGGTGACCTCGCATCAGAAACCCATGGAGCCGGGCCTGTCGGGCTCTAGCTTGGCTCTGTTTCAGCTAGTCATCCCTTTCACAGCCAACCAATAGCTGCGCTGAGCTCTGGTCTGCTGAGGCAGGCCAGGCGGTGGATCCTGGGGTCTGGGTAGGTGGGAGGGGAGCTGATACGAAACATGCACAGCGTGTGGGGGTGCAGGAGCACTGATGTGGGCTAGGCTAATGCTACAGCTGCCTGCAGTGGGTGGGGGAATGCCCACTGAGCGTGGCATGCACAAACACAGCGCAGATGCAGATTGGACCCTGATTCCCAGAGATCCACGAGCCTGTTTGATGAGGTGGACGGAGAGATTCACCGCTGGAGTTTGTCCTCTCCTCTCTGTGTGAGCCAGATTGACAGTACATGCTGCTACGTTCCTGTGATCAAACTGTCTTTCAGTAAATTCGTGATCACAGCTGGCTAGAAAGAACGCTGCATTCATCAATACAGAACTAGTAGAGTCAGATCTGCAGGAACACTCTAGGAAACTCTTCATTTTGATTCCAATAGGGACAATCAAAGCAAGTACCATGCAACCACATGCTAATTATATCATACAGTGGTCAACTCAAAGCAGCGCAGATAATCACTAATAATGAATAACACACTGAAGACATCAGATTTAATTAGTATTGTCTGCGTTGATGGTTTTGCTGATCATGACGCAGATCTTTCTTTTCTGCTTTGATATTCTTTCAGTGAGGATTTCAATTTGCATGAAGAACTCTCCTCTGCACACAGGATCACATACAAATGCTGACTATGCGACACATATGGATGTTGATACAGACATGTAGACACGAGCAGTATTCACTTTTGTGTGCATTTACAGTATTGCTCCTGAGGCACAGCTGAGATCAGCAGTTAGAGTAAGACTGGGATGGATTGGTAAAGTGTTGCAGTGCAGCAGAGGGAGCCAGATCAGTGGCGTGGCAGGGACTCGAGACTGCAGCTCTTACTACACAAGACCAGTAGGGCCCTCATGAAACACCAACACTTCACCTCTCAACTGCCTTCATCTTTCAAAAGGAATGGGAATGGGAAAAGCATTGCGCAAGAGGCAGCTTCCAGAACACACTGACATTTTTAGGTGGTTGATTTTATAGTAGACATTTAGAACTCACTCTGAATGAAGGACATGTTTATTGACAGTCGTAATGCCATTGCAATTTAATTTCAGCTGACTGGAAAACAGTAATTAAAACAGACAGTTTGGAAAGCACAGACGGCATTGTGTCACTGTGCGTAGTTGCTTATGCTGAGTGTCTAGACCTGTCCAGTCTCATAGGAGGACCACACAAATAAACTCTTAACGGGAAGATGTTCTATATTTGCAGCAAGCCAAGCATGAGGAATTTTCAACAAACAATAAAGGTTTCGAAATTGAGTTTTTTTGTGTTTATAACTCGTCATTTGTCTTTTAGAAATTGCATTTTAGATTCAACATGTCTTTCATGGGTGCAGTGATAGTATTACACAGAAAAGGTTGGTACTTGAAACAGCTTGACAGAGCCACTTACTTCAGTGTACAAATGTAAATAAATCAATAGATCACCAGCACAGTGCTTACATGTTCTGTAAATGCATTACACTATGTGACCGGTCACATCGTTACTCAGTTTTCTCACCCCAGGCAGTGGCTGCTCCCCATAATGATGAAGCTGACAGACTTTCCTGCCGTGATGTGGCTTGGAGACAATTTAACTGGACCATAATTTTGCTGCCATGTGGCACCAGCATTTCATTTAATGTGAAGAAATCAGTCAACCTATCAGCCGTTCTCCTAGGAGACTCAAAGCTTCATTGTAGCCCTGTTGAAGGCTTGATCTTGTTTTTGCAGTGAAATATAAGCTATTTATTTACACATTTGAAGGGTTAATAGCATGTTTAAAGAATATACATTTTCAGTTGCTTTGTTAAAAGACACAACATCCCAATCAGTTTATTTATCATTTCAGTTGACTGTCCCGAAGTCCAAATCCAATGAAAAAAGTCTGATGTTACTAATGCCAAGTATATTTTTAGGTTTGAAGATATTGCATGTCCTAAAGAGTTTTCTGATGGACTGTCACACAGGGAAGGGGTCAGGTGGACGGGTGGGTCAAAAAAACACTGGGCTTTTGCCCAGGAGACCGGTGTCACCCCATGTGACATTGATTTATTTGTCACGCAACTTCTGTACTTAAGTAACCCACTTCCGGGGTTGTATTAATCCAAACCAGGATCTTTGCCTAAACCTAATTAAGTAGTTTTCTTACTTAAACCTAAACAAGCCGATTTTTTCCTAAGCCTAACTAAGTTGTTTTGTTGTCTAAACTCTACTCTACTCTACTAAGTTGTTTCCTGTGAAGACGGAAGTTTACTTTGAAAGGACTGGAGTGGAAATTGACACGTGCGTCACATGTTTCTGGACATTTTTAGGAAAACACATGAAAAATTAGGAATAACTTTTCTTAAGATATCATATGAACCGTTGTATGATACGTTGCTGCACTTTACTCTTGTAGTAATGTAATCCAATCTGAGAGAAGAGAACTGAACTGACTCTCACTCTAATGTCGCTCTTGAGGTGAGGAAGAGGAGGGGGGGGGGAGTCAGGGCAACGGGGTCACGAAGGCCTACTGGAACCATACACATAAACACACCCTGTCACTGACTGATAAACATTGCAAACAAATGAAGACTGCCCAGGCAGGGTTCTGGCGTGCACGCGGTTTCTCCAGTAAAGTCTGTTTAACTGTAAGCCCAGTCCTGAAGGAGGTCCTCCCCGGTTCAGACGTGGGTTGGACACAGAACACGCTCTGGCAACGGAGGCTGAGTGTCTGTTTGGATCTCTTTCCTTTGTTTCACCGAGTCACATAATTGCGAGTCAACGCGGATTCATCCAGAGCGGACAGAGAATGATGTATAGACAAATGAGTGCACACACACGCACACATACAGTATGTACTGTAACTTTCCAAACAGTTCCCTGCCAACAACAAACAACAGCTGTTCTTCACATAAAACTCTGGCTCCGTCGCTCGGAGATGGATCGAGATGCTGGCGCTCTGTCATCGTTACACCTTTCATCTCGTTGGAAAATGTGCTAATGAGATTTTCCATATTTCCACATGTAAATGTATACGTCACCCCCGAAACTGGAACATTTTCTGTTGTGCTAGAGCCCGTTTTCTATTTGACATGTTCAATATGGTTACTATGTGATATTTGTATGTTTACCATCTGAGATCTTCGCTCTGATTCATGAGCAGTTTCTTTTTTCACACAAATTCTTTTGAAAGCAAAGCAATAGGCAGGTTTCATTTCCTTGCTCGCAAGGATATTTATTTAGTTTTCAGCAAAATATTTAGGTGATAGAGTAATTATATTTTATCTTGTATACATGTCCAGTCCCCTCCTTCATGTGATTCATTTCAAACAATCCCTTCTGAGTATACATAAGGTAGTCAGTGAGCACTTGAGTTGTTTCTCAGAGCAAAAGGGACTTCCACAGTAAACATGTCCTCCGATAGATTACACTCACGCAAGCTCCTAAAAGGAACACACACAAGTCTGAATTAAACATATTTCATCTATTTGAAAGATGAAAAAAAAAAACTGTTTGGGTTTCACAAAAACGGTGCTTTGGCCAGGACTTCCCCCTGATGATCCCCATGTTATATTCCTACACACCTCGAATTTACCTCACACACTACACAAGAGCACTTATCCACAAGCCTGAGCCTGTTCAGTGATTACATTTCCTGCTTTTTGCTGAGCAATGACACTTGCATGGGATGGGGTTGTTATCATCAAGTGTCTGGACACATGCTTCAGTATTAATTGCTTGTCCAGCTGTGCAAGAGAATGTGGAAGGCTCAGTGATGGAATTCTACAAGCTTTCCACTCTGTCAGTAACAGCAAATCAGAGGTTTAAACGTATATTTGTATCTGTTATTAGCTTTTAGAGTTGCTAGAGCACAAGATTAAAAGGGCTAATTCACCCAAATCACAGAAACATTGTATTTTACCACTTACCATTAGTAGTATCAACATTTTTTTAAAGTTCTTTCTACCCAACATAAAAACAATCTGAAACAATTTACTATCCTGAGTAACCGGGATATTGTTTCTTGAAAGACATGCACCTACTGAGTTTGTCAAATGTAATTCTTTGATTCTGTAAACAACACAAACTGTTGAGGGCGGTAGAAGTCTTAACAGCAGATTTCACAAAACTAAAATAAAACAGTGTCCTGCAAATATGGCTGGTTTTCTTTCTTTTTTTTAGATTTGTGTCAACTGACCCTTTAATATGATCCCTGCTTCTTGATCTTGATGGAAAAGCTCTATCAATGTCATCAGGTTATGCACTCCATTTTTGTTAAGACTTGAATAAATAAAATACTAAATATATTTACATAAAGGATATTGCATCTTTTTCATTATATTTTGCTCTGACCAGGAACCATTTGCAGTTTTGTTGCGGGCAATAGTTCCTGGCAGGGTCTCCCAAAACACATTGGTCCCAGCAGGTCGGGGGCCAGATTGAGAACGACTTAAAGACCACATGGTTGAAGCAGCTTGAACATGAGAAAGTCACCCCATCTAAAAAGAAAAAGCTGGGCCCATTCCTAGAGCAAGGCGTACTATAGCTGGTAGCCAGGTCTGTAGCCATATGGGGAGCAGTCAGGCTCGCCCAAACAACGGTAGGTAAAGGTGGGTGGCAGGTGAAGGGCCCCAAGCTACAAAACCTGACTGTGTCCCATTAGGGTTAACCAAATAAATGAGGATATTTTCAATAGAGCTGCAAGGAGGACAGGGTATGATAGGAGCACCAGATAAAGGCATGCAGAGGCCACACCCAACAGATTTGTTTTGCCTTTAATATGCCTTGCCATGCCAATGTATACTCTGATAAGGGCTTTATCTGGTTTTCATTGAAAATAAGGGAAGGGTTTCCTTCCAAAATGAGATACCCTCCACTCGAGCGAAAAAAAGAAGAAATTATGCTACTATAATGGAATTCCTTTGTTGACAAAAAACTGAAACATGTGAAGAATGGATCTCTTCTTTCCTCTTCTTTAAGGCACTGAATAAAAAATAAATAAATAAAAAAAACTAAAATGAATTCTCTGCTTGTCAGAGCCAAGACCTTAATCAGCTCAGTGTGACATCCCGTGAGATGAATAGGAAACCTGCACTGTGAGTTCTCTTGCCCTCTACACAATGCATGCTGGGATAGGCTACAGGCTCTGCGAAACTGAAGTGGACGGACAATGAATGAATAAAAATGAATAAATCACACTGCACAAAATGTTCTAAAAACTTTTTAATTGAGTGACTGCACATCCACTATGTAACGTTTCCCCATTTCATTCTTGTCTTGATATCTTGAAAGTGATTTAAAGCTAAAACCGCATCTTTTCTGCGTGTTCAGAATTTTTTTATGGTCTACAAGCTGTTAGCTCTATGATGTTTTTTTGTACTGCTGTTTGTTTGTCATGTACAACAGCATTATGTTTGATACCTAAAGAAAAGACAAAATTCAAGAGACTGGAACGGACTGATTTTCCAGTCTTGAGGTCTCAAGTGTTGACCCCAACTCACCTTTACACAAAACTTGATCACGTTTGTGAGAGTGCATGTGATTTACGCAGAAAGGGGTACGAAGCATACCTAACCTAATCCAATCAAGCAGAAAGTTCTGGCTAAAGTGAGGTCCTAGGTCAAAGGTCAGCCAAACGTCCAGCTGCCCTCCGTGACCTTCGGCCTGGAAACCATCTATTCTGTCTTTCATCTAGTAGCCAGCCACCCGCCACTTGTGTCAGGGAGGCATATGAGGTTCTTCTGCCTTCATCAATAAACATGATATAGAGGCAGACAAGTGAATTATGGCACAGGGAAAAAGGAAGGGTAATGTAAATCACAGATAAATTGGCACCTAACTTCTCCCTGGAGTCTTTTGTGTTTTCCCATGATCCAAGTAAATGTTGTTCCGACTTTGTAATTAAAGACTGCTCTGATGTTCTGAGGTATGATATTACAGGGCATCTCAGACCAGCAAATGATCTTCAAATAAGCCACAAGCAGTAACCCACTTATTAAACGAGCAAGTGAAGCCAAAAGACAACATTTTGTCTAATGCTTTAATACGTTACGCTACAATTCTGCAGCATTCACACTCTGTCATTTGGATGTTGGAGTCAATGCTTCATTGGCTATCCTGAAAGCCTATTTCCAGCCATCCTCTGCGTTTCATTTCATCTTGATTTGTGGCTACTTGCTCAATGAGTGATGAAAATGCTAGAACAAAACTGAACAAACTGAACTGAGCTAAACTGACCTCAGGAACACAGCAGAGGAACATCCTCATTATAACACAATGCATACATCATACACATAGAAGAGGTGAAACGGTCATCGTCTATCATTTCCTTATCTGCAAATACATTCAAGTCCAATGTGAACGGTAGGACAGCGTTCCAGCACAACATATGTCATGGTGCTATGGTATATCTCAAATCTTCTCCTGTGTGAGAACAGATAATCTGCTGCCAGCACAGCTTCATCATCATCAGTTTCGTGTGAATACCATACTCTGGAGAATCCCTCATCATCAGACGTATACCTCCCGGAAGTCAAAAGATTTCTGTCTGCTGATGTCAGTATCTCTCGTACCCCTCTCTCATTTGATCCACAGGAGCATACCGGATGCTTTCCCAACTCCAGTTATGCTGATACGACTCAAATTCTTCAGTCAGAGATCTTTTTTGTAACAAGGAAGAAACGGCTGCTCCTTTTACATGACTGAATGCATGACAATTTACGTGCAAACGATAAGACAAAACAGTGGCATGAAAATCGCTACAAACCACCACAGAGCAGAGCTATCAAACTAAATTAATAGCTCGATTAAGCTTTGAATGACAAACATTCACACTTTCGAGGGAAAACTTGGTATTTTTGCAAAATTGCAAGTCAATAAACATGATACATTGACTTAGATTAATTTGTAATTGGTCTTAGATAGATCTAAGATTATTCATCAAAAATCAGTTTAGAAGATGTATTTTTATTTCCTTAATAGGTGCAGATAAATTAAATTTCAGTGGAGTTTTGTATATTCCCTGCCACGCAATGCTGCGCCCTACCTCCAATCAACTCTCAAATACAGCATATGAATTTGACTTCTGAATTTTTACCTCAAGTATATCGAGTCAATACATCCTCATACAATGGTTCGTACGATATATTAGGAAAAGTCATTCCTCATTTTTCGTGCATTTTTCTAAAAATGTCCAGCAACACATGTCAACGTGCTCTTTACACGCATACAGTCTTTTCAAAATCAACTTCCATCTTCACAGGAAACTTGGTTAGGATTAGGCAGCAAAACTACTTAGTTAGGTTTAGGAAAAGATCGTGATTTGGTTTAAAATAACTCAGAAATGGCGTAACTTAAGTATGGAAGTTACGTGACAAATGTTGACTTCTGGTTTCACACGAGGTAGGAACACCGGTCTCCTGGGCGAAAGTCTGGTGTTTTTTGACCCACCCGTCCATCCCGATTTCCTCCCTACGCAGCGTTTGTCACTCTTTATACTTCCTGGTTCACGATTATGTGGGTTACATACGAATTGATTTTGTGGGATGCATACAAATTACAGTGCCCTTTTTTTCATAGGTATAGCTATGAACAGTGTATGAGAACAGCATGATTGAGTATAGTATAGTATAGTACAGTATAGTATATGGGGCTGTGTAGGTCATTAATAATGCATGAAAAATGTGCAGTTGCCAGATGTAAAACATGAAAGTGTCTTTTCACTCAAAAAAGAGCCAACACACAACATGGAACATGGAAAATATGCCCTCTTTATCCTGATGCATATCTTTCTTAATACTACCCATAAGCAGGAGAACTTTCAATATGTATATATGTCTTTCTTTTGAATAAGTGTTATATTTATAAACGTTTCCAAAATTCCAATTTAAAAAGTACATTTCACGCTTCATTGACGTGCGCCTTACCATTTGTATAGAATAACCCAATTTCATGAGGCTCACACTGTTAGAACCAACTGGCAGTGGTCCTATGTGTGGTTGAGAAAGTCATTATTCTACATTAGTTCTTGTGTCTTGCAAATGCTATTGTTCAGTTGAACAAATTATTCATAGTCATGCATATTAGTCTTTCAGCCATGCCCATAATAGTAACAAATTGGCCCATTAAAGCAGTGTTAGAGGACATTACACAGGAACTGAATGGGTTAATGTATCATATCCTGCTGGTAGACCCTGGGCACTAACCTCTGTGACTCTCTGTTGAGCGCTTTGACTCTAGACCCCCGTGACAATAGCAGAAATAAATCAAAGTTTGATTCCTGAGGAAAGATTTATCGGAAGGAGTGGAATGTGTCACAGGGTGTGAGGACTGCCTGACCTAACAGACACAACACCGGTCAAAGGTCACCGTTTCTCTTCCTTGTCTATCCGACTGGGGAAAGAGGAAGATGGCGAGGTTGTTATGGTGCAGTCAGTGAAGCACAGAGAAGTAGAACCAAAGACTAAAGATCAGTCGTAAACTACAGGAGGCCGACTTAAATGGCAGCAAAAGTTAACTGTAAACAGAAAGATATAAATGTTTCCTTTAATAGGCAGAAATCATATAAAGCTGTTTATTCTTTTTTACCAACCTAACTGCACTTTGATTACTTTATGTGAAAGGATACAAATTAAAAGGCAAAAAAAGTCAAACTTGTTTTGGATGGAGGACTAGCTTGCAGCTATTTAATGAGGCAGTTTGTTATTTTGCTCATATTTAATGGTAGGGCTGGTAAAGATTTTAGAAACATTTTTTGTTATATTAGTTGAAATTCTCATCACATCCCGACTGCAATAAATAAATCAAATGATCTGACCAAAAAAAAGAAAAAATCTGGTATCCGTGGCTGTCACAGGACTGTAATAAGCCCGTCCAATCTTTCATTTGGCCTGAATGTAATGATTGGACCGGCTAACTGCCTGTCTACCTGCATGCACTCTGCCCGTGCACTCATTGCACGTCACTGGCGTCTTCCACAAGCTGCTAGCTTGACAGCTGTGAGTACTAACAATAGCCATGTTCTCCATTCACGTTCATTATGATATGTTTATTTTCATAATGATAATTTTGGGGGAGTGGCTTTGGAGGGAGCCCTGAAGCGACGGACTGTCAGTGTTGCCAACTTGTCAACTTTCTTGCTAGATTTAGGTACTTTTGGAGCTAGTGCTGCTAGCTACTTTTATTAGAAAAGAGTTGGCAACACTGGGTTAGGTTTTCGGCTGGATCATTTTTAAAATCTAGTGTACTCTTGCTTCTTCACATCACTGACCCTGCCTTTAATACGTCACTCCTCATACTGTAGGTATCAGACTGTCCAAAGGCAAACCAGACTCGGTCTGTGAAAATCAGGGTATGTGACTCGTCTCCAGCAGCCTCTTTGATAAGTTGTATTTTTACAGCTTGAAAACATTTTCCGTAGCAGTCATTCTTGCCCTTTTCGTTCTTCATGTCTACTGTAACACACCAAGGGGCTAACTATGATCAAATGTGTTTCTCCTTACAGGTATGCGCTCTTGCTTTTAAACTGCCTGCAGATTAATCCTCATATGGTCTATATATTAGAGGCAGAAATTTGAACAGATTCTCTCGGCACCTGTTACATGAAAAATGGCCTGAGCATGTAAAAGGCTTCTTTGTACTTCTGAAGGGCCTATTCCTGATATAAAACTGTCAGTATATTTCAAGCCTGATGTTAGTGCAGAAGCCGTAAGGCGTATCCTCATTTGGAGATAACAGCAGTTGGAGTGATATTTCTGTAAAGGCATACAGGAGAGGTCACGGAAGCACTAGAGCAGATAGACAGGAAGGACACAGACCTTGACCAGATCAAAGAGAGTAGGCTGTTTAATGACTAATAATGGGAGCTACTAGGCAATTCAAGTCCTGTAGGGAGGGTAAGCTGTCCAAACGACACATGCACCCGTGTCTTACGTTTCTGGTGCCTTTCTGAAATGGGAGAAAAGCCAAGACGAACACAGTGAGGCTGCCCCGGGGTCACTGGTTTCATGGATAGTGGATGAGCTGGTGCGAGTGGCGGAGCAACTCTAAGCCAGCCGGACAAAGGAAGAAGTGCTGAAAGATTAACTAAATAAACAACCCAATGAAAATAAACAGCAGAGAGAGATTTTGCTCGAGATGAAAAGAAAATAAGAGAGATGTTTTTCCACGTGTGACACGAAAGATGAGGGTCATTAATCGCTTTCCCCGACCATTTAAAAAAAGGAGCATTACTTTTCATTTGGTATGTCTCTGTTTGCAACACTGAGTGATGCATTTAAAATTGAAACTGAGCAGGGCCGCCAACTGCTCTCGAAGAGCAGATGTGGTTCTGAGGAGAAGATAAACGTGACCCAGTTGAGCATAACAATAGCCTGTGCAGGAGAAACAGCCGTAGCACATGTCACCCCTATGGTGCTGATTAACCCTGCCTTATGACACAACTGTCTTCATGAAAACACTGCAGCTAATCCTCGAGATAGATCACATGTCTTAGAGTATTGTCTGAGATATCACAGCTTCAGCATTGGTGCCATCCATTATTGTGCTTCCTGGTTTCGGTTTTCAGTAAGAAATTGTCAAATTTGGGATGTGGCATGGAAAACCTCTATGGTCCTCTCAAACTGTGGACCTCAAGCATCTTGCTCACATGACAGGGTAGCAAAATTATGGTTTAAAAATTGCTGATGTCTACTCTATTGAAAGCACTGGGATTGGAAAATAAAGCCACATTAAAGAACACCAACAACTCTCAAGATAATACATAACCATTATGTGACTTTGTGGTTTCAGTCTGAGATTCCCTCCTGAAAATTGAAGTGAATCCTTGTGTTGATGTACTCTGCTGTATTGTATGGATCTGAGTCTTAAAACACGGACTGCAAACTGATCTGAGATCTTCCATTGTAATATACTTCCTTTTAAATCTTGAGAAAACATACAAAAGTAACTTACATCTGCCAGTCATACTTGCCTGAAAGTGTAAAAGGGTGCATTGTACGATGAGGCCAGGAGCAAATTTAGTACCCTTTACAAAGAAAGGAAACGGGAGGGAAAAAACTGTGAGGAAAAAGTGGGGAAAAGTAAAGCCAGAGTCTGAGAAAAAAACACTCTAATCCTCCAACCCCCTGTTCCCAGTTTCCTCTGAGGCTGGGGCCTTCCAGGGCTCATTCAGCAACAACTATACAATGTTTTCCTTCCCTTTAACAGATTACATCAGCACACTAGAGTCTATTCCCTTCAACTACAAACAGTTGCAGTATCTAACAAAAGTGTCTTTAACTGCGGCTGTTGTGAGGGGCCCAGGTTTTCATAGATCAGCATGAGACACAGGGGAGAACACACAGGTCATTGCAGAGAGCTGCTAAAAGAGGCATTATCTACATGCATGTATTGCAGATGCATTGGAAATTCTCAACTGTGAAACGCTGAATCCACTAATCCAGCAGGACCACCACATACAAGGCTTGCTAACATTTCAATAAACGCCTGAAAGTGGGGTAATGAGGGATTAGTTGTGGCTTTCATAAAGAAACCCAAGGCTGTTGTGGGCTGTTTTAGTGTTAATAGCAGAAAAGAAAAATGGTACAAAGAAAACATATTGTAATCCACAAAGCCAATGGGAAATGGGGACTGTGGATTATTGGCAAGTCATGGGATCTCTCGAACTTTGCTTCACCAGTATAACTTAAGCTCATTTGATGGGTTAAAGATTCAGGTGTCACATGATAGATTCTTTGGGGGAGAAACTGGCTCTGTGTGTAGCGAAACGTTAAGCAGATCAACCACTCCTCAAAGGGATTACATCTAATTTCAGAGGGCAAAGGCTTGAAGAGGGGAACTAGTAAAACTGAGAATACCCAGTGCATGGCCCAAGTTGGACTGGATAATCCTAAATTGTACATTATTAAGTGAGAAAAATAGCTACTCTCCTCTGAGACATATCAATGTCATAATATACAAAAGCACTAGCCTTTGACACAAAAGGACTGAATAAAAGTCTGATAGCATCAAATTTCTGCCCAGCATGATCAAATAGGCCCACTTTCTCATTTACTGTAAGATAAAATATGCAGCTATGAAATATTCAGAAAAATTCAAATTAAGCCTCAATCTCCGATCTGTCTATTCACGGGTGAAAACCCTCATACGGGCAGCTTTTCATTTCTGTGCCTTTCATTTCTAATGCCGATTCTGAAGTGAGAACGTGCAAATGATGACCCAAAAATATCAACTCTGAGCAAAAAGCTTCAATCAGTGATCAATAATTAATGAGGGATGATATCAGCATCCGTTTGCACCATGTGCACATAATAATTCACCATGCCAACAAGCTGTTTAAGTGCTTTGGGATGATGATTACTGCCTTTTCTTTTAGCCCCATTAAGCATTTTTGTGGGGAAGCATTTATGTCTTTGCCAAACACTCGCTTTGGAGATCAAAGTCTCAGTTTTAGAGATATTTCACTTTTTGTTCTGCAAGCTGTGTGGCCTTTGGTTAGAGGTTTAAAGGACAATGCTGTTGGAAAACGCACTTCACACATTTGAAGTCTTGCGGCCTTATTATTATGCTTTGACTTAAGACCTTTTGGCTGACCAGAGACTGACTTTTTTGTAAGCTTTTCTTTGTTTGATATTCACTGCCGTTTGAGGAGGGGTTTTTTTTCTTCTTTTTTTAAATAAAAGCAGGATTATTTGCGGACATTCCAGAAAATCTTTAATGGCAGAATAAATCTAATTTTCTCCACATAGTGCAGCCTGGTACCCAGTGAGAACGCCTCGCACCTGATTAGTAATTAATGCTGAAGTTAACAAAGAACAGATACTGCAGAGCTATTTAAACAGAGTTCTAAACACTATTTTATAATCTCCTCAATTCTATACTTTTTTTCGGCTGCTTTCATCGTTCATGGTCTCTTAGATCACTGTCACTCCAGAGACAATGCCTTGGCGGGTGGAGGGGTGGCTATAAGCTTTCCCAGACCCGACCTCAGCCGAGCACTATAGTGTTTATGAGGTGCTTTTGAAATGTGATGATGTCACACGCCGGCTGTGAAAACATGTTAGGCAGCCGCTCCGTTGGTCCTAATGAGAATATTAGCAATGAACACGGAGCAGCGAGGAAATGTGCTGAAGGAGCACGCGGAGTGTGTGGCCTGTTATCACTCCTGCCTCTAGAGATGTAATATCAGAGATGGGTGGAACCAGACATATCTTAAAGAAGATACTGTACTTGCTTTTGTGCAAAGCTCCAAGCACTTACTTAAATCAAATACATAATACTGGTTTCTATTATAATAGGCTATTGGTTATGTCTGTGAACACATTACTGAGCTCATTGATGTGGCGATGAACTCAGCAAAGAAAAGAGAAAGTATGTAAGCCATCCTCCCTTGTATGCATGACGTAATTATTCATTTGGTGAGAGCTGACCTTTAACTCCAGTAAAAGCTATGATGGTGCCTTTCATGAATTTGTGGGTAAAGTCCATGACAAAAAGATCAAAAATGATGTTTACTCTGGATTCAGCAAGGCAAATAGTGTAAGAAACATTTGCCTGCATAACTCAGGAGTGAGTTGATTGTACCAATTAAAGGGATAGTGTGTAGAATTTGCTGGCATCTAGTGGTGTGGTTGCAGATTGCAACCAACTGAGTACCCCTCAACTCACTCCTCCCTTTCCCAGACTGAGGTAACGTGAGCCGCTCAAGAACACCCTTACCATAATAACACTACTTTAGGAGCAACAACAGTCAGACGGCGGCTAGCGGTACTACGGGTTTGCACTCTGCGGCTCACGTTACCACAGTTTTACAAGCATGTCGGAGAACTACGGTGGCCTTCAGGTAATATAAAAACGTGAAAAGCTCTCTCTGGAGCCAGTGTTTGGTTTGTCCGTTCTGGGCTACTGTAGAAACATGGCAGTGCAACACAAAGAGGACCCGCTCCCTTTGTAGATATGAAGGGCTCATTCTAAGTTAACAATAACACAACGATTCTTAGTTTGTGATTACACACTATCCAAAACATAGTTATGAATATTATATTCCATTTCTGCAAACAGATCCACCTAAATGTTACATATTGGCCCTTTAATACAGATGCAGCTACCTAGAATGTCCCCTACCAGCAGGCTGCCAGCCAGTTCCCAGCCGCTGTGAGTCTCTTCCCCTTCACCTGTTTCCTGACAGGGTGTGTCTAGATTACACTGTAAACACGCCCATTCATTCAATTGCAGGGTGTCACCATGAGATGGCTCTTTACAAAACACATAAACCAACTGAAGTACACTGAAGAATCATGTTTCTTTGTTTAGGCCATGGTTTGGCACGATGTTTCTCATACTTACAGTAGTTGCTGGAACCTTAATAATGTTTGCCGCCCTTCTGTTGTCAATAGTTATTATTTACATATTTTTAACAGCATAAACCCTGACTTTCAGTGGTGGAAAATAACTAAGTACATTTACTCACATACTGTACTTAAGTAAAATTCTAAGGTACTTGTACTTTATGTATGTAGGTTTGTATTGAGATGTACTACGATGAATATTTTATTTTCCCTAAATGGGAAAACTGGTATTGTATATTTTATTTTTATTTCTTTTCCCTAATGGTTGATGTTCAAACAGCAGTTGGGGAAGCTGACCCTAAGTCAGCCTTAAAAAGTGACTTCAGCACGCAGCATAGAATATCTTTCATTCGCATCTTATAAACAGTACCGTATGGTCTATACTGGATATATATCAGGCACACAGTAGGTGCATGTATTTATTTAAGGGTCTTGTAAATCAGACAGCCTCAAGAGGATTATGTCAGTAATCACAGATAGATAGAGTTTACGTTTAACAGCAATATTTAGCTTTGCTCTATTTAGAATTCAGTGAATAAGGCACATTAGCTGTGACAATTGTTTACCTTTGAGTGACTCTGACACATCAATGAGAAGAAACGCTTTCATATCCACTTTGATCTTGTAAATTCATAGCATGTAGTCTTAAGCTCTGCTCAGATGTGATTATTTTTATAAAGGGAAGCAGGAGGATAACATAATCATTGCAGGGCATATCTGTGATTTATTCTGTCATACATGTGGCTCCAGAAAGAGGAAATATGGGCTCTGTGTTGGCTTTGTTATTTACAGTTAACCTCGTCTAAATCTAAAATTGACTTTCCCGCTTATTCAGGTGGAGATGTATCTCTTCTGTTTGCCGTCTGAGTCTGAGCTCACTGAAGATATAAAACATGTCACATGTCGACACATAAGGACTATGGATAGACTTAAGGGTGTGAACACATGTGGCACTAAAAACACCACACCTGCACCTACAACTATTGTTGTCTTTCAACGTCCAACAACAATATCCTCCTTTCTTACAACACACTTTGTGTTTTCCTGGAGTGTATTTAGCGATTAAATTGTCTTCAGCTCATTAAAACATTTTCACCAAAACACAGAGTCACACTCATCAATTTCACACCTGGGTCAGAGCTGTTTTTAAAGCAAACACTTCTGTATCAATGCGTCTCTGTGTGATCCCCCAACTACCACAGCTGTTTATACTATAGGCAGGAACACTAGCACTAGGTAGCTAAAGTTAGCGACAGGTTGGGATAGTAGCTATAGGTGTGAAGTACATAACCTTAAGCTATGACGCTACATCCCTTCAGATTCTGGACCCATTTGTTTCTAATATGTTTTCCGGTGGGAATCTGCGAGATGATTAATGCTTTTCCTTTAACTGACATTTTTATGATGTACATTTTAAACAGCAGGTCATTGCTGGGCTGTACGTGCTGTTCCCACCCCAAGTGTGGTGTGAGTTAAAAAATAGGAGAATGACCACCGGGGGAATAAAGCATATTCACTACTCCCATCTTGATAGTGTTGGACACAGAATGTAGACTTCCTGTAGTAAAAACGTATTTTCACACCTTGTCCAGAAAACTAAATCTACAAAAAAGGGTTTAGGCTGAGCTACGATGGGTCATTGTCTGGTCTCACAGACACCGGTGAACAGCTCTTCAAAGCAGTTCAGCGTATAAGAAAGCCACCATACATTATTAAACCCATGAACTTTAACCCCAAATAAAAGCATACCTCTTGAGAATCATACACACATATGATTGCAGGATCATTTCCCAATTAGTCATATAACATTTGCACAACATGTGACTCATGAAAATTATGATAAATATAAGAAAAGACTGCTTTGGCACTCTGGTGATCTTGTTAAAAACCACCAGGCATGACCCCGGAACCACACACTTTGTGACCATATGTTCTTATAAGAGTTTCCCCCACAACGGACCCCTTTACTCTGGGGGATTAGGACCTTTCCTATCACACAAGCCTACTGGAGGGAAACCAAAGAAGGAATAGAGTTCCCTGCCAGTCTAATCAAAGGGGAAATTAAAGACTATTCCTGTTTTTTCTGCTGACTTATTCTAAAGTCAGATAAAGAGAACAAAATGATGGAAGCAAGATGCTGATTTTCCTCCTTGTTAGAATGTTTTACTCTCTCAGTATCCACTTATCTCAGTTTTTCTGCATTTTTGTTCACCAGCACTGCATACATGCTCAACACTATGCACCAAATTTCAAATCCTTCACACACACAAATATTTTACGAAATGCTCTTGCACTCAGAGAACTAGAAATTCACTTGTATGAGCCAGCTGAACCCTGGCCGTAGTACTATGGGGTGAGTAGAACATTTGTCTTTGAGCTGTTATTCAGCTCCCCTGAGAGAGAGGCCCAACTATAAGTAGCTTGGGACTCAACACCAGATCAAAACACAGAAAAATAGACTAAATGAATTCAAGAGGGGATCTAATTAATTTATTACTTCTCCTTTTGCCATTGTTTAAATTGAATAGCTCAGTGGCTACAAAGCAGCAAAGGCTTTGCTCCATCCCTTGCTGATACTTTATTTTCTCCTTTTATTCTTAAAGAACAAATAATGAAATAAAACATTCAATATATAATAATGAAAAACGGAAATCAAGCTGTGGAGGGATGACCACTGGATTGACCAAACCAGAACCTTTACCTCGGAGCAAGTCGGTGTTCCAGATGTAGTCAAAAGCTCAGAGATTTCCAGATCTTTGTAAGCCAGGGAGAAATTTGAAACCACGAATGCTTGTGGGGGGAGAAGAATAACAAAAGGCCTTCATAGAAAAGCATTGAGAAGAAAGAGGCAGTTTTCGTGCTTTATCTAATTTCAGATGAGATTTAAAAACATCAAAGAGGAACTTAAAATATATATGCATACATATTAGGAGTGAGTATTTTCTTTAGTGTCGCATAAGCTTTACATTTATGAACCCCAGTGGCTAAAATTTTTTAATTTAAGTTAAGATTCATGTTGGCCGCTCTGTATTCTTTGAGAATTTTAGCTTTTGTTTTGTTTTCTCTTACACTGTCAAGGATCACAAAGTTTAGTACAGAATATAGTCATTGAAAAATCACCACAAAACACAATGTAAGAACTAGAAAAATGTCATCCAGGCCAATTCTACCACAGATTGGATGGAGACTGTGGCAATCCTGCAATAATAATAATATCAACCTTTATAGAGGGGAGTTCTCCAGAAGTGACACTGCTCAGATTCGTAACCACTTCTTGGTCCGGTGCCACTGCTCTAAAATAAGCTTTCCTTTCATATAGTAATTGTCCTGTTAGACGGTCTACTCGGTGGACAAGAGTCAGTCTGTCTTCTACTGGCTGCAGACTCAAAGCACACCACTGTCTCTGACACATCTTCATCCACATGATGAGTGGGTGAGCCATTGGGAATATTTAGCCACTGTCAGGAAGTGTTAGCAGTGATTGAAACATGAGGCTGCTGAGACAGACTGACAGGTGTGGGCTTTAGCAGTCTGCATATGTGTGTGTGTGGGTGTGAGTGGGTGTATTGTTGAAAAAGTTATCTTGGTAAGACTGTTTGAGACACATTAAAGAACTATATAATATATATAAGGTTAAGTATATAAGATTAATCAATTACTTTACTGTAATATATTGTGTCTTCACAAAAACATTATTTGACAAATATTGCGGTGATTGTTAAAGCTTTCAGGATGTGTTAGTTTTTTTTCGTTGACTAATTCAACAAAAACACAGTTTGGTTGTCAGGGGAACAGGTATGCACTATTGTTATTCTAACATCTATAGTTGGCAGTCACCGACTGGTGTGCTTTGACTGATCCTGCTGAGATAATAGGAAGAAGTCTTTGATTTGAGGTAATTCAGGTAATAGTTTCCAGAGAGAGCCATTCAGCACTGAGGAATGCAAACTAATCTGGTCACATTGGTTCTGCTGAACCTCTCAGAAGACCCCGCGGGGTCGTCACCCCCATAATACCAGCCCACATTTACATCCCTCCTCAATAGAAAGTTAAAGGAGGAGGAATGAAAGGAGGCTGGAAAGAGGGAGGGGCTCGCACACATCGTCAAGTGAACCATAGCTACTGTTCACATGTGCAATGAATGCATTGAACTGTGCCATAATCTGCAGGTGTGAGCTGCTGGCTGGCAAAATGGAAATGAAGGTTAAATCACTGGGCAGCATTTTTGCTGTAGAGTTAAAAGATGAGTGTGGAAGACGAGTGAAAAGGCTCTGCTACCGCTTGGCTGAGTTAAAACTGGCTACTTTAACGTACAAATACCACACTAAAGTTCAACTTCTGTTTTATGATCCTGAAGTGAACTGCTAGAGTTTGAAATTTCGCCACTGCGAAGACAACTTGTCAGCTGCCAGGGCCCTTCTGTAGTGGTCTAAGCCAACAAATTAAGAACGCCTGGCGTACTTTGTGAAATCCTGTTAAGGATACTGTTGATGGGCAGGGACTTTGTCACTGTGCAGACAATGGCTTCACTCTCTGCTCCAGGGTCATTTTCATTAATTAAGCAACGTGGCGCTCAAAAGCTAATCCAATCACACAGCAGTCTTTTCTCACGGTTCCAGGCCTGGCTTCTGGATGACTTTGGTGGACCTGCTGCTTGACACCACAAGCGACACAACAATGTGCACTGCCAAACAGAAGATGGGGATCTGGAAAAAGCGGAGGAGGCAACGGAAATAACAAACCACCCATACATAAACCAACAAAGCCAAGGCTCAACGGTCGCTTAAATTCACTGCAGTATGTCGCGATTTTATTTAATGCTCCATGGCAGTGACTCTGGACAAAGGATGAAAGAATTAATACCTCCTTTCATGTATTCCTGTTTTCTCTGGAAACAACACAGCATGTTGACAGCAGGTGTTATGAGTCACTGGATTCACAGAAACTGTGTATTATGTTGAAAAGGACATCTTTCAAAGGTAAAATCAGTTTTATTGTAGCATCTCTCTCTCCCCCTCTGTTTCTGGTAGAGTCATTTGGACATCAATGCATCCCTTTGGGTCAGTCAATTTGTTTGCCATCTTCTCTTTCAGCACAGTGACGACTTCCTCTGCACAGAACAAATGCTCTGTGTATGGCCTTGCTTAAAGGCAGGGTTGGTGATTTGGAGAGTACACTAGATTTTTAAGAATGATCCAATCGAAAAACCCAGTCCAGTGCTGCCAACTCTTTTCCAATCAAAGTAGCTAGCAGCACTAGCTCCAAAAGGCCCTAAATCTAGTGAGAAAGTCACCAAGTCGGCAACACTGACAGTCCGTCCGTTCAAGCCTCCCTCTCACGCCACTCCCCCACTATTATCATATAAACCATAATGAACGTGAATGTTGAACATGGCTATTGTTAGTACTCACAGCTGTCAAGCTAGCAGCTTGTGGAAGACGCGGGCAAAGAGTATAGAAGCAAAGAGACGAAACTCCATCAAATTATTTTGTTTTACTTTTGCACTGCACTTTTATTGCAGATGTTTTACTGGCATCCGGTAGTCGCTTTTAGTCCAAAATGGCGGAAGCGTAGCTTTGCTGCTGGGTGCTAAACAACTTGTGGGCAATATACGTTCTTCGACACCGGTGACGCGCAATGGAGTGCACGGGTAGAGCAAGCAGACGTCTTGCGGCAGCCACAGATACAAGATTTTTTTTTTTTTTTGTCAGAGCATTTGATCTATTGATTGCTGTCGGGATGTAATGAGAATTTCAACTAATATAAGAAAAAATTCTAAAATCTTTACCAACCCTGCCTTTGAAGCCACCATGATCTGCAGAATGGTCATCCAGTTGAAAATTCCCATCCAATTATATAGTGTATCACTTTTTTCTGTATTTAAGCAAAAAGCTCACTTATCACTGAGATTTGAGAAGTGGGTGGGGTAGTCTAGAGGCCACATCTGATTTAGAGCTCTGAGAAATTCAGGTGCCTCCTTGATCCTCATTTTCTCTTTAGCTGTTCAGCAAATGCTTCAGTATATTCCTCAGTATTTCCTCCATAAAAACATTAAAAAAACAGAAATTGTGCCTGGCATTAATCTTCAAATTACAAATCAATACCTTTTGTTTTGAATGTCAAAGACAAATAGTCTCCATGGTTATTGGCTTATGGACTCTATTCACTTTGTCTGTCAGCCTTTTAGCGGTTTCTCTTTTGAAGCGCATGCTTCAATTCTCTGCTTGATGTTATGTGCCAATAGACCATACACTGCTAACAGTTTGACATATCCCTTCAGACAAAGAGCCACAGGCCTCCTCGGACTAATGGATATAACAGATCGCACCAGGCCCAGATGAAAATACAAAAGTTGAAGTGGAGAAAGCAGCAGAGGTGGAATACTTGGGGAGAGACCCTCTCAGTGTTGTATTTCTTCTTGTTCCCGATTGGAGCAACCTGATTTGATTGAGAATCTTGGAACACAGCATTGAGTAGAGAGCATGTCTTTGGTTTACTCGTGTTTCAGACCCTGCAGAATTGCTGAGCCTACTGTTGGCCATCCTCTGACCCCTGACCTGGCCTCACCGACCCAGACGTCTGTGGCCAGACAAGAACAGAAGAAGTCTATCTGACTATTATTCTACTATTCCATGCCTTTGAATGATATTTGAATTATGCCGATATGTGTATTTTGTCACTGCCAGAAGTTAATCCTGTCTTTTCTACTGCTTCCTTTTCTCATATACTAGAAACCTTAAGCGCCCAGTGCTTTAAAAAATCAATTAAAAACAGCTGCCAGTAACATGCTGCTGCACTGAGTTATATTTTCATAACTAGTCCACCAAGAGAAAAAGTAACAATGTTCAAATTTATATTCAAACTGTGACAAATTAATTTCACATTTGTGAAAATGTTATCTATAGATCAATCAAATATAAGGAATTTTGGTTTTGATGACAGCTGTAATGAAGGATGTGTTTGTTTTCAATCAGGGGAACAACTGCAGGATTAAGCCAGGGGACTCCCACAGACCAAATCAATGAAGGGAGATCTACCATCTAACAGCCCTATTTTTACAACTGTCGGCTTCAGATTAGTGCAGCTGACAGACGGCATGCAGGAGTTGATGGAATTCATGCTAAACCTGGCAAGTGTGCCGCTCTCTTCTCGGCTTGGTCACGGATACTCCCACCTGGGCATTGTGCAATCCTGGACTGAGACAGCTGCCCAGAGAAACCACCTAGCCAATCCAAATCATCGGCCACTGGAGGTGTGCATGATTGCCCACACTTTCTCATCAACCATGGGAACTATTGGGTTTCATAGCATGGATAGTGTGGGATTGGGTGGACCTTCACCTCAGAACCAAGTAAGTCCTCATTCATGCCAGCTACTAAAATCACATCCTTTAGTTTCATATGCTATAGATTCAATGCCTTGGCAAGAAATGTGGGACGTCCCTGATCTTTTGTTGAGAACAAATTACGCTGCCTAATTTCCCTCTAGTGAAGCATTGCCTGTTGTGTCGTCCAAGAAAATGTTTAGTTTATTGTTATAAATGGATTCTTGATTTTTTTCCAGAAAAGAAAATCTGCTTCTACATTTGATGAGCTCAAACAAACCTGAAAGGTAATTGAGCTTCGGGGCAGGGAGGGAAACTCCAGTGGGATGTAACATGAGGAACTGCACGAAGCACAACTGAAATCAATTACACAAGATGGCACAGCAATTGTGTGCTGGAGATATATTATATCTTACCCACAGTAAATGCACCACCCCTTCAGTCGGACTGTATTCCTGCAGTCTGCCTGGTGCATCCTGCAGATAAGGATAACAGTATGCAAACCTCACTGCAGTTCACCGTGTTAAAAAGGGGTAAAGTGAGACTGATAGGCTGGCACAGACAATGCATAATTATGAACTGGAAACTATGCATAATTTAACCTGTTGCAAGGGTACAGTAAAACGATGGAGCAAGGAAGTAGCATGCCGAGCAAAAAGAGGAATGTGCAGAAGTTGAGACGGCAGCATCCCTCCATTTGGCTACTGGCACTCCAGGGCAATCTTGGAAAAATATTGTTCTCCAGTCTAGCCAGATCTCAGCAGACTGCTGGACTAACTCAATGTGACATCTACTTCTAATGCAGAAAAGCAAAAAGGCCCACCCTCAACACACTAAAGACCAAACACACACACACACACACAGTGTAAAGACAAGGAGAGCAAGCCCACTGTTCACTGAGCCACTGGGGACTCTGCAGGAACACAGAGGTGAGGGGCTACAGACCTTCCCTTCTCTGTTACGTCCCAGAGGAGTCCCGCGCTACTTCCATTTCACAAACAACCTAAGGACCGTCGCGCAGGATGCGGGAAGTGGAGGAGCCATGTAGAGGACCAGCTTACAAAACAGAGAAACAGATATAAGCCTGAGCCTGGCAGGCGACCAGGTTTATATCTGAGCTAGTGACCCCTGACAAGAGGAAAAGCTCTTAGCAACATGGGATCGCTGAAAATGGAGATGTCATGATGAATGGCAGTTGCTGTCCAATAATGGTGAGCTTACACAACAGAGCCTCCCCCCTTCTTTTCAGTTATGTTTAGTTTACTTAACGAAACAATAAATAACTAGGACAGATATGCATTTAAAATGTATTCTGCCACGAGCTATTCTTTAAAGCACCACTGCAATAATGAAAGTGCCTATAGCCCAGTCTCAAAGGGCTCAGGAGATACAAGGGGGTTATGTGATACCCAATCAGAGCGGAGCCATAACACACATGCTTGTAGAGAGAGATGAGAAGCAGCTGCTTACTGCTGGCTACTTGCTGGGCCTCACTTCCCCCTGGTAAAACCACTCGCAGTTATGTAAATGAGAAAACTAAGAGGACCAAAGAGGTCAATCAATTTCATCAGCATAAAGTGCTAGGCAGGTTCTTAACCTTTTCAAAGTTTTCCATGCAAATGTATATATAAACATATACAAGAAACACTACAGTCTTAAAGCCATTATGCAAAAATTTAAAATAAAAATCTGCGGATCACATAAAACTGGTGTTGTCTTTGACACATCTTTATGTTTTTAAGTCTTTGAAAGTATTAATTAGATTAGATGCAGCGTCTCAATGAAGCCTCCCAGGGATTACTCTTAGCCTTGTTAGAGAAGGGAGAGAGAGATTTAGCGGTTGTAACTGTGTGTCTGCTTTGCTATCCAACGTGAACAGACAATTATATGAAAACTACAGATTAGGCGGAACCCCAGCGTTTCAGATTTATCTGCATTAGTACAAAGCAACAAATAAAATCGCAGCACAGACGGCACTTAAGAAAATTTGTAGTCCTCTCCGACAATGAATGTAATCCCACTAAATGGAGGGTTTCAAGCTCTGGGACATCTTAAAGATAAAGTCTTTCCACCCATCCACTTTCTAAAACCCGATTATTTCTGATCATGGCCGCCTGCAGCTGGAGGTCAACAGCCAGCTTTAGCCTGAATCCCACCTTTTGTTTGCTGACATCCTCTGAATGCATCAATCCAATAATGTTACCTGAAATATAATATTACAATGCAGTAGACTGGTTGAGAATAACATAAAATCAGCATACAGAAAACATGTGAATTAGTCTGTGTTGCTTCAGTGTAGTCTTACATTGTGACCCTGCAGCCCTCATTCCTCCACAGGAGACATTCAATAATGTTGAAAAAACTGAGAGTCAGCTTGTGTTTCAAACAGCTGTGATTTGCAGGATCGTATCTCTCTCTCCTTCTCTGTTGTTTTCCCTCTTGTTGTCTCTCCCTCCTTCTCTCTGTATCCTAACCTTTTCAGAGTTCATCTCATCTCAAGCCACAAGTGAATGAAGCAAGAGGCATATTCACTTTTCGTCTGACTCATTTTAACTGGCTTTATTTAGACACCTCTCATTTCCTTTCCTCTGTCTAGGTAGGGCAGACATGTTGTGTCCCATAATCCCATGATGCCGCCCTTCATTGACCTTCGTGAGGTGACGCGTTGCAGCTTTGACCGCGTGCCCGATGCTCAGGGCAGGAGTGAGGAGGCTGTATGCCTTGACTGCTTTTCATCTGTTTAGACAGACAGTTAATATTACCTTTTATCCCGGGTCTTACTCCTTAAAGTTGAGCGGATATGACTTATGTGTGGGAGATAGCTGAAGGCTGTCCTGTCCTTCTTTGACCCGCTGTGCCGCTATCATCTGTCCACCGGCACAAGACAATTTGAATTGAAAAGCATGGAACCAGTTAGCCGGCGTAGGTAAACATGGCTGCACTATGTGATGACTTTGGGAGGAATTCAGAAAAAAGGAAATACGGTCTACTCTCTTAAAGGGATACATATGGTGCGTATAATCTGGCAACAATCACTTACATTGCATGCACACAGCACCTTTTTTCCCTGTTTGCATTGGACTTTATGCAATCTGCTGCTCATTTTCTACGTCAAGCCCAAACACATTGTGGTGACAGTCTCATAAAACATGAAAGAGGAACCAATTAAAACCAATGCATTGTGTGTATGAATGAAATCAGCACATTTAACCATAATCCCACTGTTATTTTAAGAGCAAAGAGCAGGCAGCGAGTTTAAAAGGAGACGACGTGTTTCGTTTAATGCTCATCTTGAAACAAATAAGGGGAATTTTTAATTGATTTCCTAATTTTCCTGTTCTTCCAAAAAGCAATCATGCACAAATTAAGTTTAAACGGGTATTTTCCATTTTAAAAGAACATTATGCCTCTCTGCGTTTACACTTCCTTTCACATTTCATTGCGGCACATGACAGTGGCTGATGGATTGGGCTTTTGGTGGCTCACGGGGAGATTGCTACCAGATGAAAAGGTCTTAGAGTGCAAACGGGGCGGTTTTGAATAAAGCTATAACTCTACTTTCTCCCTGGACTATTATCATGGACCACACTAAATGAAGAACACCGGTATGACATGGACAGAAAGGAAACCTAATTTGCTCCAAATGGTCCGATAATGAGAATTTTGAATGAAAAACACTGAATATTGGCTAAAAGTTTTCCCCTTGTTTGCCTAAAGCAACATATTTTGTGGTATTGAAGGTATTTTGAGGTTAACCATTTTCAAAGACAATTGAAAAATTAACTATGAACTTCGCAAAAAATGTTTTTTAGGCACTGTCGGTTGTTGGGCGAGTTTGTAGCTGGATGACAAAAGCATTTTACATAACTTCACTTGTGGGTTTTTGCTCCCAATAGAATCACCTGAGGTAGAAACGTATTCTTGTGCGGTATATTAGATACAAAAAAAACAATCACCAAAAACATAGAGTTGAAGAAGCAAGTGTGATACTTGAATTTGTGCTATCACTGGTTTTGATTCATCATCTTCGTGGGATGGTTTGCACTACCTTTTTTACTTAGACTCCTTCATAAACAAGACATGTAACCACATCTGAATTACTATTCTCAACTGTCCGTCAACCTTGTTCAAAAACAGCGCTTCTGTATGATCTATAGTAATTTTGCAGCAGTTGGAGAAAAATCAGACGCCCCTATGAACAGACACTATATAACTGTACAGAGTACGGCCATCTGAACTTTAAGCACACGTGAGGAAAATCTTGAAGGTATGAACCTGCCCTTTTCAAGTCAGATCCTAAAAGAATAATATCTTCAGTGTTTCAACATTAACATAATTGCTATGTTCTGCAGTGAAAGGAAGTGAGCAGGAGATTTAATCACGATGAAATCAGACTGTTGCAGTTCTTCGGTAACAAAAGGAAGACTCGACTTACAAATTCCTGATATAGAATAACTGAGCGATGCAACCAGACAATTTCAAACCTCTGTGGCTTTGGAAAGTATAGGTTTCACATCTTGGTCATCTAATTATACTGTATGTACTTGCCTTACAAGGGGAAGATACAAAAAGCAAAAAGAAACAATAAAATGCCCTGTCTATTTGTTCAAATTTCATGTACACTTCTTTGACAGTGAAATGACAAATCCAAAGAAGCACAATACTCAACTGATGCAATCCAGATGTTCTTTTTTCAATTGAGGGAAAATGTGTGTACAGTCCCCTTAATCTGCTTAATATGTAAAATCTCAAACAGTTATGAAAATATTTTTCCTCTGAATATCCTCCAGATGAGCGAACATGTTGAGCTGTCTAGTTCTCTTCCTTTCTCTGTCTGTCAATATTTCCCAGATGACAGTAGACTTCCTGATAGATCCCACTCAGTTGTTTTCATTTCAAGAACTAAGGCAATTTTACTCACAATGACTCTCTGAAGCATAAACATGGGCTGCAATCGAACAGTCTTGTTTGCTTAGGAAGATTCCTAACTGAGTGAAATGACCTGAAAGTATTAAGTGGCAGCCATGATAAGAGCTGATCGAATTCTTTCAATGTGAAGGAAAGGTTCAATGCTTCCTTTCTTATCTCCTCTAGGGAACACTGGAACACCTTTACGAAAGGACAGGAGATAATACTGTCCCACAATTCCTTGCAGCAGCAACATTTAAGCGAGGCACCATTTGACCGTCAATAACATCCGCCGTCGCGGTTTCATTGTACACTGCGGATAAATTGAAAATATACGTCTTAGGCAGCCTGATCTCCTAAAAATTCTGTTCCCATACAACGAAACTGCATTGTGAATTATGTTTCGAGGGAAATGTATTTTGTCACAGATTACAGTACGTTTGTTTTTGACGTACTTGTAATGATGAAACCCCATGTAGGGAGGAGGTTGGGATGGTGGATGGTTCAACAAGCACGGGACTTACGTGCATGTGACTTTCGTATAAGAGACCGGTGTTTGTGTCCAGTGTGAAACTAAAGGTCATACTTTAATCATGATGTTTTTTACTAACCCTAACCAAGTAGTTTTGTTGCGTTTTTTTTGTTTTCTAAACATTTACAACGTGTATAAAACTGTTTAAAAGTGCGACCCTAATCCGGGAGAAAATATGTTTCCCTCAAAACATAATTGAGAATGCAGTTTAGTTGTATGGAAATGTAATTTTGTAGGAGACAGCTAGGGCTGTCTTAGGAGGTGTGGTTCTGTTTTGGACAGGAATCTGTTCTTGAATTATACAGCATTGAGTTTGTCACTGTAGCCTACACATTTTCTATGTTATAAATATAGTTGCTAAAAAAACAAAAACATCTGTCCGCCATCATGTAAGTGCAGTTGGATTCTCCTAGCACTGCGGTTGTCTTTTCCTAAGTCCTTATGAATTCTCCTTCACATCTTTCCTTGACCTCATGACGTTTTCCATCGAGGTCAAGGAAAAGTGGTTAGGAAAAGACATAGGGTGTCATTTTTTTTGACTAATCAACCACAGCCAATTTATAAATGGGCAATCCCTTGCTCCCTCAGATATCTGATAACTTGCACAAAGAGGACGTTGATTGCAAATTATACAGATCAGAGGTCTGGATTATGATTAGATTTTTCAATTTAATTTAATTGTTAGGTGCATCACTTACATTTTCAAATTGTCTATTACACTCATTTTCAGCAGCCACCCCGCTGGAAAGCACTGGATGAAAGGAAGTGATGGTAAACCTGTGGAATTTCACTCTCAGGTCAGTCACCTCCTACCAGGTTCATGTCTGCTCCGTCGGCCCCCAACGTGCTATGATTGATGTGACCTACACTGCAGCATGCAGTCGTATTGCCAGGGTAGTTCAAATGTCAGGCTTCTGACTCAGTAGCAACCAGCTCCCACACTGAGTCAGTAACTTTGCTAAACCAACAGAACCATCCCAGCAGTTGCACACATAGAAGAAAACCTGCAGGTCTGATGCGACACCTGGCTGGGAGATCTTCGCTCTGAAGCATGAGGGGTTGCCCCGTCATCCATAGAGGGGAGCAGCGCTTTGTTGCGTTTCAAAGTCTTCAATGCCTGGCCCCTCCACGACCAGACAGCAAGAGAGAGAGTCGGCCTGGCGCTGGAGCCTTGGCAGTCAGAAAGATCTGTGGTGTGGCCCCTCCTTTTCACTGGGCTGGGATAAGCCAGGGAGTGTGGCGCCTCTGAGGTTAGTGGGCTGCCTCATCGAGACATCAGCTCCATCATGAGCCTATTTTTATTCCATTTTCTCGCTCTCTTTTTTTTCTTCTCCCCTATTCAGACCTCTCTTGCTCTTTTTTTTGTCAACTCTCCACTTTTGCCTTCTCTGTCTATCTCTTTACCGCTGTCCTCTTCTTCCATGGTGTTGGGAAGTGTTTCAGCCAGTATGCATGACAGAGGAAAATGAAAAAACCTACACGGCTCGGTTTCTGGTTTGATCCCAATATTCACTTGCCTTTTTTCCCCCTTTCTTTCTTGCTGTATTTATTTTATGCAGACACTTGCCAAGATGGCAAGAGCTCCCTGTCACTGGTTTGGCAGTATCCATGCAGTGTATAGATTCAAAGTGCTTTAACCCTTATGCACAAAAGCTATTTATCTGTATCTACAACAGAGCCATTGTAAACCAAAAAACTGTCTAGTTTCTCATGTTTGTCTCCTTCAAACTTTAATCTCAACATGTAACCTCTTCCACCGAGAAGCATAATTAACATGCAGGTTGCTATCTTCCTCACACTGGGCCAAGAATAAACAAGAAAAGAAAGCCCTGAGAAAGATTGAAGAGTCTTTGTTGGTATCCTAATGCCCTAAATGTCAGGATTGTACATGTGAGGGAAAGGATCACTGTATTTAACCAGCTAATCCAACATGTTGAGTCAATCCACGTACAATGTGGTTATGCTGGCGAGTTAGCAGGGGGTCCTCAGCTTTCAGGAAAGGAGTTTACCATCATAAAGCAGCTGTCCCTCATCAGCAGCCCCTACAGACGCAGACAGTGCCGTGTTTGTGCCATAAGCCATTCTATACAAGCACATTGTGGCAACTCCTCCTGCATTTTCTAACAGCCTGGCAACAGTAAGCTCACAGAGTGAAAGGGGTCTAGACTGGTCTTCTAAAGAGACCCTTGCTTCACATTAGCACTCCGGGTTAAAAGAAACATTGGATACTGATGTACTTGTAAATAAAACCTTAATTAGGACAGGTTACCAGAAGTCTAGATTGGAACAAACAGTAACTACAGTATGTTGTGTAAGTAGTACGAGGGTGAAAGATGGGGGCATGACCACAATTATCAAGGTCTCAAACACTACTAAAGGTTTGGAACTATTTATATTTCTTCAGCCCTTGAGGCAAAGTTTTTAAAATGAAAGGCGAAGGCCGAGTCACAAGGTCCTTGGCAAGAGATAAAGGAGTTATTTGATTTATTTAGAACCAATCTGCTTTCCTCTCAGCATCACCCATCACTCCGATAACAACCATAGCTAAATGAGCTCTGTATCTCAAAAAAAGAGGTTTCACACAAAGTATTCTATGAGCTGTCCTGGCTGACTTGAATTCATTTGAATAATTTACTTTGCAGAATAGCATGAATATGGGGAAATGGTTGATCCATCAATCTAGTCTGACACTCGGCTTTAGAAAAACACTGTTTCCCCTCTGTTCTTTGTTTTCGTATATCTAATGAGCTAAGAAATAGAAAACAAAGGTAGCGAGTTATATAATAACGTCTTCTTTGGTGAGCCTGGAAAGGATTTGAAAACCCTGAATTAGCTTGGTTCTGTATGAGCAGGCAATTTCCTCTCTCTCATCCACAGAGCACACCACCGCCACGGTGTTCATTTCCACTAGCTTCCTTCAGTGCCCACATCTGAAGATTCCCAGGCTTAAGCAGGGATTGGAAACTATAGTGTCCAGCGTGAACACAGCGATGCGAGCATATCATGCCACTCTTTCCAGTCGGAGCGCTCTGACGTCACGCCGTTAATCCCTTTCACCATACCACCCAAGCCTCGGGGAGACCACACCAAATCCTGCACTCACCCCTGAGCAGAGGAGCGAGGAGTACCACTGGGATCGAATTAATGAGGCTTATTAAATACTGTAAGTAATGAACTTCACAGAAGGCAGATCACTAAGAGCTGCACCAGCACAGGAGAGGTCGTATCAAAACTACCACGGTTTCGGAGCTCATGAAAGAAAAACTCTCCCCGTACAAAATCACAAAAAGTTATCACTCAAAAGCAGAAACTCTCGAGGAGAGAAGGAAGGCTATGTCCCAAAGGACAAGTGGTCTTCTCAACAATGGTGAAGCCTTGGTTCAGTGGACCCTTTGAAATTCTAAAAGGTTTTGTATGTTTCAGCCCATTTAGTACAAAGTGACACGTACTTGACATCACATGCTTTTGCAATTCCATTGGTTTCCATTAATTTCTGTTTAATATGAAAAATTAATTAGCAGACTCTGGAAACGTGCTTGAGTTATGCAATAATCAATTATTTCTGAAGAGGTCAAACTCCAGCTACAGAACAACTTTATTGTTACACCAACGTGTTTAAGCTTGTGGCCTTCATCAGGGACATCTGATGGTATTCTGCGTATTACTACTACAATTTTTAAAGTAATGCTGTGCAAAGTTTTCAAATATATCTGCTTTTAAACGCATTAAAATGCGACGGTAGAGTGAATCATGTAGACTTGATTGAACCGTAATGGATTACACAACTCAAACAAGTTTGGAGAGTCTGCTTTTTGATTTTCATACTTTTACTGAAATCAATGGAAACCACTGGCTGCCTGGAATGAAGAGGAAAAGTGCATAACAAATCTGAACAATATAGCTTGGATTAGAAAAGTGTCACCAACATGTTCAAGTGTGCACTTGAAAACATATTGGTCATTTAAATCGCTCTATTCAGCAAACACACAGAAGAGTTTATGAGACATTAACTCACTCACTTTGAGGAAAAGACTGACCCACTTCAATGAGGTTTATAATAAATCAGCAGAGTATTTAAAAAGTGGTGATTTCAACAAAGCATGAGTGCTCCAAATGGTAGCACTGCTGCTACAGATGAGAGGAGGCTCTCTAGAAAATAACAAATGACCTAAGTGGTTAAAATGGTCTACAAAGGTCTGGAAGTTGCAGCGCCAACTCTGTAGCACTTGCCACAGCTACACAAAATATCCACTGGGACCGTTTTTGTAAGTACCTCTTCCCTCATATACTTATTCCCATAATGATGGCCTGTGACCTAAAGGAGATCATTCCTCATTTCCCTTCAGACCGAGCCCAAGCCAAAGCAGAATGCGGACAGTGAAAAATCCTGCAGGAGTCCCCCCATCGGCTCAAGTCTCCTGCAACTTAAAAAAACAGCCACTGAGTTGTTGCACTGGGTGAATGAAAATTTTGCTCACTCGTTTGCACTTAGTTAGCCTCTAGCCCATAGATGTACAAAGAGAACTGGATACAGCGTTGGAGGTGGGCACCCGTTCATTCCTATGAGAGTTGTTCAGTGACGCATGATCCAAAATGGCTCGACTACCGGCAGATGAAGTACCCGGATCTTCCAGCGATCTTCCGCATCCATTGGGCCCATAGAGTGCTCCAGGGATAACGTATTATTGTAACCACTGTTCCATCGACAAAAAGCCAATGGGATTTTTCCATTGAGTTTTGGATTATTGCAGAAAATAAGCTCTGTGCCAAACACACGCTTATGACACTTACACGTTTTGTTCAGCAAGATAATCTTAACAAATGAACACCACTTTTATGATTTTTGAAGTGTGAATGCAATCGCCAGAAGTAAAAAGCTAACGTTAGGCTACAAACGAACTACACCACGGTCGCATGAGCAGGAGTATACACAACGAGGCTGTAAAGGAGGACGAGTCGGCGTGATGACGTTTAGTAGTCTCCTTTAGCCACTTGTTAGCAACCGCCTTTTTTAAGATGCGTTAAGGCTTCAAAATTCACCAATGGGGTATTTATTGATGTATTTTTTTGTCGTAGAATAAAATGTTAAAATCTGTTAAGCTTGTGTTAACCACAGACCTTATTTCAGGCATCTAACTAAAAAGCCATTCAAAAAAGCCATTAACTTCCAGAAGTGGGAAGCGGATGTGCTAAAATGCTAACTCATATCCGGGTTTCAGGACTCATTCCTGTAGCACTCTATAGAGCAGGCGCACTAACATTTCCTTTAACTCTGCCTCCCAGCCCTCGCTCCAGCCTCGGTCTGGGGCTCTTTCACATGAACGGAGGAAGAGAAATAACTCTGGATTTTGGCTGCATTTTACAACTTTTAGCATCTGATTTAAATAAGGGCTATTGAAGCATTCCTACTGGGAAGTTGATTTACCTAAAAAAAAAAAATATCCGCCAATTTACAGAAGTCTCTTTCCCAATGTAAGTCTATTGGAAAAAGTATTTTTGGGCCCAATGGCATCACATGATGGACCCAGAAGTTGTAATTCCACCGTTTGGCCACTACGAAAATTTGCTTCAAAGCCCGGCGCTCTGCCCCAGGGCTTGCTCTAGCCCCTACTGGCCACTCGGAGACATAGCAACATCTACAGACGTCACAATGAATTTACACTGTTTAGCTGTCTTCTCTCTGCTGAAGTGTGTGCTTTGCATCAACGTAACCTAATTTCCTTCAGTGAGCTTCCATCTTTAAGTAGTTGTCCTGTCATATAATATCATTAGCAGGCCAATTTTATGATTTCAACTCAATCATAAGCACACTCACTGAAGATTTAGGTCAATTAAGTCATGGATTGCTTTCAGATCCCACAGGTCTCTGGGTATGGATCTGCTGTGATTGAAGCATTGTCTCTTGCATGTCCAGGCCAAAAATCTTTTCAGCTTGTGTGCTTTGGCCTCATCTTGATGCACCCTTCTCCTACTGCACAAACACTGGCCAAATCCTGCAGCTTTGTTCCACCTTCCCAGACTGGGAAAAGAACACACTGGCACGCAAACTGCTGCACAATTCATCTCTCTCGTCTCCTTACAAAACACTATTTGTCTTTATATTTTACAGCCATTTTTAAATGCATCACACAGATATTATTTAGTTATGTAGGTGCTTCGGCTTAAAGAGGGGAAAATCTTAAAGCTTCTAGGAAACTTTGCACGTTGCTTCGTCCAAATACTCGGACTATATAAATGATTACTTGTTACTTTATAACTTAAATTCATGAGTGTGACATCGGTAAGTAAATCAGTCCTTAGACCCAAACTACTTCATGGTGGTTAACAGGTTGCAGCATCAATGGAGATTGCAGCGTTGTGCTTTTACGAAAAAAAATCTCTTTTCTCCAATACGCTTCCATTTATCACTTCCTGTCATGCAGTGATGATTTCCTGTCAGTAACCAGACCCAACACAAGAATTTAATTTTGACATATAGGGTGAAACTACAGTCTCTCCACTCTGCAACCATGCAACCACATGTTGTGAATTAGACTAACAATACTTATTATAACTTTTTAATAGGGCTGTCAGAGTTAATGCGATAATAACGCGTTAATGCAAATTCATCTTAATGTCACTAATTTCTTTAACGCATTAACGCAACTTGTGATTTTTAGGTTGTAGCGGGCTCAATTTCAAAGCTAGAGTGAATATACTAGCATCATATGAAACCAGAAAACCTAAAGAATCCATTTGTGTCCATTTCATACTAGCTTGTGAAGGAGGCTAAATAAAGCTCCAAACTTGCGCAAAATTTTGGCGAGGAAAAACTGGCATGGCCATTTTCAAAGGGGTCCCTTGACCTCTGACCTCAAGATATGTGAATGAAAATGGGTTCTACGGTGACCCAAGAGTCTCCCCTTTACAGACATGCCCACTTTATGATAATCACATGCAGTTTGGGGCAAGTCATAGTCAAGTCAGCATACTGACAGCTGTTGCTTGTTGGGCTTGAGTTTGCCATGTCATGATTTGAGCATATTCTTTTATGCTAAATGCAGTACCTCAAACAAATCTGACCTTTAAGGTACATTTTGAACAGATAAAAAACATGCAATTAACTTGTGATTAATCGTGATTAACTATGAACAATCATGTGATTAATCGCGATAAATATTTTAATCAATTGACAGCTCTACTTTTTAACTATTTCACCAAAATGTAGATTTCAGGCAAACACATCCTCTTTGCTCAGACCGACTCCCATCGGTCCAATGAAAGCTCTCCTGGAGTGTTTACATTGTTGTCCACAGTGCCCACATAGGCTTTGTCCGGTCTGAGATAACAGATCTGTGTCTGTTTCTTCACATGGCTAAATAGTGGGAGATAAGAGTTGAACAGTCTGGCAGCTCCAGTAGGTGTGGGATAAGTCTGTTTCTGAAGGGAAGTGTTTTTTAGACTGATAGCTTTTTCCTCCCAAAGTGGAAAAAGAAGGGCACATTAAATCTAATCATGCTGGCACTTCATTAGGATGCCTCCGATGTGTTATCAGAACCCAGGAGAGCTGAGAGGGACAGGCCGAAGGGAAGTCCCCTGCAGCGAGACAAAAAGCATGGACAAAGACGTCTGAGCAGAGCTGGCGTTTGGGAGAGAGAAGGCCTTGTGAACTCTCCCCCATGTCTGTCCTTCATGACAGATGCAGAGGCCCAGCCACTGACAACATGCGAGGGTGGGGGGGTTGAGGAGGGCGAACATGTTGAATAAACATATCCAGTCCTCTGCTACCCCCCCGATTCCCCCTCCAAATGAAAACCTCAGTTGATATACAATACAGATTCATCTGATAGCTCAGTTTATACTCTGTGTTTATACACCAGGATAAATGTACCTTCTCTAGCCAAGAGATCGTGATGTTTCTATCTCCAAACAAACATCCTAAGACCCTGCTACATGTTCCCCAGACCCCCAGAATGTGTTGATAATGTTGTGCGATAGCCGAGACAGCGGGACAGTCCAAAAAGAAACAGTGATGAACTCTGGAAAAAGGACAGCTTAACCCTTAACAGACCAGTACCTTGAAAAAACAGTCTAACAACAGTGTTTGTACCAGCTGAGTTTTCAAGGTTTCATGAGTTCATCTCTCCACAATTCATTAAGGGACTGTCCTAGCATGTAAAAACTCCACCACAAATACAATATAAAAACAGGGAGTCGGATGATGACTGTCCCATGAAATAGATGGGGTTTCTTGTTTACACCTCCCTCGTTTCCCAATATTGCCATGGTAACAAACCACCACTTGAGCTTCATCTACACGCCACTTTCGCACACTCACTGCATGAGGTAGATCTCCTCCTTTTCCCTCTCAGCATCTGCTTTCTTTCTCAATCATCCTCCTTCCGCATTCCCCATTTGTTGTCAGAGTGCTTTTTCTGCTCAATTTTTCATTCAGCATCTTCATGGCTTATATCTTTCTTTACTTCTTTGACCAATTTTAGAATCTCAAAACTCAAACTACACATCATGAATAGCTGCAGGTAGAGATAGGCCATGGTCACTTTTGAAATGCCATTATCAAATAATTGTGTTATTTTAGAGCTTTAAATCATGGATAATCAAGCACAAACTACATTTAAACTGGTCTGACTAAAAAAAAGTGTTTGTTTTTTTCTAAATAACTTCTCTGTTGTATCTCTTCTGCACAAATAACTTTCTGCAGAGTGTGTCAGAACTTGGCCCAGTCCCATAACAGCAGTGGTGCCCTTCCCCCGGCTCTTTAGCAAAAACATTCACCATACTTCTATGTGTATGTGTCGTAGTGTGATGAATAAAGAGCGGAAGCAACAGGGCATAGGGTGACTTCACACTTAAACAGCCTGTTTACAAGTCATTTACAGAACTGCAGGAGGGAGAGAGGCTCGGAGGAGTCTCCCAAAGAAAGACCTCCTTTCAGAAATACTCAAGCAGAGAAAAACGAGGCGACAGAGAACTTCTACTGACTCTACCCTCTGAGATGTGGTTTCTCAAAGGACAAAACGTTGCCACTTGTTAAGGTAGGAAGGTCACAGGAGCAGAAGACTTCCGTGCAGTTCATTTCATATTGAGGGGGATGAGAGTTAAAAGATGGTTCCACAGTAATAAGAGAATAAAAATGGCACAGATACAACTAAGCCTATTAGAGTGTAGAATTAGTATGCTTGAGGTAAAAAAACATGGAAAGGCCCATAAATAAAAAATGGTGCAGTAGCAGCGATGACAGAAATGGTGACAGGGGAAGAGCGCTGAGTGAAACTGGATGAGTTTAAAGCCAGAAAAGGAGCCTAATTATTTTCTCATCTTTCCCTGCATCGTCATGATTTACTCACTACATTATTGTTCCCTAAAAAGGTGACTGCCAAAGTATTGTGACGGTGCATTTAACTTCTCAAACTAAAGCTTCAAGACTCAAATTACACATACTGTAGTGGTAATATAATGAAATGCTTTGTGCTTGCATATGGGTAGAGTTAGGATGTTTAAAGTCAGATTTCCTGTCAGACATTTTAATTTCTTTCAGGCACCCTGATGAGTGACATTTCTAATGCAGCAGAGAGAGCTACCATGGATGCTCTGATGAGGGTTATATTTTTTGGAATCATAATGTGGCAGCTTTTACATGAAATCATGACCATGAAATGAGCATTTCTGCATGAGGGTATCATCTACCATGGCATGCAGCACAGCAAGTAAGAGACTCAACATCTCAACTGTCTTATCAAACATTCTGTTTTCTTTGGAGACTGCACGTCCACTGGATTTATCCCAGGAGACGTTTCAGATGTTGTCAAAATCAACTTTAAAAATCACTCATTGGCTTCCCCTGGGTTGAAAACAGTATTTATTTTTAATCAAAGCTTTGTTATATGTGTGATGATGAAACTGCCTGCGTCCTGTATTCACAAAGTTGGCCAATCTGTCAGGAGACTATGATCGTCGAGATGTTAGACCAACAGACCATCGTGTGACAGTTCGCAATACCAAGGAACTGGGCAAATGGCAGTGAAAATGTGACTTGAATAATTCTCTCCCATCTGTGAAAACCTAGGTGCCCTTGAGCAAAACCTGCTCAGTAGAAGACTGTGGGAGTACCCGAAAGCTGTGAATGGGACGCAGGAAGGAAACAAAACAATCAAGCAGCCATTCATTGACTTTTCCTGAATTACCAAAGAGTTAAAAAGACAAACTACGGAATCCAAGGCAGATCTTTGACTGCATGAGCTAGTGTTATTCCAGCATGCCGTGACTTCACATACAAAAGGCAAATTGCTACATTAATCACCAGATCCGCTGTCTGGGCTAATCAGGTCCTGTAAGCAATAAGTTGTTGATAGTAAAAATTGGGAGCAGGTGACTCCTCTGTTCTCTCCAGGCATCAAACCAAAGATCTGCAAACCAAGACCATTCACATCTGCACACCCCCACAGACCTCTTCAGTGAGATTACATGTGAGTATCCACCGCCGACCACATGAGGGTAAGGTCGTACTCAAGCCCCTTCAAAACTATGAAGCGAAAAAATAAACCTCTGAAACTTTTCTGTTACTGGAGAAGCACTGGTGATTCAAAATGTTGCTTGGTTGTAAAAAAAAAAAAAAAAAGGCAGATGAATCCAGAGGAGATGATACAGTATTCTATAGCACATGACAGAAATGCCACTGGGATTTTATGCTTTTGTATTTCAGGGATCTGATAGAATACACTATGCACCATTTCCAGGGATCCTCTATAAAGACACAGCCAGGTTTGACTGGAGACGGCTCCTGAAACCAGATGTCTGGATGCCTTCAGCCCTGGCGTTGATGAATTGGCTTGTTGAAAGCATCAACAACTTGTTTCTCCATTATCCCAGCTACTGCGCTGACCGGCTCCTTGTCTACATCAATTTGAGTGGTGAGTTGACTTTGCCGCTGCAGACAATACATACTTTTCTGGGCTCTTAACCATGAAGTATTTTTTTCATGCATCCTATGAGGGTGATCCGCCTCGCCTGAAAGAGGGCCTCTCTGTACAGTGTGCACAGGCCACTCACAGTAAAAACATAAAAATGACGGGTCAGTACTTTTGACTTCACATTCCAAGGTGCTGCAACTCAATATGGTTCTGCCCTGATTGGATCAGATCGGATGCACGTCCAGCCTCCAACCTATGCTGGAATGAAAAGGTGGTGCAGAGCACTGATGTGCATCATTTTAGTTTGGCAGTGGGCATCCAAAATCATATGTGCTTCATAAATTTCCCCGCTCCCAAGTCTCCTGTCTTGATGGTTTGGATCTCACAAGACGCATTTGTGAAGCAATCTGGGAGGAACCCTCCTCAAGGCACTGATTAGAGAATTTCTTCCACCCTAAAAACCCCGTCTACACCAAGACACGCATATACCCACACCCCAGTCCCTGGCTTTCTGTTCTCTTCTGTTCTTTTCTGATACCACATCACACATCTCGAGTCCTGCTCTCCTGCATACCAGCTCCGCCTAATTACAGCAGAGAGTCCCACTGCTCCCCACGCTGCCTCTGGGCTCCTCACAGCACCAGGCTATACACAACAATCTAAACAAAGATTTGGCCTTTCAACACGCTGGTTAAAAGAAGCAGCACACCACTCTCAACATAAACTCTGCAGCACCAGACCAAATTAGCCTTATTGATGAGGTACGCAACCCTGTGGTAATTAGTTTCCCCGCTAAGTCTTTAAATCACCTCCTAGCACTCAGAGGAAGGCAGCGTTGAGTTAGGCAGTTGTCTCCTTATTATAACTAATCTGCAGGGTGAACGCATTACCTTAGAATAGATAAGGCATAACAGATGTCCTCCCTTATGACAAGAGGGGCGTTTCTGCTAGATGTGGCGAAGGCTTCAAGATATGCAACCAGCAGAGTTAGGGTGGACCACCATGGAGCATCAGTACACACAGACTGGGAGTCTGGTTGGAGCAGGCCTGGGTGCCTCTCTGTCTGAAGCCAAGACAGACAACGTTGGGTAACCACAATGTAAAAGTGGAGCATCTCTGCCCACAAACCTCCTTCTCCGTGTGGTTTGTCGCTCGCTCCCTTTTGCTATTTTCTTCTCTGTCTTACAAAGATTGAAAAAAAATGACTCACTCACTAGAATAGAGCCAGATATGAGTACCAGCAAATATATTTTTGCTTGATAAATTAATAACCATTAACCATTAAATCATCAAAACCATTAATCAATTAGTAAAATTGCTGTTGATACATTTTGTAATTCATAAGTCAGCTTATCATTTCAATGCTATTAGGGCCGAATATCGTTTGAAAATTGAAGTACAATATCTAAATATCAATACCGATAACAAAATACTAATACTTTGAGGACTATAATTGTGTTTTTCAAGAAAAAACTTTTTTTCATGTAAGAAAATAACTTCTTACATTAAAAAGTACCAAGCTTCTCAAATGTTAAATGTTGTCTTAAACCCTCTGAGACCCGCGATCCCGACCAACTTTACTGTCTTTCAAAGGCTGCCGCAGGTTGGCTAAATAACGCTCCAATTTTATAGGCTAAATTTTGGGGAGGAAAAACTGGCATGGCCATTTACACAGGTGACCCTTGACCTCTGACCTCAAGATATGTGGATGAAAATGGGTTGTATGGGTACCCATGAGTCTCCCCTTTACAGACATGCCCACTTTATGATAATCACAAGCAGCTTTTCGCCTATTCTAAAAATTATGTGTTTGAATATTTCTGCATACTGGAGTCCCTAAACATTGTGTGGATTCATTGAGCCCAATTGTATTCATGTGTGATGATGTTAGACCCCATAGTACCTATAACTTGACCTCACTATATAAAATAACTTCTTGTGACCTCTAGGATAATCACAGCCTCCTGAAACTTTAAAACCACAAACAAGAGATCTAGAGCATTCAGAAGATGGATGGCTTCCCTAGGTAGATTGACAATAAGGGGGTTTCTGAGCAGTTTTCAGAACAGAAGTGCTCACCATCCAATCGCCAAAAAATGCAATTCTTGCAGAAATCTGAAAATGTCAAAAGTTTTTGATACCAAATCACAGCATGGCTTTTTCTATGGTGTTCCTCAAGGTCTTGGGGACTTAATGTGGTATTTTAGAGGGATTATTGATCATTTTAATCAATTCCCGATTGGTAAAAAATTGTTAATTATTAATTTAGCACCAAATGTGTGTAACAAATGGTATCAACCCAAAAATTTATGTTCTAAGCCCTTATACACTTTTACAATTTATTTCTGATTTGTGACTAGAACAACTTGACACACAGTGCTGAGCTGCATCTCAAATTAATCTTCAGGCTCGCAGTTTTCAGATGATGTACACCACTTCTATGTGACATATACTGTACCCCCCTGTACCTCCCTAAAAAAGACAAAAACGGGTCTATTGTGGGTCTTAGAGGGTTAAAACAAGCAGCCGTACAACAACTCTGGCTGAATAAAATGCTGGCTAAAGTTGTCAAAATAATAATTTAAATCTAAAAATTGTCCGATCAGAGAATAAGTAAGGGGAAATACAAATCTGTGCAAGCATTTTTGGTACATGGTGCCTGGTCAAGTTCAATATACCCGGCCCTAAGCACTAATTTGGTCCACACAGGAGCTGAGAGCGTCATTACTGTTAACAAGCATCTGCAAAACATCCTGCTCTAACAGTGTCAGTGTAGGTTTCCTGACCACACAAAGAGATAGCCTTGGCCTTGGAATCTTTTCCTCTGGCCTTGTTTGTATTTTGCATGTTTCCCCGTTTTACCACCTCTGTCCTGAAACACCATCACCTATTTCTCTCATGGGGAGTTGATATATTGACTAATCCCTATGCTCAGCCACCTTCACAGCCCCAATCAGACCTGGTCGTAAACCAAACTTGATCTAATTGAGAGCAGAAATAGGACGATCTGACCACACGCCCTGTAACTGAACGCTCCACTCTTTCCATGAGCTTGTTGGGCTCAGTAACATTCTCCTCAATCGTTATTTCAACTGGCAGTCATAGCAGCAGCAAAGCTGGAGCAAAAGGGGGGGCTGAGGTTTCTGGCAGACTAAAGCGATGCATTCTTTGTAACAGTCAAGTTCTGGATATGGAGACAAATTGCTCAGTGGTTAAGATATTTTAGGGCTGTGTATATATAGTGCATGCTTTTCTAGGAAGAGGCCGTTTTGACTATCTACCATTACAATACCTGCACTTCATCATCACCCCGAAAAATGATGTGTTGCAGTTTGTTTGGGACCTAGTTTCCTGGTTACTGATTTTTGTTACCTGGCAAGCTGTCACTCAGCGTCTGCTTTCCAGTCTGGTGGCTTCTGATGGACAGCAGGGGACTGGATGGATGATTTAGCACAGATTTGCTTTGGAACAGAATGAATATCACGAGCAGATGATGCTTCCTGATGCCCAGCTTGTTTAGCGGTGCCAACTGCCTCGCACATGTGCAGGGGGACCGCGGGCTGTGAGAACAGAAGGCCTGGCAGCCCTCATCACAGCGAGCCTTTCTGTCTGCTCCCCCCTTCCCATTCAGTTGTCTCAAAGGAGGAGGGAGGCAAAGTGAATAATTGTCTCTATTTACTAAGGTCAAGCAAAAGTGCTCCCTTTTGAGCCTGAACGCAACACTGTGACAACGTGACTGCGAAAGCACACACACCTGCAGTCTGACTTCACTCTATTGGTAATTTACACCCATTTCTTTCTTGCATCACCAAATTGGATAAGCCTGGGCCTGGACTGACTGGGACCCACAAGGCAGTGTGTTCGCGTCACCCCAGGGAGGCCCGAGCATCTCCAGGCAGGCAGATGTGCTGCTCTCACCTGCTCCGATCAGCATGTCACCGCTCCGGAGGGAAACCGAGGGGGAAGTGAAGAGGTGTAATTGGATCACAGAGGGGACACAGCAGTGTGGGAAAAGGAAGTGGGAAGAGATAAGAAGTCTGGACGGACACGGAGAAAGAGTAAAGGGACACAAAAGGAGACAAAGGGACAGGAAGAGAGAAGGAGATCCCACCCCTAAGAGTCAGAGGAGGGATCAACAGCTGGATCCAGCTGCTGAGTCGGAGCTTTGTCACAGCTGCCAGAGGCAGACTGTCCCTCTGGAGACTCTTGACTGTTTTCTTTCTCCGTCTCTCCCTCTCTCTCTCTCTCCTTTCACTACACCAGAAACTTAAAGGCAGTGCGAGGTCCGCCTCACCTGCAGCACAGACTGTACTAATGAAATTTCTTGTCCCTTGAGAAAGCCATATAAGCCTATCTTCCTTCCTTACCAGATGTGGGCAGGAAACCCCTCCAGCAGACTTTCATCTCTCACACTCCGAGGGGCTACATCACAGCCTGTACTGACCCTTTACAGTCACCTTGAAGTCTTGTAAACACGGCTTGCTTTACCCACATAATGGACAGCCACCAACAAAGAATACTGATTTCATGTTTTACAAAATATCACTGGCTGGCGGTTGCATCTGTGTGACAAAGCAAAAATCTTACATATTTCAAAAGTTTGAGCAGGTCAAAAATATAATATAAACATATTAAATAAAACATAAGGAATTTTGATAATAATCAAAAGAAACTATTCCAAAGCAAACTGCTATCACACTACTGCTGGAATATCTACTGTACATTTTGATAGAAGATATACCCTTTAAGTCCTTCATCAAGCAGAAATGTCAAACATTCTCTGGATCCAGCTTCTGAAATGTGGATTTGATGCTTTTCTATATCATTTCAGTTGAATAGCTTTGGGTTTTGGACTGTTTGTTGGACACCAAAGCTTTTTAAGATGTCACCTTGGGCTCTGGAAAACAGTGATGGACATACAGATTTCAGTTACTTTCTGACATTTTATATAGAAGTATCAAAGCTCTACACCAAATGCAGTATTTACACTACAGTGGTCCTTTTATTCTGTTTCACAGTTTGGTGTTCGAACACCCACGGCTTTGGTTTTCGACTAATGAGCAGTATTTCCTCCCAGCTTCTGTATTCAACCATATAACATTAAAAGTTTTACCACAGCTTTCTCCCCTTCCTGTGCTGGTGGAAGTGAGAAAAGCGGCGGATTTGCTGATGGACGTCTGAGCACAATAAAATGCGCTCGGCTGTCTCAAGCGCAGCAACTTTGACCTGGACACCCACACTCTATCCAGATGTACATCAGTGTTTATGTTCGCTTCAGTGCCCCTGCTAGGCCCAGCAGTAAGTGTTCAAGGAAGTATTACATTTGCAAGCACATTAAGTAGCACATCCAGTTTCCTGCAATTTCACCATTCCCTGAAAATACTGTTATACCGCAGAGCCACAGCGACGCTTGGTAGTTAGCAGGAGGAAAAATAAAAAAGAAGAGACCAAAAACAGAGTCAGCTCGCCTCAAGCAAAACCAATCTCACGGGGGACACAGGCCAGTCTGGTATCAAAACAGACAAGTGAACATTTCATTTGACACAAACCATCCCCAGGGAAATGTCTGGTGAGAATTGATGACATGGTTTGTGTACTGAAATACCAGTCTGAACATGGCAATTTCACTCCTCAGCATAGTTAGTGTCATTTGGATACCCTGGAGAAGCTTTACTTGAGAAGTTAGCAAAGTTCATTACAGAAAGAAAAGATGGCAATGTAGAGCGAGAGTAGAGCAGCAGATGTTGCTTTCATTCACTAAATCATTGCTTTTTACATGGCGGTTTTGCAGAACTTTAGTAGGGGTGAAGTCAAAAAGCATTTTTTTAAAGGGAAACACCACCTCAATTAAGAATTTGAATATGTTATCTCCATGCCCTAGGAAAGTGTAATCAATATTTGTGACCATACTCTTTCCTAAAGCCAGAAACCAGAGAAGTAAGTCTCAAACTTGTGATGTCATAGGGTATAAAGTCTGTTGCTGCTCCATAGACAATTAATTTAGACAATGACAATGAATTTAGCACCCTAGTTTTTGGATCTGCGACAGAGATGTTCATGTTTACTAATATTTTGTTCTGTCTTACACTACAGGAATAACGTATGTATTTTGAAAATGGCCGTAGTTCCCCTTTAAGCACTAAGAACTGCTAGCATACAGTATGTGGTCAACATGTAAGACTTGCAGCTAAAACTTTGAGAGGAGAAACTTTTCTGAAGGAGCAGAGCAACAAAACATAAATGTTAAAATAAAAAAAATGGAGCTTATCATTTACCAATTTTATTTCTGCTTCAATTGCCACCATGCTTGCTCTTGTCAACTTGAGAGAAAGTTTCTAAATAATTGTTCATTTTTTATGAAGGAACGGGTCTATTCTACAATGTAAAGTAGGTATTCTTGAACACACAAAAGAATAAAGGCTGATATTGTGAAGAGGAAGACGTACTTCAGCATTGCAGGCTTTCCAAAGTCCACTGAGAACAAAAGAACAGAAGCAACTCCTGTAATTAAACTATGAACACCAGATCGTTATCCTGACTATACTGCAGAGAGCTTTATGAACGTTTCTGGATCAGGAAAATTATTACACTGCACGCCACATTTTTTCATCAGGTAAGTATAGCTCAAGGACACCATGGCTCAAGGTATTGGAATCAGTGTTATTAGCACCTACCTGGTGGTCACCAGTAGGTGGTCTGTATAGTAAAAAAGAGTGTGGAGACTGAGGGACTAGTGTGAAAGAAATACGTTCTTTCAATCATTTATACTTTCTCTCCAGGGCAATTATGAGTATTCCCTTTTCCCCATTGACTGGTTACTTTTATGTTGGCAGGAATGGAGAATTGATTCAGAGTGCCACTTCACTGAGATATCTCTTTCAACTAAGCTGCCTTTCAAGAATTCAGTGAAATAATGAACATGTTTGAGTGGCACTGTATGTTACACCACTTAAAAAAGCCTCTGCATCTGTAGTTATCTAAACTAAAGACTAGCAGGATTAGCTTTGTTGCACACAGGAAGAAATCCTAGCCAAAGCATAACAATCCTACACAATATCACCAATGTTGTTTCAAGAGAAGTGATGTGTTTAGTCAAAAAGTTGCCAAGACATCACCGAGACGGGAAGCAATTTGGGCGTCGAAGGAACTGATAGATGCAAAAGTTTGTTTTTACAGCTTCAAGAGAGAAAAAATGACAAAATGTATGCTCGCAGCAATCACCGTCCGTCTCATGTTGCCAAGGGGGGCTGCGGCGATGACAAGCGGCCCATTCTGTCGCGAACATGGGGGAGGCCGGTTTAAAAATTAGGTCTGGCCTATCCTCACACCCAGCTAATGAGAAATGAAGTGAGATCAGATAAGAATTTGGAGAGGGACAGACCAACAGACAGACGAGGAAGCCCCCCTGCTCATGTCACCTCCGCCACTCATGCCAGCACTTGTCGGGGCTCATTTCCCCCTCAGCTGCCTGGAGACCCCCTCTCGCCTTTCTACTGGAGCCAGAACGACCCCCCGAAACAGACAGAGGGACAATTCTTAGCAGAGACACGCTCCAAACCAACCAAAAACCACAATGATATGAGGTGTAAATTATTCCCCAATGCGAGATTCTGCCAACTGGAAAGCTTCATTGCTTCATAAGTGAAATAACACATAGGAGAGTGAATGGCAAATAGCACTCAAGGCCAAGACGACCAGACTTTGCTTTACTGTATTTGGAGATATTAAGGTTGGCTGATGTGCCTCATTATCCCTAATGACATCTTGTATTACTCTTCTTGCAGGAATCAAAAGCCTCTATGCTCAAAGACTTCACACATTTGTAATAAAACATACTCTGGCAGAGTACAATGTAACAGTACCTCTTAAGTGAATGCTTGCTTGCAATCCACAGTGTAAAAACTGATATAAAATGGTGCAGGAGAACATCATTTGCCATATAAATGGACCAAATAGAAGGATGCAAAGAGGATAGCAAGCTATTTTGGTATTGTGGTTATATTTGTAACAGTAACAGTTATATTTGACTTTTACACCATCCACAAAACTTGTAAAATTGGACACAGTTTGAAAACTAATAATGGAGAATAGAATTAGTAATGGCCCATGAAACACATTCCACAACGCAGCTCGTGGTTTTTAAAATGTTGTTTTTCATGTCGTATTGGATTTCCTCTCTCAAAGATGACCTATTTTCTTTGCAGTAGATCTTGCATATTGAATTACAAGACTGATTGCTGTTAATAGGCTTAAGTCCTTATTTTTAGTTATCTTTTCCCCCTCACACATCCAATTTTAAAGTCATCCATACACCAAATGATGTATAGCAGAAAGTGACAAAATATCACAGACACAGCACTGTGGAGCCAGACTATATTAGAATAATAACAGGCTGCTGTGCTGGTGACCTGCAGAGGAAAAAGAAATCCGTACACTTCAAACATTTGAATTAATAATCACAATACCCATAATATTATGTTTTTCTGGACAGAATTGTGGAAAAGGGGACATAGGGAATTTCATCTGCAGAGAAAAAAAGGCAGTCATCAGATGTCTTGCTGAGATGTTTGGATGTAGAGCTGGCACCCTGAGTAAGAGCAGTCTGTTCTCACATGGCCCGCCAAACACACGTCTGCAGCCTCCAGGCAGGCCCAAGAGAGGCCAGAGAGCAGTGGCTTTAAAGAACTACTTCATACTTGGATGCTGCGAGGCCACTGATTAAACATGTCATACTCAGAGTTGTTTGAGAGCAGGTAGTAATGATTTTGGAGGCAATGCTGATGAAAAACAAAAATCTGGACATCTCTTCTTTGAATAAAAAAACAAATATGGGTTTTCAGATATTTTCATATAACATGAACTTCAACCCACATTGGAAAGAGTGATCGTTAGAGCTTTACCGTTCTCCAAAACATACATTTTTTAATCATTCTTTGGTTCAGTTTCCAAATTCCGTAATCAATTTTAGTACATTCCCCTTGCTCTTTATCCTTGTGGTCCCTGTGATTTATAATTAAGGGACCTCCCACAAGAAGCCCTCGTAGCTTCTATTTCTGCATTCAAGCCAGGAGTCGCGGTAAGGCCTGCGTCTCCCTTCACCCCTCCCTCTCCCAAGGCCAAACCCTGGGCCAAGATCCCGTCTGCTAGGCCCTCTGTCTGGACTGCACTCTGCGTCCAACTCCTTGATCCATGCAATACTACTGCAGACACTTGTGAGAATTGTATGAAAGTCTATACTTGTAAAAAGAAAAAAAAAGCTTTCTGACTTGAGGGATCACTTGAATGATTTAAACAACTGATGAGCTCTCTTTTTGTAAGCGGTGTCTTTTTAATAAGATGGCCAAAAACAACTAGAGAAAACAATACGTTTTAATGACACAGGGCTGCAGTCACTGGGGGTGCTGTAATTTGTCTGAACTTTAATTCATCTTGTCGTCTATAGCCATTTTTTCTCACGCTCAACTAGCCTAATTAAGGTGCCTTTTGAGAGTGAAGTGACATCTATTTCTTTGGATAAAGCCCTGAATTTGTCTCTGCCTGTGAATATGTGAAAACCCCCTTTGTGCCTGGGCTGACAGAGGACTTTACACTGCCTCTGTTACCCTGGAAACCTTTTGAGAGGTGAAGGGGAGGACAGCCAAAGAGGAGATCATCTTGGCCTAAAACCGCAGGTAAATCCTCACTAAGGCACTCCAATTTAAACAGCTTTACTATTAAAAATAACTCTTCATAAAGGAATGAAAGGAATCAGCAAAGTCTGACAAATTTCTCCTCTATTTATCTAATGAATTTCCATTTGTTATGCTCTTCGCAATTGCCCCCAAGTTGAGTTCAGACTCTTGCATGAGTTCAGCGTTAAAGTGTGGGAGTGTGTTAACATAATCAATCAATTCACAAACTTATAATGAACTAGATATGCAAGAAAGTGTCCTACCTCAAGAATGCAGGTCCCTGGAGCTGTGTTCTCCTTGATGGACACATTGTAGAAGTTTCTCTCAAAAACAGGTTCATTGTCATTTATATCCTGGAGCACAATGTTCACCACGGCAGTGGAGGACAGGGGTGGTTTCCCCCCATCTGTGGCCACCACAGTTATACTGGGATTGGGGTTCTTTTCATAATCCAGCTGGGAGAGAGTGGTGATAATCCCCGTAACGGAGTCTATACTGAACCAGTTTGAGTAGGCACCATGGTCTTGCAGGATGCTGTATTTAATGTCCCCGTTGGGCCCCTGGTCTTTGTCTCTAGCTGTCACCTGTAACACAAAGCTCCCTGGAAACACCACTTCAGGGATCACCTGCCTGTACACTGGCTGGTCAAACAGAGGAGGGTTGTCATTGATGTCAACCACCTGGATGATGAAGGAGGACTCGGCCCTGAGAGGAGGAGTGCCCGAGTCTGTTGCCATCACCCTCAGCTCGTAGGTGTCTCTCTCCTCCCGGTCCAGAATCTGGTCCACACAGATCAGATAGATGATGCTGTCCTTAGTGGTCAGGGCAAACTTTCCGTCTCCTCCCTCTAGCGACACGTTGACGTTGGCGTACTCCCCATAGTCTGGGTCAGTGACTGAGATCCTGGCTACATACTGGCCTGGCAGTGCACCCTCGGAGATTCTGGGAGATCCATCCTCACTGAGAAAGATGATGGTCATGGTGGGCTGGTTGTCGTTGTAGTCTCTGACGTGGATGGTGACGAAGGCGTTGGTCACCTCTGGGTGCGTTGCATTGTCTTGCGCCTGAACCACCAGCTCGTGGACTCTTCTCATCTCGAAGTCCAGCGGTTTGTTGAGCGTGATGATGCCAGTGCGAGAGTCAATGACAAAGTAGCGGTCCGGGTCGCTCTGCCTCCTGTTGATTTCATACAGCACCATCCCATTGTCTCCTTCATCAGCGTCGGTGGCAAACACCTGCAGGATGTTGCTTCCTGGCTGAAGGTTCTCAGATATTATGGCATGGTAGCGGCTCTGGTTGAAAACGGGAGCGTTGTCATTAATGTCTTGTACAGTAATATCTAATGTCATCCGATCAGTCCTTTTGGGGGAACCACCATCAAAGGCCTCCAGAGATAAGGTATAGGTGGATCTTTTCTCTCTGTCTAGAATGGCATTGACCGCCAAGTCCAGATAGAGAACCTCATTGCTTCCCCTCCTGGTCTCCAAGGTGAATGCCTGGCCAACATTTCCATCCTTGATAAGGTAACCCTGTGTTGTAAGCTGGCCTTTATCAGCATCAACAGCTGGCTCAAGAGGAAACCTGGTGCCGATGGCCGTCTGCTCAGGGATTTTAAACGAGGCCCTCTTTCTCGGGAACGTCGGGGCTTGGTCATTTATGTCATTCACCTTGATGGTCACCTCCACGGTCACACCTGTCATGGTGACTGCAATGAAGTTGTACCTATCCCTCAGTTCCCTGTCCAGAACTTTGGCGGTTTTAATAATGCCCGTGCTCTCATCTATGTCCAAATCGCTACCCACGCCTGTGCCCTCATGGTCTGAGATGAAGTACAGGGATGCTGTGATGCCAGGAGGAAGTCCCGCACTGATGTCACCTACGATTGTGCCGGCTGGCTGCTCCTCGTCTAGCTGTAGCTCAAGAGTGCCCAGGACCACGGGTGAATGGACTGTTACAAGCTCCAAGGCCACATACACCATTAACACTATCCTTCTGCTCCACCAACCCTCACGATGCGAAGGGTCCATTATAGACTTCCCAAAACCCTTGGCAGCTGTCTTCATTTTGGCTCCTTCTTTTTAAACCTGGAGACACACAAAGAGGGAAAGCTGAGCAATATCAAAACCTGACAACAGCAGAAACTAAGAAAAGGTGTATTAATTCTGTGTCGAAATACAGAGTAAGTTAGTTTAAGAAAAATAAGTATACGCCTTAAACACTTCCCCATATGTTTTATGGGCTCTGTTCCCAACCACAGCACATACAATACACCCTGCACATATCATTTTCCTACACTTCTTCATTCATTCACCTAATAAGTCAACACCTTGTTCCTCTTACATACCAGAAAGCTCTCCTTTGCTAAAGAAACATCAAAGCCACAGGCTGCAGTGTACTACCTCGGACAGGGAGTCTTTGGCTGTGGCTAGTCAACTCTAATTAAAAAGATGCAGGAATCGCTACCCAGTGTGTTCACCATAGCACTACCCTCTCGTGCAAGTCCAGGATTTAATATCAATGCATGCTACCACATTTAGCTCATCCAAGAACCATTTAAAAATATATAAGTCTCCCCCAAGCAAATATATCTATCTTTCAGTACTTCTGAAAATCAAATTCAAAACCAAGTGTTGAATCAAGGGGGGAAATATTCAAATATTGATATTTAAAAAGTAGCAAGGGTGTTAGAATTATTTGCATAAACAATAAGGCACACTCTGGCAATGGACCCACACCACTGCAGACTAGGATCTGTAATTGAGACTGAGAGACACTTTGGAGCAATGTGGACATTTTTCAACAAGACTGTCACCATCTGCAGAATAATCCAAAACCACCAAGTGTCTGGCAGACAGGAAATTATTGTGTCTTTTTCATTGAATAAAGAGAACAGCTTCCAATTGTCTGTGGTTCTGTCTAAACTTGTGTAATTTATAACTACTTTGACTTGTTTGAAAAGTAAATTTAGATTTAATTTTGAGGAAATATATACAGAGGCACATTATACCATATTAAATGCTGAGGAATTGAGTGTCTAGTGAAAGCACTTCGAGGCTCCCCCCAGTGGTTTAACTGATACCTGCAAGGAAACTTTCACAAAACATCTGTGTGTGTGTGTGTGTGTGTGTGTGTGTGTGTGTGTGCGCGTGCGTGCGTGCGTGCGTGCGTGCGTGCGTGCGTGCGTGCGTGTGTGTGCGCTAAATGCCTCCCATGTGTCCATGAAGGCAGTGTGGCGATCTGTCTCAGCCTTGGTGGTGACAGTGTGTTTGAGTGACAGAGCAGCACAGCGGAGTTGAAGGGCTCCACGCAGTCTACCTCTCTCCCTTTTTCTGGCTCTGCAGCATTGTAATTGAGGGCTTTTTGGAAGTTGGCCATAAGCACATAAGATCCCGAGCTAATTTCAGTCTGTCGTGATTCAGAGCCCGCAACACTGAAGATGCTGACTTTAACGCCATTAGGCCTAATTGGTTTGAATTCAATTTAGTGTGCGCGTGAGAAACCTCGGATCATTACTTGTTTTAAAATATCACATGAAAATCAATGCTGTTAACATATTTTCTGTGTTACTAGTTGGTTAAAGTTTAGGCATACAAATTAACTCTGGATCAATTTGCTACATTCATCTCTAATTCATATTACTTTTAAAAGATTATAATAATTGCAAATGACAGGGCCTTTAAGGCAAGCACTGCACATTCACCACCATATTTTATGTTGCTTTGTGAGTGCTGTTTTTGGCTAAAACATAAGCACATCCATGACAGCCTGAAAATCTTGACAGGACTTGAACTATAAAGCCTCTGTATTGATTTACTTTACTGCAACACTGGGGATGCACTTTTACAAAGCTTCCTCCAAAGCAAAAAGGATAGCTTTTCAAGGCCAGAATCTTTGTCCAAATGCCACAACTGAAATAATGCACTTTCTGGTTGAGCTACAGTGAAGGACCTCTGCAGAGTAGAGCAGCCTAATGGATATAGCAGACACAGTCGGGTAGGCTAATTGCACAATATCGGGCTAAAAAGGACATATGGTTTTAAAAGAGTCGGTATGAAGTTAAAAGAGAAATGTCTGCACTTTAAAGCTAAGACGTTGACCAAATATATGACAATTACTGTCACCCACCCACCCAGGCCTCCATCACTGAGAGTTGTGTGTCTGAAAGTAAGTGGCCAGTTAGCAGGCAGGATATAAAAGGTAACATGCGTAGGGCTTCAGGGAAAACAATCCGGAAAAAAACAATTCAAAATAGCAGCTGAGGTTGAGAGCTGTTGCATTTAGTAAGCCAATCCCATTGTGGCTTGGTTTCAGATGTTTTCCTTGCATCATTGTCCAAGATCATGGTGAGTCCCTCCTGCTGGTAGTTAAACCTCAGTGAAGAGTCTTGTTAAGATGATGCAACTGGTGGAGTATTAACCCCCATGTACCTGCAGCAAAGTCTCTCAAAATATTGTATTTGCACATCCCAAAAGCTTCATTGAGGTTATTTTTTTTCTAAAACCGACACGTGTGTAACACGGCATCTCATTGTTAGCAATAACTGTAGCATTGACCCACTTTCATTTGAATCTTCCAAGTCAACCAACCAAATCCAAGGTTTCTAGGATTTACATGCAGAA